>NC_035445.2:151433264-152633264 GCF_002127325.2 Helianthus annuus
TGCTTGGCATTGGCTATAAATAGCATGCCTTAAGCTCATAACAATTCACACAACTCAAAACTCACATCTTTGATCATTCTAAGTGCTCTCAAGTCCTCATCTCTGCTCCATAAGCAAGAACACAACCTCTGTAAGTGATCTAACCCTTTGTGGTTTCACATTCCTTAGTAAATGGCTAAGAACCAAACCGTCGTAAACACGGTTTGACATTAAAATAACTCAGCAATGGTTCAGTCTTATGACGAATCAAAAGTAGTTATAAGTTGGTATCAAATGGAGGTAATAAACCCCTAAAAGGGTTCCCTCTGATCACCACTCTAACTATGTCAAATGTCGAGTCAAACGCGCACTTAAAAAGTCAACAGAAAGCTATTTTAGCGATTTAAGCATAATCTGTAATATACAAGTTATGGAACCTATTTTGATAATCATAAAACATGATAATAAGCATATATACTTGTTTGCGCTCATTTGAATCGACCGTTTGCTATATTAACCCGGTTCGGAGCCGAAAGTCGCAAAAGTTTGACTTTGCTTTGACTTCAGTTCTGACCCGTTTTAGTGAGGTATAAATATACCTTAGGACTCTCTTAGGACCAGGTCACATGTTGGAATAAACCTCTGTGGTCGGTTCATGAGTTATCCGAGTCTTTTGCGCAATTCCGTCATTCGCCTAAAAGTTGACCGTAACGGCCTTTTAAAATTAAAACGAGTATTTCGGACACGTGAACGGACCAAAACCTTGCTTATTAAATTATAAGCATGTCCTTAAAGTTTCACGTCAATCCGAGGTCTAGAATGAGAGTTATGCTAAAAAGCGCACTTTTAAGAAAGTTTTGTAATAACGGCGCGATTAGCATAACGCCCATCTAACCCAAGTTTTCGTCACCAAAACTTTTACCCACCGTGGTAAAATAATATTTTGGGAATTTTAAAGATTTTTAATAATTTTTACCTTGCTCATAACCTGCGGTTATGGCTATGGTTCGGTAAATACCGAATACGCCCTTTTTGGCCAAAACGGGAGTTCTACAAGGTCTTTTGACCCGATTCCAGTTGCCACTGGTTTTAAATAATAAATAAAGTATTTTAAGCTTTATAAGCTGTTCGGGAAACTCAGATTTCCTGTAGAACTCGAAAAGCCCTTTTAAAGTCTTTAAAATGACCAAAAAGCCCCTACGGGGCATAATATAAACTTAAACTCGTTACGGGCATTACGGAAGGTATCCTACTGATACCAAAATACTTTTAAGGCATATTGACTTAGGAAATAAGCGTAGGACACTTATGGTTAACCGTTTCGCCTATTTGCGCACACGGTACGGCTCATGGAACTAGTTTTCGTGCAATAGCCGATATTGGTCAAATTATATAATTTGAACCCCAAAATCCAGAGTATGAACTATAAACCCATATAAAACAAGTCACTGAACTTGTTGGGTCCAAATCATACTCCATTCTCGGTTTTCGCCTTTTCATGCGAATTAACCATATCTATGAATCGGAATCAACCGGTTTAAGCTACGGCTAATATAAGGACCGTTAGGATTCTAAGAGGTTAATTAAAACCTTCGTTCCAGATTAGGAGCCCCAGTAAAAGCTATCGGCGACTTGATCTAAATTAAGGATTTATACTTGCAAAGGTAAATACTTTAACTTATTTCCCCTATATGGGCTTGGGTTACGGTATATTAATACCGCTTGATTGAGCATTATATAATTCCATCGCTTAGGTGGTTAGTTGATTAAATATGATCGGCTCATTTAAACAGTTTTGTTGCTTATAAGCCTTTGGGGGGTTTAATGACCGTTGTCCCGGATATCCTTGGCATCATTTTACGAAATGGCCACGACCATCGACATCCCGGTGTAGGCGTACACCCGGTATAAAGTGTCGACATTAAAATTAAAAGACGTAGCCGTTGGTTTTTATACTACGGTTTTACGCAAACGTGGTGTGTCTATAAATCTTTAACCCGGCACGACCCGGGCTACTGAACGCATAAAAGAACATGTAAAACGTTCACAAGATCATTATGAATTTTCCCAAGTTATAAAAGAGTTTGTGCCTTGTGCATTCAAATCAATTTTAATAAACATTTTTAAATGTGTCAGTTGAATGTATTTACCAGTGTAAACTGACGTATTTTCCCCAAAAAGATTAAGTGCAGGTACCTAAACGTAAATTGGCTGGTATTAGCTCCCTAGCGTCGGGATAAGCCTCGCAAGCTTGATTGCAGTATCTGATGGAACAATACTTTATGTTTATTTACGATCCACTGTGGATATATCCAACCCCTGTAATACATTTTGATATTACAATAAGAGGTTGAAGTTTATATATTTATCTTATGCTTCCGCTGTGCATTATATAATTGTGTGGTTTGACTATATTGTTGCCAACATCGTCACGGTAATCCCCCACCGGGCCCACCGGTGAGACACGTGGAAATCGGGGTGTGACAGGTTGGTATCAGAGCCAACATTGAGTGAATTAAACACTATCCTATTGTGTTTAATCTCAATGACACAATTGCACATACTTGAGTCTAGACAAGAACTTAGGACAAATTCGGATTATTACTCCTTTTTGTCTTTATTTTCGATTTGATTTTTATAAGTTTTGGAGCAGGAAAATGCCACCTGTTATATTCCGAGGAAGAGGAAGGGGAAGAAGAGGCCGAGGAGAAATCGTGACACATCACGATAGCGAAGCTGGACCATCTGGTACAAGACATCCTTCGATGACAAGGAGCGAAGAGCCACAACGACGAAGAGATCTTTAGGAACCCGCGAGACATTCCACTTCGCACAGCTCGACGCCATCCTACCGACACTCCTTTGGGCCAGACTCAGAGAATAATCCCAACAACCCACAACCTTCCTTCATACCTCTACAACGTTCGGTTTCGCACCGGAATTATGACGACCCTACTCCATACTACATAGGTCAGTTTAATCCGGCTGACTACATACAGGAACCTTCAGGTTTTGTTCCACTAGGGCCACAAGACCACTTTTCGGAAGATCCCATGGAGGAGGATGAGGATCCAACTGAACCAGCTCGTGGTACGCCCACGCATCCGATAGAAGTTTCTGATGGGTCATCCTTCCATGGAACGCCCTATCAAGGACCTGACAGTTTCCAAGCGATGTTTGACCGACATGAATGGTACTACACGCCATCTCGACAGACATCTCAACCACCAAGACATCCACAGGATCCCTCTGAGGATTCACGCTTTGAGGCAGTTACGCCACCACCTCCGCCACCGGCACAACCAGTGATACCTGATCCGCCGAGGCGTAGGAGGACAAATGCTCGTATGTCTACACGAGGAGGAGGGGGTATCCACTTCAGCACTCCTCGACATTCTAGTAGTAGCCACTATCCGCCGCTACAAGAAGAAGGACCTTCAAGTCCTATACAAGAAGCGAACTCCGCACCTGCTGCACGAAATTCGCCACCATTTGGGTATGACCAGCCCATACCAGCTTACACAGGTCCAACGGCTTACAACCCGTTTGAACCATCACAACCCCAATACAACTACGGCTATGAGCGCGACCCATATGTGGTGTCGGCTAGATATAATGCGCGCTACCCTGACGGAGCACATGGAAACATGGGACCACCGGACTACTCAGCTCATGGGTATCCAATACCTCCCAGACCTCCCGTTCCGCATCAAGCGCCACAACCACGATTCTCTCCTCCTGAACAGGAAGAAATACTCCATCGACTAGATCGTGTGGAGAGAGAGTTCGAGGAAGAAAAGAAAAGCCACCGAGGATTTCTCAAGGGCTTGGCGAACCTACTAAAGGGCAAAAAGAAGAAACGTGACCATTAGCCCTTAATAGTAGTACTACTGTAATTTCTACTTTGAAATAAGTCCCTGCGTGGACAACTTATCGTATTTCAGTCCCTACGTGGACTTATCTTTAGTTCTTGCATGGACACCTATCTTGTATTAGTCCCTGCGTGGACTTGTCACTTATTTTAAACCTCTATGAAGGTATGTATTATTTGAAAGACCCGTTTAGGGCAATATGTAATTGTATTTGAGATTTTGGAATGTATGTTATGAGTTTTGTTTTAATATGTATAAAATAAATCAAAACCATTCCTTTTATATTGATCTGCCTAAATAAAGAATCTTAAAAGGTGAAACCTCGCTTGGCGTCTTTTAAGATCCAGCCAAGATGGTACGACCTAATTGAAAAGATTTTGATTCCCTGTTAACCTCTGTACGCATGTTAACAATCATGGCAGATGTGATTCGTTATAATCACGCACGTCATTCTTATACAATAATCCTTTAAGGATTTCAAAACCCAACTAATGATTTATAAATCATGGGTTAAATCACCAATGAAGGTGATCAGTATTATAAAGACATCCATTAGTGATGCAATGCCTACGGGCCAGTATTATAAAGACATCCATTAGTGATGCAATGCCTACGGGCCAGTATTATTAAAACATCCATTAGTGATGCAGTGCCTACGGGCCAGAATTATTAAAACATCCATTAGTGATGCAGTGCCTACGGGCCAGAATTATTAAAACATCCATTAGTGATGTAGTGCCTACGGGCCAATATTATTGAAACATCCATTAGTGATGCAGTGCCTACGGGCCAGAATTATTAAAACATCCCTTAGTGATGCAGTGCCTACGGGCCAGAATTATTAAAACATCCGTTAGTGATGTAGTGCCTACGGGCCAATATTATTAAAACATCCATTAGAGATGTAGTGCCTACGGGCCAACCATACTAAAACATCCATTAGAGGTGTAGTGCCTATGGGCCGTAATAATTGTCTTATAACGACAAAAGACAGTGGTGGTCTATGACTCCCTGTCAGAAAGAGATAAAAAGAACTACGGTTCAATTCTCTATGCCTTTGATTCTCTGAAATCTCGGCTAATATTATAAAACATCATCATGATTAGGCCTTATGCCGCCAATATTATCTATATAGCTGAAATAGGATATATTCAGATCCTAATATTTAATGAAATAAAAAGTTAACCAAATATGGTCTCTGTACCATGGTTGACGAATTGTCATAAAAGACAATTATATAATAATCTCCTAAATAAATTTTGTTATCTTCTGTAACAGATTCAAGTTACAATGGCGGATCCCAATGGAGATAACAGCCACACAAATGAAGATGACTATGACAATGCGTCAGTGCATTTGACAGGCGCACAACTGAAGGCTCTGATTGACAATGCTGTTCAGGCAGCTATTGATCGTCAACATACTGAGTCTCAAGGCAGAACTGTGTCAAAACCACCCTCTAAGCCAAAGACACACTCCAAACCACCCTCTGAACCCAAGAAAGATGACGACAAACATTCGTCTACTGAGCACAGCGTTCATCGCGATAGAGAATATACCGATGCGTCCAGTGCTAAGGGTTGCACCTACAAATACTTTGTATCATGTAAGCCCCGTGAATTTACAGGGGAGAAAGGTGCGGTTGACTGTATCACCTGGCTAGACGAGATGGACACGATTGTGGACATCAGCGGGTGCGCTGAGAGGGACGTGGTTAAGTTTGTGTCCCAGTCATTCAAGGGCGAGGCCCTGGCGTGGTGGAGAGCTCTGGTGCAGGCTTCAGGTAAGTCTGCCTTATACAAAATGACATGGGGGGAGTTTATTACCCTCATAAAAGAAAACTACTGCCCTCAGCACGAGGTTGAGAAGATTGAGGCAGATTTTGTCTCACTAGTGATGACAAACCTGGATTGTCAAGCATATCTGACAAGCTTTAACACTATGTCACGCCTGGTGCCATATCTTGTGACACCAGAACCTAGTAGGATTGCCCGATTCATTGGGGGCTTAGAGCCGGCGATTAAGGCTAGCGTAAAGGCCTCTAGGCCAACGACCTTCAGGTCAGTTACTGACCTCTCCTTGTCTCTTACACTTGATGCTGTCCGTCTGAGGGCACAAAGGAGCAAGGAGGCTGAAAAGCGAAAACGTGAGGATGATACCTCACGAAAGTCTGGGAAAAAGCACCGTGGAAACGGTGAGAGCAAAAGAGGGTCGGAGGCAAAGAAGGAGGGGCAAGCTGATGGAAGACCTCACTGCAAGGTCTGCAAGAAACCTCACTCCGGGAAGTGTAGGTTTGCGTCTGGTTCACAGTCGCAACAAAAGACTCCATCCTGTGGGCTATGCAAGTCCAAGGATCATAAGACAGTGGAGTGCAAAAAGATAAAGGATGCAACCTGCTATAATTGTAATGAAAAGAGGCATATAAAGAGTAATTGCCCGAAGTATGCCAAGAAGGCGGTGGAGACTAAGAAATCAAATGCGAGAGTTTTCCGCTTGGATGCAAAGGAAGCGGTTAAGGACGACAATGTGCTTACAGGTACTTTTCTCGTAAATAATATATTTGCAAGAGTACTATTCGATTCTGGCGCGGATAAGTCCTTTGTAGACCAGAAATTTTGCCAACTACTAAATATGCCAATCAAAACCCTTGACGGGAAATACGAAGTAGAGTTAGCAGACGGCACGATAGAAACCGTCTCTACTGTTTTAGAAGGATGTGAAATATCCATTAGGAACCATTCTTTTCCTTTATCTCTACTTCCTTTCAAACTGGCGGGTTTTGACATTGTGCTAGGCATGGACTGGTTATCCCGTAATCAGGCCCAAATCATTTGCGGCAAAAGGCAGATAGTCTTAAAGACTCCGAGTGGTGAATCTCTTACCATTCGAGGGGATACGCATTACGGATTGCCCGAAGACGTATCCATGCTGAAAGCTTCAAGGTGTTTGAACAGAGGCTGTGTAATTTACATGGCTCAGGTGATAATTGAAGAACCAAAGCCGAAGATCGAGGATCTTCCTGTCATTTCTGAATACCCCGAGCTTTAACCTGAAGAACTACCTGGTTTGCCACCAGATAGACAAGTGGAGTTCAGAATAGACATCATTCCTGGAGCAGCTCCGATAGCAAGAGCACCTTACAGACTAGCTCCAACGGAAATGAAAGAACTGAGGACCCAGTTGGATGAACTGCTGGCGAAGGGTTTTATCAGACCTAGTTCATCTCCCTGGGGAGCTCCTGTCCTATTTGTAAAGAAGAAGGACGGATCGATGCGGTTGTGCATCGACTATAGAGAACTGAATAAAGTTACCATAAAGAATAGATATCCTTTACCAAGGATCGACGATCTATTCGATCAGCTGCAAGGAGCAAGCTACTTCTCAAAGATCGACTTGAGGTCGGGTTATCATCAATTAAGGGTCAGAGATGAAGATGTACACAAGACTGCATTTAGGACTCGCTATGGTCATTACGAGTTCCTAGTGATGCCTTTTGGGCTCACAAATGCACCGGCTGCGTTCATGGATCTCATGAACCGTGTTTGCAAGCCGTACTTGGACAAATTCGTCATAGTCTTCATCGACGATATCCTTATCTATTCCAAGAATCAAACTGACCACGAGAAGCACCTCCGTTGCATTCTCGAATTACTACAACGTGAGAAACTCTACGCCAAATTCTCGAAATGTGAATTCTGGCTACGAGAGGTCCAGTTTTTAGGACACGTTGTGAGCGAGCGTGGTATCCAAGTGGATCCCGCTAAGGTAGAGGCAGTCATGAACTGGCAAGAGCCAAAGACGCCTACCGAAATCCGTAGCTTCCTGGGGTTAGCAGGATACTACCGAAGATTTATTGAAAACTTTTCGAGGATTGCTGCGCCCTTGACTTCCTTGACCAAGAAAAAAGAAAAGTACATATGGGGCCCAAAGCAGCAAGAGTCCTTCGAAATACTGAAGCAGAAGCTAAGCAACGCACCTGTGTTGACCTTACCTGAGGGTACAGATGAATTCGTAATTTACTGCGATGCATCACACACAGGCATGGGGTGTGTGCTTATGCAAAAAGGCAAGGTGATTGCCTATGCTTCAAGGCAATTAAAGGTGCATGAAAAGAATTACACCACCCATGATTTGGAGTTGGGTGCCGTTGTATTTGCACTTAAGTTATGGAGGCACTACCTTTATGGCATTAAATTTGTGGTTTATTCTGATCACAAAAGCCTCCAGCACCTGTTCAACCAGAAAGAGTTGAACATGAGGCAACGCCGTTGGATGGAAACCCTGAATGATTATGACTGTGAAATCAGGTACCATCCCGGCAAGGCGAATGTGGTCGCCGATGCCTTGAGTAGGAAGGAAAGGGTAAAACCCATTCGAATCAATGCCAAGAGCATTGAGGTTAAGAATAATTTGATGGAAAGGATATTAGCTGCGCAGCGTGAGGCTGTGTTGGAAGCTAATTATCCTAATGAAAAGCTGGGAGTAACTGAGGAGCAGTTGACTCTTAGCAAGGATGGAATTCTTAGACTGAACGGACGTATATGGGTTCCGATATATGGAGGACTACGAGGTGTTGTTCTCCAGGAAGCCCATAGTTCCAAATACTCAGTCCATCCTGGTGCTGACAAAATGTACCAAG
Source organism: Helianthus annuus (assembly GCF_002127325.2). NCBI lineage: Eukaryota > Viridiplantae > Streptophyta > Magnoliopsida > Asterales > Asteraceae > Helianthus > Helianthus annuus. The sequence goes on from NC_035445.2 coordinate 151,441,755, forward strand.
ACTTAAGGGCAAATTATTGGTGGATAGGCTTGAAAAAGTCTGTAGCCGCCCACGTAGCAAAGTGCTTGACTTGTGCTCAAGTCAAAGCCGAGCACCAAAAGCCATCTGGCTTGCTACAACAGCCTGAACTTCCCGAGTCGAAGTGGGAATGCGTAACTATGGACTTCATAACCAAGTTACCCAAAACCAGGAAAGGAAACGATACAATATGGGTCATAGTCGATAGGCTGACTAAATCAGCTCATTTTCTACCCATCAAGGAGACGTATAGCTCCGATATGTTAGCCCAACTTTATGTTGATAAGATTGTAGCCTTGCACGGCATACCTGTGTCTATTATCTCTGACAGGGATACTAGGTACACATCTCACTTCTGGAAAAGTTTCCAGCAATCTTTGGGCACGCGTTTAAACTTTAGTACGGCTTACCATCCACAGACAGACGGTCAAAGTGAGCGTACTATACAAACGCTAGAAGACATGCTACGTGCATGTGCGATCGATTTAGGTGGTAACTGGGATAAAAACCTACCCCTGATCGAATTCTCCTACAATAATAGCTACCACACCAGCATAAAGGCTGCGCCTTTTGAGGCATTATATGGTAGGAAATGTAGATCGCCTGTTTGTTGGGCGGAAGTAGGAGAGGTCCAATTATCGGGACCAGAGATTGTTTTCCAGACGACGGACAAGATTGTCCAGATCCGGGAACGTCTCAAGGCTGCCCGCGATAGGCAGAAGAGCTACGCTGATCCAAAGCGTAAGGATTTTCACTTCGAAGTGGGTGAAAAGGTATTACTTAAGGTATCACCCTGGAAGGGGTGATGCGTTTCGGCAAGAAAGGCAAACTGAGTCCGAGATACATAGGACCTTTTGAGGTCATTGAACGTGTCGGATCAGTCGCCTATAAGTTGAACTTGCCTGAAGAGCTCAATGGAATTCACAATGTGTTCCACATCTGCAATCTCAAAAAGTGCTTCGCCGACGAATCGTTGGTGATTCCACACACAGATGTGCATATAGATGAGAGCTTAAAGTTCATAGAAAAACCTTTGTCGATTGAAGATCGACAGGTGAAGAAGCTTCGCAGAAAGCACGTACCGATTGTAAAAGTCAAATGGGATGCTCGTAGAGGTCCTGAATATACGTGGGAAGTCGAAGCTACAATGAAAGAAAAGTACCCCTATTTATTTGAGTAAATCTCGGGTCGAGATTTATTTTAAGGGGGTGAGGATGTAACACCTCGAATTTTTGTGTCCAATGATGTGTTAACACGTGTCATTTGTTCACACGTGGCATCTATAATAAATAAAGGACTAATTTTGACAAACCTTGAAAGTATATAAATTCGAGGGTTATAAATGTCAACAAGGGTAAATATACTGTATAGTATCCCTAAATAATGCTTAAACCTTCAAACGAATAAATTATAGATCGTACAAAAACAAAACGCGGAAGAAAGTGAGAGATTACGAGCTACAGGGGTTAACTGTGTCAACATGTTTAATATTACCTCTGAGTGACCCTTTAACGTTCCCAAGGCTTCGTAACAGTATTATACGCTCACTAGAATATACTGTATAAATTCCGTGAAGTTCCGTCTTAAAACGAAAGAGTTATACTCAAATTCGTATGAGAAGGGTTAAAAGCGTCAACAGTGAAAGTTAAGGCTTTCCAAACAAATAAATTAACTAACCGGGGACTTAATAATGCGGGTAAATAACACGAGGCCCCTATCGGTAAATAACCGAGGGCCAAACCGCAAAGTTACCCCTTCAAACCCGAAAGGTCAGGTAAATCATTACGAAAGATTTCGTTATTAATGGTCAGATTCTGTAATCATAACAAAAGATTTAAAGTTTCTGAAATTACAACCTCTCGCGACCCGCGTGAAGGTTAGGGGTAAGTTGAGGCGGGCCGCGAGCCACCTCAATTACGCATCTGATTTATTAAACTCAGGCGACCCGCGTTATAGTGCATGGGAACTCCCATGCGGGCCGCGTAAAGTGCCCAGATGCAGAATGTTGATGTTTTCTTGACTTTTGGAGCCTTGAACGATCAATAACCAACAAATGGGGCATGGGCACCCTATGCTCAACCCATAACACTTAGGGGACACCTACCATCACCTCTGGTCTGATTGTAAGTGTTGTAATGATCATGTTTGCTTGGCATTGGCTATAAATAGCATGCCTTAAGCTCATAACAATTCACACAACTCAAACTCACATCTTTGATCATTCTAAGTGCTCTCAAGTCCTCATCTCTGCTCCATAAGCAAGAACACAACCTCTGTAAGTGATCTAACCCTTTGTGGTTTCACATTTCCTTAGTAAATGGCTAAGAACCAAACCGTCGTAAACACGGTTTGACATTAAAATAACTCAGCAATGGTTCAGTCTTATGACGAATCAAAAGTAGTTATAAGTTGGTATCAATGGAGGTAATAAACCCCTAAAAGGGTTCCCTCTGATCACCACTCTAACTATGTCAAATGTCGAGTCAAACGCGCACTTAAAAAGTCAACAGAAAGCTATTTTAGCGATTTAAGCATAATCTGTAATATACAAGTTATGGAACCTATTTTGATAATCATAAAACATGATAATAAGCATATATACTTGTTTGCGCTCATTTGAATCGACCGTTTGCTATATTAACCCGGTTCGGAGCCGAAAGTCGCAAAAGTTTGACTTTTGCTTTGACTTCAGTTCTGACCCGTTTTAGTGAGGTATAAATATACCTTAGGACTCTCTTAGGACCAGGTCACATGTTGGAATAAACCTCTGTGGTCGGTTCATGAGTTATCCAAGTCTTTTGCGCAATTCCGTCATTCGCCTAAAAGTTGACCGTAACGGCCTTTTAAAATTAAAACGAGTATTTCGGACACGTGAACGGACCAAAACCTTGCTTATTAAATTATAAGCATGTCCTTAAAGTTTCACGTCAATCCGAGGTCTAGAATGAGAGTTATGCTAAAAAGCGCACTTTTAAGAAAGTTTTGTAAATAACGGCGCGATTAGCATAACGCCCATCTAACCCAAGTTTTCGTCACCAAAACTTTTACCCACTGTGGTAAAATAATATTTTGGGAATTTTAAAGATTTTTAATAATTTTTACCTTGCTCATAACCTGCGGTTATGGCTATGGTTCGGTAAATACCGAATACGCCCTTTTTGGCCCAAACGGGAGTTCTACAAGGTCTTTTGACCCGATTCCAGTTGCCACTGGTTTTAAATAATAAATAAAGTATTTTAAGCTTTATAAGCTGTTCGGGAAACTCAGATTTCCTGTAGAACTCGAAAAGCCCTTTTAAAGTCTTTAAAATGACCAAAAAGCCCCTACGGGGCATAATATAAACTTAAACTCGTTACGGGCATTACGGAAGGTATCCTACTGATACCAAAATACTTTTAAGGCATATTGACTTAGGAAATAAGCGTAGGACACTTATGTTTAACCGTTTCGCCTATTTGCGCACACGGTACGGCTCATGGAACTAGTTTTCGTGCAATAGCCGATATGGGTCAAATTATATAATTTGAACCCCAAAATCCAGAGTATGAACTATAAACCCATATAAAACAAGTCACTGAACTTGTTGGGTCCAAATCATACTCCATTCTCGGTTTTCGCCTTTTCATGCGAATTAACCATATCTATGAATCGGAATCAACCGGTTTAAGCTACGGCTAATATAAGGACCGTTAGGATTCTAAGAGGTTAATTAAAACCTTCGTTCCAGATTAGGAGCCCCAGTAAAAGCTATCAGTGACTTGATCTAAATTAAGGATTTATACTTGCAAAGGTAAATACTTTAACTTATTTCCCCTATATGGGCTTGGGTTACGGTATATTAATACCGCTTGATTGAGCATTATATAATTCCATCGCTTAGGTGGTTAATTGATTAAATATGATCGGCTCATTTAAACAGTTTGTTGCTTATAAGCCTTTGGGGGGTTTAATGACCGTTGTCCCGGATATCCTTGGCATCATTTTACGAAATGGCCACGACCATCGACATCCCGGTGTAGGCGTACACCCGGTATAAAGTGTCGACATTAAAATTAAAAGACGTAGCCGTTGGTTTTTATACTACGGTTTTACGCAAACGTGGTGTGTCTATAAATCTTTAACCCGACACGACCCGGGCTACTGAACGCATAAAAGAACATGTAAAACGTTCACAAGATCATTATGAATTTTCCCAAGTTATAAAAGAGTTTGTGCCTTGTGCATTCAAATCAATTTTAATAAACATTTTTAAATGTGTCAGTTGAATGTATTTACCAGTGTAAACTGACGTATTTTCCCCAAAAAGATTAAGTGCAGGTACCTAAACGTAAATTGGCTGGTATTAGCTCCCTAGCGTCGGGATAAGCCTCGCAAGCTTGATTGCAGTATCTGATGGAACAATACTTTATGTTTATTTACGATCCACTGTGGATATATCCAACCCCTGTAATACATTTTGATATTACAATCAGAGGTTGAAGTTTATATATTTATCTTATGCTTCCGCTGTGCATTATATAATTGTGTGGTTTGACTATATTGTTGCCAACATCGTCACGGTAATCCCCCACCGGGCCCACCGGTGAGACACGTGGAAATCGGGGTGTGACATCAGGTATAACCCACACCTATAAATAAAAGCTTCCTGCTACCCATTTATTCACTCATAATTTCGCAGCTCTCTCTCTCTCTACTGTGTGTTCGTGTTTTCGTTCCAGCTTCTGCGTTTTCTGGTTTCCATTGCTGTTGGAATACCAGATAAGTTCTGCATTAAATCGTGGGAGTTTACGCTGCAGCTCACAGCAATACGAGCGCGTAAAATCCTTTAAGGACAGGAATCATCCGTGCAGTTCAAGGCTTTCGTTCAACGATCTTCGCCAGGTTGGTTTTAATTTTCGTGTTCTTTAAATTCGTCCGACAACGGGACAGTCTCCTTCTACCTTTCTTTAATCAGTTTGCTCAAGTTGGAACAAACCGTTTGGCTGATAACTCGGTAATTAATAAAGTAATATTAATTTATTATTGATTAATTTAATTTTTCAACATACAACAATATACATTATAAAGTATAGATGTTTGATCAAAAAGAATTTACTAAACATCCTCATGGATATAAATACTTAGCTTATGTGATCTAGGAATCAAGTTCCTGTAACAGAATAATTTCAACCATCTACTGCCTAAATAAGACATAATATGTAAAATGGTATAAGAAAAAACAAAATGGGGATGTTTGAACTCAAAAATACTGAAAGAATCATATTTTTTAACCATAAGTTTGAACCTTCAAAGGGTTCTTACTTTCCTTCTTCTCTGGTGCATTCAGGCTCATACAAGCAACATGTGGCTTTCTTACTTTCTTTTGTTGACTAAAAATAAATATACCCCCCCCCCACCCCCCCCCTATAGGGAAATCTGAAACTGTCCAAATATACAAATTGTTGTGTTACATACCAAAAGAATTAATCTTCTTACACCGATCCCAACAATCAGAAGATAAGCATTTAAAGAATTGTATCGCAAATCTCATTACTATCGACCCAGATGGCATGTGTTTTTGAATATCTGAAAACAAAACCCAAAAGTAAATTTCTTAACTGATCTTCACATTTATTGATTCTCTTTAAAAATAGAAGATAACCCATATGAACAAAACCTTGTGCCATGGATGAGCCTTGATCTGTGGGAACTTAAAGTCTGTGTAATGCGGATTCATGCATTTGTTTATAGTGGTGCTTTCGGTATTATATAAAACAAAGACAAGTTGAAAATCAGAAAAAAAAACTGAACATGTGTTGGTTATGGCTTCTTGGAGCTGACTGAAGTTTGCCCCAGGGACTTGATTGAATCAAATTAACAACATCAGGGATTGGACTGTTGAATTTTTTCAAATAAGGACTAAACCAGTAATTAAATGTAAACCCTAGGGACTGGAACTGTACTTTACTCAACATTATAATTTCAACCATAAAACACATCTAAAACCTACAAATAACATAGTGAAGACTACTAAAACACCATATTCAAATCATAATAGTCCATAAAAACTTCAAACACACAATCGTAAAACTATGAATATAAAACACAACATACTAATCAACATAAAACACAAAAATGTTTGTCATTCGATAACCAGAGCCTTATCTTCCAAACCACAAAACACAACCCACATATATGATGTTTTAGTAATCTTCATTTTGTTATTTGTGGGTTTTGGGTGTGTTTTTTACTATTTACACTTTTTAGAAAATTTAGACTTTTTAGCCAACTTCTATATATACATAAACACATATTTATTTTTTTATACACACTTACACTTATTTTTTTTTATTTTTTACCTTTAAATAAAAAATAACAATAAATTAATTATGTTTGATACGACAGGAGAGACATGTGGTACTGATGTTTTGTACCGCATGTCGACTGTAACAATTCGCATTTCATACTTTCTATTTTTAGAAAGTTGTATTCGTATTTCATTTCAATCTTCGTAATCTCGAGACTTTGATCATAATGGAGACACATTTCAATTTATACTTGTTTTATTCACACATACATGATACTTACCCATTTACATATACCTGTGTTGTATATATGAAACTGAATCACACTTGATATGTATTTTATGTTAGGAATATTATTCATACGCATCATACATACTTCATACTCATCACAAGCCTATGGATGCCCTAAAAAGCCCTAAAAACACTTAACACAAGAATGAAATTGCATAACTGAACAAATGGCTAAACACCAAGGACCAAAAACCAAAATATTGGGTTCTCAGGAGCTTTACGGACCGTAAGCGATCCCATACGGTCTGTATGCCCCCTCTGGGCAAGCAGAATTGTGCAAAACTCGCGGATTGGACCTCCTTTCTCATCCAGTCACCGTCTAACCTTCTTTAAACCCAAACCCTAATCCCCCACTATAAGTACATGTCTTCCACAACTCCTCCACCCTTTACACACCTCAAAACAACTCTCTAATCCTCTCAACTATCTCAAAAACTCCAAATGAGGCAGATTGTACCAAGTCTCAAAACAGTGAGTTTTGGGCACCTTTTTCTCCATCTTCTTCTTGTTCACTTGTATCAAACTACTTGGATGACATCCAAGGATGTTACCCAAGGTTCACCAAGGTGTAACAAAGTGGTACATCTCTTATATGAGGCTCCAAAGTCAATTTTAAATTTTGTTTTGTTCAAAACTTTACAACTTGTTCTTGTTCATGTTTATCTTGTGGACCTTGTTCCCAATCAAACTCATGGTTGTGGGGCTTGTGTATGGTCGATTTCCGTAAGATTAGAGGTCCAAATACCTCACTTAGTTACTGCCCTAGAGGTCCCCAAGTGACCTACAAAGTGTTGAAACCAAACAAGTCTTCACTCCTCAATGTTGAAAGACTTGTGTTTTGGTAAGGTGTGAACAATGGAAACCTTGGTTCTCCAACTATGATTCCACCTTCTTCACTGGTTTATTCGTTAGATGTTCATATAAGTAGCTTCCAAGAAATCAAAAGTAAGCCAACCTCACCTCATCTTCAATATTTGCCATGTTGGGTATGTACACGTCCTGGTTGTTCTTATTTGGCTACTTAGCAATTTAGATGCTTTTACATTTTGAATCTTATTCATAACCAACCAAAATCATCGTGGATGATTTTGTGCTTTGGTGAATCATATAATGAGGTTTGATGGATGAAAATCATCCTACCTCCTTGCTTGACTTTACATGATATTACTTGACTAACTTAACTATAATACATAAAATATTACTAAGTATAATCCTAAAACCGAGTCCTTGACACCAACCAATTCATGGTTTGATGTTAAGAGTTATGGTAAATATTATCTTAAGTTAAAATTCCTTACAATTGAATTTCCAATGGGTGAATTTGTGCCCATAAAAGACACTTGAACTTGGTGTCCAATTTAAGTGTTTTAGCAAGATAACTTTCATGTATGTTCTTGTGTACATACTTTCATATTAATTCCCGACTTTAACTCATACTCATCCTCCATTGACTCATACACCTTCGTTTCCCTAATGTACGGTAACCTCGGTGTTCCCAAAACCTTCAAGACTAAATTAACTCACGTGTCTGGAAAGCTTTGCAAATTGTGAGTATACTCGATCCCCTTTTCCTTTTAACACACTTTGGATGCAACATGTAAACTATATTACAAATCACATAAACACGATCAATCATGTTTACATAATCACTCTATCCATTAAACATGATACTTGTCATACCCTTTATTTATACATGCTATACTCTTTCTTGTGTACTATTTGCTCATGAACTTTGCAAACCTATCTTAACAATTATAGCTCTATAGGATTAACGCACCACCTGTTCTTGTGGCATTGTTAAGTAATCTATTTCACAACCTTGTCGTTTCGGCGATAAGGATACGCACGGTTATGGTATACATTGGTTTGAGTTATAGTTTACACTTGCAAGTATGTTATGTATCAATGTATGCAAATTGCCATGTTGGATACGAGACAACTTTTATTTATACGTATGCTATGTAACCAAACTTGTATACTCGCCAACCTTGTGTTGAGTTTTACTTTAATACATGCTGCAAGAAATTAGTGATGACGCATGAAAAATATTACTTAGGGTGGACTAGAAACACACCAAACTTTAATTTATGTATTTTTGCTTTATGTCATTATGTTTAATTTGCAAGATGTTGTATTTTCCATTCCAAGACAATGTATTCCCGTTTAGTATGAAATGAAATTTGGATTATTTTAACTATTGTCACAATTAGCAAGTAATGAAGTCTCGAGCAATCTCGTTTTTGTCTCACTCCGATGTTTTCGCCATCGGTTGGGTGTGACGGATTGGTATCAGAGCCATAACTATAGGGAATTAGGAAAATTGTTATGCTTTTAACTTAGTCTATAGTTAAGATGTCCCTTATTGACCATTCTATTTTCATGCTTAAAAATACTTGAATTCTCCCCACTTTTCTTCTTATTTTATCTTTTGTCTCAAAATACACATGCCTTCCCTAAGGCAAATTATACTACAAATACAAAGATACGAAGACACTCTCATTCCAAAAACGAGACAATCTCACCAAAATAGGCGTGAAACCCTTACTTTATTGACGATTTTCAATCCGCATATAGCATTTTTATGAAACTACCATTAAGTTAAGAGTGACATCCTTACCTTAATGACAATGTCACCCTCAAACTCTTGTGGACCCTTACCAAAGAGTTGGAATTTTTCCTTGACTCGACTAGTAAGTACCAACCACGATTAGGGAATGACACCACCAAGATAGGAGTGATATCCAAACCTTGGTGACTAGTCACACTCCTCGATTTTCAAATCCCACCAAGGTCTCGAACTTTCGATTGACTAGGGACATGTAGTAACCAGAAGGGGGAATATGGCTAATCGAAAGTTTCAGTGAAAATATTATACCTATTAGGCCAAAGTATGATTCCCGAAATCAAAAGAAGTTTTGATCACTTTGGCTTAGTCTTAGTTCCATTTCGGGACATTCCAAGTTATATAATTGAATTTTTTAATGCTATATCAATTTTTATGTGATTTTAAACTTTGAACTGTAACGCCCGTCTTAATAAATCAAGATTTTAATAATTAAAATACACATTTTAATGCTAAAATGTGACTTTACAAAAACTTGTCATACTTACATTCGCATATGTTTACAACATTTCAAAAACATATTTGTACATGTTTACATAATTCACTTATAACAAAACAAATCCAGATTTGATGCGCAACCTTCATTTAACGTGTGTTCGGTTCTTGCTTGACGCTTGATCTTCATCCGGGACTCTCGACATTCACCTATGATCAAAACCAACTTAGAAGTCAGTTTTGATAGTTACTTAACAAGTACAATAAGGTAATTGGGTCAAATAATCAAAATAAACAAAATAAACAAAAATTTCAATATTTTACCCCGTCGCCGCACGCCACGGCAAATGCCTTTGGCCGTGGCGCGAAACCACGGCTTCAATTCGACAGAATGTGTGATGTTGGTGCTGCATATTTGCCCAGCTAAGTTTTAACCAAAACCTAACTTCAAAATGGCATAACTTTTGATCTAGACCTCCGTTTTACGCGATTCTTTTTCCCACGCGACCGTAATTCGATTCTCCATCATATAGAGTTATAATTCAACATTCAAACTAATAAAATTCCAACTTTTTAAGCATTCGACTTATTATTCAAAATCAACATTTTGACCCGTTTGTATTTAAAACCACCAACTTGTTTCTTAAACAACCAAATACATACATCAATGTATTTAACTCAAGATCTCTAACTCGGGTTTATAATTCTTATGAATTATGCTCTTAGTACGAAAGCTATGCGCATAAATCCGTTTTGACCCGTTTAGGGGATTTAAGCAATTTAGTCAAAAACTACCTCATTTCTTTTCACACTTCGCGATTTCATATTTGAAGTATCTACCTATATTCCATAATCGCCATACAAGTTCCTAAATAACCCATGTGGGTCATTTGCCTAATTTACCCATCAAGGGCTTTTTGGTCAATTTTAGTCCTTCATTTATGACGAAGGACTTTCACTAATATTTGACCAAAATATCGCTTTTTAAGTATAATTCTAAATATGCGTACCTGGCCCGGGTCAACAAATAGACCCGATTTATACCTTGCTTTTATTATCACAAATTCTATGGCGACGCAATCATCCGAATTGCTAATCATTCCTGTTAATCATAAGACTCGACAACCACATTACTTGATATTGTCAAATGGTGTTACCACCACTATTTGACCCGTTTGGCCTATATGGCCAAACCTTTACATGTGTAGCGAAAACATGGTTTTTAGTTACCAATTTGCCCATCCGACCCATTTCGGATTTTCCTTTCGTTAGATCCCTCTCCTTACTTATTTAGCCCATTTTGGCTTACGCCATGAGTACCTTTTAACTTTGGTTTACATTAGTCAACACTTGACCAAATTCCATTTTTACCCTTTTTCTTAATGTTAGATTACACTACAAGGTAATCTTATCGAAAACTCATAATTCCATAGTCCTTTCATGACCAATTTACCATTTCACCCTTTTTACCATAACCCATGGTTTTTATTGTTTATATTAGTCTGACCCGCATCAATTGCGTTGGAAATCGATGTTTCCCATATTATCTTTATCGTATTTATACTCATAAAATAAACAAATATTCTACAAGGGGGTGTAAGTTTCGCTTATCTTGCATTCTGAAACACGCTTTTCCTTCATACTTGATTCGTTTAACCCGCTTCCTTTCACCTAGCTTGTTAAACATCAAACTATCATTATAATTCGTAAGACGGTTAGATTGGTCATCATCAATTATGACTACCCCATCTTACGGGTTTTATGTCAAATTTATCACTCGATCTAGTCATTGGTTGGTTTGACTTTTTAAAGGTCAATTGACTTATCAACATATTCAAATGCACATTTGTTTCATTGAACTCACTTAGGAATTTCATCCGATTACTTAATGAAATCAAATTTTACTTACTAACTAGTAGGTAACATGATTTCAAACATCCACGACATGAATTTAGTACCAAATTTCTTTTTGTTATATGAAAACCCATCTTATGACAAGTATGTTTACATACTCGAATTCATAATTGTTCAAGTACTTCTCTATTACTACCATCCATGATGGTTTCGAACCCTAGTCTATTATAAACTTACTCAAATTGTCAAGTTTATCACCAATTTATCACTCTAATTCAAGACTTCATCATATTTTCATAAATCCATTTACCTCATACAAGGTAAATACTTCAATTACAAGTTTATGGCACAAATTTAACAAGTTTGCACCTAGGGTTTTGTTTCTAGACTTAAACCCACATCAATTTCACTAAAACATTAAATTTTCATACAAGAATTTCATTCATGCACGATTATCAAAATTCCAAAATATCACCAAATCATAATTTTCGACATACCTTACGATCCCCTTGTCTTGGTGATCGATAATTTAGTAAAAGCCCCAAATTCCTAGCTTGTGTTTCCCTCTGATTTTGATCAAATTTTGAGTTTAGGGTTCAAAGAAGGAACCCCTTTCTTGCTCTGTGTAAACATCGACTAGAACACACACACCTTGTGTGTGTTTTGAGTCAAATTTTCTTTTTATTAATTTCACTTTCAGTTTTGTCCATTATAGCCCCTCTATTTTCCAAAGTTTATAAAAGAAAGGTTAATTAGTCAAGTTCCGTTATTGTCTACAACATATAATTAACTAGGTTAATTATTCCTAGTTACCGAATGGGTTTGAGAAGTTATAACCCATTTTACTTTAAGTCCTGATAACTCGGGACTTCTATATACTTTGTTTTTCCCAAAGTATTTACCCTCCTTTTAATTAACATCAAGTTTATTTATTCAAATTCTAATATTTACTGGGTTAATTTTTTTAATTTTTTTTACCACTAACGATATTTTACTCATCTTTACTATTAATGTGGTTTGACTACCAAACCCGTTTTTGGGCTGTTACATGAACCGTTCGAATCGCACAAATATCGCAACCTAAAACAATAATAATAGTCGAAGAACTAGCGAAATTCCAAACTCATTTGATGTGATTTAAATTACTATCAATTTGAATATATGTTTCGTTTACGTGAACGTATTTGCAACCTACGTGCTATGTGACACTACTTAAAGCTTACATGCTATGTGACGTACTACCATGCTAATTGTGCAAATTTATTCAAACTCCATGTGATCAAGTCTCATCCTCTCCTTTACTCAATCTTATAGATGTGGTATTGTTAAGTAATCTATTTCACGACCTTATCGTTTCGGCGACAAGGATACGCACGATTGCGGTACACTTTGGTTTGACTTATAGTTTAGACATGCTAGTATGTTATGTAACAATGTATGCAAATTGTCATGTTGGATACGAGAAAACTTTTATTTACACTTATGCTATGTAACCAAACTTGTATACTCGCCAACCTTGTGTTGACTTTTACTTTAATACATATTGCAGGAAATTTGTGATGACGCATGAAGAATATTACTTAGGGTGGACTAGAAACGCACCTAAACTTTAAGTTATGTATTTTTTGCTTTATGTCGTTATGTTTAATTTGCAAGATGTTGTATTTTCCATTCCAAGGCAATGTATTCCTGCTTAGTATGAAATTAAATTTGGATTGTTTTAATCATTGTGACAATTAGCAAGTTATAAAATCTTGAGCAATCTCCTTTTCGTCTCACTCCGATGTTTTAGCCATCGGTTGGGGTGTGACAGAGACGAGGTATGAGTTTCAAATTAGACGGGGTGGTTGCGACGGCGACGGTGTTGGTGGTGATGATGGAAGTGGAGGTTGAGGTAGAGAAGAGAGAATAATGTGTGTGTATATGTATATACATTGTAATTAATTTATTATATTATTTTTTGTTTATAAGTAAAAAAAGAAAATAAAAAATAAATGTGTGTGTATGTGTGTGTGTGTGTATATATATATTATTTATAATTATTTTTTTGTTTTCTATCTAAGGAGGTCCCCATCCAAGTACTACTTCCACCTGAGCAACGGGCCGAGTATGACTAATCTCAATCCATACCCAAATGTAAAATCTTGTTCTATACATGGCCCATTACCCGTCAGGTATTTATCAATGATTTACCCGTCGGGACGGGTTGCGAGTAACAGGTATCCCATTAGTTTGTTAAGAAATATCTGGTGTAATTTTCACACACACACACACACACACACACATATATATATATATGGTAGGGTTCTAGAGTGAACACTAGTTTGAGAGTGAACTGTGTGAACTAATCTGAGCCATTGGATTACATTATCTAGATATTTTTAAACAATGACAATGTTGTAATTATAATGTTGTAACTTCTCTTTAAAATAAATGACATAAGGGTATTTGCGTCTTTTGTAAATTGCATTTATTAAACAATATAATCAAAGTCCCAAAAATCTCGCTAGTTGCTGTATATACAAGATACACAGCTGTTAGTGTATACATATGGTTACAGTCTCACTAATATCAGTTTATATAAGACACGCAAATGTTAATTTATACACATGTGTACAGTCTCGCAAACTATCAGTTTATACGAAATACACAGCTGTTAGTTTATACACATGTGTACAGTGTCGTTAACAATCAGTTTATACAAGATACGCAATTGTCAGTTTATACACATGTGTACAAACTTTTATACATTTGTGTATTATATTCACAAATGGTCATATGTGTACATTAACAACATATAGTATATTATGCATGCACACGAGTAGATTCATATAAAAATTATGAAATTAATGAAAACAAAACAAGTCACATGTATGCAAAAATATATAACTTCATCACGTATTAAAAAAAAAAGTTAATGCCAAAATATAATTACAATTTCAATCTCAGAGAAATTTTTCAATATTTATTGAAAATTACAAAAAGTTAAAAACAATATATTATGATATCTACATATACAGATAATAAAAGAAAAACAATATTTAAGTTAAAACTAAAAAAATCTATGGTTAAAGAAATGAGTGCTACGAATATTTGGAGAGTAAATAATTTGTAAACAGAATATTTACAAAAAAAAAAACATTTGAAAAAAATAATAGTTTTGCCTTTATCATCTTCTTGAGTGACTAGAATACTTGCAATATTCATTAATCAACTTCAACATATAAGCTGAAGATTTTGAATGATAATGTCGTAATCTATGATGGTCTACCAAAATTTAAAGCCTTTCAATTTCTTTTAATTAAAATAATGGAGATATAATTAAAAATAAGAGAGAGGGAGTGTGTGTGTCTTATGAGATGAGAAAATTAAGGGATTTTAATTAAATATACTTGGCTAATGTCAATAATACCCTTTTAATCTAAAAAATGAGCAAGGTCTAAGGTTAGTTCACTCTGTTTACTCTTAAGAAGTTGTTTACTCTTGAACCTAACCCCATTAGTTTGTTAAGAAATATCTGGTGTAATTTCACACATAAACACACATACACACACACACACACACACACATATATATATATATATATATATATATATATAGGATCAGGTTCAAGAGTGAACACCCCCTCAGTTGTGAATTGTGTGAACTCATCTTAGCCCATGATTTCTATGATCTTGAGATTTAGATGAGTGGCATGATGGTAATTACGTGGTTAATTTTTTCCATTTAATTAAATAAAAAAGGGTATATGTGTAATTTTCATCTTAAACTGATTGCATAAATCATGTTCTCTCTCATAAATTAAATAGGAAAGCAATTTTATAAAAAAAATAAATTTAAATCATTATCTTAATAATTGAAATCAGTTACATATTTCCCATTTTAATTCCTTATCCATAATATCTTTCCTATTTTAAATTCATTATCCTTGCTCTGTTTAAATGTGATGTACACATGTGTATTCTGATTTTGCCATGTTTTTAATGCGATGTACACATGTCTATATCGTCTGTTTTTGTGATATCTCAGAATTTTTTTTTGTATTGAATGTTTGATGTACACTTGTGAATTACTGTACACATATGTACGATGCTAAGTAAACATACGTAATGTTCTATTTATATCCAAGTACACATGTGTATACCGTTGAAATATGAAGGTTATGTGTATCTTAAAAATCAAAATTTGAATTCTGGTGTTGAAATCTGAAAAATAAAATTGAAATAAAAGATATTATGGATAATGAATTTAAAATAGGAAAGATATTATGGATAAGAATTAAAATAGGAAATATGTAACTGATTTCAATTATTAAGATAATGATTTAAATCTAATTTTTTATAAAATTACAATTCTACCCTTAACAACTAAAAAGGAAATCAAAGGTCCAGATGAGTTCACACGGTTCACTCTTGGGAAGTTGTTCACTCTAGAACCCTACCCTATATATATATATATATATATATATATATATATATATATATATATATATATATATATATATATATATATATATATATATATATATATATATATATATATATATGTTTGGGATCCTGTAAAAAGATGAAATTTATGAGAAGGATAAGAAAGAACATGATGAGGATACATGTCATTATTTAATTTATTAGGATAAGGACAATTAAGTAATTTAATTAAAAAAAACTAATTAAAGATAAAGATTATGTTGTAACCGTTTTTTGGAGTTATTTTAGGAATTCAAATATTTGTTTATTTACGTTCAATCTTTCAAGCTTGTTTTCTATGGTTTTTTTATTTTAGGAATTCAAACAAATTATGGTGTTTTGTTTTTGATGGTGTGACTGTGTATACTATATGAGATTTAATAAGATTTATGGTGTTCTTTGTAAAAGGAAAAAGTTAGCTCGTTGAATTTAATGATATTTTTATTGCTAATGGAATGATGTCTTTGTATACTTGTATGGTGTCGTGTTTTCTATGGTGTTTTATTTTAGTTTCGTGGGGTTTCTGTATAAGAAAATGTTAGTTTGCTTAATTCAATGGTATTTGTAATGTTATGTTGTCTTACTATAAAACACGACGCCTTGAATCACAGTACAACTAAAACAACATTGTATTGTATGAACATAGACAGAACACCATGGACTAAAACATCCAATCGAAACATAAATTTTTTTCTCTATATAAGTATAACAATATGGTACTTATATTAAAGATAAAAAAAACACTCATTATTAATATGGTGTAATTTTTTTTCAAAGTTATGTATAAAAAGTAATTGACGTTTAAAAAAGACCGGGGTAACTTGAATATTCATTGCATGTGAGTTTCTGAATTTAAAAATGTTAAATTTACTTTTATACCCTTAATTTAGAAAATTAATTATTTTAGTGGTAAACACTATTTACAATTTTGTCACTATAATCTCAATCATTAGATTATAGATCAAAAGTTGTAGATTTCTTCTTACACTTCTCACAAAACACACCCTTTTTACAATAACTCTACCCTCTCTCTCTCTCTATATATATATATATATATAGGTAAAGGATCCTGTAAAAAGTCCATCTTTTGTAAGAAGTGTAAGAAATAATCTTGGAATGACAAGTGTCCCTCCTCTTAATTAATTCAAAAGGGTAGATTAGTAATTGTACATTTTTGTCATTTAATTGATTTACAATATAACTGAAAAAAAAACTGGCCATGAGAATTTTTAGGGATTGATTGTTTCATCATCATCTTCACGTCATCTTCTCCGATTTGAACACACATGCATATCCGACCACCGTCACCAATTTCTTTCGTCTCCACAAATCATTCACCGTCATCGTCTTTCATCTTCGTCATCCTCATTTCTGATCGTGACTTGAATCATAGTCATGGTGTTTTAAAATATGGGAATGTTTTGTATTTTGATTGTCCAGATGTTAAAACACCATGGATGTAATCACAATACAATGTTTTCTGGATTCTAGATAAAACACCATGACTTGAATCATAGTCAATTTATCCAGTTATTTTAAAACACCACGCCATGAATCTGATTATACAATGTCTCCATATAAAACACCATGACTTGAATCATAGATGTTTAAAACACCACACCATGAACAATGTCTACAGATAAAACACCATGACTTGAATCATAGTCATGGTGTTTTAAAATCTGGGGATGTTTTTGTATTGATAAAACACCACGCCATGAACAATGTCTCCTGATAAAACACCATGACTTGAATCATAGATGTTTTAAAACACCACGCCATGAACAATGTCTCCAGATAAAACACCATGACTTGAATCATAGTCATGGTGTTTTAAAATCTGTGAACGTTTTCTATTGATAAAACACTACGCCATGAACAATGTCTCCAGATAAAACACCATGACTTGAATCATAAGCGTATAAAACACCACGACATGAACAATGTCTCCAGATAAAACACCATGACCTGAATCATAGTCAATTTATCCAGTTTTTTAAAACACCACGCCATGAATCTGATTATAGATCTATTTATGATAAAGTATGAAGAAATTCGTTGATTTTTTGGAGATTGATGACGGTTACCATATAATTCGCTGGTTACCATATAATTCGCTGATCTTTAGGAAGGTTGATGGGGGTTTTGAAACGGTTACCATATTTTGAAACGTTGGAAAAGTCACTATTGCCCTTCAATTTTTACATAAGGTCCTTCTAATTAAAACACAATTTACATTTTATACCCTATTGATCTCAACCATTAGATCAAATATCCAATGGTTTAAAACACTTCTTACCCTTCTTACATTTTAGACACTTTTTACCATATCCCTACCCTATATATATATATATATATATATATATATATATATATATATATATATATATATATATATATATATATATATATAATGTTTTAAGATCTACACAATTTATTAAAATGTGATTAATAACATACATATCATTATCCCTATAAAAATATTTAAAAATATAAATGAATTATAGTGCTAGTCTCAAAAAGTAATGTTGTATTTCGTGATATTTAAATATAATCAAAGTATACAAGTTCTCGTGTTGCCACCCTTTTTAAGTTGTTTTAAAAATATTTACAACTAGACTGGTTTATTACTAAACAAAAAGTGAAGGCAAATAAAAAAAAAGCTGAAAGTTTTCAGGTACATATTTCGGGCAAACGAGTATATAGTTTTAGGTAATCGGTTCAGGTATCTCCTAATCGCATACCCATGAAATATTTTTTTTTACAATCTAATACTCGGTCGCATATCCATCGGGCATTGAGTATACCTGTCCTGAATGCTTCTTTTGGGTATACATGTCGGGCTCGGGTTTCTTTGTCATCTCTACCTAAGCACGCTTAACTATGGAGCTTTCATCTACTCTACAAATAACGTGCCTAAAATGTGTTGGTGATATTTGAGGCGAGTAATGTCTTAAGAACCAATGATTTCTCCTGTCCACGTTCTTTACCATGACTAAAAATCCATGTCGTTCTAACAACACTAGTACTACTAACAACATCAGTACTACTACTACTACTACTGATACCATATTTATTTATATGGTTTTCTGGAGGTGTCGATATAAACAGTGTTGTATTCAAAATAGAGTAAATATAAGTACCATAAGCTATCACGAGTGCTGGTACATTAGCATGCCTGTGCCGAACCGGACCGATAACAACAACGTTAGCATGGTTTACGCTTTTGTGATTTTCAATAAAGACGTGTCAATATTTTTTTAGTTATATTTCTTCTGGTTGCTCTACCTAAATGTTAGTATAGTACCAACATTATAACAAACCGAACTAATACGGAATGAAAGCCAGCTGCAAAGCTCTAGGAAATTCCACTATTACATGTGTGTAGGGCTGTAAACGAACCGTACGTTCAGCGAACAGTTCGTGAACCATTCGGCGGGAAGTTCGTTTATGTTCATTCGTGAACGAATATGAACACGAAATTTCGTTCGATTAGTTAAATGAACGAACATGAACAAAGGTCTTATTCGTTCAATTGTGTTCGTGAACTTTCGGTAAGGTGTTCGTGAACATTCATTCATTTGCGTTCGTTTGTTTATGTTTTAATCAAATATTTTTTTGTACTTTCATATATTTTATCTATACTTTTTATATTATTAAATTTTTATTTGTTTTATTACCCTAACAATTATACTAGGTGCACCATTCCCTTTTCCTTTCTCATTATTTACATGGACGAATACGATCGACATTCGTTACACAATTAGAGCTTCGAGTTCCAATGCTACTCTCTGGGTAATCCACCTTTTGTGCGATACGAGAGATGACAATGGGCACTGCAAAAATTTGAAAGGATTCAAAACTATTGATCAGTTATAAAAATACGGGTTAATATGGTGTAACTAAGCTAAAAATTAAACTCGACGAGTGAATCTTAATCAACAAGAATGCCCATTAATTATTGTTATCATCAATATTTTTAACTATCCACTAGGGAATAGCATAGTCATATTGTTGAGTTTGATAAAGTTTAAGGTAATAATAGGCCATGGGTTCAATTCCCATTGAGTGCAAGTTTAGCCGTTCAAAAAAATCAGTCTTAATTGTTAAACTTAAATGACACTTATGATCAAGACAAGGAGATGTTACTGATATATGGTTAAAGTTGGATAGGGCTAGGTTAATCTATAACATGATAGATTGAGCTTCAGGTATCTTCATGGGCTTATTCAATAGAAATTGATTGGACTGGGAAATAAAGATGCAGAGGCTTAAAAGATCAAATTGAAAGCAGAAATATTTCTTGTGCTAGCCATCGAATTGTTGGAGATTTGGGGAGATAAACTTACGCGTAACGGATAGCTTCGACTCGATTCTTTAGGAGTGTGTTTGTGTGATTTTCATTTTTTATTATCAATTTAGTCCGGGAAAATATTAGATTGTTAATAAAGCTGGTCCGTTTTCTAATAAAGTCATCAATATTTTTAAACCCTTATCGGATTTAATTTTTTGAAAAAAAAAAGGAATAATCTTTTGAGTTTGTCTACAAATCCAAAGTTATTATTAGAATCACATTGTAGAAAATGGTAAATCGGAGCATAACAAACACTACTACAAAAAGAGGCATTTGCTATAAACTTTTGCTACCGAAATAATCGGTCGCAAATTTTGCTACGAATTAGCTATGGATTAGCTACGCACACATTTTGCTACAATTTTGCTACGGATATTCCGTCGCAAATAAGACCCGTAGCAACATTCGTAGCAAACCCGTAGCAAAATTGAGGAAATAAATATAAAACAAATTAAGGTAGCAAAATCAGTAGCAAAATAAGTTTTTAGAAGTTAATTAAAAAAGTACAATCATATCCGTAGCAAGATTTGTAGCAAAGTGGAGAATATAATTATCTAAAATATAATTAAATAAAATGTTTGGAAAAACTCGTAGCAAAATCTAGAAAAAAAATATCTAAAATCAAACTTAAAAAATACACGTAGCAACATCTGTAGCAAAACTGAGGAAGTAAATATAAAAAAATAATGTAGGAAAATCAGTAGCAAAATCCGTTGCAAAACTATGAAAATAAATATTTATAAATTAACGAAAAACAGTTAGATAAAATTTGTAACAAAATCAGACATTTGCTACCTTTTTTTGTCACACACATTTGCTACGGATAAACTATGGATTAGCTATGGACACTTTTTGCTATAGTTTTACAATGAATATTTCGCCGCTAACTAAATCTGTAGCAAAATTTGTAGCGAAACTAAGAAAATAAATATTCAAATTTTTTAATAAATTCGTAAACATCGAGAAAATAAAGATTTATAAAATAATGAAATAAAGTCTATAACAAACCGGAGAGAATAAATATTTAAAAATAACGCAATAAAATCAATAGCAACATAGAGAAAATAAATATTAAAAAAAAAACTTCTAGCAAAATCCATAGCAAACTCGTAAAAAGAAATATTTAGAAAATAAGGTAATAAAATCCGTAGCAAAATCCATTAAAATAGAGTTTTGAATTATGTAGAAAAATGTATAGTAAATTTTGTAGCGAAACAATATACACACATGATTTATTAAAATGTAGAAAAAATTAAATTAGACAAATGATTTATTAAAATCCTTAGCAAAATCATTTTAGCAGTTAAGTGCCTGGATGGTATCTAAAGTTTGCAAAAATTACAGGTTTAGTCCTTAGCTTTCTAAAATTGTATTGGTGATGCATAATGTTTGATTTTTACAGAATAGGTGGTACGTGACTTGATGGGGGTTAAATTTATTAGTTAAAGCTTTAAAAATATCTAGTATACCTGAGTTAAAAAAAATAAAACTTATTTAATACTTTTCTTTTAAGGTAGGATCCACCTCCATCTTCTCATCACCATCACCGCCAACACCCACCATCACAACCACTTCCCATTGTCTCTTTTTCAACCATCACCACCAAGCAAACAAGATGAACCAAAATAAACAAACCCAAAAACAGTTAATTTCTATTTAACCTTTGATTTATGATACTCCTCCTTTGAAATCACCCCTGAAGTACTCGGGTATCGAGAAACACCTAAGTTCTCTCCTTTTAAGGTGGGATGACTTGATTAGAAATGGATTTGCAAAGCGGCCCCGTCGCAGCATGCAATATATAATACAAAAGTTGAAGAAGAGAGATGGACAGGTGATTGTCACACCCCGACCACGTTAAAACAACAAACCGCGGCGGAAACGTGGGGGAGTGTCATAACAGAATCATTGTTTCACAACACATGGATTAAAGTTTCGTTTTATTGAATTAAGTTTATTGCATTGTATTAAATTCAAAAGCAAAACATGAACAATTTGTCTTTCATTGTTATTGAGTCACTAAGGCCTCGTCCATTCCTATGTGAGCATGCATCATAATCATCGTCAAACATCATCAAACTATGGTACCTGAAACATATGTGAAAATACGTCAACATAAAAATGTCGACGAGTACATAGGTTTTGTGAGTGTGTCAGATTCATGGCTTTGAGTTCATATTGCAATACCTCGTCCAACTACGAGAGTTGTCGAGTGTGTACCTTGAAAACAAAAGAGTTTGATATTGCAGTATGTTTCTATCAACTTTTACAAGTTGATATACGTATAAACCAAAACCATTGTAGCCATGAATCTTAACTGAAAAACATTTGTCTTTGTCAACCAAGTTGTAAATCGTTCTCGTAATAAAACTCGTATGGTTTATATTGTTAAGAAAACCTTGTAGTGTAACTTCGTTTCGAAAACATTCGTCCAAGTGATCTAGATAACGCAACGTCATGTAATGTGTTAAAAGCACTTATATATAGGAAGTACCAGCGGCGTATCCACCATGCTTTTATCAAATTACACCTGCCCCGTTGCCCAAACACTTACCATAACCCAATCGTTCAATAGTACATATAGTTCCAATCGTTCAAATAGTTCAAATCATTCACATAGTTCAATAGTTCCAGTGGTTCAATAGTTCACATAGTTCACATAATCCCAGTAGTTCAATGGTTCATATAGATCAATAGTTCCAGTGGTTCAATAGTTCACATAGATCAATAGTTCCAGTGGTTCAATAGTTCACATAGTTCACATAGTTTCAGTGGTTCAATAGTTCATATAATTGAAATCGTTGTGTTCAATATAAACCATAGCATTCATTTAGAAAACTCGAAATGGTTTGGCACATATGAATCACCCCAAAACAATTGAAAACAGTAAAAGAGGGGAACTATGTACTCACATTGAATTGCAAAGTATCCTTGATCTAATGAACTAACAATGCTCGGGAAAACCAAGGAAATCAATGTGACAACTCGCATTTCAGAATCTATCTTTGTGCTTATTGTAACTTGTTTGAACTATACGTGACTAGTTGGGGGGTTTGATTGTTAAGGAATACTATGTATTGTGATACTATGTGTTACGTGATTGCATGTGAATATCATAAGTTTAGTCGCACAACACTTGTCCAACCACACAAACCTTTGGGCCGAACACCTCTCTCTCGGTTCACTATGCTTGGACTCGGCCCACCCCCTAGCCCGGATATATGTTCACGCATACACACATCATTGGGGTCCTTACTTCTCACAATTTAAAATTCAAGAACACACACAAACCCTAGGAGCTCTCTTTCTCTCTCTCGTTTTCCCTTGGAACCGGACGGCAGCCCTCACCCGAAACCACTCATCTCGAGCAATCTAGGCTTCTCGGTTTCTGGTTAGTGTTAATTCTTGATTGCTTGCTATGTTTGATGTCATGTTACGAACTAGAGTTTCATGCTAGTGATGTTTATTGATGATATTATGTATTCGGTTCATGTGTTTAGATGATATACAAGTAGCTTTGATTCGGGTATTGCATGATGATTTAGAACCAATTTCTTGTACCGGATTGATAAACATGTTAACAGATTTGATGTACACATAAGCTAGGGTGCATGCTAGTTTAGAATCAGCTGGTTTAAAGACCCGATTTTATGTTCCACATGTTAACGGATTGATTGTTCTTGCTTAAGATCATGATAGGGTTGCTAAATGATTATGATTGCTGTTTTGATTCGTTTGAAATCATGATAGAAATTGTTGATTGATCTGTTGTGAAACTGCCAAACTTGTTTGCAATTGTCACGGAATGATTGATGCCGTAAATTAGGAAGTTTGTTACATTCCTGATCTCGACACAGATTTGCGAGTCGAGAACTCCCTGTCTCGACTCGAGACCACAACACCGACACAAGCAGCACAACTCGAGACCACGGTTGCGGGTCCGGTTGCGACTCGAGACCGTGTAGTCTCGACAAGTACATGATGACCCGAGACCTCCTTGTTGCGACTCGAGACCTTGAGGCCAGCACAACTCGAGACCGCATTGTCTCGACTCGAGAACTCTAGTCTCGACTCGAGACCACGAACACGGGCACACTGTTTTGGACTTTGCACACTGTTACGAGCCCAACCATTTGTGCCGCATACTTGGACCTTATTAACGTGACTGTTCTGTTGTTGATCTGCCATGATTATACGTGTATGCTATGGTCGTTACTTGTGTACAATACGTGTAGAACATACGTGCACTACTTGAATAAGAACCTAACTTGTATGGTAACCATGGTAGGACGTGGTTGACCACCAAATAGCTTGATTTGCTTTTCTGTGTATCTGCCGAGCAAACCAAGGTGAGTTCACACTCTTACCAAGGCATGGGTTCCCTGGGTCGGGAATGGGGTTGGAAGATTATCTCGTACTTAAGTTACTATCGGGATTACGTACTATGGGCCTCGGGAGAGGAAGGGATATTGATAGATACTGCTAGACTAGTGATACAAACACTTCTCTTCGCACACACGTCGGGGATGGCTGCGATAATAGAACCAATCTTCGCACACATGCCTAGAATGGCTGCGAACCATACACTAAACTTCGCACACATGCCGGGTGGGCTGCGATACAAATATACCTAGTCTAGAATACTTGGGAAACCCCCACCAATCTTCGCATACATGCCTAGAGGGCTGCGATACAAATGCATACGATACATGGATTATTAAACGAACATACGATTTACAATACGATTACTATAACTGAACCAACTTCTGTGAACTCGCTCAACTAGTT
Source organism: Helianthus annuus (assembly GCF_002127325.2). Lineage (NCBI taxonomy): Eukaryota > Viridiplantae > Streptophyta > Magnoliopsida > Asterales > Asteraceae > Helianthus > Helianthus annuus. The sequence goes on from NC_035445.2 coordinate 151,466,868, forward strand.
GTTGACTCTCTGTTACATGCCTTGCAGGGCCTTAGGTACTCATGGAGCTTGCACGGGAGGCGCAGTCGTTGTGGGCACGGATTGTGGAATTTATGATAAACACTTTTATGACATATCAACTTAATACTGGTGTTTGGGTTTTCACATTAATGCTTCCGCTACACTTGATTATGTTTGGTTTTGAAAACACCTTTCGTATTGATGAATAACTTTTACTACTTACTTATATGTTCAATATGATTAGTGGCTTGATCCTGGTCATGTCACGCCTCTAAGCGGTGGTACTCCGCGTGTGGGTTTTGGGGGTGTGATAATCAAGTAGTACCTAGTAATCTGATCGCTAGTTAATAAATCGACACCTAAAACGGGAGATTAGATAGAAAGAGGTCTCATAAACTAAATGAGTATTGGAACTCATGTAACATGGTTTAACAAAGCCCACATCCTAAATCGGAACCTATCCTAAGTGCTTACGACCCGTTACGACCCATTAAGGTAGCTTACGCTACTTTAACGCGTCGTCCGCGCGAATGCGCGTTCGAGACGCCTAACTAGTCCTATGACAAGTATTATATGCCCTAACATGTTTAAATATGTTGCATAATCAATTTAAGTGACAAAGTTTAGGTTACATATGCTTAAATACAATTTATGCATGAAAAGGGCATTTTGGTCATTTTCCTAAGGCATATAAACTACTTATCATACAACTAGTTAAACTAAGTGACCATAAGGTATAACCTCGGAAGGTTATTCCCTATACAACTATGGTCACAAAATATGCTTGGTTGGATCCTAGCGATCGACCAAACGGGTCGGGTTCGAAAGTCTAAGCGGTTGTCAAGACTGCTTGACTTACGACCCTAAACAAGTACTAGACTAAAAGTGACGAGTTAAACATGTTAAAAACATGTTTATCTAAGTTAGAAAACATGTTTGATATCAAAACAAAGTGTTTTGATACCTGTAAATAGCTTCGTCGCAAAATACACATAAATACGTATTTTGACCGAAGCTTTGACCCGTCACTTCGACTAATCGACGTGGTAATTAGTAGGTATAGTCACAAGGGACTATAACCATCGTGATTACGCTCACGTTGCAAAGTTCGAACGAACTTTGTGTTGACCAATTCATGGTCAAAGCAGAAAGTCAAACACTGTTTGACTTTCACGCTTGAAAAGCATGAAAGAAGCTTACAAAAGGTCCAAGCAAGGAAGAATTGATCCAAAACACTCAGGTTTGAAGCCTAGACTACAACTTAGAGCAGATTTTGAATCAAATGTGAGGAATGAATGAGAAACCCACTTCTATTTATAGTAAGTTTGGATCAAGGAGATCATTCCATGTGTTAGGAGGTTCAATCTTGACCCTACACTTGTGGAACATGGTTTCTAATATCATGGGACGCTCTAAAACAAGTCCATAGTATTGAAAATTTGCATAAAAGACCCTGGAATTCAAGCTAGTTGCTGAAAAACAGATTTTCTGTCAAAATAGGGGGCTCGTGTGCCGCCACAGCACCACCCCTTAGGGGTCGCGCGACGCCACAACTTTACCTGAGCCAGATACTTTCAAAACTTGGCAAGAATGGTCCCTGCAGCATGTTTAAGCCATTTTCGACGCGTTTAAACCCAGTTGACCCATTTTCAAGGCTCTACAAGGATGTTAAAGCATAGGGGACTTGAAACATGCTTGAAATTATCTCGGATGTCGGTTCGTTTGGTCGTGCGGTCGCGCTATTCAGTTAATTACGACGGAAACTCGAACGGACGCGAAAACGATCCAAATTACGCGACGAATGGTATTTTTGCATTCCAATCATTACAACAATTTTTGGATGTCCGGATATGTTCAGAATGTAAGATATGCACGTAAATGCAAACTTTTGCACTTTTCGACGCTTTTAGTCCCTATTGATCAAATAAGCATATTTTCGCATAACGAACCCCTCAAAGCCTTTTTTCTAAGCTATGTAAAGGATATTTAGGGTATGTTTAGCTTATGATCAAGTTTCGGAATATTCGTTACTATACAAATCGGCATAGTTTCGCAGTTTTTCGCAATTACTCATTACATTTCAATTTCAATACAACTCATTAAAAATCAACACAACCTACTAAGACTCCATGTGACTCACTAAAACCCAATTTGACCTAATTTCATGCATTAATCCATGACCCATTATTACTAAGACTCCGTGTGACTCACTAAAACCCAATTTGACCTAATTTCATGCATTAATCCATGACCCATTATAATTCAATATTACTCATTACATTTCAATATCAATAAAACTCATTAAAACCCGATACAACCTACTAATATTCCATGTGACTCACTAAAACCCAATTTGACCTTTTCGGTTCGGTTACATGTAATGATCAAAATGTAACTTGGTCAATCACAACAAAATTTGAAGTTAGTCATTCTTTGAGCATGATTGTTAAAAGTCAAATTAATAAGTCATAATCATAAATACGGTATACGAGACATTAAACATTATACGTTCGGAAACTAGTTAAATGTTAGTCGTCATACCCATTTACGTAAAACTTTATTGATAAAAGAAATAGTGTGATGGTCATCACAACCGGTTTTTGAATTAACTAGGTTACATAACTATACAATACATATAACTTTTTAATATTTCACTAAAAACATAATCTTATATTTATTTAATTTGATATTAATAAGCCTAACTATTCGTTGTTCGCTGCCAACAGTTCCAACTTTAAAAATAACCACTGGCAGTCCTCAACATATTGGCCTCCAATGGACCCTGACTAACAGAACCCTAACGCCGTTAGTCTCAGGTCGCCGGAAAAATGTTTTTTGGCCGGAATACTCAACATGTTTGCCTCGAACCTCTTTGTATGGACCTTTGGGAACCTTTTCCTAGTAAAAGCCTCAATTATTAAAGTCGTTGGAAAACTCCTTTTTCGTCGTAAAATTTCTTTTTTCCGCCAGAAAACTCAACTTTTTGACCAGATTACTCAACTTTTTCGTTCCAAACCTCTTTGTAACCTTACATCGGACCTTTAAAAACTTTTTTATTGACAAAAATGGTTTTTCGGCGACCGAGACTAACGACATTAGTGTTCTGTTAGCCAGGGTCCATTGGGGGCCAATATGTCAATTATTGGGATTGCCAGTGGTTATTTTTAAAGTTGGGACGGTTGGCGGCCAACGACGAATAGTTGGGTTCATTTATCATTTATTTATTAATATAAATAAATAAAACATAGTTTTAAATATAATTCCATATCACGTGTTCCCTCCCACTCCAACCCAAAATAAATAACTAAAACATAGTTTAAAATATAATTCATATCACCTGTTCCCTCCAATTCAAACCCCAAATTTTGGATTCCCTCCCATTGTCCTCCCTCAAATTATTAAATTCCCTCTAATTCCAGTTTTAATTTAGTTTCACCATACTAATACCCTTGTTGATACTCTCAATTTTCCATTCTTCCTTTTATCCCCGTCCTAAAATCACTCTTTTACTCTTTCTAATCTTCCCTATTTAGCCCGACCGCACGAGTTTCCGGAAAAGGTTCTCAAAGGTCCATACAAAGAGGTTCGAGACTAAACTCGAGATCCCTTCCGCGGTCAGGGGTACCGTGCAACTACCCTTTTATTTAGCCCGATGCAGTTGCCGGAACTTTCATGGGAACAAGACGGGGGTGAAACTCCTTATGGAGGAAAACTATCCCTTCATCTACACCACTAACCGATTGGGAGTTTCCGGTGACCCACAAAAATGGTAAACAATCTTAGCCACCAGTGGGTTTCGAGTTTAGTCAAATCAGAGGTGAAGTGTTTCTTTGTGCGAAAACAGTTATGGACGTAAGAGAGGATGTTTAGGTGAGTTTTTGTTTATTGTGTATTGAACACCATATTATGTGTGTTAAGGTATGTTTATTACTCTCGATTTGGGCATAATCATAAGTTTTGTATGTTCAGGACCAATTGTGATGAGAAGCGGTTGATGAGGAAGCAATCAGATGACCAATTGAGTAATTTTTCTATCTTTTCTTTTCTCGTTTTATTATTTGTCACTTTCATGTAAATTTCATCTTTATCTATTAGTTTTATGAAACCATCTTACAATAAATGGTACTATCTTACAATAAATTCGACGTCATTTGTGATAATAGCACTTCCTTTATTTTTTTTATACTCTTTGTTTTCTTACTAAATCTCTTCACTTGGTAAGTTGTTCATATGAGTTTCCTATACATTTGGAATTATTTTGTCACTTACTACAATTCTTGAGTTGAGGACTCGACCATTGAAAAAAAATTTGACATGTTTTGGTTTATAATGTACATTTAATCTAATGATTCAAAAATATATATATTTCTTGATAGATAGGCTCCACACCGTTGGGTTTTAAATGCCATGGTTGACTTAATCAAATAAGGAGCAATGCGTTCATTATAATCTTGAATTTTAATTTGTTTTCATATACTCACATTATTCAGTTAATAAGTTATTCTGTTATGCAGATTGCATTCGCTAGATACATCAATCTCACACAAGATTGGATAGATAATCATTATCGAGTATGGGTTCTTTCAAAACGAAGGAGGTTATGGAAACTGGGCACTTTTAAAACCATTCATCTAGATGGCTGCGCTTGATTTCTAGGTTTGTTAGAAAGTGACAAAGTTTGGTATTAATGTGTTATTATTGATGGTGATATTCTAATGTATTAGTACTTGCGCCACGGTTGAAGGATCAAATGGCAGAGTTGAAACAAGATGAAGCATGATATGAAGGAGAAATTTGTATCTTTATATTGTTAGGTTTCAATAAGTTTGATATTTTTTTCCTATTTCGTTTGTATATTCATCTTCGGTGTGATTTGTATATATGTATTTAAAATTTAAACTGATGTTTACATAAAACAAATAGAAACTAATATAAAAAAAATAAAAATTGTGAAGAATCTTAAATAAAATTGTCTAGCAAAAACCTCAAAATTTAAAGCAATTTTTTTGAAATACATTGTTGGATTCCTAGCAAACTTGTAGCAATCTAGCGTAACGGGAAGCAAAAACTATAGCAAATATTTTGTAGCTAAAAACCTGTAGCATAAATTTTCGTATCTAAATTTGTAGAAAGAATTTTTGTAGCTAAAAATCCATAGCTAACATTCGTAGCCAAAAAAAGAAAAAGGCAACAAACTTTCATAGCCAAATTGTAGCAGTTTCTGGCTAAGTTCGTAGCTAAATTCCGTAGCAAAAATGATAGAAAAAACGTAGCAAATTTCTGTAGCTAACATTTGTAGCAAAAACTTTTTCATAGCTAACAATCAGTAGGAAAATTTAGTAGCTAAAATCTCCGTAGCTAAAAAACCATAGCGAAATTCCGTAGCAACTTTTTCCGTAGCAAATTTGTGGCTAAAATAGCGACGGCTCTTTTTGTAGCTAAAGTGGTCGCAAATTAATTTCCGTAGCTAAAGTTCGTAGCAAATAAATTAGCGACGGGACTTGTAGCTACGGACCAAATTCGTAGCAAATCCGTAGCAAAACAGGTGTTTGCTACAAACTGGCTACGAATTTGGCCGTAGCAAATACCTATTTTTGTAGTAGTGAAAAGAAATAACGACAAAACGGTGATGGAAAATCTTATTAACCCAAACCAAAGAAGTTCCCCCCAGAAACCCTAGATCTTACAAAATGTAAGATCTCAAACAATAGAAAATCCAATGATCAACTAATAAATATAGTCAGTTGATCAACAATACAAATATAGAAGATCTCACAATAACAACCATGCGAGATCAACAACAACAATCTCTTGAACAAACCCTAACAAACTAGAGAGAGAAAATGTAACTAACAATCTGAAGGAGAGAATGATCTAGAAACCCTAAAGAGCTTGTTATATATCTGCTCTCAACAAAGTTTCATAAAAGCCCTCCAAATACCATCACTTTTCATCGCAATCCTCAAATACTTTGTTCTTTAGTCCCTCAACAATGAAACCTGTACACTTTTAACCTCAAGAATAACATATAAATGACTTAAATTATTTCAACACTCCCCCTTCATTCATATGTTTGAACATGTTAACAAGACCCAATCTTTCATAAAATATCTCATGCTGAGATGCAGAATGACCCTTGGTAAAAATGTCAGCCAATTGAAACTCAGAATTGACCTTTTAAGGACTTATAACACCAGCAGAAACCTTCTCTCTCAAGAAATGTAGATCAATATCAAAATGTTGTCCTTTCATGAAATACTGGATTAGCAGCTATAGAAATAACTACTTCACTATCACAAAACAAACTAACAGGCAAACAACACTTTATACCAAGTTCCCTCAACACATTTATAATCCACATTAGTTCACAGGTTGCAGAGCACATAGCTCGGTATTCTGTTTCACTTGTGGATCTTGATACAACACTCTGCTTCTTACTCTTTCAGGATATCAATGAAGACCCTCGGAAGATACAGAAGCCAATAACCAATTTCCTTGTTACTAAACACTTTGCCTAAATTGAATCAGGATAACCAACAAGTTCAAAAGAATCTTCCTTTATAAACAATAAACCTTTACCAGGACACAACTTTAAGTTTCTAAGAAGTCTAAGTGCAATTTGTAAGTAAGACTAATTGGGACGATGCATAAACTCACTCAAAAACTGAAATGCATAACAAGGTGGATCAAGATGGGATTCCAACAATTGTCACTTTAACAAGAAGGAATGTCCATTTCCAATCGACCGTTTGCTCCTTTTATGGTGTTCACTATGAGTTAACTAAGCACCCGTTTCTATCATGTCCTTCGGCCATTGATATTTGGGAGATGGTAAAAAACATGGACAAGATGTATGATAACGCGAAGAAGCTTGATAAAAGATTTACTTAATTTTTTTTGAAAGGTGAAAGGCGATGTGACATATAAAAATACAATGCAATTCATTGTTCTAGCCACTCTTTGGTTTATTTTGAAAAGTAAGAATGACAAATTGTTCAAAAGATGCTTCGAAGCTCGCACATGGTTAAGAATACATTATTACGAACTGGTGGTTTCGCTGGTGGCACGATGATACTCCAGTGGTGCGTCAATAATCTAAAATTTGTCGTTCAAAAAAAATAGTTGAATTAATTTCAATATGTATGCTTTATTGGTGTAACTTTTCTCTAGTTGATTTGCTGTATCTTATAATTTTGCTATTATAATATTCTTCTTGTTGCTAGCAAAAAAAAAAATAATAATATATTAAAAAAAATCTGAACACCCCTTTAAGGGTGAGAGGGGTGGTCATCTCTTGATGAGAGGTAAACTCTTCACCCATCCAATCACATCTTAACATGTCAATTTTTCTCTCTAAGTCCCCTCTTGCATGTGGTCACCTCTCTTGGAGAGAGAAAAACTATTTTTTAAATATAAAAAACATAAAAAAAATGTAATTGGTTTCATGTGCAGCCAACGATCAAAAAGTTACATCCCCTCACGCAGTGATTAAACACCGAATTTAAACAGCGACGCGCGACAAAGATCACCGGCGGCGGTTTTCTTCGCATGGCAAAAGGGTCCACCGCTGTCTTTACCGCACCCATTCCGTTCAGCCTAAGCTATGGAGTAAAGTTTAAGCAAAGTGGCATGCTTCTCATGCGGCACTACATGATATTATTTAATATATTAATAGGACCCACCTACATATGTCGTTTTCCTTGATAAGTGCAATGTATTATCGATATGATGATCTACCAACTTTTTATTTTTTATTTTTATTTTGAACGACACACTTTCATGAAAACGGAAGGTCACTAATTTCTTTTCAAAATGGAGATGGATTCCCATACATTATCTTTTCAAAATGGAGATGGATTCCCATACGTTATAATAATTATTAATGGAAAAGGTAGAATTAAAAGATTATTCAAAACAAGAATGGCATTCAGCGATGAGGATTACCATTAACATTTTAGTTCTTTGGAGCCAAATTATATCCATGTGTAGCGGACAACGAAAAAGTTTATTAAACAATTCACTTCTAATAAAAAAAAAAGGAAAAAAAAAAAGCTTTGGTTGTTCCCTTACACATGTGAAACGAATTTTACCTTTTTTTTTCTATCAAGCTATACATCAAACATATTACTTTAAACATTCATCCTAGCTACTATAAATCATTTATTTAAAAAAAATTATATTTTTAATTAATTTTCCCACACATACATTTGGTTTTTAATAACTTTTTTTATTGTTGAGCACCAGAAAGATTGGAATAACATTGCACCGACCTCCATTTGCATTTCTTTATATCAATTTGGCTCTCCTTTAGTCCTTGTGACAAAGCCGTACATTAAACTAATAAAGTTTAGCTTTTAGAACTTTTCGAGGTAAAATACATATTAGTTTCAACTTCTAATATGTAGTTTACCAATCATTACATATCAGTTTCAACATCCAACCAGGGGCGGACCTAGTAAGAGTGGTGGGTGGACGGGTGCACCCCTTGAAGATTTGGTTAAACCCTTAACCCGCACCCCTTGAAGCTATTTCTTGGGTCTGCTAGTGCTTCCAACTTCGGCTTAGTGCAAACAACTAAACATGAATATGAAAATTAACTCACTAAAAGTTATAAGTAACAAAGTTGGTATATACGTGGATGATTTGATAGTCACGGGTTCAAATATGTTGGACATAATAATATATAAGTTTAAAGATGAAATGAAAAAGGAGTTTGACATACAAGAATTAGGCCTATTAACATACTATTTGGGTTTGGAAGTTACTCATTTTGGTTCAATCACTATTAAACAGGAGGCATATGCTAAGAAAGTATTGCAAATCCCCGGCATGCATGAATGTAATCCAACTAGCTACCCAATGGAATCAAGGCTCAAGGTGTCTAAAGATGAACAAGCTCTTGAAGAGAATGGGACATGAACGCTTGAGGGGCTACTCGGGGGTAAAAGGGCTAGACTCAAAGTGGGTTACAAAATAAAATACAAACCAGATAGGGGAATCAAAAGGTATAAAGCAAGGCTCGTCGCTAAGGACTTCACTCAAATAGAGGGATTGAATTTTCACAATAAATTTGCCCCAGTTTCCAAGTTAGTCAAGGTTTCAACCCTTTTGGCAGTAATGGTCCGGAAAGAGTGGTCGATCCAACAATTAGACGCAAAAAACGTTTTCTCACATTGTGATTTAGATGAGGAAGTTAGTTTGAGAACTCCCCCAGGTTTCAAGAAAGGCAAGGAGAGCAAGGTCTACAAATTAAGGAATTGTGTAAAGCTTTGCATTTTGTATTTTCCTTATTTAGAAAGTGTAACTCGTATTTCTATATTTGGAAACTTGTAATCGTATTGTATTCGTATTACTTTCCTATACTTGTAGTCCAAGACTTCGATCGTAATGGAAATTCACTTTTATAGTTATATATATACACATGCCAACATAATCAAAACAAAGACTTTTCATAAAAACCTCAAAGATATGTGAAAATTCTAAGTATTGAAGAAACTTGATTGTTTGTAGAACAATTGGTTATTAAATTATTCCTATTTAAATTAGTATATGTAGATTCAATCTGAGGGATTGCGATAATTAAATACGCACCCAAAGTTGAGTATCACTACCCCCCCCCACTTTTACTGTTTTATGTACTATTTTGGGGGAAGAACACGTCGTTAAAAAGAATAATGAAATGTTTTAGTATGAAACATGCTTTTGAATAAATGTGTTTTAGTGAGTATCACTAAGACCCTATTTTTACTGTTTTGTGAATTGTTTTGGGGAAAGAATACATCGTTATGAAAGATAAGTATACATTTTTGTATAAAATATGCTTTTGAATTATATAAAATATATTTTCATGGAAAATATGATTTTTGGAACAATACAATATATTTTATGGAAAACATGGATTTGGAAAGGTGTATGACTTAAACTGTTTTCGAGGAAAAGGAGTTTTGATTGATAAAGATATGTTTTCAAAGAAAATGGGTTTTGACTGATAAAAATATGTTTTGGGGAGAAACGGGATTCGATTGATACAAATATGTTTCGGGGAGAAACGGGAAAAGATTACGGTGTTTTGGGTAAAACGATCGTGGAATAAATTGAGTTTTGGTGGGACAAATTTATCGGGTCTCAAGAGTGTAAGTAACGGAATAGGCTTACTTCATATGAGCACAGCGGAAATTTGTACAACATATGATTTTAAATTGTTATTTAGTAGGTCATATGTATTAATGAATTGGGGAGGCACATGGAAATATCCCTGCCATAATGTTTAATCACTTAAGTAAAATACGCGTGGAATTGTTGATAGATCTATTGGGTTGACTACCCCATCGTGACCGGTAGCTCCGTGTCCACATAGCGGCGAACTGAATTCTTTAATGTCTAGTATTGATTAGAACCTCAATCGTAATATATAGCTCGTAACGCATTGCAAACTTACGAAACCAAAAGTATGACTATGTTTAATATTGAAAACCATGGGCACAAGTTTCCATCAGAAATACACTTGCTCAGCTTATTTTGGATTATTCAACCATGGAATTTATTAAGGAAATAAAATTGACGTTCTTAAGCAAATATGGATATTTTTAAAATATATTAAGAAAGTTTTTCCTTAAACAAATTGTTACGAATTTGAAATGTGAACTCACCCTCCTTTCTTCAGGTACATGAGTTCAGCTTCGGGAATTTTGGCTTGTGTTGTCATGTGGTTGTATGATGCTAATGTAATTAAATAGTGTTTGGACATTTTTAACTACTTTTGGGAACGTGTGTAATAAGACCCCTAAGGGTCAAATGACTACGACTTGGTTCTGATGAATGTGGTAACTTTAAAAACTATGTTTTAAAATGAACCAAATGTCCAACATAATTATAGGATTGACCATAAAGACTTTTATGGGTACCAACCTCCATCACCGTTACGTTTGTATTTCCGCTATGATGTTTTTGGGGTGTCACACACTCCTGTTTCATTTCATTATCCCGTTATTTCTTCTCATCACAACACCTCTTATCAAAACAACCAAATCTCCACCTTTTTATTTCCTTGTAAAGATCAGCAACAATGGGTGCATATGAAATCAGAAACGAGTTCAGTCTTGAGTCCAAATCCACCATGTTTTAATTCATTATTCGATTATTATTATTTCACATTAAGAAAACCAGAAACCTTTTAAAAAATTGGAGCCCCAACAACAGATCTGGGGTTAAACGCCTTTAAATATGACATAATTAAGGTTTATAGGGGGTTTGAGAAAACCCTAATTTTGAACAAAAGGGAGAAAATGAAAATTTTGGATAATAAAGCTCTGGCGGTGTTCATGAAATTGGTTAGAATTCCTAGTTTCTAGTGTCTAAAAACATCAAATCCACATCGAGTTTTAAGAATTCTGGACTAATTTTATGAAATTTTATCAGAATTTAGGGTTTTTGTGGTTCAAATAAAATAAGGCAATTTTTTTCATGAAATAAGTTACAATTTCCGGTTCCCGATGTCTAAACGTCTCAAATCAACGTCGAATTTCATGTAAATCCTGTCGAATTTCATGTAATTTTGTATATTTTCATGCAATTTTATGGAATTTTATCAAAATTACGGGTTTGTTGTGTGAAAAACGGCACAAATCCAGTAACTTCCGTACTATTTTAATAATTATTTATTGTCTGCAATTATGTGTTTTAACGTCAACATTATATGCTTGCATGTCATACATTAAAATCATGCATGTTACACATTTCATTTATCGCATTGTGGAACCAGAGCCGGCCCGTAAGGCTTATCAATCCAGGCTAAGGCCTAGGGCCACCAAAAAACAAAGGCCTTCAATTTTATTTCCTTTCATATATTAGACTTGTTTTTTGCCATGTAAACAACGTTTCTAGGTCCAAGATTTAGGATTTACACTAGGAGTCTGCATTGTCCACTCACATAACACATCAACCCTCGTTACTTGCGGCGTCTTTTGAGTAACTAATGTGAAACTGATTGCGGATTGAGCGAAATTAGGGCCAAGATTAGGAAAAATCAGTGCTATGGTTATTCAATGTCTCAAATCTCAATTCCTTTATACTAATTCAATAGGGCTCTGACTTTGTAGTTCGCTTAGGGCCTGCAAAAACGTTGGAACGGCTCTGTGTGGAACAATTTAAGCATTACATCAAAACAATTATTAAACTCACCGGTTAGACAGGTTATGTCAGCACAGCCTCAGTAAGCTAAACGATAGATTTAGGACTTAGATGTAGGCCCGACATAAAAAACATATTAAATACCAAGTGGGAGAACAAAGATTTATGTTAACACTTTCCGGAAACTTAAACAAGCGCCAAAAACTGTCCGAAACGAACTATAAATAACAATTTCAGCATTTTTCAGCAAAATTCAGCATTTAACTAATTATATTTGATGTAGAATAGTATAAAACATCCAGAATAACTTGTAAAGTGTTAAGGATGAAATGTAACACCCCAAAAATGTTTTAATGTGCATATGTGTGTAAGAATAACTAGAAAACATAACTAAGTTAGAATATGTATAAAATGTTGCCTCTTGAATGAACTGTGACCAAATTTGATGTAAACATATATGTGGAAGGACTAAACTTGTAATTATGTATAAGTAGAATAATAAAAATAAATAAAAAATACAAACACACACATGTATGTGTGTCTGGAACGATCCAGGCAGAGGAGAAAGGGGGAAGAACACTCCTTGATCAGAAATCAACAAGATTAAAAGGAAAATCAAAGCCAAATCAATGGATGAACCCGAATTTCTAATCATTTAAGCTTGTTTATCAAAGTGGTAAGTCGAATTTCTTAAATTGATGATTTGTAAGAAGTGGGTTTCGACCCAATCATGAATTCATGTATAAATTTGTGTAATTGGGAGTTAGGATTACACTATAGGACAAGAATTATGTTCGATCTTGGCCATTTGAATGATTTAAAGTAGAAACCCGATTGATGTAATATTATGATGAACGTGATGTTTATGTAAATGTAACTATAAGTAACTTTGATGTATAATCTTGTATGAGTAGGAAATCATAGACAAAATTTATGTAGATTAAGAAGAACATGGAATTTTGATTGATTATGATAATCCATGGTATGAACTAGTAAAAGCATGCTTAGAATACTTGTACCTTATGCTTTGTTAATACGATGCACACCAAGTGTTTGATGAAATGCTTAAGAGGGTAAATGTGTGAAATTCTGAAATCTAGTGATAATGTTCGCGACTAGAATATGAGAAATTATTGTAATGATGGAATGGATTAGTGGGCCAAATGAACGGATGCGTTTAATGTAGGCGTGAAAGAAGAAGGCCCAAGCACCAAGAAAACGGAAAGCTCACAAGATCGAGGTATGTTACTTTACGCATACTCTTTTATTTTGTTATTACGACATTATTATGTGAAAACCCATAGTTATGATAGTTCGTGGTAAATCATAGTACAAAGCCTAACCCGTGACGAACGGGTCATATGAATGGAATTCATTATGTAAAAGAATGAATCCTAACCGGCTCGTCATGAACGAGTCGAATGGATAAGTAGATATCCAAAAAGGACGAGTATGAATTAACCCGACATGAGCGGGTTAAATTGGATGCACACACTAAAGATGAGATGGATGAATTTGACCCGTTGTAAACGGATCAAATGAATGTATGCGTTATGAATATGATTAATCCGTTATTAAAGGATTAATGGAATGTATGTTTTATTTTATCTCAAGTTTGAGATGGTATGTATTGACCCATTATAAACAGATCGAGTAAAAAACGTAATATGAAAGCAATGAATAGAATGTATGGATTCGTTAGAAAAGGTAGTGTTGTAATTTGCGAAATGGATTTTTGAAGTTTTGTTTTTGTTGTAGGTAAATCCGCAATTTAGGTGATATAGCGAACTTGGAATGAACGCACATAAATTACGCCCACAACGCGCTTCCGAAGTTATCTATTTGATATGGGTCAAAACTTTTGTTATGTTTATAAAACCAAACATGTGTAATCTTTTGTTATTAATATGTTTTCAACATTAGCTATGACTAGTAAACTTGTAACTAGATGATGTTTAAAATGTCTTACTCTTTTGACAATGATGGAAATACAAATGATATGTTTGCAAAAAAGTTACAATGATTTTCAAGTTTTTGTGTTTTCTCGTTAAAAATGGATGTTTGAATTAAGGGGCGTTATATGAAATCATAACACAAAAGTTACATCAAACCGTATAAATTACACAAGTTAGCATGTTAACGAACCGACAACCGAACAATTATCCGAACACTACCAAAACACCAAAAATGAACTAGAAGCATTGTTTTAGTGTTATTGAACTAGTATTGGTCATATAACATCTTAAAACACTTAAACCCATCTAATATAACATTAAACCCCTAACTTACATCTTAAACCCCTCAACTTCCAAACTTGAACACTTAACCCCCCCCCATTGTTGTGGACGGTCAAAACATGGGGCCCACAAGTCCCCATGTTGTCTCCTAATGTGAATGAAGATTTGTGGGTTAATTGTATTATATGATGGAAGTTATGTATACATGGGTGTTATAAGAACCTTATCACCAACAATTCTCAACATCACTTTTCATCTCACATTTCAAACTCCTCTTCTTCCTTTCTTCCTCCCCACCTCACGGCCACAACATCATTATCACCTCCATTTTCTTTGATCATCCAAGCCATTCCAAGCTCATCCAAAGGTGTCTCAAGGCTAACAAAGGAAGGTTCAAGCACTAGAAGTTGAAGAAACATTCTAGGAAGCTTTTAACCACCATCTTCTCATCATCTTCTTGTATCTCTTGCCACTTCCCTAGCCACAAGAGCTAGTAGTGAGTCCTCTAATCTCGATTTTGCTTCTTGTTAGTAGTATGTTACATGTGTACAAGTTAAACCATCAAGAAAACTTAACTTTAAAAGATGAACACTTGAAGAAACAACCTAATTTAAAGAAAAGAAGTGTTTATTTTGTTATGATGAAGTATGTGATGAAGTTGTTTGTTTTGTGACTTTGTTAAGATCCATCATATGTAAGCTTGTTAGAAGCTTAGATCTAACAAGTTTAAGCATGGATCTTGAAAGATCCATGATGAAACATGTTAATAAACTTGAAGATCTTAAAAATGAACTTGTAAGTTGTTTTAAAATGAAATGTTCATGTCCATAAACCTACTAATCAAGTGGATGAACAAGTTTACAAATTAAAGTTTTAACAACGTTTATGAAAATTAACAAGTAAGCTTTGATATAAGTAGATCTACATGTTTAAAGTGTAGATCTAGATTACTACAAATTTATATGGAACTTCAAGTTTATTACATGAAAAAGTATGGATGAATTTAATGGTTATTACTTGCAAAATTGTTGATGATTGAGTTTTGATGTTTAAAAGAAAATAAACACATGTTTTAAAACATGGGAAAACCTCCATTTTTAGGGGAAACTATGTCAAAAATTTTATAAAATTTTGGCATTTAGAAAAATATAATTTTTGCAAGACTTTTTCCTATACTAAAATGTTCAAGAAAGTTAAACATGGTTTTCCCCTAATTTTGGCATTTAAAAGATTAAAACAAGTATATATATATATATATATATATATATATATATATATATATATATATATATATATATATATATATTAGGGAAAAATATATATATTTAGTTGTCACCAAAATTATGTGCTATGTGTAAATATATACTAGTGTACATGTAGGGACTTGAAATACACTAAATACTCCCAAGGAGTATAAACACCAAATACACTTAAAATACAAAAAGAAACATTTATGAATAATATATACATAATCCCCATACATGGGTGTATGGACAAAAATACCAATATATATATATATAGGGTAAGGTTCATGGAACCACCTTTATTGCGAGAACCGCGAGAACCAATGTGAACACAACCTAAAATAGCTAAAAAAAACCTAAAAAAACCCTAAAAAAACCTAACCCCCCCAAAGCTAAATGCTAAAAACTAAAACCCCCAAAAAACCTAAAAAAACCTAACCCCCCCCCAAGCTAAAATGCTAAAAACTAAACCCCTAAAAAATCTAAAAAAAATTTTTTTAATATTTTTTACGTTACAATTGCTACTTTTAGTAGCAAAAAAAAAATTATTTTTGCTACTAAAAGTAGCGATTTTTTTATAAAAAATATTTGTGTGTTTTTTAGCTATTTTTAGGCATTTTTGATTGTGTTCACATTGGTTCTCGCGGTTCTCGCAATAACGGGTGTTTCCTAACGGATCTTTGTCATATATATATATATATTCGTTATTGAAATTATGGACTTAGACGCTTGGACAAGTATATGGACAAATATATAGAGAGAAAAATATATATAATTACTACAATTAATGGAAATTATACAAAAATTAGACAAGTGATAATATATATATATATATATATATATATATATATATATATATATATATATATATATATATATATATATATATATATATATATATATATATATATATATATATATATATAGGGAGCCGCTAGAATGAGAACCACCCCGAGTTGTAAGAACCGCGAGAACTACACCCCACGGAGCGCCGTTCGCCATGATTTTTTTTTACAAGTAGATGTGTATATTATAAACACAGCCGTAAAAAATCATGGCGAACGGCGCTCCGTGGGGTGTAGTTTTTTACACCACAAGTTTGGTGAAAAAAAAAAGAAAAAAGAAAAAAAATTAAAAAACACCAAACTTGTGGTGTAAAAAACTACACCCCACGGAGCGCCGTTCTCCATGATTTTTTACGGCTGTGTTTATAATACACACATCTACTTGTAAAAAAAAATAATGGCGAACGTCGCTCCGTGGGGTGTAGTTCTCGCGGTTCTTACAACTCGGGGTGGTTCTCATTCTAGCAGCCCCCTATATATATATATATATATATATATATATATATATATATATATATATATATATATATATATATATATTACGAACAAGTCTTAAAAATATATTATTTTTAATAAACATAATTCCCGAAAGTATAAAAATCATAAGAAATTATTTTTGATATTAAATACAAGATACATAAGTATTTATACCTAAATACATGTATACTTGCCTAATTATACATTTGGTAAGATTTCAAGTATACTTAAACTTAAAAATAATATTAGAAATATTATTTAACAAATCACTTATAATTATTTTGGAAAATAATATAAGTATACAGAAACGGGATCGGGAGAAAACGATCAAAAGTGTGAGAACGGTGAGAACGCTTCCTGGCCCAACACGTGTCACGCCGCTTAGAAAAGGGCAGAGGGGCTTTTTTGTCCATTCATCTTCTACTTTTCCTGTTTCGCTTTTTCCCAATGTTGTTTTAATTTTTGGTTTTTGAGATTTTTTGCGTTAACCAAATTCAATAATTAATGGCGTTTTAATGGTTCCATTGTATCAACATTTTGGCGTTTATTCACAACGTATGCCATTGGAGCCCGGGGGGTAGGAAATCTATTTGAATGGCGTTTTTGAAGGGGTTTTAAACAAGATGGCTCATTGTTCTATTATTTTTTATAAACATTTTGGCGTTTGGGTTATCTTGGTGTTTTACAATTGTTGGATTACATTTCAGCCACAATAAAAAAATACAAGCGAAGAAAATAGATTAAAAATGCTAATCGGGTCTCTCTTCACAATATTCACTGCCATCAGTCTCTCTGTTCTTCAATACTACAAGAACTGACACCAAAATATGGCGTTTTATGTAAAACTTAACAAACCCATCAGTTTGATTATTTTTGCCTGCTCGTCTGTTGTAGTGGCTTTTTTTTCTAGATGTTTGAGGACATAGATCTACGACGTGTGGGTGAGTTTTTCGCTTTTTCTTCATGTTGATCTTCATCTTTATCATCATCCCACTCTTCAGTGTCATTGATCTCTTCTCCTCATCCAAGACTTCTTCAAGAACAAAAAAAAAACAAAATGCCATATGACTGGCATTAGTATCTTTTTCTTGAATTTTTGTTCATCTCATGCAGTAAAATCTTACTGAGTTACTTGCCTCCCTAACAATTCATTCATTGAAACTTGACGAATAACAATACTGAATATCCAAGAAAGCATATTAGCCATCTTGATTTTTTTGGCGTTTTTCAGTGAGTGGTATTTTAGTAGTATTGGCGTTTTTTTTTTTGGTTTGATCAAATGGAAGTTGCTGAGATGTATCATTTTATTGGATCTATTTTTTTGGCGCGTAAGTTAGGCGCTGCGTTATTATAATAAAGCATTCGTCTTTTCAGTTACTGTTTGTAATTATTATTTTTGACAAACTTTATCTCTGAAGTCTGTAACACGTCCCATCTTTCAAGTTTGGCGTTTTAGATTCTAATATAATAAATTTTCCCTTATCTTCAGTTTTTCTGATTTGATGTTACTGTTTCTAGTTACATTTTCAAGTTTGTTTTTTATTTTTATTTTTTTGTGTTTTTTATAATACTTTTTTAAACTAATTTTATTATAGTTTGGGAGTTTTTGGTGGGGCGTTTTTACTGGATGATATGGTTTAAACAAGCATTTTGGTTGTTTTGGTCTTTTTTATTATATATGGCGTTTTATTATATATAACAATCAACTGAAAAGGAAAATAAAAAAAAAGAATACATAAAAAAAGTTTTTTTTATAATACTTGTCCAAAGTCATTTTATGATGGTTTGATAAACGCCAAAGGTGTAAGACATTTGCCTTTTTTGGCGTTTTTATTAGATATGGCGTTGTTTATTAAATAACAATCAACTGAGAAAGAAAATTAAATCAAATAAATATCGATCTTCAAATCTTCACTGTCATCAGTCTCTTTCTTCTTTTGAAGCATCTTCACTGGCTGTTTCGACTTTCGTATGAAATCAACCTTTTTTCTATAATTTTTGTCCATCTCATGCAGCAAAAATGTTATTGATTTTACACTCTTTCAGCCAAAATGTGATCTTTTTTGGCGTTTTACCGATAAAAAGAACGCCACAAAATAAACCATCTTAAAACTGTAAATTTGATTATGCTAAAATCAATAAAGTGTTGTTGTATGGTGTTGGATAACATTGTTAATCCTCAGTTAAGAAATATAACTGACAATGTTGTCCACACCATACAGCTACACTTTATTGACAACAATATATTTAATGTTTGGGGTTTCTGGCGTTTATCAGTCTAATGGTATGTATTAAATATGGCGTTTGGGGTTTTTGTTTTGTGTTTTTTTAATTGAATGTCTGAGTTGTTGTATATATAGGATATTTGGCGGTTTTTTAGGCGGGATTTACTATAATTAAGTTTGGCGTTTTATATCTAATGGCGTTTTTAGCAGAATGCTGTGTGATTTTTGTTTTGGCGTTTTATTTTCATGAGATGGTGTTTTGTTTGGAGTAGTCAAAAGACGCTTTTACCCTTAATGAAGCGCGTCCACGTAATAAAATTGATGTTATTTACGAAAACGCCACCGCGCCAATCTAGTCCATTGATTGTTTTGATCGGACGATCGATAAGCGTTCTCACCGTTCTCACACTTTTGAGAATTTAATCTAAATCCTGACCCTAAGTATACATATATGAGGACAAGTTAAAAATATATTATTTTTAACACATATCGCTTTTAAATTATCTATATATATATATATATATATATATATATTGAGAATAAAAATATATATAATTACAAACAGAAAATACAATTTGAGTTAATGGTAACGCGACGAACGGGTGAGATCCGACTATAATGGGCACGACCCACACATGTCTCGGATATGCACATCTTACTCGTGCGAGGCACAAAGCTGCAATAAGAACTAAATCCGATAATACAACTCACACATTTACAAAATCATATATATTTTGTAAAATATATATATTAACAATTCAAGAACATATACTACTAAGACAAAACAAATACATAAAACAAGATGGATAAACTTGTAATTAGTAAATCACAAGTTTAGGTGATTAACATACGTAGAACATTTATAGGTTATGTTGCAAACCAAGAAGGGACCGGTGAAGTTTAGGACGCACGAAGACGCCAAACAGTGAGTTCATGTCCCCACTTTTAAACATTTTCCTGTTTTCAAAACTTTGGGGAAAATACATGTACAAATGATATGTTAAAACTAAGGAATGATACAATAGATCATGTGCGAATAGGGGATACGTAAGCACCATTAATCTAAGTTTAGACCAAGGAACAAAAGGTTAGATCTAGCGGGTTTTGGCAGCCTCACTCTTGGTACACATTGATCCACACGGAAGAGCGCTTTTGGGTCACAGTCGAAGGGTGATCGACGTATAAATCGCCTAGGTTTGGATGCTTCCTATGTCGTCACACATGTTAATGTCCTAGCTAAACATTAGCGATCTCGATTTCCTTACATTTTACATCTTATCATACATCTTATTTACAAAGTAACATACCACTTTTCATACAAATACATCTCACATTTACAAGTAGACATTTTATGCAAACTAACTGCATGAATTCACATCAACTTTGTTGACGATTTTTCAAACTTACATGTATTTCAGGTAATGAGTGGAATGCTTTGCGGTCCTATGCTTCAAGAAGTCATGTGTCGGTACTCCATGCCACTTTTGTAGGATTTATCATCATATTCCGCCTCCTTGCGGCGACATGAGGAATAAATCATTGATCATTTGGAATTTGAAATGTGTTGTAAACTTTTAAACTTATTATCTTTTGAAGTGATGTAAACACTTTACTTAACTTATGTTTTGAAACTTGAATCTATGAATGACATTTGGAGTTTATTTTTATTCATATAGTATGCTTGGTTATTCGTATGCAATGAGAATCAATCACGATCACACCTCGCGTTTCCGCCTCTGAGCGGATGTGACATGTTGAGGTGCAAATTGTTTTACCTTGTGACCCGAGCAGAAGGTAAAGTAAGAGAATGTTCTCTGCTATCATTATCGGAACTAAATGTAACAAAATGAGAGTTTACTTTCCGACGAACTCTTCGGCGGCCGGAAACTGCCTCCGACGGTTGTGTTAGATCATCTCCATCATTAACTTTCACAAATCTGAGTCTCTTTTAGTTCATCTTAAAAATAAATCCATTGTACTCTCTGTTTGTTTACACACACCTCTTTTGTCTATTTTCTCCATTAATTGAAGCAGTGTTTATAAAAAATTCAACGAAATTTGAGGTTTTGGTGAGAAATTTGTTGACGAAAAACAGAGATCTGTTTCAAGTTGTGAGAAATTATGGTGAGAGAGAGAGAAAGAGAGAAAGGGAGAGTTGAAAGTGTTTATAAGATAAGATTTTCTTTTTAATTTATGTCTATTTATTTTTTTAATTTAAATCAGATTTTAAAAAAATGACAATACAGGTCATCATGCCACATGGGATAATAATTGACAAGTAGGATAACAAAACTAAGTTAGTGGCTAGTTAATAACAGACACAACACATAAAGTGTTAACTTATAAGTGGTGGGAGTTAAATTGAAAGTTAAGAGTGACAGCGGTCAATAACGAATAGTCGTGGATGATAAAAATCCATTAACCCTTAAATAGTTATCTAAGGTTAATTTTAGTAAAAGTGTTAAATTGATATTTTGAGGATTTATTTTACGTTGCCTTTTTTAACCCTTGCATTTGGGTGGAAAATTGTTTAACTCTTAACGTTATTTGACCCTGAAAATTAAAAAAAAAATGAAAATATAATGGTGTATAACGTGTCAGGGTTGGTCTGTTAGGCTTAGGGCTACTAGAAAACAAGGCCTCTAATTTTATTTTTTTCATTTCACATATTAGACTTGTTTTTTTTTTGGTCATTTAAACAAAGTGTCTAGACTCAATATTTAGGATTTTACTTCAAGAGTCAACACAATCCATGCACACATGATACTAAATCCAAAAGCAGCGACACAACACACCAACCCTCGTTACTTGCGACGTCTTTTGAGTAAGCAATGTGAAATTGATTGTGGACTGGGCGAAATTAGGGCCGACGTTAAAGGTAATCATCACTATGGTTATTCAGTCTCTCACATCTCAATCTCAATTGCAGATTCTCAACACGTAACGACTAATTTTTCATCATCTACTAATCTGTATGTGTGTGTATTCAGCAACCTTAATAAAATCACTAAATCACTATTCAGTTTTGCGAATTGAATGATTTAATATAAAATATTTGCGATTTTGATTTGGTATTGGTGATTCTATTGATATTTTTTTAGGGTTGTCAAGTATTCAAAAGTTAAAAATATTGACCAACATTATTCTCTCCATATATTTTGGGATACTCTTTATTTTCTTTCCTTTTATTTTTGCTTAATTTATGCCTAGAAGAGCTCTTTGCTCTGTATAAAGCCGATGTTTTTTGTTCCTTTGGATGCATCCCTATTTTCAATAATACACATTGATTCCTTTATGGTATCAGAGTGGTATTGCTCGATCCAAGAAACCAAACCCTACCCGAACTAAAACAAAATTCTAAATAAGTCGATTGATTCAAAACTCAATGGCAGGAGATGAAGAAGGAAGCTTTGCTTCGAAGATGATAAATAACGAAGACGGGAACCAACCGACTGCTAACATAGCAGGTAAACTCGAATCTAATAGTAAATGGGTCATGGACTCAGGTGCGACTATGCACATAACGCATAGAACCGATTGGTTGGACAATGAGGTAAAGACATCAAATGAAGTACCAGTTGTCATACCAAACGGTCAATCCATATCGGTAGAAGGAATGGGAACATGTACTTTACCCAATGGAATAAGAATCAGCGATGCTTTGCACGTTCTAAGGTTCAGATGTAACCTCTTGTCCGTTAACCGATTATCCAAAGATTTTCAATGCACCGTGACTTTTTTCCCCACCTTTTGTGTCATGCAAAGTTTGAGCTCGAAAAGAATAATTGGAGTAGGTAAATGCAGAGGTGGACTTTATGAGATGGACATGGTCGGGATTAGAAGGAAGGCTATGGTGACAACTCTGGATACTCCACAAGCGCTTAGGACATGCCTCACATGATAAACTTTTGAAATTTGATTTTGCTAAGAACTTATCTGCAAAAACAAATGCTTTGGTTTGTGATCCTTGTGCTAGAGCCAAACATACGAAGTTACCTTTTCCTGTGAGTTCTATTAAAACTAAGGATTGTTTTGAACTTATACATTACGACATATGGGGAAAGTATAGAACTCCATCACTTACGAAGGCAAACTATTTCTTGACGATCGTTAACGACTATAGCCGATCAGTTTGGGTATTTCTTTTGAAGCACAAGTATGAGGCAGGTGACTCCTTAATTGCTTTTCATAGATATGTTAAAACTCAATTTAATAAAACCATTAAACGTATTCCGTGTGACAACGGTGGAGAGTTCACATCCATCGTATGACAAATTTTTACACTAAACACGGATTTTACTTGAAACCACGTGTCCACACACACCTCAACAAAATGGTGTGGTGGAACGTAAGCACCGACACTTACTTGAAACGGCTAGAGCATTAAAATTTGAAGCAAAATTACCCTCTAGATTTTGGGGAGAATGTGTACTGACCGCTGCGTACATAATTAACCGCTTGCCCTCAAAATCTATTGAAAATAAAACCCCTTTCAAAATAATTTTTAATGAGAAAGGCGATTATGATCATATGAAGGTGTTCGGTTGTCTAGCATATTACAGAAGTACCGAGACTGATGGGGATAAGCTTGAGGAAAGGGGGAAACCGGGTGTATTCTTGGGATACCCACCCGGGACAAAAGGGTACAAAATTTTTGACACTCGCAAAAACAAAATCATCATTTCAAGGGACGTAAAGTTTTTTGAAAATATTTTCCCTTATGAGTCTACCAAAGCTTTCGAACATGATCAGGGGCGAGAGATGTTTACATTCCACCTTGGTATTATGATAATGAACAAAATCAAGTTTTGCATCAAAATGGGAGTCAAGAGCCTCCTGGATGTGAAAGAGACAGTGGCGAGATCCATGACAACAACATACATGATAGTTGCCACATGCATGAGAATGATGGCATCATGCAAGAAAATGGCAACCTGGATAATGGCCAAGAAACAAGCCAAGAAAACTCGACCGATGAATCGGAGCACCGCATTCAGCATGAAAACGAGGTGCCAGTTAGAGAAAAGAGAGAACAGGTCCGGTCCAGGAGACTCGACGGGTATGATGTTAAACTCCCACCATCCATCGATCCCGATTTACCCGCTCCCGATCAAGGCTCTTCGACGGTACACCCTATGGCTAATTATATCACTTATGAAAAATTTTCAGACTCACATAAAGCTTTTCTCACGGCCATTGATAAAAACAATGAGCCGAAAACATTTAATCAAGCTGTACAGGACAAGAATTGGAGAGAAGCCATGAAATAAGAGATACAAGCTCTTGAGTCTAACGAAACTTGGACAATTGAAGAGTTGCCACCCGGAAAACGTGCCATAGACTCCAAGTGGGTGTACAAGGTGAAGCACGAACCAAATGGGGAGATTGAAAGATACAAAGCAAGATTGGTGGCCAAGGGATTCACACAAATGGAGGGCGTTGACTTCCATGATACCTTTGCTCCGGTTGCTAAGTTGGTGACAGTTTGAAGCCTTCTAATGGTTGCTGTGAAACAGGGATGGCACGTACACCAACTTGATGTAAACAATGCTTTCCTATATGGAGATTTGCATGAAGACGTCTACATGAAGATACCTGAAGGATTCAGGAAACAAGACACCAATATGGTTTGTAAGCTAAAGAAGTCACTTTATGGGCTAAAGCAAGCGTCAAGGAATTGGTACCAAAAGTTCACCAACTCCCTACTAGACATTGGTTTTAAGCAGACGGGAGCCAATCACTCTTTGTTCATCTTTAGAGAAAAGGATATTTTTGTTGCTGCGCTAATCTATGTAGACGATGTTATCATTGTGGGAAATGCCTTAAACAAAATACAAGAGATCAAATTGTTTCTTGACAAGAAATTTAGCATAAAAGACCTTGGACCGTTGAAGTTTTTTCTTGGCATTGAGGTTGCAAGAACAAATGAAGGCATGGTGTTAAGTCAAAGAAAATATACACTTGACATACTTGAAGAAACAGGAATGATGGGTTGTCGACCAAGTCCATTTCCCATGGAGCAGAATTTAAAGCTTGGAAAGTGTGAAGAAGAACCAAAGATTGACTCTAATCAATACCGAAGATTGGTAGGAAAGCTCCTTTATTTGCAAGCCACGCGACTCGACATTGCTTATGCTGTAAATGTCCTGAGCCAGTTTGTTGGTGATCCAAGGAAAAGCCACATGGAAGCCGCTAACAGAGTCCTTCGATACCTCAAGTCGACCCCTGGGCAAGGTATTTTGATTCCTAAGGAAGGAGGTACACGTCTCACGGCTTATTGTGACTCTGATTGGCTAGGTTGTCCCATCACAAGAAGGTCGAGATCAGGTTATGTTCTACTTATAGGAGGAGCCCCAGTGTCATGGAAATCGAAGAAGCAGTCTGTTGTTTCCCGATCATCGGCCAAAGCTGAGTATCGTGAAATGGTTAATACGGTTAGTGAGATTCTATGGATGAGATGGCTTTTGAGCCTCCGCGGTGTTCCTCCCACCGGTCCAACACCCCTCTTTTGTGACAATCAGGCTGCTCGTCACATAGCTAACAATCCAGTATTTCATGAGCGTACTAAGCACGTGGAGATGGACTGTCATTTCGTTAGGGAACGTGTGGAGTCAAAGGAAATACAACCTATGAAGATTGACACTAAAGCACATATTGCAGATATTCTTACAAAGCCATCGGGGACACATCAATTCAAAGTTTTACTTGACAAGTTGGGCGTTCGAGATCTCCACGCTCCAACTTGAGGGGGAATATTGACCGACATTATTCTCTCCATATATTTTGGGATACTCTTTATTTTCTTTCCTTTTATTTTTGCTTAATTTATGCCTAGAAGAACTCTTTGCTCTGTATAAAGCCGATGTTTTTTGTTCCTTTGGATGCATCCCTATTTTCAATAATACACATTGATTCCTTTAAAAAAAGGGGATTGGACGATTGGTGATTCGTATTGCTGGTTTGCTTGCTTAGAAGACACTACTCATGTTAGTTATTGAAAATGGTTGATTTGCTAATTTTCTTTATACCAATTTAACAGAGCCTTGATTTTGTAGTTCGCTTATGGCTTTAAAAAATGTTAGACTTACCCTATAACGTGTAACAGTGTATAATATATTCAACTTAAATAAAAATATGCACGTAGTTATCATATTGAACTATTTGTCCTATAATTAACTTCAACATAATCACACACGTAGTTATCGTATTTAACAATTTATCGGTTCACTAAATATATTCATCTACAAATTACCTGTACAAAATATATTTACCTACACTACCTGTACAAAATTTATTTACCTACACATTCATGCACTTCAAATCCGATTTTGCCTTTGAAATGGGGAGCAACGGCTTAGTCGAGTTGTAGACAAGAGTTGTTGGAGAAGGTGCCCACTTAAATCTTTTCCAACTCTTTTAAGGATACCTTTGCTCCCCTCCATTGACAGTGACCCCTGATTCGGTCAAACTTATAAAAATTCCCACTTCGAATCACATCTTTTTCTATTTATTCCTACACCCTTCGTATTAAATTTTTTAATGACAAATTTACTTTAATCTTTGTTATATATGGAATTTGAATCCAAGAATTCTCTCTTTAAAGTCTAAATGTTTTAAAAGGTTTTGTCTTACTAATAGATTATCATCTCATTTCCTTCGTATTGAATGTTGAAAAAATCATGAAAATAGATAAGTTGATCAAGACTTTTAATAAAATAGGTGTTGGCTTTGTGAATTTGTAAAAATATGCAAACTAATAAAATAAAAGACAAGTAAGCAGAGACTCGATACCTTTTTTGCCCGTACTTCGACTTTCTGGCACCTTTTTAGCTAATAAAAAATATATGTTTATCCACATCTCACCAAATAACCAATAAAAAAATTACAAGAGTAAAGTATTGTACTATTTCTGCCTATGGCTCAAAGAGAAAGC
Organism: Helianthus annuus; assembly: GCF_002127325.2. NCBI lineage: Eukaryota > Viridiplantae > Streptophyta > Magnoliopsida > Asterales > Asteraceae > Helianthus > Helianthus annuus. The sequence continues at coordinate 151,493,958 of NC_035445.2, forward strand.
ACCATTTTTGCCAGCACAAAAAAAGGGAATGCACCAATAAAAAATTACAATTGTAAAATTGCAGGCCCTAAGGCATTCACATCCCATCCACCATCTCATCCCTTATCTTCAAAATATAATAATACACTTCAAAAAAATGCATTATATCTCATCTACCATTTCAATCCACCAACCTTAAAATATAAAAAAAAATGCTATAATAACTTTTCATATATGAAAAACTACAATTCATTCTCCACCAAATTATGTGAGTGTATAAAAACGAGAAACATAACAAAATAATCATTTGTAAGTAAGATAAAGAAAAAATGGTGAACGAGATGTGGGAGGTTTTTCAAAACTAGAGATAGATTTTGAAAAGTATGATTTTTATCTAAATTGTGAGAAAAAAATATGGAGGGGATGTGAATGCTCTACGACTACATGGTATGGGATGCCACCCCCATGTCACCTCACCGATTTTCAAACAATAGCGGCCCCTCCTCCCTCTCCATACCGCCGGCCCCATAAGGGGGCGTCATTGAAGGGTCGTGAGCATAATAACGAAGGCTAACAGGAGGGAAGAGAAGGGTGCCCGTGGATTAAGGTGTGTTTGGTGGTGTGTTTAGAGAGAGAGAGAGAGAGACAAAGAAGGTGTTTTAGATAGAGAGAGACCTAGGAGTTTCAGGTTTGAGTGAGGAAGAAGTGTGTATGGATTTTAGAGTTTGTAACTGAGCTTAAAAATTAGAAGTGGGTTAATATTCTAAAGTCAATGTCTATTTTGATAAATATGTCGGTTAACATGTCTATTTCCATGATTTTCCCTAAACTTTCGTGTATATATTTTGTTAGGAAAATATATACGTAATGGTAGTGCATGCTTGATTTGCTTGTTAATGAACACCATGTTGGGCCACTAAACCCGACTTTACAAAAAGTTAGTTTGGACTAGCTCGCCAACCTAGCTAGACATATCATTTCCACTTACTCTTTTATGATAATTAGTTTATTACATGTATGTACAGTGCTGACTAATAACTAAGAGGGTCATATATATTTTTCTAATATAATTTCCCGATCACCTAGTATTATAAAATATCTTCAAGCTGCCCTATATATAATCGAATACATTGATCTCTCACCTCCATTAAACCACTCCTCTCCTCAATAACAAGAAGAAAAACAACATCATGATTCCATCCACCACAAATATTGATATCCCCGTTACGGGCCCGCAACCAGCAGCAACGAGATATCCAACACCCATCTATGTGATTTTGCTCAAATGCCTCGACTACGTCCTTAAAATATCAGCACGAGCTATTCGTGCTGGTATAGTGGTGCCTGTCCGCCACATGTGGGCTTATTGTTACCCTCAAGTGGTATTTATGGGAGAACATGTCGTCATGCCTCGTTCTGCACTAGCCTTTGTTATTGGTGCTCTTATTGCTTTTGCGGAAATCAAAGCGCAAGGCCAACCCGGCTTCCCTTTTACAACTCACCCTCATCTCATCAGGGTCTCTATTAACAGTGTCCTAACTTACGGTTTGGCTTGCGCAATCGAACTCATTGTTTCTGCAATAGGTCTTGATCGCACTTCCTTTTTTGCCATTATTGCTCGAATGGGAAAAATAGGTTCGTTGTGCACTTTGGCGGTATCGTTGGCATGTTTATTCTATCTCTGATCATACTAGCTAGCAACGGGGAAAAAAGAAGCTAACTTCATGTTGTCTGTGTTGTTCCAAGGCATATAGATTCAAATAGTATCCGTATTGTATTATATCGTTTGATATTGTATTTGTAGATACCCGTGCTTCATTTAATTATGGGTTATGCATGTGTGGATGATATATGTTTCTTTTAATTATATTCATCACTATATATATCAATCCCTTTCCACCATAGTTTTAGTTGTTTCAAAATAATGCTCCGAGTACAAAAGTGACTAAGCGCGTTCTGAGACTCGTTCCTTTATATTATACTTCTCCTAGTGACATTAACCATGCACGACCACTACCAAAGACATAACCATGTACAGCGCACGTGCATGGGTGAGTCCATCAACTTTTCCCCACATTTTACCATGTAACATTATATTTAATATATAATATATGTTCATTATTGTAATTTACCTAACAAATGAACATTGACTTAGGGTGAAGGGGGTGCTCACCTAATAGGTGAGTCCCCTCTCTTACGCCAAACCAATCCGCGTGTGCCACGTCAACTCCCCTCTTAAACTCCCCTAACACCCTAAATTGATGGCGGCACTCCCCTCTTAGGTGAATTGGTTTTTTTTTTTTTTTTAAAAAAAAGAAAAGCATTGATTGGTCCCCTCTCCCTCTCTCCTCTCTCTCTCCTCCCCCTCTCTTCGGTGCCTCCATGCTTCCCCGATTTCATCCCCCGCCTTAATGGCGGTACCCCCCTAATCGGCAAAATCCCTCCCCGCTTGAAGTCCCTGAAGACGCCCCGAACCCCCTTAGTTACTCTCTATATATCGTTAAATGGTAAATATTCGTTAGACGTACTTATCATTACTAGAGAATACGGTTTCTGTTGAAATATTATATCTTTATCATCCATTTGGGCTTAATATGCATCTGGTTATTTATTATGCTAATATTTGGGCTTAAGTGAAAGTTGGGCTTTGGGCCTGTGTTAGTTGATCTGTTATATTTGTTATGGGTTGTTTGCAAGTTGTTGTTACAGGTAAATATCTAAGGGGCTTGTTGTAACATTAGGGACTGCGGCTGCCATAAAGTGATAGTTGTGGTTCTGGTTGTAACATGCTGTGATCGAGAATATAAAAGGGCTTGATCAGTTAGAGAGTTCCAGATCTCTCTCATTTTTCACTTTCACTGTAATAGCTAGGGTTTGTTGAAGTTCTTCGTTGTATCTTTGAATCTCTCATCTGTTAGAGAGATTCCTGTGTATTGTTGGTATAGGTGATCATCTGTGGATGATCATCATCTCTGGTTGTATCGTTCCTTTTGTATTGATCTTACAGTTGTAAGATCTTAGGGTTTGGGGGGAACTTTTTCTGGTTTGGGTTAATAATATTTTTGGTCACGTTTTGTCGCTATTTCTTTGTCTGTGTTTGTTGATTTGCTGTTAATCCACCATAATACCATTGTTTTAACATGGTATCAGAGCTATTTAGCTCCTGGTGTTGTTGAGTCTTGGTTATTTCCGCTGCTTTCTTGTCTAATATTTGAATATTTTTTGATTTAGGGTTTCTGTCTTGGAAACTGGCGATTGAAGGCAGATCTTCTCAGATCTGTGTTTCTGGTGCTTTATCTGCTCTTGCTGGTTATAACCCTAAGTTAGGGTTTGGTGTTCTTCTTGTGAAACTCCTGTGTTAGTCTCTGAAACCTTGTTGTTTTAGGGCAAACTAACCAGAAGAGTTCTTGTTCTATTGATATTTTCTTAATCGGATCTTGTAGTTCTTGAAAACTACAGATCTGGTTTTGTTGAAGATATTTGCACCCACTGTAAGATCGTTCTTATCTCTTGTTTTTCCTGTTGTTGGTTTAGTTGAAGTCGGGGTAGTGAGGACCGGCACATATATTTGTTCTGTTTTTTTTTTTTTTTTTTTGTTATTGTTTGATTTCTTGTGTTAGAGTGTGGCTCCTGAGTAAAGGCTTGTCCAGGCACCTTTTGAGTGATGAACCTGGAATCTGGTCCCTGACTCAGTTTCGCCCTTGGTTGTGTGATTAATTGTGTTATCTGCATTATCTGTTGTTTGTAGTTGTTGTCTAATTGTTTGTGTTATCTGTTTTCCTGTTGTTTGTTCTTGGTGTTTGTTTGTTGCATCATGACTGGTGGTGAGGGAACTTCTGTTACCCTGATCAGTAAGCTAGACATAGGAGATCCTCTTTATTTACACCCTAGTGACTCGAGTGCTTTAACCATTGTTAATATGAAGTTAAAAGGTACTGAGAATTATTCTGTTTGGTCCAGTGCAATGAAACTTGCACTGGAAGCAAAGAATAAATTTGGTTTTATAAATGGTAAATGTGAAAAACCTAAAGATAATGAGGTGTTAGCTGCTCAATGGGATAGGTGCAATTCTGTGGTTTTAACTTGGTTGTTGAATTCTGTGTCTGAAGAATTGTTTTTAGGGCAGGTTTTTTCCAAACTTGCTTCTGAAGTTTGGACAGACCTAAAAGAAACCTATGATAAAGTAGATGGTTCTGTTGTCTATGATTTGTACAAAAAGATTAACTGTATTTCTCAAAACGGTAGTTCTGTGGCTGAGTATTATAACAAATTAACAACTATGTGGAAGCAGTTTGATGCGATGGTGCAACTGCCTTCATGTTCTTGTCAAGCTGCCAAAAACTACAATGATTTTACTACTTTAATCAAACTAATGCAGTTTCTCATGGGTCTTGATGATGTATATCAACCTGTGAGAACTAATTTGTTGACAAGAGAACCATTTCCTTCTGTTAAGGCTGCTTTTGCCTTAATATCTAGAGAGGAGTCACATAGGCTCACTAGTAGTGGGTCTAAGGGTCAGTCTGTATCATATGTGGCTAGGTCTAACCCTTCAAGTCAAAATACATCTAGGAGAAACTTTAAAGGTCCTAATTCAAATCTGAAATGTACTCATTGCAATATGCTTGGTCATACTGTTGATCGTTGTTTTGAGATTATAGGTTATCCCCCTGGTATGAGAAGAAGAAATTCAGGACAGTTTGCTAAAAATAATAATAGTAATAGTGGTTCAAATAATGTTGGTAATAATAAATCTGGTGTGTCTGCTAATTCCTCTAGTTCTGTTGGATCTGCTATGCCTTTTACCTCTGAGCAGATAGCAAAACTGTTAGATCTTGTGAGTGAAAAGTTTGGGGGAGAGCAGTTTAAGGCTAATATGGGAGGTGAGTCTGTTAACATGTCTAATTTCACTAGTAGTTATATGTGTTGTTAAAGTAGTTCAAGTTTTGAAACTCAATATAACTGGATTGTTGATTCTGGGGCTAATCAACACATGATTAAAACTGATAAAGACATGTTTAATTGTGTGGATGTTTCAGAATGTGGTTTGACTGTTGGTCATCCTAATGGTACTAGTGTGAGAGTTATAAAGATTGGTGATTTGAAGTTGATTAATGGTGTTGTGTTAAAAGATGTTTTTTATGTGCCTGATTATAGTGTAAATTTGTTATCTGTGCATAAGCTTGCTAAAGATAATGGAATAGCTGTGTTGTTTAATGAAGATAACTGTATGTTATAGGATTTGAAATCAAAGAAAATCCTGGTGATTGGTAAACAAGAAAATGGTCTCTACATGGTTGGTAGAAATGGTAATTCTGTGAATACTTGTTTTAATAGTGTGTTGATGTCTAATATGTGGCACAGTAGGCTAGGTCACCCTTCAGATCAAGTTCTGGCTGTTTTAAAAGGTAGTTTAGGTATTAATTCAATTAAACATGAACCATGTGAAATATGTCACAAGTCTAAACAAGTTAGGGTTCCTTTTCCTCTTAGTGAACACAAGTCTAAAACTGTTGGTGATTTAGTGCATTTGGACTTGTGGGGTCCATATAAGATTAGTAGTTATGAGGGTTATAAGTATTTTCTAACTGTGGTGGATGATTATTCAAGGGCTGTTTGGTGTTACCTTTTGAAAAACAAAACAGAGGTTTTTGAAAATATTAAGGATTTTTATGAACTTGTTCTTACTCAGTTTAAGAGTAAGATTAAAGTTTTTCGTAGTGATAATGGTACTGAATTTGTAAATAATCAGATGGTCAGTTTTTGTAATGGTAAAGGTATTATACATCAAACGTCTTGCTCATATACACCGCAGCAAAACGGTATTGTTGAACGTAAACATCGACACCTTTTAAACATAGCCAGAGCTCTGATGTTCCAGGGTGGCTTACCTTTAAGGTTTTGGAGTGATTGTATTCTGACTGCTGTTTACTTGATTAACAGGCTTCCTACGTTGGTTTTAGATGGTAAGAGTCCGTATGAGTGCATGTTTGGTTTTAAACCCTCCTTAGAACATCTGAGAAACTTTGGTTGTTTATGTTTTAGTACCATTTTAAATGAGTCGGATAAGTTTGCTTATCATGCTGATAAGTGTGTGTTAATTGGATATTCTAATACTAAAAAGGGTTATAAGCTTTGGAGTTTAGATGAGAAAAAGGTGTTTTTCTCTAGAGATGTGAAGTTTTATGAACATGTTTATCCGTTTAAATCTAAACTTGTAACAGATAAACCAGTTTTTTATAAAGATTTAAATCATATAAATTTCTTTGACTCATATGAAATGTTAACACCTGAAGTTTCTCATAATCCCGATGATGAAGAGGGTATTGCTGAGTCTCATGGTACCATCAGTGATGATCAGCAACCAGTTCCTTCTACGTCTGCCACTCCTAGTCCAGTTGAGTCGAGTCTTGGCTTAGGATCTAGTGTAGAAAGTAGTGTTAGAGTGGAGCCTGGGAGGGCAGAGGACACTGTGGTACCAACAGATGAGATCCACCCATCTGAGGGGACTATTTCTGGTCTTAGGAGATCTTCTAGGAACACTGTTTTGCCAAAAAGATTTGATGATTTTGTTCTTAATAATAATGCTAAGTATGATATAAGAAAAGTTGTGAGTTACACTTTCTTGTCTGCTGAAAATTATTGTTTTGCTAGTAAGTTGAATAAGTTGAGTGAGCCATGTTCTTATAGTGAAGCATCCAAAGATTCAAGGTGGGTTGATGCCATGAATCTTGAAATGGAAGCTTTACTTAGAAATAACACATGGGAAATCGTTGATTTACCTAAGGGCAGAAAACCGATAGGGTGTAAATGGATATACAAAATAAAATACAAAGCAAACGGTGAGGTTGAGAGATACAAGGCCCGTTTAGTGGCAAAAGGTTATAGTCAGCGTGAGGGTATTGATTTTGGTGAGACGTTTTCTCCGGTTATCAAAATGGTGACTGTTAGATGTGTTTTGAGTATAGCTGTTCAAAATGGATGGACTTTGTTCCAACTTGATGTAAATAACGCGTTTTTATATGGTGCTATTTCTGAGGATGTTTATATGTCCCTTCCTGAGGGATATTATTCAGAAGGTAAAAATAAAGTGTGTAAGCTAGTTAAATCGCTTTATGGTTTAAAGCAAGCACCTAGAAAATGGAATGAAAAACTTACCAATGTGTTGTTAGATGTTGGTTTTGTGCAAAGTGTTTGTGATCATTCCTTATATACGTTGTCCAAAAATTCTGTGTTTATCATTCTTTTAGTGTATGTAGATGAGATTGTAATAATTGGAAATAGTAATGTTGAGATTGAAAAGGTGAAACAGATGCTTAGTGATACATTTCATATTAAAGATTTGGGAATTCTTAAATATTTCCTGGGCATTGAGGTTTTATATGATGAACATGGGTTGTGTTTAAGTCAACGTAAGTATTGTTTGGAATTATTAAATGAATTTGGTTATCTAGGATGTAAACCTGTGTCTACTCCTATAGAGTTGAGTAGTTTAGTTAATTCCAAAACTGAAAATAATACTGATTGTGTTATTGATGTATCTAACTATCAAAAGTTGATTGGAAAACTGATCTATTTGTCCTTGACTCGTCCTGATATTAGCTATGCTGTTCAGTTTATGCATAGTCCTACAGAAGGACATCTTAGAATTGCATTGCGCTTGTTAAGGTATTTAAAGTCCAGTCCTGGGAAAGGCATCATGTTTAAGAAAAGTGCAGATTTTTCTTTAACATGTTATGCTGATTCCGACTGGGCTAAGTGTCTGGTCAGCAGGAAATCTGTGACTGGGTTTTGTATTTTTTTAGGGTCGAATTTGATATCCTGGAAAAGCAAAAAACAGAGTACAGTTTCTAGGTCTTCAGGTGAGGCTGAATACAGATCTATGTGTTCAGCTACGTGTGAACTTGTTTGGCTTGTTAATGTTCTAAGTGAGTTGCAAATAAATTGCAAGTTACCTATTCAGTTGTTTTGTGACAGTAGTGCAGCTATTTCTACAGCTGCAAACCCTGTTTTTCATGAAAGGACAAAGCATTTTGAGATTGATGTGTATTTTCTAAGGGAGAAAATCTCTTCTGGGTTTGTAAAAACTGAAAAGATTGATGCTGAAGAACAATTGGCTGATGTTTTCACTAAAGGGTTGAGTATTAATCTTCATAGTTATTTTTGTGAAAAAATTGGGCTGGTTGATTGGTTTAAACCAAATGGATGAAGGGGGGATGTTGAAATATTATATCTTTATCATCCATTTGGGCTTAATATGCATCTGGTTATTTATTATGCTAATATTTGGGCTTAAGTGAAAGTTGGGCTTTGGGCCTGTGTTAGTTGATCTGTTATATTTGTTATGGGTTGTTTGCAAGTTGTTGTTACAGGTAAATATCTAAGGGGCTTGTTGTAACATTAGGGACTGCGGCTGCCATAAAGTGATAGTTGTGGTTCTGGTTGTAACATGCTGTGATCGAGAATATAAAAGGGCTTGATCAGTTAGAGAGTTCCAGGTCTCTCTCATTTTTCACTTTCACTGTAATAGCTAGGGTTTGTTGAAGTTCTTCGTTGTATCTTTGAATCTCTCATCTGTTAGAGAGATTCCTGTGTATTGTTGGTATAGGTGATCATCTGTGGATGATCATCATCTTTGGTTGTATCGTTCCTTTTGTATTGATCTTACAGTTGTAAGATCTTAGGGTTTGGGGGGAACTTTTTCTGGTTTGGGTTAATAATATTTTTGGTCACGTTTTGTCGCTATTTCTTTGTCTGTGTTTGTTGATTTGCTGTTAATCCACCATAATACCATTGTTTTAACAGTTTCCCTTTCGGTGTATATATAGAGCTTATTAGAGAGGTTTAGCTTTTAAGGTTGATCATAACAACGCCATCAACATTCAAGCTATTATCAAAATTACTCTACAAATGATCTTGTAGGGTAATTTTGTAAAATGTTCTTGTAGAATAATTTTGATCTTATAAGGTAATTTTGTAAAATGTTTTTATAGGGTAATTTTGAAACTGGCAGAGTAATTTTGATACACTTGTAGAGTAATTATGATACTCTACAAAATTACTCTACAAGATCAAAATTATCTTACAAGATCAAAATTAATATACAAGATCATTTGTATAGTAATTATGATACTCTATAGGATAAAAAGTACCTTATAACAACATTTTACAAAATTACGCTACAAGATTAAAATTTAGAAGAACTTTTTACAAAATAACCCTACAAGATCATTTGTAGGGTAATTTTGATAATTACTCTACAAGTAAATAACTACGAAAATGTCACCGTGTTTTTTACATTTTCACCCTATTCATACGTTTTGTATGATAAGAGTATTTGTATTTGATCTTTTGTCTATATATTTATTATATTAGGAGTAGGAGAGAGTGTCCGAGACTGAGAGTTATCATTCCTAGAAAAATTAATTCCAAACTTTTTTACCGTATTGGTCTAGTGTCGTGCAAAACAGATCATCGTTAGCGTGCGGAGATGAAAGAAAAAAAAAGTTATTTTTAGATAATTTGGTACATGATTCAATAAAGTTGGAGGCTTGTATCTAAATGTGTCTTCTAAATGTTTTTCTAAGACCATTCGTTGTGGCATATCATATAACTTTTCCTTAAGAGAAAGTTCATATAAAACTTTTCTCCAAGAGGTAAGAGAAAGTTCATATATAAATTTTCCCAAGAGGTGAGAGAAATTTCATATAACAACTTTTCCACAGAAGTAGCACATACACTAGTAGTAGTATGTTCTTTTTGGAATTTCTTAAAGGCTTAAAGCTAATATAATATATATGATTGGTTCCAAGTTTGGTAATGATCAGGATTTTGCTCATGATCTCAGATTCCATGCTTTTATCTTTTATTATAGTGGCAAAGCTCCTCGTTCGTACATTATGTCCATTTTTTTTACAATTCTTTTGTTTCTTATATAACCGTTCGCTATTATTTATTGTAAAGTTCAGAAGTACAATGCATAAAGAATTTAAAAATTGACACATCAACCACTACCACAACTAGCCATAACCACTGAGCATCATTCAAATGCTTAACGAGGTGCACTTATCTCTTATGGTTGTAGCACTTTTCTACATGCATGCTTTACTATATATTGACCAAAAGGATTCTTATGTGTTTCTTTACTATATTGACCCTAAAACTATCAATTCTTTATGTTTATTCGTTCTTTTGTTTTTTTAGTTGCCATCTTTTTTACTAGGGTGTTTGATGAATCGAATTTTGAATACTTGAATTTTGAAAATTTGATTAGTTCGGAAATTTGAATTCAATGCGGATTCGATTCGAAGTTTTAAGGTAGGATTCACATTCAATTCAACATTAAATTTCTGAATTTGAATCCAGCTTCAGAGTTCTATTTAAATTCGAATCTAACTTCAAAAATCTAGTGACACCAAATTTTGTTCGACATTTGATAAAGTATAAATGACACGAAATCGAACAAAATAACAAACTAAATGGACTCAAAATTGAATTCATATACTCTAAATAGATTTACTGCTCTTCGATGATGGTTTCCGACTAGCAGGGGCGAAGCATTGAAGGGGCCCGGGGGCGCCCGACCCCCCGAATTTTTCGCTCAGTAGTGTTATGTATGTACGTTTCGTATAGAATTTTTTAGGTATATACGTTTTCGATCCCCGGTTTTATATAAAAAAAATTAGGTATATACTTATAGGTCCGGTGACTTCCGACCCCCCGGTGAAAATTTTCAAGCTTCGCCACTGCCGACTAGGAACTGAGGAGGCAGTCCAAATGTTAAACATTTAATGATTTTAGAGTATTTGTATATCGATCTAGACTAAAAAATTGTAGTTGTATATGAGGAGCCTTTATAACATAGAATTGTACGTGGAGGTTGAAATGGGTGCTGGCAATGTGACAGTAGTTTGTGAGCTTACTTTGTTCCTCTTGGGAGCTTAGTTTGTTTCTCTTTCACTATTAGAAAGAAAACTGGGTGGTTTTCTACGTCAAAATTTGCCCGAAATGTGTAGGAAACCATCATTTTCGACAAAAGTGATCAACTCGAAAAATATTTTAAGAAACATTTTCCGACAAAAATTTCTTACGGTTCACCGACAGAATTTTTTTCTACGAGTTTCCGACAAAATTTTCCTATGTATTTCAATAGATACGCATTTCTGACACAATATTTCCTACACATGTTCTGCACAATATTTTCCTACTCATTTCCGACGAATTTATAAAAAAACAAAAATTAAAAAAAGAGTTATATTTTTTTGCCAGACATTTTCTATCATTAATCCATTGCTAAAAGTAAAGCAAAATTGTTTTATTTTTTTATTATTTAGTTTTCTTTTATTTGTAAAACATTTGTAGTCACATAATTAAATTGATACAATACCAAAAACTAATACAAATTCACAAAATTAATCAAATTATTACAAATTCATCAAAATATACAATGTACAAAAAAATGTATAAATTTTAAAAATATAGAGAAAAATAAAATAACAAATAGAGCCAAAGAGACAACTTGACCTTGACCATCCCATGTTGTGCATTCGAAACCCTTGGAATCTGACTTGTACAAGTTATAGCTTTTCATGAATTCCTATCATAATAAAAGTGTTGGATAAATCATAGTACTTAAACAAGTAAAAATACGAAAAGTTTTGCATCAATATATATATCCAATAATATATTTTCAGCAACAAATAAGAGCCAACCTACAAAATGCTTGTTCATAACTTGAATCATTATGTTAATTGCATTTTCCAATATCAAATAATATATATCTTTAACTAACAAGAGTTCATTGCGAGTATTGTTTATTGGAAAAAAAAGTAGATAAAAATATTAGCTTAGAACGAAAGAGTTCGAATGGTGCAAAGAGGATTTAATTCACCCAAAAATTAGCTTATAACAAAACGGTTCGAATGGTAGAACCAACTTTGGCCTTTTACCCAACCCGTTTGACCCAGCTCTTGTTGGTTATATTTGTAGATAGTTATTTAACGTCGTTTTGTTAGGAAGTTAGTTTGTTACTTTTCCGTTAGTCTGTCCGTTAGTTTGTTTTAGGGCTATATATATTTTGTTTCCTCTATTTAATAAGATCATCAGAAAAACTTTCCCCTTTCTTGTTCGTTCAAAAATAACATGGTATTAGAGCAAATTTGCTCTCGATCTGTGCTTGAATCTTCATTCCTTCTTTCGTTTCCGCATCATTCAATCGTTTCTTTCGTTTTCGTTCTTATTTTGATTCGTTCGTCTTGTTCTTATGGCGAATTCTCAACTGATTCCTCCAATGGATTCTTCGAATCCTGTGTTTCTTCATCCCTCTGATCATCCAAGGATGATTCTTGTCTCCAAACAATTCGATGGCATTGGATTTGGATCTTGGAAAAGAGCGATGTCTATTGCACTATCTGCGAAGAACAAATTCGGATTTGTTGATGGATCTGTCACAAATTCTACAAACCCTAGCCTGTGGAGTCGATGTAACGACATGGTAATCTCATGGATCATTAACACTTTATCAAGAGAGATTGGAGAGAGTGTTTTGTACGTTAAAACAGCTAGTCAATTGTGGAAAGAATTGAATGATAGGTTTGGGCAGATTAATGGTGCAAAATACTATCAGTTGCAGAAAAGTATTTGTGAAATTTCACAAGGAAGTAGTGACATTGCTACGTATTTCACAAAAATCGAAAGTATTTGGGATGAAATTAGTTCATTATCGGAGGTTCCAGCTTGTTCTTGTGGTGCTTATGTAGTAATTGCTAAGAAAGAAGAAGAACAAAAGTTGATTCAATTTCTTATGGGCCTAAATTCCAGTTATGATAATGTCATTCTAATGATGCAGCCTCTCCCTTCAATAAAAAAGGCTTATTCTCTTTTAGTTCAAGACGAAACCAAAAGGAGATTCATCCTGTTAGTCAAGCTTTTCCTGATGTGTCATCAATGAATGTAGAGACAAGAGGTGATTCCAAGAACCTGTTTGTAGTCATTGCAAGAAACCTGGTCATTCTGTGAATAAGTGCTATAGGTTGATTGGTTTCCCTAAAGACTTCAAGTTTAATAAACCAAAACATGTGGCTGCTAATGCTTATGCTAATGATTCACCTGTTCATGCTATGAGTTCTGGTTCTTGTCTTACTCCAGAGCAGTGTCAACAACTAATTCAATTCCTTCATAACACTCAGATCAAAACCTCTTCTCAATCTGATACTTCAAGATGAAGAATCTGTAAATGAAATCAAATATGCCAATTTCGCAGGTATAATGTCATGTAATTCTGTTTCTAATCCAAAGTCCAGATGGATCATAGACACAGGTGCTAATGATCACATGTGCTATGATCCTAGATTACTCACTAATATCAAAACTCTTTCTAACCCTGTTTCCATTTTTCTTCCTAACGGTGATGTTTTAACAGCTACACAATCTGGAACAATGAACTTGCTTCCTAATCTTACTCTTAAACATGTTCTTTTGGTTCCAAAGTTCAATAATAATCTGTTATCGATAGCCAGATTATGTATTGATACCAATGGACTTGTTTTCTTTTCTAACAAAGCTTGTATGTTGCAGGCCCCTTCTCTGAAAAGGTCAGTGGTTCTTGGTAAACTGCTTGACGGATTGTATCTTCTCAAAACTAATGAGATAGTTTCACACTCTAGTGTTGTTTCTGATTCTAGAATAAGGCAATCATATTGTAATGCTAGTGTTAGTGGCAGAACATGGCATAACAGACTTGGCCATTTACCTTTGTACAAATTGAAAAAGTTGTCTGTATTTTCATTTTCTAAAGATGATCAACTTGATTGTTGTGAGATTTGTCCTTTTGCCAGACAACGCAGGCTTCCTTTCACTACTAGTAGTACTGAAACATCTCATCCTTTTGATCTTGTTCATGTGGATGTGTGGGTCCATACAATGCATCTACACATAATGGGTTTCGATATTTTTTTTTTTGACCATTGTGGATGATTTTACTAGAGTTACTTGGACTCATCTTCTTTCTACTAAAAGTAATGCTTTTGATGTATTACAAAATTTCATAAATATGATTGAAACACAGTTTCAAGCAAAGATAAAATGCTTGAGAACTGATAATGCCTTTGAGTTAGGATCCTCTGTTACTCATACTCAATACCTTCTTTCAAAAGGCATCACACATCAAACTTCTTATGTGGCCACTCCACAACAAAATGGAATCGTAGAAAGAAAGCATAAACACTTGTTAGAAACTGCTAGAGCTCTTCTTTTTCAATCCAAGTTACCAATTAAATTTTGGGGAGAATGTCTTTTAACTGCCACTCATCTTATAAATTTGTTTCCCACTGATATTCTTGATGATAAATCACCTCATGAGGTTTTGTTTGGTAAGGCCCCTTCTTACAATCATCTCAAAGCCTTTGGTTGCTTGTGTTATGCTTCAACATTAAAACAAGGTAGAGACAAGTTTCAGCCTAGAGCCATTCCTTGTGTGTTTATTGGTTATCCAATGGGTAAGAAAGGATACAAACTATATGATTTCAAGAATAATAAAATTCTGGTTTCAAGAGATGTTATATTTTTTGAAACATTATTTCCATCCATTCCTAATTCCTCTTTTTCCGTTTTATTTCCCGCCATTGATGTCCCTTTTGATTTTCTTGAACCCATTCTCAATTCTTCTAACAGTTCTATTCCTTCTTCTAATCCGGTTCCTCCTTCTTCTAGTTCAATTCATTCTTCAAATGATCCTTTATCTTCTATTCCTCCTCAACCTTTAAGAAAATCATCTAGACACTCCAAACCCCCTTCTTATCTTGATGATTATCAATGTAATTCTACAACATCCTGTCCTCACACTCTTACTGATATTTCTTCAGTAAATCATGTTCAATCTTCTCATATTTCAACCTCTAGCAAAACCTTGTTTCAGAATTTGAATATCATAATGGAGCCAAATTCTTATAAAGAGGCAGTCATTTCTCCTGAATGGCAGGCTGCTATGCAATTGGAACTTGATGCTCTACATGCTAACCATACTTGGCTTGTTACTTCTTTGCCTAAAGGTAAGAAGCCAATAAAATGCACGTGGGTTTATAAAGTCAAATTCAAAGCTGATGGAGCCGTTGAGAGATTTAAAGCAAGGCTAGTTGTTAGAGGAGATCTCAAAAAGCAGGCGTTGACTATACTGAAACTTTTTCTCCAGTAGTCAAGTAGTCAAGATGACAACCATTAGAAGTCTGATTGCTGTAGCTACTAAAAAGCATTGGCCTTTACATCAATTGATGTAAATAATGCTTTTCTTCACGGTGAGCTTGATGAAGAAATCTATATGTGTCCTCCTCCTGGTATGATTTTGACTGATTCTTCTCAAGTTTTAAAGCTGCAAAAATCTCTCTATGGTCTTAAACAAGCATCCAGACAATGGTATGGAAAGCTGTCTGATGCTTTAAAATCAAGAGGTTATGTTCGGTCTCCTAATGATCACTCCCTTTTCTTTAAATACATGGGTGATTCAATTGTACATATTGCAGTGTATGTTGATGATATTCTAACAGGGAATGATTCAAAGGAAATGGATGCTTTAAAATCATTTTTGGATAGTACTTTTAAAATCAAGGACCTGGGTTCTCTCAACTATTTTTTTAGGAATTGTGGTTTTGAAAGTTCCAAATGGTACAATAATGACACAACGAAAGTTTGCCAAAGATCTTATATAAGAATTTAGTGAGTTCAATATTGATCTCAATAAATCTTGTCCTCTTCCTGCAAATTTACAGCTCAAATCTGATCTTGGTCTTTTATTTGATGACCCCTTGAAATATAGGCGCCTTGTTGGAAAGTTAAACTACTTGACTCACACAAGACCGGATCTTTCTTTTGCTGTCTAGTTCCTTAGTCAGTTTATGCAAACTCCTCATCTTCCTCATTGGGAGGCTGCTTTACATACTCTTAGTTATGTAAAAGGGTCATATGATTAAGGGCTATTCTTTAATGATTCTCAAGATTTTACTTTAGAAGCCTTTTGTGATTCAGATTGGGCATCTTGTCCTAATACAAGACGGTCTGTATCTGGCTATTTCATTTTACTTGGAGGGAGCCCTATTTCATGGAAGTTAAAGAAGAAGTCAATGGTTTCTTTAAGTTCTGCTGAGGCTGAGTATAGATCTATGCGAAGGGTTACAGCTGAGCTTACTTGGTTAACTAGATTACTGAATGAATTTTCTGTGTCCTCCATTACACCAATTTCTTTAAAATGTGACAGTCAAGCTGCTATTCACATTGCTAAGAACCCAGTTTATCATGAACGGACGAAACATATTGATTTAGATTGTCATTTTGTCCGGGAAAAATTACAAGAAGGACTTATCAGTTTATCTCATATTTCTACAAAGGAGCAGCCGGCTGATATGTTCACAAAGAGTCTTCCCAACCATCATCATCATGCTCTTATTACCAAGTTGGGGTTGTCATACCCTCCAACTTGAGGGGGGGGGGGGGTGTTGGTTATATTTGTAGATAGTTATTTAACGTCGTTTTGTTAGTAAGTTAGTTTCTTACTTTTCCGTTAGTCTGTCCGTTTCTGTCCGTTAGTTTGCTTTAGGGCTATATATATCTTGTTTCCTGTATTCAATAAGATCATCAGAAAAACTTTCCCCTTCTTGTTCGTTCAAAAATAACTGCTCTACTACTTATGGAGTTATGGTCCATGAAGTAGCAGCATTTTAATCATGTATAGTACATACAATACAAGGCAGTTGTAGCTATTTGTGCTTCTTATGTAAGCAGTTGATCCCATTGGAAATATAACCAACGAAAAGAGACATTAGGAAAGAAGGAAATAAACTAATTCTATACCTAAAGCGATATAGAGACTAACTAAAATAGATAAGATTAACAAACAAACAAGAATTGTTTTTTTTATCGAAAAACAAGAATTGTTTTTTTTTTATCCAAAAAAAAAAAAAAAGAAGTAGAAGAAGAATTGTTTTTTTCCAAAATTGAAAAAAAAAAGAGCTTCAGCCTAATAAACACACAAACAAGATCTAAGCTTAACAACATAAACATATACTTCATACTATACATAATGGAGACTTGGGTTTTCCATTGGAGACTCAAGTTCAATTCTCACTTGTGTCATATTGGGGTGGATATTGGGCAATGATGGTGACAAACCCCCCGAGAGGGGGTTCGATCCTGAGCCGCACCCCGGATTTCATCCGACTGTTACTTCAGCGAGGCATCTTATGTGGAGGCAGTACGGTTTCCGGGGGAACGCCGTAACCAAGTCTGACCAACCCAACGCGGGCCTGGTTAAGACAACGTAGTCTGGGTAGATCTTGGCTAGGGCCGCCGTTTAGGCTGTGTGACATTGGTTCACTCAAAAGAAAGTTACCGTTCAAAAAAAAAAAAACTGCGAACCAAGACTTATAACCCTACTCTAAATCCTACTTTGTGATTTTCCAATTCAACCTCTTCAGTCATGATTAGTTCCATCAAGACTAACTGCCAATGGTAAAAAAAAAAAAAAAAAAAAAAAAAAAAAAAAAAAAAAAAAAAACTAAAAATATCAATGAATTCAGATGAACAACTGAATGGAAGAAAATGTCTCAATGAGTTGGGTGCATGGACAAACAGTCAGAGGCGATGGCACTGGCAGTTTACCTAATTGTTCTAGCCTGCTTCATTGACCAATGAAGCTGATAGGTTGGTTCCAATCTGAATTTCACTTGCATATGATATGTCCCGTTCATCCCATTCCTGTTGTCATATTAATAGTTATCGCGTATGTCGATCACATTTATAGTTATCGTGTATAGTTTTAATATCCTAATCTAAGAGTGTGTTTTTTACTAGGACCCGATTAAGCTATTACCTGAAGTGAACAACCGAACCAGACATGTGTACTAATGGATCGGTTCATTCTAAATCAGGTCGTAGAACATCAGAACAACCTATGGACCCATATTTACAAAATGCACCTGCAAGGCTGCAAATTTGAAATAATTTGGCAAAATCAGTTGGGCTAACAATGTTGCAGATATCATCTCTTTTTTGTTGTAATCACTGTCCAACCAAAACCACTATTACACAAAATAAAACAATTAAGTTCCAAAATCCAAAGGTGAAGGTTTTTCGTAATATAGGAAAATGAACACAAAAACCTGAATGCAATGTCATGAACCTATAAAACAAAAACGGTTTAAATGTTGTATAATGTTGGGTTATTTAGGATACACAAACACACCGATTTACAGCAAGTCATTGACGGATTACCAACTGGTTTCCATATCTTTTTTTTGGTTTTTAATACCTTAATAGACATTAGTACATTACTTTAGGTTGAAAAAAACCACATGAGGTTACAAGTCAATTTTGGCCTAGTGATTCTTGTTTGTGAACATGGTAAATAGTTGGGTTGTTTAGGTTACACAAACCCACACTGTCTGTGTTACAACAAGTTATTTTGGGTCTACAATACCTATAGACTATGCTCTTGGATCTAAATAGGCATTCACATGTGTTGGTGGGTTAGTTAAGATTACATGAATCAACATGATTGGGGGGGGGGGGGGATATTCCACGGTCCTCCCAACCGCCGAGGTGATCCCACCTCGCAGACCGCCACCCAGCAAGCCTGAGTCTGGGGGTAAATCCGCTACCGTAGGGGCATTGGGAACGAGCAAGACTCGAACCCGCCACCTCCGGGTTAGAATGCGGGCCGGTGGCCATTGGGCTGACACCCAATGGTTATGATGAAGTTATAAGTTTACTAGGTTATAACCCCGTGTATTACACGGGTTGAATAAATAAATTTTATATACTAAATAATAAAATAATTTAGTGAGTCCAAGATTTATTTCCCCTCTTATTTCACTCTCTTTCAGATTATATACCTATGGGGACACGTAGTTGAATCAATGAAATATTAAAGTATATAAAGTATACTTGTTCTCTCTAAATACTGATTTAACCAGGTTTATAACCCAGGTTCAAACTCTAGATATATAATAAAACTAATTAAGTTATATCTTCATCAAACAAATATATATATATATATATATATTTATATATATATTTATATATATATTTATATATATATTTATATATATATATATATATAAAACTTTGTGGTTTTACAATATTTTCAAAAGTTATTTTAATAACTTATTATAAAAAAACACAAATTGACCTTATTAGTTATTACTAAGGATGTTCACAATTCAATTTAAAACCCTGAAACCGATCAAAATCGTCATCGGTTTCATTTCACGGTCGGGTTTGTTATTAACTTTCGATTTATGTATTAAGTTTACTAATATATTCCTTCCGGATTCAAATTTAAAATTTTAATTAAAAAAATTAATAATATCTTATTACAAAAAACGTATGTAGTTACTAAGTATATTTATTTTATTCAACCCGTGTAATACACAGGGTTCTAACCTAGTTAATATTATAAATGAGAAGTATGCATTAAATTTAAAATAAATAATAATTATCTATAATTAAGTAGAAGAGATTAAACAAAATAATATTTAGTAGGAGAGTTATCTATAATTAATTAGAAGAGATTAAACTAAATAATATTTAGTAGGAGAGTTATCTATAATTAGTTAGAAGAGATTAAATTAATAGTAATTATCCATAAGATATTAAAGTAAATAATATTTAATAGGATGATTATCTATAATTAATTATTAATTAAAAAGATTAAACTAAAATAACAATTATCTATAAGAGAAGACCTAATATAATGACAAGTGTCCCTAACATGGTTTCTTTTATTATATGTATAGATAACAAGTCATTAATTACATTAAATTTTCATGTTCTAAAAAATAGGTTAGGGGGTTTTTTAAGTTTACACAAACCCACGCCGGGCCGGGTTACGTAAGTCATTTGGGCCTATTATACATGTGTACACCTTGAGTTTTAATGAGACCTCACAAGTGTTGATGTATTGGTTTTTTTTTTTTTTTTTTGAACGGCCAACAAACTCAATCCCGAGGACTCTCGGGACACCCACTGGACAAACGGAGTACTCCGAAATAACGAGAAGTCATTAATTAACTAAATTAAATTTCCATATTTTAAAATAAATTATATCACATCTTACATTTTCAAATATTAAAATATTGTACACTACATACATAAAGAATCAAACCTAAGACCTAATAGTCTAAAGCCTTATCTCACCACTAACATACATAAAGATATATAGAGGAAGATATATATTTATTTTGTTATATATCTTTAAGATTTATTTACCCTATATTAATTTGCTAAAAATCTTTCCCCTCACATATTCACTATTCATATTTTCTTTGTCTTTTTGACTTTTTTTTCTCATTCAATTTTCTTTTACTTTTAACCATTTTTATTTTATATCTATTGCAATTTTAACCCCAATAGTTTTCATCTTTTACATAACCCTCATAGTTTTTATCTTTACACTTTTAGCCCCATAGTTTTCATCTTTTATGTATTTGTCATATGCATTTTCTATTTTTAACCCCAACACTTCTTCACTTTCAGCTTTAGTCCCTACACTTTATATCTTTTACTTTTACGATTCATTCTAAATTTTGTCAGTTAACACGCTATAATACGTGTGTGTGGTTCAACGTTTTTACGTCTAGTTTTTTACTAATGACTCCGTCGAAACTCGCAAGTCCTAAGCAGACTTAGTTATTCTTTTCTATATTTTACTTTCTCAGTCAATTTTTTGCGAGTTAACACGTCATAACGTGTGTGCATGATTCATCTTTTTTACGTTTATTTTTGTTCGGCTTAAGGGCCCCGCCGTAAAACACGGGTCCTAAATACTAGTTTAAATTGAACTAGATTGTATCGAATTTAGATTTTATAAATTTGACACGTCATATTGGCTACAAATTCCATTTTTCTACAAAGTGTAAAAAGTCATAAAACACCATAATGTCAACTATAAAACACACTTAAAATCCACAAATAACAAAGTGAAGATACTCTTGGTGCATGCGTCTGTCGCCCTTAGCCCAAAGATAGAGACAGGGCTAATGCTTTGGTCATACTAGATGACGAGACTTCGTCTTGTATCGAGTCTTGTATAGAACTAGTTAGATCAGGGCACGAAAAACGAGAAAGTGTGAATTAGAGGTGATTCCGCTTGAAATGACACCAGGTCATTTCAAGCGAAATTAAAATGTTCTAATTCCGCTTGAGTTAACATGCTGATTTCGCTTGAACCAATTATGTTAATTCCGCTTGAAATGAACATGGTCATGTTCAAGCGGAATCACAACGCCTATATATAGCCATTCCAAGCGAAATCAGATAAGTTTTTCCGGTCTGAGCAACGAAGTGTTGCCGAAGTGTTGTCTCGCTGTAAAACGTCATTATATCAATAATATCGACAGTTAAAGTGTAAATCTAGCTGAATTGACCTCGATACGTCTGTTTCCGCCTTTCATATTGAGAAAAACTCTTCTGATCGGCTTGTTCGGGTCTGAAATTTCTTGTACAGTTTGTTTTCGAATTTCCTTTAAATGTGTTTGCATTTTAGGGGGAGTAAAAATTTCAGAAAATTCAAAACATTAGAAAATTTTGAAAAAGGCAAAAACATGATAAAATCAAAAACGAGTTTTGTTGTGAAAAGAGGATATGATAGTACATCAGTGAACTATCACAACATGCTAAAGAATTGGAAAGTCGAAAATGTGATAAACAATCTCACTGTGGATGTGCCAGTAGGTTTTTACACATTCAGTAGATTGTTTTCGAGATATAAACCTAAATTTCAAACTTGCTTATCTCGTGGGTAACATTTCTTGGATATATGGGTAACCCTCGAAATCTTGTTTGAAAGGTCCTTCTTTCTGAGATACTAGGTCTTTATACTCAGTGATATCTGGGGTATTATCCCGGGAGTTCTGATTTTGTGGAAGCAATGGCCTAGTCCCCGTATAATACTTTGCAAATTGCTTGAAATATAGCGTCGCCCTCAGCATAAAAATGATAAAACATTGCAAAATGCTAAATCATATGCTGTTGAAGAAAAGATCCTCTAAAGGGGACACACCAAAAGTCGAGCCGTCATCTCTCTGCTGAACGGAAGTTCTCACATGAGCTCTCACGGTTTCGCATCTAACCCCTTACATATATCATCTAGGTATACTTACCTGTAAGACTGAATATTGGATCTGGATACGGGAGTATATTCAAGTGGTGGGACACGTGAATAAGTTTAAGTTCTTAAAACATTAATCTCGTATCTTGAAACAATTGAACTTTGTGTGAAAATTTAAAGTGGATCAGTATACTGACAATCTAGGTGAATTGTTTAGAACTTAAAATGAAATGAAGCTTAACGGTGTTGGTGATTTGTCTCAGAAACTGATATGATCCTCTTACACAAACTCACAAAAAGATTGTCTGTAAATATTTCTTTACTGCATTTCATTAAATTCAAAATTCCAAAAAGATTTTAAGTGTGTTGTAGCATATATTTTTAAAGAAATCCAAAAAGATTTTCGACAACTGGTGTTGAAAAGCTGATTTTCAAAATTCTAAGGGCTAAACATGATGAACATTATTTTGAAGGGAAAATTGTGTTTAAAAAGGTTTTTTAAATCTTTCTTGCAAGTGGTTCATTAGAGATCTGCAAGTGATGTCTAAGATTGCACAATCTTTATGGTATAAAACTTATGATTGTGAAAGAGACTTTGCAGGTTTGAGTAAGAGCTGGGTTAATCGATCCTGAGAAGCTTGTGATTGAAAAGAGCCAAGTTTCGATTCTGAGCTGAGTGTTGAGCCAGGCAGTGATCTTGAATCTGTGAAAGCCAGACTGCGATCCCAGTTAATTGAAAGGGGGAGTCTGAAGATGCTAAGAGCCAGGTTTTATTTCTGGAAGCTGGTAGAACACGCAAGCTGCTGATGAATTTAAAGATTCAACATTCGAGAGGGAGAGTATTTGTTCAAAGGGAGTCTGATGGTGTTGATTGAAGAAAAGAGAGAGAGATTGAAGGATGCTTTACAGTGTAAGATACTTTGAAGAGAAGCCCGAAGACTGAT
Source organism: Helianthus annuus (assembly GCF_002127325.2). Lineage (NCBI taxonomy): Eukaryota > Viridiplantae > Streptophyta > Magnoliopsida > Asterales > Asteraceae > Helianthus > Helianthus annuus. Next base: position 151,516,974 of record NC_035445.2, read on the forward strand.
AAAGACTGAAGATACGAAGACTCGACACTGAAGACTCGTCAACATTCGAGGGGGAGTCTGTTGGTGCATGCGCCTGTCGACTTCGTCTTGTATCGAGTCTTGTATAGAACTAGTTTGATCAGGGCACGAAAAACAAGAAAGTGTGAATTAGAGGTGATTCCGCTTGAAATGACACCAGGTCATTTCAAGCGAAATCAAAATGTTCTAATTCCGCTTGAGTTAACATGCTAATTTCGCTTGAATCAATTATATTAATTTCGCTTGAAATGAACATGGTCATGTTCAAGCGGAATCACAACGCCTATATATAGGCCATTCCAAGCGAAATCAGATAAGTTTTTCCGGTCTGAGCAACGAAGTGCTGCCGAAGTGTCGTCTCGTTGTAAAATGTCATTATATCAATAATATCGACAGTTAAAGTGTAAATCTAGCTGAATTGACCTTGATACGTCTGTTTCCGCCTTTCAAATTGAGAAAAACTCTTCTGATCGACTCGTTCGGGTCTGAAAAGGATCCTACAAGTAGTATCAGAGCTCAAGAGGAAGAGTTCATACCAATTCAGCTGCGAATTCTGTTTTCTACACCTTCTTTTTCAAAATTAAAATTTTTTCTCAGTTAAAATCGGCTCAAATTCTCACATAACACACGCAATTATGTTTTAACAAATCCTGGAAAGTTTCAGAATTAAAATCGACTAAAAACTTGACATTTTGGTTATTTCTCTTGAAAAGTTATTTGATCTTGCTAACGTCATCTACATTTCAAACGGAATCAGACAGTGATTTCGCTTGAAATTGGTATTCCGCTTGAGATTTTGGATTGATTCCGCTTGAAATCGTTATTTCGCTTGAAAAGTCTTGTTGATTCCACTTGAACAGTATTCCGCTTGAAAGGTGTTGTTGATTTCGCTTGAATCAGAGATTCCGCTTCAAAGAGTAATCTCGCTTGAACTTGTTATCCCGCTTGAACAAGTAATTTCGCTTGAAAGACAGTTTTGAGAATTCCTTGAAATCCGAATCATGGAAGAGGAATTTTACAACGCATTCGCTACCCCGGTTACCCCGATCACTCTTGCACAGAACACGATGTTGGAAAATGAAACGGGGACTATGCAAAAACCGCCTAAGCTCATGAACATCGAGGAATATAAAGGTTGGGAAGGGCGTTTTGAGAACTGGGTACAAGCAAACTATTTAGATGCTTGGGAATGCGTTGAGACAAAATACGTTAGACCGACAAATGACGATGAAGAGGAGATTGCTATCAAGGATATGAGTCCGGATGATAAAAAGAAATATAAGAATGAAAAAATGATGCTAAGTCTGCTATAACAAGCTGTGAAAGAAGACATCTTGGTCTTGCTGCAACACAATGGTAGTGCTTATTCAATCTGGAAAGTTTTAAGATCAAAGTTTGTTGGTAGTCAAGAAATGATAAAGAACAAAAAATCACTTTTGAAGAAAGAGTTTGATCTATTTCGGGGTTGGAAAAATGAGAGTACAAAGCAGATTATTGAAAGGTACTGTAATTTGTTGGTAAACATGAGGAGAGTGAGCATCAACAAAGACAATGAAGAGTTGATTGAGAAACTGGCTGATGCATTGCCACATGAAACTTGGGGCACATACTTGATGATGCTAAGAAACAAGAAGGGTTTTAGCAATCTGACACTTAGCAAGTTCATTGAGAAGATTGAAGCACAGGAAATGGAACAGATAAAGATTTCAAGAATGAAAGTGTTTGATGGTGAACAAGACATCGGTTTGTACTACAAAGCAGGATTGACTGATAAGACAAACATGTCACCGAAAGTTGAAACTGCATTCAATGCAAAGGGTTCATCAGAAGGTTCATCTAAAGGATCAAGCAGCAAAATGAGTTTTTCTTCATATCCATCATTTGATCCGAATTTGGCAACAACAAAGAATGGCAGGAAATTACAATGCAATATTGTTTTGAATCTTGAGGATGATCAAGATTACACAGAAGAAGTTGCAAAAAGCCATATGTCTTTGTTGGGGACTGTTTTAGAATCGTATGGAAGTTTTGTTGCAGGTCGGATTGGGAATCCAATGCTGACCAAGGAGGATTACGATCAGATCAATGCTGAAGAAATGGAGTTAATGGATATAAAATGGTGTTTGGCTAGCGTGTTGAGGAGAGCTGAGAAATTCAAGCAGATCACAGGAAGAGATGATCTACGTGAAGCTAATGTTTCTACTTTAGGTTTTGATAAATCTAAAGTCACTTGTTTTCGTTGTAGGGAAAAAGGACACTTCAAGAGGGAGTGCACCAATCGCGAGGCAAGTGGAGCTCAAAATCCATTTAACAACCATGATTACTACCGGAATGCCATCTACTATCAAGTTGCTCAACAACCAACTCAGCAATAGGCACAAACGGCACATGGAAGGAATGTGATTGAAGAATCTTCAAAGAGAGCTTGTATGGTGAATCAAGATGAAAAGAAGCCATCATCAGGATTCAACTTGGACAAATATATACCAGCTGATGGTAAAGCATGTGTGATTGATCAAGATGATGAAAAGTTACCTGAAGGGTTTAGCTGGGAGAATTTCAATTGGGATGATTATGATCCTAACAAAGCTCCAGTTCACACAGCTTTTGTTGCCCGAATTGAAGAAGATAGTGATGATGACACTGAATATTATGCAAAAAGAATGAGAGATCATTTGAAAATGCTGGCCGAAAGTGACAGTGAAGATGAAAAAGCTAAACATAAAAATAAAAAGATCAAAACACCGGCCAGCAGTGGTGATGAAGATGTTCCGGTGGTCAGAAGAAAAGTGAAAGAAGTTCCAAAGTTCAAGATTAGTGAAGAGGTTGATGCCGGAGAGATTCCTGTGAATTGCGAAACCTGTGAGATTATAAAGAAGAAAAATAGTGAGTTGATTAACAACATGAACAGGTTAAAGGAATCTTATGATGTGTTGAACAAAGCAATGAATATGTACAATGATACAAGTGAAGAACAGGCAACAGCAATGAAGACACTTCAAGGAGCGTTTATGATCAAACAGAAAGTTGTGAACAACTACATCGAGAAGTGTGCTGTTTTAGAACAGAAACTGGAGGCTCAAAGAATTGAAACTGAAAGAGTTAATCGTTTGTTGAAAAGTTACTCATGTACTTCTTATGTCATTGACAGGATTTATCCAACTATTGAAGGCATGAAGCCATTTGAAGAGGATGAAGTGACAAAAGAACAAACTGAAGAAAAGACTCCAGAGAAGAAGAACGAAAAGAAGAATGACACAAAGAAAAAGGCTGACAAAAAGAATTCTGGTAAGAAACAAGGTGTCAGTTATAACAAGTGTCCACCCCCGCTGGAAAATGGATATTTGACTAGAAATCCAAATTCTGAAAGAGTCCAAAAAGCTACAAACTTACAGTGGGAGTCGGAGTCATCAATAAATTTGCCAGAAAGTATTGATGTCACGTTTACATCGTGTGACACTGATCAACAATCTCAATTGATGAAGAAAGTGGTGGATCATGTGTTAGATAACGATGAAACTGAGGAGTCAAAGTCGGAGTCTATGTCGGAGTCAAAGTCTGGGTCCAGCACTCCGGATCAAAATGAAAAACAGGGCAAAAGAGTTTGTGAATAAGAATTCCTGTTGTCAAAATCTATTTTGAATGATGAAACATTTAAAGTGGCATATACTTTGAATGATTCGGACAAATTATATTCTGATGAGGAATTTCCAATAAGAGGTGTCAAAACTGAGATGATAAGAAAGGTTTTCAAACTAACAGAAATCAATATTTCTGAAATAAAAGATATAAATCTTACTAATAAACCTAAAAAATACACCTCAAGAGTTCAGCAAAGATTAAACAAGAAAAAGGGTTACAGTTCTGGTTCTGGTTTTCAAAAGAAACCAAACCATAACGGTAATTTCAAAAAGAAAGGTCTTGGCTTTACTCCAACGGAAAATCAGAAAAATGAAAAATATGTTCGAGATTTTAAATAAAAAATGACATTTGTTTCAGGTACATCTTCTTCTGAAGAAGAAAAAGAAAAGTTGTTCAGAAAGCAGTCAAACAGATATTTCCTTGCAATGAAGCAAGATGAGATGAAGACTGTTGATCAGAAGAAGAAAACTCGAACCTTTTTCAAGTGTGGAAAAAGTGGTCATATTGCCATGAACTGTTTTCAGGCAAATCAATCCAAACGGGGAGTTTCTAAACTAAAAGAGAAAGTGATTGAGTTTGAACCACCAATTAATAGAACCAAATTATTCAAAAATTCAAAATTTGAAATTGGTGAATGTTCAAATAGATTTTACAAGAAAAGAGCTAAATCTGACAACCAGAAATGGATTGTTAAGAAGTCTGTTGATAGTTCTAGCGATGATTCTGATAGGTCAAATTCAGAGGAGCTATCTTCTGGCGATGAATCTGATCCCACAAAATCAGATGAGCCACAGGTTGAAGAAAAAGGTGAAAAATCAGTTCCGACTGTGGATGATGAGAATTTTCCACCACTTTGGGCTGAAAATTTCAAGAAGAAAATTAGTAAAGTTGAAATTTCAAACCAATTTTATTCTGACAAAAAGGTTTTTGATGTTGAAAAGGCCTTTAACCCCAAAGTGAAACACATCTTTGGAAAAATGATTGACCGCAAAGTCAAAGGGGTTAAAGAGTTCTATGAGAAGAAAATGGGAGGTAAGAAACCGAGCGTTGGTAACTCGGTAACACCCAAGGCTGGTCAGGCTTGGGTGGATATATTCTTTGAATGAAAAACCTGACTTGCCGGAGCTTCCAGGTTGGTAAGTGTGAAGCATTAATCGGCATCTTTATTGGTAAAATGAATTTGTGTAGATGTTTTATCCCTACAAGTGGTACATAGGTTTGTTCTTACAAGCGATAAATCAGGAACATTAAGTTGTACTTGATTTTCTACTAATGGTTAAAATGGGGTTCATCTAGTGTAAAGAAGAAAGAAACAAAGTGATGATCTTATCCCCAAACCTACAATTGGTTTTAACAAAACTTATTTTCCAGAAAAAACCATTTTGATTAAAACAAATTGAAGTGTTTTGAAATCTTAATGGGAAAATAGTTTGTTGAGAGGGGAGTTCTGATTGTTTATGCCGAATGGATGGCGATTTGAAGCTACTCATAACAGTTGTCAAATTTCTTGTACAGTTTGTTTTCGAATTTCCTTTAAATGTGTTTGCATTTTAGGGGAAGTAAAAATTTCAGAAAATCCAAAACATTAGAAAATTTTGAAAAAGGCAAAAACATGATAAAATCAAAAACGAGTTTTGTTGTGAAAAGAGGATATGATAGTACATCAGTGAACTATCACAACATGCTAAAGAATTGGAAAGTCGAAAATGTGATAAACAATCTACTGTGGATGTGCCAGTAGGTTTTTACACATTCAGTAGATTGTTTTCGAGATATAAACCTAAATTTCAAACTTGCTTATCTCGTGGGTAACATTTCTTGGATATATGGGTAACCCTCGAAATCTTGTTTGAAAGGTCCTTCTTTCTGAGATACTAGGTCTTTATACTCAGTGATATCTGGGGTATTATCCTGGGACTTCTGATTTTGCGGAAGCAATGGCCTAGTCCCCGTATAATACTTTGCAAATTGCTTGAAATATAGCGTCGCCCTCAGCATAAAAATGATAAAACATTGCAAAATGCTAAATCATATGCTGTTGAAGAAAAGATCCTCTAAAGGGGACACACCAAAAGTCGAGCCGTCATCTCTCTGCTGAAAGGAAGTTCTCACCTGAGCTCTCACGGTTTCGCATCTAACCCCTTACAGATATCATCTAGGTATACTTACCTGTAAGACTGAATATTGGATCTGGATACAGGAGTATATTCAAGTGGTGGGACACGCGAATAAGTTTAAGTTCTTAAAACATTAATCTCGTATCTTGAAACAACTGAACTTTGTGTGAAAATTTAAAGTGGATCAGTATACTGACAATCTAGGTGAATTGTTTAGAACTTAAAATGAAATGAAGCTTAACAGTGTTGGTGATTTGTCTCAGAAACTGATATGATCCTCTTACACAAACTCACAAAAAGATTGTCTGTAAATATTTCTTTACTGCATTTCATTAAATTCAAAATTCCAAAAAGATTTTAAGTGTGTTGTAGCATATATTTTTAAAGAAATCCAAAAAGATTTTCGACAACTGGTGTTGAAAAGTTGATTTTCAAAATTCTAAGGGCTAAACATGATGAACATTATTTTGAAGGGAAAATTATGTTTAAAAAGGTTTTTTAAATCTTTCTTGCAAGTGGTTCATTAGAGATCTGCAAGTGATGTCTAAGATTGCACAATCTTTATGGTATAAAACTTATGATTGTGAAAGAGACTGTGCAGGTTTGAGTAAGAGTTGGGTTAATCGATCCTGAGAAGCTTGTGATTGAAAAGAGCCAGGTTTCGATTCTGAGCTGAGTGTTGAGCCAGGCAGTGATCTTGAATCTGTGAAAGCCAGACTGCGATCCCAGTTAATTGAAAGGGGGAGTCTGAAGATGCTAAGAGCCAGGTTTTATTTCTGGAAGCTGGTAGAACACGCAAGCTGCTGATGAATTTAAAGATTCAACATTCGAGAAGGAGAGTATTTGTTCAAAGGGAGTCTGATGGTGGTGACTGAAGAAAAGAGAGAGATTGAAGGATGCTTTACAGTGTAAGATACTTTGAAGAGAAGCCCGAAGACTGATAAAGACTGAAGATGCGAAGACTCGACACTGAAGACTCGTCAACATTCGAGGGGGAGTCTGTTGGTGCATGCGTCTGTCGACTTCGTCTTGTATCGAGTCTTGTATAGAACTAGTTAGATCAGGGCACGAAAAACAAGAAAGTGTGAATTAGAGGTGATTCCGCTTGAAATGACACTAGGTCATTTCAAGCGAAATCAAAATGTTTTAATTCCGCTTGAGTTAACATGCTGATTTCGCTTGAATCAATTATGTTAATTCCGCTTGAAATGAACATGGTCATGTTCAAGCGGAATCACAACACCTATATATAGGCCATTCCAAGCGAAATCAGATAAGTTTTTCCGGTCTGAGTAACGAAGTGCTGCAAAGTGTCGTCTCGCTGTAAAACGTCATTATATCAATAATATCGACAGTTAAAGTGTAAATCTAGCTGAATTGACCTCGATACGTCTGTTTCCGCCTTTCATATTGAGAAAAACTCTTCTGATCGACTCGTTTGGGTCTGAAAACGATCCTACAGATACTAAAACGCCATACCTGTGGGTTTTGTGTTGTGTTTTGGATGATAAGGCTTTGGTTATCGAATGACTAACATTAGTGTGTTTTACGTTGATTATCATGTTGTGTTTTATATTCATAGTTCTACGATGATGTGTTTGAAGTTTTATGGAATGTTAGGGTTCGGATATTGTGTTTTAGTGATCTTCACTCTGCTATTTGTCGGTTTTGAGTGTAGGAAAAATTGACTTTGTAGTCGAACCTCACCCTAGTCAACTAATCATTAATTATCCTACATATAATCTACAAAACCTACAAATATCAAAATTTTCCTACATATACCTTACACATTATAGAATTTTATCATTCACACGTCGAAATTTATCCTATACACCTCGTAATTTATCTTACACACATTGTAATTTATTCTACAAATTAAATTATGTTGTTTATTAATTTGAAAAAAGTATATATATTTTGAAAAGAAGTTACAAATTTAATTTACTTAGTTATTAAAGAGGAAAAAAACAAATTAATGATCTATGTAAGCTTACCAATATACCATTAAAATAAAATTAAACATAAATACTAAATGAAGTAAAATGAAACATTATTATTGATTGAAACTTCTTCTTTTTTTTTTCTTTTTACAAAGAATTTCTTCTTATTTTAACCCTCCACTTATATTATAATACATATAAGAATCACAAACTATTTTGGACTTATATATTATCCTAATCGTGTATCTAAGTCCTAACAATGTAGAAAGATTCCTAAAAGAATTACTTGACATGTATAATATACGCACACAGTATATCATCATACATATAAGAAAAAAAAAGAAATGTTATTTTACATACATTTTTATGAATTTATGTCGCACAACTTTTAGAACATATGGTACGATTCTTTAAAACAAATTACTAACTTTTAAACCAACTTTTTCTCACGAATTTAAACAATGATAACTTTTATATATGTTCATAAACACCCCTTAGTATGTGTGTGTATATATTTATAAAATAAATCCCTAACAGTAAATAGGTCAAATAAAATAAATTGACCTGAAATTTGAGGTTGTGGGTTTCTGGTTCCGAAACCGACCTAATTGTATGGTATTTAGTGTAATCCGAAACCGACCTAATTGTATGGTATTTAGTGTAAAAAATTGTTGGTAAAAATGAAAAGGCTTAATAAGCAAAATAAAAATTTTAGATTATTGAGGACGAGTGCTCGGAAAGGACGGAGGCAAGGAAAAGGCTTAAAGCGCTGGATGTCAGACAAAGGGCTTGTGTGAAATGGGTGGTGGAGGGTGACAAGAACACATCCTTTTTTCACAATTCTATTAAACTTAACCAGTCGTCTAACCGGATTGCAGGTTTATTGTTTGGCGATGTGTGGATTACGAGCCTTTCTCAGACTGACAGGGACGGGCTTGTTCTACCATTCTCTTTGTTAGAATTCGAGAAGGCTGTTTGGGATTGTGCGGGGGATCAGGCGCCGGGGCCGGACGGGTTCAATTCTACGTTTATTAAGAGATTTTGGCCTTTTCTGAAGATGATTTCTTTAAGATGTTTGCTGAATTTCATGGGAGGGAGTTGATTTCTGACGGGTGTTTTTCTTCGTTTGTTGCACTTATCCCTAAAATCAAAGATCCTCTCCGGACTTTGGATTTTAGGCCGATAAGCCTCGTGGGGTGCATTAACATGGTCCTTTCTAAGGTTTTGGTGAATCGGCTCAAAAGGGTGATAGGCGGTTTAGTGTCGTAAGAACAGATGGCTTTTCTCTCGAATAGAAATATTCTAGATGGGCCTCTCATGGTGAGTGAAATTGTAGCGTTGATGTGAAAGGTGAAATAGAAAGGTTTGTTGTTCAAAGTAGATTTGGAAAAAGCTTATGACTCTCTTTGTTGGAAGTATTTGCTCTCGATTTTGGACCAAATGCATTTCCCTAGCAAGTGGGTAAATTGGGTCGGTCTTCGGTTCTTCTTGATGGATCGCCAACGGGGGAGTTCGTGTGCACCCGGGGTCTTAGACAAGGTGACCCTATTTCTCAATATCTTTTTATTCTTGCTATGGAGGGCTTGATTTGTATGATGAAGAAAGCCAAAATGAATGGGATTTTTGATGGAATTAAGATCACCCCAAATGGTCGTTTATTGTCCCGTCTCCTCTTTGCCGATAATGTTCTTTTTTGGGGTGATTGGTCCTATAGGAATTCTCTTATGCTTAAGCGTATCCTTAGGTGATTCTACCTAGTTTCCGGCCTAAACATTAACATTGCAAGGTGTAATGAATTTGGCATCGGGGTTGGTAGTGTGGAGGTTTTGGCTATGGCCTCTACGTTGGGATGTAAGGTTAGGTAGTTCCCTTTTATCCACCTAGGGATACCGGTAGGGGGTAATATGAAATTGTTAAAAAAGTGGGACCAGTGGTTGACAAGTTTCGAAATCAATTATCCCTTTGGAAGGCACGCCAACTTTCTTTTGGGGGGAGGCTTACATTGCTAAAATCAGTTTTGAACGCGCTCCCGATTTACTATTTCTCATTGTATCGGGCCCCGGTAAAATAATAAAATTGCTCCAAAGATTTCGAAGATCTTTCTTTTGGGGTGGTTGTGAGGACAAGGATAAGATGAGTTGATATGCTTGGAAAAAAGTTATAAGGCCTTTCGATCAAGGTTGTGTGGGGATCAGTTCGCTTGCCAATGCAAACGTCACGATGCTTGCAAATTGGTGGTGGCGTTTTAAGACGGAGCAAGGTGCGCTTTGGAGGAAAGTGGTTTGGGCGAGGGGATTTTATCCCAAGGAAATTATCCATCGCTGGAAATTAGAATCAAATCGTAAACATTTGTGACGTTTACTCAAAGTTAAATTTGTGTTTGTCAGGGTGTCATTACAGTTCTGGATTGATAATTGGATTGTAACACACTGCTTTTTCATACTTTCCTTAATTAGAAAGATCGTCTTGTATTTCTATTTTTGGAATCTTGTATTCTTGTAATTCGTCATTTCGTTGTATCGTTGTAAAATCCGAGACTTGGATCATGAATAAAAATTCGTATTTCTTAAACTCATGCTTTACATATTCATACATATCTATACGTTTGAATTCATAAAACAATTGATACCTTGTTCGTAATTCTTGAAAACATGCGATGAACTTACAATTACGTGATATACATGAATCATACGAATGCATACGACACTTATTTACGACAGATATACTAAATCATACATGACCATACTTGTTCTTATGTTTATGCTACTTAAAAACCACTTATACTATGCTTATATTACATAAAATTCCCCTAAAACACATTTAAAACTTCAAATTTAAACTACAGGGGGTTAAATTGCCAAAAGGAAAACTTGAATCCGGAATCCACACCCATCGCGTCGTGCGATGGGGAGACCCCCTTGGTGGTCGCATGCCGCGAGAAAGGCAATCCGGCAGAATGATAATCCAACTCAACTATTGGGCATTCTTGTGTTATTTGGTTGTGTTTACTCCATTTAATAACCAACTAACCAACCCTAATCACCTCCTATAAAACCCAACTTACTTCCACACTTCTCTCACTTTACAAACTCCCTAATCCACTCTCTAAACACTCCAAATCTGGTGCAAAAATAGTTGCAAATTCAGATTCATATCAGGTTACAAAAGTGAGTCTAAACTCACTTATCTTCCATCTTTTTCACATCTTCTTGCTTCTTAGCACTTGGAACAACCCTAGGTATGTTTCCATAGATTTTCCATGGAAAACCAAGTATGGAACATCACCATAATGAGGTTAAAAGTGCAAGAAACTTTCTTTTTTGTACAAAAACTTTGTTAAACATACTTAAACTTATGTTTTTTTTTTCATACATTCCTATGTCCTTATGCCACTAATCAAGACTATGATTATGTGTGCTTAAAAACAAGGTTGTAACATAAAAATTCAGAAGTTTTAATCCTCTAAACTTTCTATTTTTAAAAGGGTTTTAACCCACAAGGGATGAACAAGTCTTGAACTTGTGTATGTGTGATTATTTGGATAGCTTGGGCTATCCTACTTACAATCCACACTTCATTTGATGATTTCTCTTAGTTAGTATGTATATTTCATTTCCCTATTGTTTATTCATGATCATCCTTGTTGTCTTATGACAACTTGTGCATTGGTGAATAGAAAAGAAGTTTTAAAATGGAAAATTAATCCTCCTACCTCTATGCATGACTTCTATGATAATCCTTGTTATATTGTTGGACTAAACTTATAAAATACTATATGACATATATAAAATACATATAATACATGTAAGAAACCGAACCCTTGATGATAACCAAATGGTTATTTGTCAAGTTACTAAGTTACATCACCTAAGTGCTTAGTTCCTCGTTATGATTCTAATAGGTATTAAACCTATGAAATCATTCTAACCCCTATGGGTTTTCATAGTGTCAAAAACGAGTGCTAAGTCTAAGTGATTATTTTCTTGTATATTTACTTTTTTATACTTTTAATTCTGAATTCCTAATCCTCCGTTATCATCTAATACTCATACGCCTACGTTTCCTCGTGTAGAAGGACTTAGTGTTCCATCCTAAATCAATTAATAAACTCTTCACGGATTCACAGGTGGAAGCCTTTCAAAACACTTTGGGTTGTAACATGTTAATATACGAAACTCACAATCACACACTTAAACCATGCTTTATACTCTCAATCCTTTATACATGCTACTTTTTTATACTTTTAATTCCGAATTCCTAATCCTCCGTTATCATCTAATACTCATACGCCTACGTTTCCTCGTGTAGAAGGACTTAGTGTTCCATCCTAAATCAATTAATAAACTCTTCACGGATTCACAGGTGGAAGCCTTTCAAAACCATGAGTACACTTGACCCGTTTTACTTTTAAAACACTTTGGGTTGTAACATGTTAATATACGAAACTCACAATCACACACTTAAACCATGCTTTATACTCTCAATCCTTTATACATGCTACTTGTTTACTTAGGTTCATGCTAGATTTTACTTGCTTTATGTCATTAACTTTGCTAAGCCCCCACTTAACATATATAGCGCTATAGGAGTAGCACGCCGCCCATCAGGGTCTTATTAAGTCTTTTTTTATTCTTAACGGTCTCGTTACTTTTGTGACGAGGGATACTAAATACTAGTGGACATTTGTGTTTGACATATTGTGATGCATGCTAGTTACCTTGTTTACAAATTGCCATGTGGATTCGAGAAAATGCTTTTATACTTATGCTATATTTATACAAAATTTGTGTACTCGCCAATGCTTTCGCATTGACACTTTATTTTAAATATGTTACAGGTTGAGGATTGATGCCATGTTGAATCTAGTAGAGATGACTAGAAACATGCTCAAGATACTAGATTTGATTATGTTATGTTATGTTATTGTTGTTGCATTTTGTCGTTTCCATGATGTACTTGTACTTTCTTTGTTGTATTGACAATTTATGTTTATTAATGAAATTCAGTTTTGATTTAAATATTGTCATAATTAGCGTTATGTGTGATGAGCAATCTATCTTCGTCCCACTCTGATGATTCCGCCATTGGTTGGGGTGTGACATATTGATATCAGAGCCATAACTATAAGGAATTAGGTAGAATTGCCATGTTCGACCTAGTCTATTGTAGGTACCTTATTTTGACCATTCTTGTTATATGCTTAAAATGTTTATCTTCCTGCTTTGCTTCTTTCTCTTCTTTTTGGTCTTAATACTTACATTATGTCTTTCCTAAGACATTTTACACAATACACTTTAAGACTTGAAGGCACTCGTAATACAAATGAGATGAGTTTACCAAAATAGGCGTGAAACCCACAATTTGGTAAACGACTCTCATTCCGCTTAATTCTTCATTTTGCACGAAATTACACCATTAAGTTAGGAGTGAAATCCACATCTTAATGGCAAATTTCCAATTCAAACTCTAGTGGACCCTCGTCAAAGTATCAAAATTAAATTTTGACCCGACGAGTATCAACCACATTAGGGTACGAAATCGTCAAGTTAGGGGTGAAACCCGCATCTTATCGATTAAGTCCATTCCTCGATTTTCAATATCGCCAAAGTTTCGATTGTCCCAATCGATTAGAGACGTGTAGTAACTGGAAGGGTAAGATACCGTTAATCTCTTCTCGATGAGAGTATCTTACCTATAGGCCAAAGCACGCTTCTCTAATTTGAAAGGACTTTCGATTCACTTTGTAATAGTCGATGTTTCTAAACCCGAAACAATCCTATGTTTTATGAGCCTCTCTTTTATGTTATCTCAATTTATTTGTGATTTTATACTTGTTACCTCATTCATTTCAAAACCGTTACACGATTAGCACGTATCTCGCAATAAAAAACAATAATAATTCCTGTGAACAAACTAAATTTATACTCTTTTTACGCATTCATACGTGTTTATGCTATATGAATACTTGTTAAACTCTTGCTAATTATGTGAACCATACGTGATACGTCATGCTTACATGCTTATACATGCAAAACATATTTAGAAATTTATGATCAAGTCTCATCCTATCCTTCTCTTTTGATTCTTTAGATGTCGTCCAACGCGTTGTGGAAGAAGACCAAGACAAAGAAGGAATCCACCTCCAACTCCAAATCGAAGAAGGATTCAACCTTCACCGCCAACTCCGACACGATGTCGAAAAAGGATTATATGAAGTTTACGGCCAAGCAGATGGCTAAGGTCATACCAGACATCGTGAGCAAGCCTCAGCCCAACCCCGATTCACCCCATAATTATGTCGATTTGAAGGTGGAAACGCCTAAATCAATGTTCCAGTTCAAATAGTTCATGGCCTGTAAGCCTCTGGAGTTTACTTGCAAGTATGGCGCCACCGGCATGATGAACTGGTTCGACGCGATCGAACTCACCTTTCTTCAAAGCGGGTGTCCCAATGACCTGCGAACCCTAAACGCAACAGGGGTTTTCCGTTCGAGGGCACTCGAATGGTGGACCTTTGAGCGAAACAAAAAGGGGAATGATGTATTCCACGCCTTACCTTGGGACGAGCTAAAGCAACTCATGAAGGACCAATTTAGTCCTCTTTACGAGCTCCAAAAGTTGGAAAACGAGTTTTGGAACTTGACGCAAAAGAGGAACGACATCGATGGTCTGATTACACGCTTCAAGTAACTTAGTGTCCTCTGCCCTGGATAGGTCGACGCCGCCCCCAAAGCTGTAGCCAAATTCATTTGTTGTCTCTCACCCTCTTTGATGAACCATGTAGCTTCTGCTTGCCCAAAACCATTGAGGATGCCTTTCGTATATCCGATGAGCGTAACAATAACTGCATTTTTCATGGAACCTACAACAAGGTTTCGACGAAGAGTGCGCACCAAGCAACCATCGATACCACCACCACTGTTGAACCTTCACCCTCACCATCCCACTCGACCAAGAAAAACCGAGGCAAGAAGCGGAAGGCTTTAAGCCAAAATTGTGCGGTCATCACTTCGCCAAACCCTCAACCCATACAAGCAGTAGCTGCCGCTATCCCCACAACCCTTGAACCACCAAGAAGAAACTACACTAGGATATAGCCCAAGTGTAGCCAATGCACTTACCATCACCCTGCTGGCACCCCATGTCGCAAACGCGCAACCTGTAACTGGATTGGGCATTTCGTCGATTGCTATCGTTATAACCCAAAGCTTGCCCAAGATCAGGCAATTGTTGCAAACCCTGCTCCCAACCAAGCTCAACCCCAAGCTGCTCCTGTGCGAGCATGTTTCAAATGTGGCGACCTGAACCATCTCGCCAATGCTTGCCCTCAATGAAACCACCCTCAATAGCAACCACCGCAACAACAGCAGCAGCAGCAGCCTCAATAACCAGCTCGAGGCAGAGTGTCTGTTGGTCCCCTACGACGGCCCTGTTAGAACGGTGCAACTTTCTTCGCTCGTTGAGACGGGTGTTTGTGAAGTATGTAAATATTCAAAAGAGTAAAAAATATAGACAGTGAGAGCGATATATCTTCAATAATTAATTCTTATTAATCAAAGAAGAAGGGGTCGATCCGAGAATAAACTCGAATCTAAATGTCACCCCTGGGCCAAACCAGGGGGTAAACTCTCATGAAAAGAAACTCTATTTGAAATATTACAATATAAGACACACATAATTCCTACGAAGGAATTATGTATTTATAGAGATTTCTATGATTCTATCTCAAATGTGATTGGTTGTTGGTATGTGTGCCCATCCACTTGCATGTGCCTTATCTTTTATTCACCAACTTGTCTTCCTTTCTGTTGAAACCTTCCATTTGAGATATATATTTTCTAATGAAAAAGCTAGAGATTCCTTTATAGGAAAAAGGAATCTTTTTCCTTTTCTAATGAATGCTTACCAAAAAGAAAGATTCTTTTTTTTTTCTTTCTGATGATGGCTTTTTCTAAAAGAAAATTCCTTTTTCTTTTTGTTATGGTAGCATTTCATAGAAAATATATTATGTGTTAATAAGATATATTATCTTATTAACACAATTCTTTGACTTTTTATCTTGTAAACACCATAATGTTTCGCTAATACTTTGAAGTCTTGTAATCTTTGTCGAGATCTTTAATCAAAGAATTTAGAAGCTTCATAATTTTTTCTTTCTCGGTCTTCATATTTAGAGCTTCTGGGACGGTTCGTCGGTCGGTTCGTGTTGACGAAATTATTTCTAAGTACTTAAACAATTTTTAACAACAAATACAATAAAGTTGCCTAACAGTCACCCCCTATTTGTTGTTAAAAATACAAACAATGCACTTATACTTATAAATAACAAATAAACTTTCTGAAGATGTATCTTTCTTTTCCTCTTGGCACGTTATCATATAGACATCTTTTTAGTGATATTCGTTGACTGTATCTTCATTGGCTTAAAAGTTTATTTGGCAAACGTCCGACTTTTTATGGATGATCATTTGATTATATTTCTTTTGTTGTTATAATTCTTCACCTCGATTTATACTTTCACCTAAATGTAAGCATTATATCTTGTATCCCTACCAACTAGGATATAAGTGTCTTCTAACCAATATAGGAGAAGTGTTTAGGCTTTCGATTGATGAGGCTTCAAAAAATAACGAATCATGCAAGCTATAAAAAATGATCTTGAACCGTCGAGGTTCTTTTTTTCGGAATATCTGATAAATCTGATGAAGTTTCTGATAAAACCGAGTAAAAAAATCGTTTTTTTTTAACAGAATTTCTGATATTTTCTGATCAATCTGATCACATTTCTGATCACATTTCTGATAAAATGATCAGAAAATCTGATAAAAGTTTTTTTTTAACAGAAAATCTGACGAACGCATCAGAAATCATCAGAAAATCTGACGAACGCATCAGAAAATTCGACCTTTTTTTAACAGAATTTTTTGATAAAATCTGATGGATTCTGATGAAAATCTGATAAAAAATCAGAAAATCTGAATTTTTTTTAAGAGAAAATCTGATGACATCATCATGAATTCTGATGACATCATCAGAAATCTGATGACGTCATCAGAAATTCTAATGACCTCATCAGATTCTGATGACATCATCATAGATTCTGGTGACATCATATCTGGTGACATCATCAGAAATGCTGATGACATCATCAGAAATCCCTTTTTTTCACCAGAAATTTTAATAAATTCATCAGAATTCACTAGAAAATCTTAGTAAACTCAATTTTTTTTTTAAGATGAGAGGGAATAAGTAGAAAAAATATATTACCTACACATATTTTTTCTGGTGCAAGTCTAAGTACATGTTATTTTCTTTAAGGAATATTTTGTGAAAACCCTTTTTTTTAAAGATAATACTTATGAGTATATTTTCTAAAGTTTCACACAGTTTTTTTTTAATCTCTTTTTATTATTATCATTCCTTTTTTTTTTGAAGATTAACTAACCAGAATTTGGAGTTATTTCATTAAATAAGATACGAACAAACTTTCTTTTATCAGAAACTCTCCTTTTAGATGTCAAAATTTTTCTTTCTGATAAACTAAAGTTCATTTATCTTTGTTTAACTGCTTTTTTTGTGTTTTTTTTATATCCTTTTTCTACACCTCTTTTTATACCAAAAAAAAAAAAATACTAATAGAGATAATAAAGATAATAGTAATAAAAGCAATACTAATGAAAGTAACAGAAAAAAAATAATAGCTCTACTACATGCTTTATTTTTTTTTTTTTGGATCTGTAAAAAAAAAATTCTTTTTACCTTTAACAGATCAAGAATATACGTCTCTCTTACAGGAGCAAGGGATCTTGGAAATAACTTATCCAATCAGGCTCTGATACCACTTGTTGGTCCCCTACGACGGCCCTGTTAGAACGGTGCAACTGTCTTCGCTCGTTGAGACGGGTGTTTGTGAAGTATGTAAATATTCAAAAGAGTAAAAATAGACAGTGAGAGCGATATATCTTCAATAATTAATTCTTATTAATCAAAGAAGAAGGGGTCGATCCGAGAATAAACTCGAATCTAAATGTCACCCCCTGGGCCAAACCAGGGGGTAAACTCTCATGAAAAGAAACTCTATTTGAAATATTACAATATAAGACACACATAATTCCTACGAAGGAATTATGTATTTATAGAGATTTCTATGATTCTATCTCAAATGTGATTGGTTGTTGGTATGTGTGCCCATCCACTTGCATGTGTCTTATCTTTTATTCACCAACTTGTCTTTCTTTCTGTTGAAACCTTCCATTTGAGATATATATTTTCTAGGAAAAAGGAATCTTTTTAGGAAAAAGGAATCTTTTTCCTTTTCTAATGAATGCTTACCAAAAAGAAAGATTCTTTTTTTTTCTTTCTGATGATGGCTTTTTCTAAAAGAAAATTCCTTTTTTCTTTTTGTTATGGTAGCATTTCATAGAAAATATATTATGTGTTAATAAGATATATTATCTTATTAACACAATTCTTTGACTTTTTATCTTGTAAACACCATAATGTTTCGCTAATACTTTGAAGTCTTGTAATCTTTGTCGAGATCTTTAATCAAAGAATTTAGAAGCTTCATAATTTTTTCTTTCTCGGTCTTCATATTTAGAGCTTCTAGGACGGTTCGTCGGTCGGTTCGTGTTGACGAAATTATTTCTAAGTACTTAAACTATTTTTAACAACAAATACAATAAAGTTGCCTAACAGTGTCACACCCCGATATTTCCATGTATTACCGGTGGGCCCGGTGGGGAGTACCGTGACGTAGTTGATATCATCATAGTCAAACAACACAATTTAATGCACAGCGGAAGCAAAAGATAAATATATTACAAACCGAATGAGAATATCAAAGTATTACAAATGGTATGTAAAGGATCCACAGGCGGATCAAATAAAAGAAAACAGTTCTACAGACTTTAGGCATCTAGAAATTGCAAGATTCCTTATTAACGCCCTGAGCTCCCAGCCAATTACGTACAGTACCTGTCACTTAATCTTTTTGGAAAATACGTCAGTTTTCACTGGTAAATACAATTAACTGACTCATTTTGAAAATGTTTTAGAAAATTGATTTGAATGCAAAAGGCACAATATCTTTTTATAACTTGGAACAATAAGTTAAAATAATCTTGTATACAGATTTACATGTTCGTTATACGTTCAGGGCCCGATGTTAGAAACCGAGTCAAGATTAACAGACACGCCACAAGTATAGGCCCAGCAGAGAGTGAGATATCGTTTCCCTTATGCAACTGTCAGGTGTACGCCTACACCCCGTGCTTAAGACGTGGCCATTTTATTATAATGATGCCAAGGATATCCGGGACATGGGCATTAACCCCTAAAGGCTTTTATTTCAAACAATACAGATTAAAATGGGTTACCTCAATAATTTAATCACAATACGACTAAACATTCAATACCTGACCAAGCGGTATTATTATAATACCGTATCCCAAGCCCGTATAGGAAAAATAAGTTAAGAGTATTTACCTGAGCTTAAAAATGCAAATATACTCAGCCGTATATCCTAATCAGCAAGCGCAAGTACCTTTACTGGGGCTCTTAATCTGGAACAAAGCTTTTTGATAACCTATTAGATTCCTAACGGGTCTTAATTAAGCCTATGCTTAGACCCGTTAGTTTTAAAGGAAGATTTACGGTTCAAAACGCAAGATTAAGCGCAGACCGAATTAGAATGTGATTTAGACCCGACAAGTTTGGAGGCTTGTATAATATGGGTAAACTAAACACATCCTGGATTTTGAGATAAAAATGATATGGTTTGACCCGTTTCGGTTAATTTATGCAAACTAGTTACATAAACCGTACCGAACGCGAAAAATGCATAACGGGTAACCAAATGAGTCATGAACAGGTTTCCTAAGTTAATATGCCTTAAATATGTTGTGATATCAGTAGGATACGTTCCATTATGACCAAAACGAATTTAAAATCAATTTATGCCCCGTAGGGATATTTTGGTCATTTTAAAGGTTATAAGAGAGGTTAAATAATAATCCGAGGTTCTGGTCTGATATAATCAGTAAAAATACTTAATTTAATAAGTTATAACAGTAGGATATTACATATATGTGAATTTTATCATTTATAACCAAACTATGCATCGAATGGGCATTTTGGTAATTTCACATAAGTCTTAAAGGTCAAAACTGGAAATCTGAGTTTAAAAACTTTTGCTTGCTGTTAAAGTATAAAAAATTACTAAAAATATCAGTAGGTATCAAGTCTTATATGATAAAAATAGTTTTAATACGTACTATGTGTTTTAAACGCGTAAAAAGACGGTTTTAAGCGATTTCCGGGTTTTATAAGAAAAGCTGATACTTTTATCATTCCAGAAGGCTTAAAATATTTATTTATCATATAGGATCAGTAGAAAAAGGTTTGGTATCAAAATGATTTGTGAAACTCATTTTATAGGCCAAAAGGGCAAAACCGACAATTATAGAATCAAAGCTAGAACCCTATGTTATGCCCAGCCTAAAAATAAATAAAAATCTTTAAAAATCCCAAAATAGTATTTTACATCAGTGGTAAAAAGCTTGGTATCAAAATTTGGGTTTAGATAGGCTATATGCTAATTATGCCGTTTAATTAATAAAAAGCTTTTCATTTACGCTAACGAGCATAACTCCTAATCTAGACCTCAAACTGATGTCAAATTTTTGGGACAAGTTTATAATTCAGTAATAAAGGTTTCTATCCTCTCACATTTTCAAAAATCTTGTTTTAAGGTCAAAAGGGCATAACGGTCAACAATTAGGCATATAACGGAAACATGCAAATGAATAGGATAACTAAAGATCCAAGTTGTATAACCTCAGAGGGTTATACTAACCTATAACCTAGTCCTAATAGAATTCTAAGGCATATCTAAACTAAGCTAAATCGGGTCAGAACTGAAAGTCAAAGCAAAAGTCTACTTTTGCGACTTTCGGTTCCGAACCGAGCCTATACTCAAAATTGCCGGGTTTAACATGCTTAAACATGTTCTTATATTAATTACCCAATTATTTAGTGTTAAAATATGCTCCATAACTTCAGTATTATTAGTTATGAATTTCTTTGTAAAAACTGACGTGTTTAACTTTTTATTAAGAAGTTTGACCCGACAATTAACTGAGTAAACATGGTAATTAGGAGGTGCCCTTTTGAGGGTTTAACACCTACCTAATTACGGTCACGAAGCCATGTTTTATGCGAACAATGGCTCAACCATTTAAAAGTCAAAGCGTTTATCGAAAACGCTTGACTTTTCGGCTAAAACGCTAACTAAACAAATTAGTCACGAAAGGACACTTACAAAGGGTCCAATGGACTGAATGGAGGTTCCCACAAGCTTAGAATCCTCCTAGAATCAGAGAACAAGATCAGAATGGAAGAGGTGCAAGTTGTAATGAAGTGGGGAAGGGTATTTATAGGTTTTTCAAGACCGTTAAGATCGTTCATTGATAAACGGGCCTTGATCTGGACCGTACACTTCATACCCACTGGTTTGGCAATCTATGTGTGCCCAAAAACCAGCCCCTAGTTTGATAAAACCAAGTGCTAAACCAGAAACCAGCTGTGGTTCAAGAAAAACTGGTTTTTGCAGGTCTGGGGACTCTCGCGGCCCGCGTAGGATGAGTCCCCAACCTTACGCGGCCCGCCTGGCTTACACAGATCAGCAAACAACTTCCAGAATTTACAAAATTGGTCCCTGTGAGCATATAAGGTCATTTTAGGCACGTATAAGGCCCGTTAAGCCACTTCCAAGGCTCTACAATGATGCGCATACATAAGGGACAATAAACATGCTTGAAACCATGTCGAATGTCAGTTCGTTTGGTCGTACGGTCACGTTGTTCGTCTAATTACGGCGAAACACGAACGGACGCGAAAAACGATCCAAATTACGCGACGAATGGAATTTTATTATGCTGAACACTAAAATAAAATATTTTAGTGCTTACATAAATTTTTGGATGTTCGGATATATTCGGAATGTAAGATATGCGCGAAAATGCAAACTTGTGCACTTTTTGACACTTTTAGTCGTTGCATGGCTTAAAAGTTTATTTGTGTGCACCGAACACCTCTAAGCCTATATCTAAGCTATATAAAGGATAATTAGGGCATGTTTAACTCATGGTCATATTACGGAAGGTCCGATAACATACGAATCGACATACTTTTGCATTTTGACTCAAATAGTCCTTTAATCGCACAAAGTAGCGCGAAATGTCGTTTAATGATATCCAAGCCTTCCATGGCCCATAATGGGCATTCCCAAGCATGATTTTAATTATTTCTATGCTCTCAATCGCTTAAATGGTCACCAAAATGTAACACCTCGAAAAATTTCGTCCAATAATGTCTTGACACGTGTCATAAGGTTCCGTTATGTGAAAACATACTTTAGAGGGACTAAAAGTGACAAACGGTGAAAACTATGGAACGTAAGGGTCCAAAGTGTCAACAATGGATAAATAGGCTCTATGATAACCCCACATAATGTTTATAACCTTTAACGGATGGTTCATGGATCATACGACGCGGAAATTGCACAAAAGTGAAGTATTGTAAACTATAGGGGCCAAAAGTGTCAACATGTTGAATTTATACCTCTGAGTGAACTTTTGGCAGACCCGAAGCTTTGTATAGCTAAAATATACTCACTAGAATATGTGGTAAAAATTTCATGAAGTTTCGTCAACGTATGAGAAAGTTATGGCCAAAACCGTACTTAAAGGACTAAAAGCGTCAACGTCGAATTTCATGGCTTTTCGGTTGAGCACAAAGTTATCCGAGGGCATTACCATGTTGGTAAAAGTCCTAAGGTTCTTAAAAACCAAGTTTGGGGGTTTACGGGTCAAGAAAAGTAGCCGAAACATCGCGTACAAGTTCAGGGGTCAAAGCTGTCAATGTTTGAAACTTGTTTGGCTGAACCAGGGGTCAGGCGACCCGCCTGGGAAAGCCCAAGCGGGCCGCGTGGGTTGCCCAGCGACAGAAACTTCGGTTTTGGTTGATTTGGGTCCGATTTCAAGTGCCATACAGCTCATTTGCACCTCCAAATGCACCAATAACATGCCTTGCATGGCTACTACTACAGTGGCCTCGAAATTTTGGCTTTAAATCAGGTTTTCATCTCATTTTGATCATTTGCAATTGAAGAACAAGTGCTCTCAACATTCAAGAACTTCAAGCAAGCTTTCTGGAGGAAATCTGATCAACAAGGCCGACTCCTAGTGTTCTCTAAACACCTATAGGACTCTTGTAAGCTTTCAATTCGTTCCCTAATCCGTTCTTGTTGTGATAATTGCTAAAAGTCAAACTGGGTGTTCATAACCTTTGACTTTCTGATTAAACGGATTTCTTTCAGTCATTTCTCGAATTGAAACTTGTTATAGATTGGTATTTATGTGGGAAACAAACCCTCTAAAGGGCACTCTCTGATTCCCACTACATGCATGCTAAATGTCGAGTCAAACCTATTTCTAAAAAGTCAACAGAAGCAATTTTTGTGAAAAATAACATGATTAACGATATAGATGACATGCAACCTGATTGATCATTAAAAATGACTTGTAATATATATAAGAATGTGGTTTAATCATCATCAACTCGACAATCTATAGTATAGACACGAATCGGAACCGAAAGTCTTATAAAACGATTATTTCGTAGGCTATCGATTCGGATTCATACATGCATGTTCGAGATCTGTATTGAAAGGCATTTTTGACCATTTTTATTTTGGTTAAACTTTCTGGAATTTTTGTTATTAAAGTCTATGCTTAGCCTATTCGAATGCATGTTTCCGATTTATGCATAAAGTTGACTATCTTGCCCTTTTTGATATAAAACGTGATTTTTGGAAAAGTGAAAGGATAGAAATCTTTATTTTTAATATATGAACTTGCACCGAAAATTTCGGATCAGTTGGTGGTCCAGATTGTGAGTTATGGCCATTAGCGTAAAACTATATTATAAATTTACATAAACGGTCCTTTTCGCATAGAACCCGTTTCTGGCCACGTTTCGATACGAAACTTTTTACCAACAGAAGTAATATAATATTCTGGGAATTTTGATGATTTTTAATTAATTTTTGGCTGAACGGATCCTAGATCGCCTAGTCATTTCGGCTTATGTCGGTTTTGACCGTTTTAGCCATAAAGTGAGTTTTACACATCCTTTTGACCCGAAACCTTTTTCTACTGATTTTGTATGATGAATAAATTATTTTAAGTATTCTGGAAATATAAAAATCTCAGATTTTATTTGAAAACCCGAAAACGCCCTTAAATCGCATATTTAGCGTTTTAAGCGCATAGTAAGCGTTATACTTGTTTTAAACCTATAAGACTTATACCTACTGATGTGTTTAGCATATTTTCATATAAAAACAGTAAGTATAAGTATATGAACTCAGACTTCCAGTTTTGGCACTTTTAGCCCTTGTGAATTTACTAAAATACCCCTACGGTGCATAGTTTGATTTTAAATGATAAATTTGGTATATGGGTCATACCCTACTGATATAATATATTATATTAAGTATATTTACTGTATGAACCAGACCCGAAACTCAGATTTCAAATTTTACTCTTTTATGATCTTTTAAATGACCAAAATGCCCTTCTAAGGCATAAATTGGGTTTAAAATTATTCCGGGCAATATAGAACATAACTTACTGATATAATATCATATTTTAAGCATATTATCTCAGGGAACTTGCATTTGAATCATTTGGCTACCCGTATCGCCCTTATCGCGTTCGGTTCGGTTTACGTAACTAGTTTGCGTAAATTGACCGAAACGGGTCAAACGTTATCATTTTTATCTCAAAATCCAGAATGTATTTAGTATACCCATATTATACAAGTATTCGAACTTGTCGGGTCTAAATCACATTCTATCCGGTCTTTCGCTTAATCGTGCGTAAACCGTATCATTTCTAAAACTAACCGGTCAAAGCTTAGGCTTAAATAAAAGACCGTTAGGAATCTAATAGGTTAATTATAAACCTTTGTTCCAGATTAGGAGGCCCGGTAAAAGCTACCAACACTTATCATTTGTGACTTATACTTGCTCAGGTAAATACATTTTGACTTATTTTCCCTATACGGGCTTGGGGTACGGTATTTAAAATACCGCTTGATCGGGCGCACAAGTCCTGCGCCTTATAGGTGTACAGTCTTGAATAGCTTGTGCGACTTCGTTTAAACAGTTTTGTCTTACTTAAAGGCTTTGGGGGGTTGTTGACCGTGTCCCGGATATCCTTGGCATTATCTTACGAGATGGCCACGACCAGAGCACGGGGTGTAGGCGTACACCCGTCGTGTATAACTCTTTAATGTGGTGTGTCAATTAAATCTCTAGCCCGGACAGTAGATCCCGGGCCACCAGAGATATAAGTGCATGTAATTCGTTCACAAGTTTATATTATATAATTATCCCAAGTTAATAAAAATATTTATGCCTTGTGCATTTAAATCAATTTTCAATCATTTTCAAAATGAGTCAGTCGATTTGTATTTACCAGTGTAAACTGACGTATTTTTCCCAAAAGATTAAGTGCAGGTACTATACGGAAATAGGCTGGTTGTTTCCTAAGAGCGTCCACTATAGTCTCGCAAGCTCGGATGACAATTATCTGTTGAACTATTTATTTCTATTTTCATTTGATCCGCCTGTGGATCCATTTCAACTATTGTGATATTTATTATTACACTTTATTTAAAAGTTGAAATGTTTCTATTCTGCTTCCGCTGTGCATTACTGTATTGTGTTGATTGTCTATGACGATGCCAACTACGTCACTGTACCCCACACCGGGCCCACCGGTGACATGTGGAAATCGGGGTGTGACAGGTTGGTATCAGAGCCAACGCTGAGTGAATTAAACACTAGTCTTTTGTGTTTAATCTCAGTTACACAATTGCACATTCCTCGATTTTCGAGTCTAGACAAAGAACTTAGGAAATGTTCAACTTTTCGTTTAATTTATTTTTATTATTTTGCATTGTCTTATATATTTTGTTGTGCAACTTGTTTGACTTTTGACAGGATCACTATGCCGCCACGAATGAGAGGTCGAGGAGGATTTGCTACATCCCACGACCATGAGGCAGGGCCCTCACATAGGCGAGCACCATCCGCCACGCACAACACAGCCGCCAACGACCTTTGGAGGTCTTTCGCCGAGCCTGCTAGACACTCGGTGTCCGCCAGCACTTCACCGTCTTTACCCCACTCGTTTGGGCCCCACTCGGAGAACGGGCCCCATGGTTCGCATGGATCCTACATACCTTTGCACCAGTCACCGCACCAGTATCCAGCGCCAGTCTACCAGGGTTTATATGACCCTAATGCTTTTGCGGATGAGCCAGTGGGCCATAACCCACTTGGACCGGAGGACCACTTTTCTGGTGGTCACGAGATGGACGTCGACGAGGATACGGACCCCTCGCTACCTCCATCAGGTACGCCTAACCATCCGATTGAGATATCGGATGGGTCGCCATTTAGGGGATCACCCTACAATGGTGGGGACAGCTTCCAGGAGAGATTTAAGCAGCATGATTGGTATTTCACCCCCAGCCACAACTCTCCGATGCTCCAGTCTCACCAGGTTTCACCGGTGCACTCGCAGCACCACTCGCAGCAGCAGCAGCTCCAGCAGCAGCCGCCTCTACCACAGGACCTATCTGAGGCCCTATGGCGTGACGTGATCACTCCGTCACCACCGCCGCCACCAGTTTTACCTCCTCCGCCTCAGAGGCCAAGGAGGAATGCGCGCATGTCTACGCGCGGAGGGATTCGCATAGGCACCCCTCCACATGTTAGTAGCAGCCGCTACACGTCTCTTCCCGGGGAGTCCGAGACAGGGGAGTCTCAGCATCCCGTATCGGAGATTACTTCTGTTCCGATCCCGCCTCTGCCGCCGCAGAATTTTGGAGAGCCGATTCCGGCTTATGCTAGTGCCGCTCAGTTCAACCCGTTCGAGCATGTATTCCCTCAGGGTTATGATTACACGGGAGACCCTTATTGGCAAGCTGTGAACTACAGCTCACTCCCTCCTAGTGGTCCATTGGGAGACCCTTGGGCTGCTGGGCAGTCTACTTTTGGTTACCCTCCGGGTTACCAACAGCCACCGCAGCCGCAGCCGTACCAGCCGCCGCAGCCGCAGCACTTCCAGCCACCGCCACCGGCGCCTATGATGTCGCCGCCGCAGGTTCAGGAGATCCTGCATGGGATTGATAGCATGCGACGGGAGTTGCAAAGTGATCGCCGTCACAACCGTGGCATGTTCAAGAAGGTGTTTGACCTGCTCAAGGGTAAGAGCAAGAGGGATCATTGAATCCTTCGATTATTGTCTCATTTACTCATGTCCCTGTGTGGACATCTATCCTTGTACTCTACCCCTGCGTGGGTATATCTATCTTATTCTACCCCTGCGTGGGTATGTTATCCTGTTAACCCCTGCGTGGGTTTGTTTTATTTAGTTATTGTTGTTACTTGTTTAGCCCCTGCGCGGGCATGTTATTCATGTTATTCATGTTATCCATGTTATTTCAAAGTCCCGTTTAGGGCAAATATGTACTGGTATTTATTTGAGATTTGAAATGGTTAGTCTGAGTTTATCATTTTGTTTATATGCATGAATAATAATAAAATAATGGAAAATATCAATTTTTATTTGATTTGCCATTCTATAAGAATCTTAGTAAGGTATAACCTAGCTTGAATGCCTTATTAACAGGCCTGGCCCTGATGGTAAAACCTGGTTGAAAAGATTCAACTCCCTGTTAACATCTGAGAACATGTTAACATTCTGGCTAAGCGTGATCTGTAGAATCACACAAGCCACCCTTTTTAATAAATTATCTACAGATTTTATCTGTACACAAGTCTATTAATGACTTGATACCTTCGGGTTATGACTATGTCATATAGTAGCAGTTGTGGTTTATAACTCCCTGCCAAGAAATAAATTATCTACAGATTTTATCTGTATACAAGTCTATTAATGACTTGATACCTACGGGTTATGACTATGTCATATAGTGACAGTTGTGGTTTATGACTCTCTGTCTAGTAAAGGATTATTTGTTTAATTATACAATTTATAATCCTATAAAAATCTAAATTCATAATTTAGTAATTGTCCATGTGACTAGGCCTATGGTGCCAATATATATATTTTCATTCCTTGATTGCTAATAAGAGCCTGAATGAAATTTATTAAATTAACTGCTAAGGTTCTTGATACCATGGTTAATAAATCGTCTAGGACGATAATACTGTTAGGTTCTAAATTAGACCTTGTCCTTTATTGTAGCTCAAAGCTACAATGGCCAAATCGGAGGAGACCAACAGTCATTCTGGGGAACACTCAGATAATGCAAAGATTCACGTTACCGGTGCAGAATTGCAAGCACTGATAGATAACGCTGTTGCCAAAGCTATGGATAGGCAATTCAGGGAATCTAGTGGTACTCGGAGTAGGACCCAAACAGAAACGCACGCAAAGCCCAAGACTCATTCTGAGGCTCATAGTAAGCCGCCATCTAAAAAGAGTGAGCCGAAGAAAGCTGAGGATGATAATCATTCCTCCAACCACAGCAGCGTCCCAAAGCAGGAGATTAAGCAGAAGCATGACACGTACAGCAGGTCCTGTACGTACAAGTATTTTGTATCTTGCAAGCCCAGAGATTTCACTGGGGAAAAGGGAGCCGTCGATTGTATGACGTGGATTGACGAGATGGATACTGTGGTTGATATCAGCGGGTGTGCTGATAGGGACGTCGTGAAGTACGTGTCCCAGTCATTCAAAGGGGATGCGTTAGCATGGTGGAAGTCACTTCTACAAGCTGCCGGTAAGGCCACACTGTACGGTTTGTCATGGGAACAGTTTGTGGCCCTGATTAAAGAGAACTTCTGTCCGCAGCACGAGGTCGAGCGAATTGAATCGGATTCTGTATCCTTAGTTATGAAGAACCTCGATTGTCAAGCGTATCTTACTACGTTCAACACGTTGTCTCGTTTAGTGCCTTACTTGGTGACCCCGGAGCCGCGTAGGATTGCTCGATTCATTGGAGGTCTGGCACCGGAGATAAAGGCGAGTGTTAAAGCTTCAAGACCTACAACATTTAGATCCGTAGCTGATCTATCCCTCTCCCTCACTCAAGACGTGGTTAGATTGAGAGCCATGAAGAGCTCTGAGGAGAACAAACGGAAACGTGAGGATGACACCTCACGAAGGTCTGAAAAGCGACATAGAGGGAACAACGACCACAGGAAAGGGTCGGGGTCTAGGAAAAGTGATCATCAGTCGGGTGAGAAACCCAGATGCAAGATCTGCAGGAGACACCACTTTGGGAGGTGTCGGTTAGAAACAAAATCCCAGTCTTCGGAGAAACGATGTGGAATCTGCAAATCCACAGATCATAAAGCTGTGGATTGCAAGAAGATGAAGGATGCAACGTGTTTTGGTTGCAACGAAAAAGGTCACATTCGGCCCAACTGCCCAAAGTTTGCAAAGAAGGCCGAGGAAGGGAAGAAGACTAATGCGAGAGTCTTCAGAATGGACGCAAAGGAAGCAGTCCTTGATGATAACGTCATTACCGGTACGTTTCTTGTAAATGATGTTTTTGCTAGAGTCTTGTTTGATTCAGGAGCTGATAAGTCGTTTGTAGATGATAAGTTTTGTAAACTGTTGAACCTTCCTGTTAAAACCTTAAGCGTGAAATATGAGGTGGAATTAGCCGATGGAACCTTAGAAACCGCCTCAACTGTTCTAGATGGATGTGTTATATCCATTAGGAATCATTCCTTCCCGCTATCCTTGCTTCCCTTTAAGTTAGCTGGATTCGACATAGTGATAGGCATGGATTGGTTGTCGAGTAACCAAGCCCAGATTCTGTGCAACAGAAAGCAAGTAATAGTTAAGACTCCGTCCGGTGAGTCACTTACTATTCAAGGAGATACCCAGCATGGATTGCCTGAGCAAGTGTCCATGCTCAAAGCATCCAGATACATGCAGAAGGGATGTGTCATTTATATGGCACAAGTCACCATTGATGAGCCGAAGCCGAAGATTGAGGATATCCCTGTTATCTCGGAATATCCTGAAGTATTTCCTGAAGAGCTACCTGGTTTGCCACCAGATAGGCAAGTAGAGTTTCGGATAGATATCATACCAGGTGCAGCACCTGTGGCAAGAGCACCATACAGATTGGCACCAACGGAGATGAAGGAGTTGAGGACGCAGTTGGATGAGCTTTTAGCCAAAGGTTTTATTAGACCTAGCTCGTCTCCTTGGGGAGCGCCAATCTTGTTCGTTAAGAAGAAGGATGGGTCGATGCGTCTATGCATCGATTACCGTGAGCTTAATAAGGTCACCATCAAGAATCGGTATCCGTTACCCAGGATCGACGATCTGTTCGATCAGTTGCAAGGAGCAAGTTATTTCTCCAAGATTGACCTGAGGTCAGGTTATCATCAATTGAAGGTCAAGGATGAAGACGTACACAAGACCGCGTTTAGGACTCGTTATGGACATTACGAGTTCCTAGTGATGCCGTTTGGGCTCACTAACGCGCCAGCCGCGTTCATGGATCTCATGAATCGCGTCTGCAAACCTTATTTAGATAAGTTCGTTATCGTCTTTGTTGACGACATCCTTATCTACTCAAAGAGCCAAGCTGACCATGAGAAACACCTTCGTTGTATTCTCAAACTTCTAAATCAAGAGAAGCTTTATGCCAAGTTTTCGAAGTGTGAATTTTGGCTTCGAGAAGTCCAGTTCCTTGGACATGTTGTAAGTGAGCGTGGTATCCAAGTAGATCCCGCTAAAGTAGAAGCAGTCATGAACTGGCAGGAGCCGAAGACTCCTACCGAGATTCGCAGTTTCCTCGGATTGGCAGGATATTATAGGAGATTCATCGAGAACTTCTCAAGGATTGTTGCGCCCCTAACCTCATTGACCCGTAAGAAGATTAAGTTTGATTGGGGCCCTAAGCAGCAGGAATCCTTTGACATTCTGAAGCAGAAGCTGAGCAATGCGCCAGTATTGACGTTGCCCGATGGTATAGATGAATTTGTGGTGTATTGTGATGCATCACATACTGGCATGGGCTGTGTACTCATGCAGAAAGGCAAAGTCATTGCCTACGCTTCTCGACAGCTAAAGGTGCACGAGAAGAACTACACCACCCACGATTTGGAATTGGGTGCAGTTGTATTTGCTTTGAAGTTATGGAGACATTACTTGTATGGAACCAAGTGCATAATTTATTCGGATCACAAGAGTCTTCAGCATCTGTTCAATCAGAAGGAATTGAACATGCGTCAAAGGCGATGGATGGAAACTCTCAATGACTATGACTGTGAGATAAGATACCATCCAGGCAAGGCAAATGTGGTTGCCGACGCCTTAAGTAGAAAGGAAAGGGTGAAGCCAATCAGAATCAATGCCAAGCGCATTGAGATAAGGAATAGTTTGAATGAAAGGGTGTTAGCTGCACAGAAGGAAGCTGTGCTGGAAGCTAACTATCCTGCAGAAAAGTTGGGAGTAACTGAGGAGCAGTTATCCCACGACAAAGATGGAATGCTACGCCTAAACGGACGAATATGGGTTCCAATATATGGAGGACTTCGAGATGTTATCCTCCAGGAGGCCCACAGCTCTAAATATTCAGTTCATCCTGGAGCAGATAAGATGTACCAGGATTTGAAGTCAAACTACTGGTGGATTGGTTTGAAAAAGTCCGTGGCCGAGTATGTGGCCAAATGCTTGACTTGTGCGCAAGTCAAAGCCGAGCATCAGAAGCCGTCAGGTTTGCTTCAACAACCTGAAATTCCCAAATGGAAGTGGGAAATGGTGACAATGGATTTTATCACCAAGTTGCCGAATACGAAAAAAGGAAATGATACCATATGGGTCATAGTTGACAGACTGACTAAGTCCGCTCATTTTCTACCTATCAAGGAGACGTATAGCTCAGATATGTTAGCACAATTATACGTCGATAAGATAGTAGCGCTACATGGTATACCTATATCTATTATCTCCGATAGAGATACTAGATATACGTCGCATTTTTGGAAGAGTTTCCAACAATCGTTGGGCACTCGTTTGAATTTTAGTACGGCTTACCATCCTCAGACTGATGGTCAGAGTGAGCGTACTATTCAAACTCTGGAAGACATGCTTCGTGCATGTGCGATCGACTTAGGTGGTAGTTGGGATAAGAACTTACCACTGATTGAATTCTCCTACAACAATAGCTACCATTCCAGCATAAAGGTTGCGCCTTTTGAGGCCCTATACGGTAGGAAGTGTAGATCGCCCATTTGTTGGGCAGAAGTTGGAGATGTCCAGTTGTCTGGACCAGATATCGTCTTTGAGACGACAGACAAGATCGTTCAGATCCGTGATCG
The DNA here is from genome assembly GCF_002127325.2 of Helianthus annuus. Taxonomy (NCBI): domain Eukaryota; kingdom Viridiplantae; phylum Streptophyta; class Magnoliopsida; order Asterales; family Asteraceae; genus Helianthus; species Helianthus annuus. The sequence continues at coordinate 151,549,139 of NC_035445.2, forward strand.
TTTGAAAGCTGCCAGGGATAGGCAGAAAAGTTATGCGGATCCTAAGCGCAAGGATTTTCACTTCGATGTAGGTGAAAAAGTATTGCTCAAAGTATCACCTTGGAAAGGTGTGATGAGATTTGGAAAGAAAGGCAAGCTGAGCCCAAGATACATAGGACCTTTCGAGATAATCGAACGTGTCGGGGCAGTCGCTTATAAGTTAAACTTGCCTGAAGAGCTTAGTGCTATTCATAATGTGTTCCATATCTGTAATTTGAAGAAGTGTTTCGCTGACGATTCACTGGTTATACCGCATACAGATATACACATAGACGAAAGTCTAAAATTTGTGGAAAAACCTTTGTCGATTGAGGATCGACAGGTAAAGAAGCTTCGAAGGAAGCACGTGCCTATTGTTAAGGTCAAGTGGGATGCCCGTAGAGGTCCCGAATACACGTGGGAAGTGGAACCCACGATGAAAGAAAAATATCCCCATTTGTTTGAATAAATCTCGGGGTCGAGATTTCTTTTAAGGGGGTGAGGATGTAACACCTCGAAAAATTTCGTCCAATAATGTCTTGACACGTGTCATAAGGTTCCGTTATGTGAAAACCTACTTTAGAGGGACTAAAAGTGACAAACGGTGAAAACTATGGAACGTAGGGGTCCAAAGTGTCAACAATGGATAAATAGGCTCTATGATAACCCCACATAATGTTTATAACCTTTAACGGATGGTTCATGGATCATACGACGCGGAAATTGCACAAAAGTGAAGTATTGTAAACTATAGGGGCCAAAAGTGTCAACATGTTGAATTTATACCTCTGAGTGAACTTTTGGCAGACCCGAAGCTTTGTATAGCTAAAATATACTCACTAGAATATGTGGTAAAAATTTCATGAAGTTTCGTCAACGTATGAGAAAGTTATGGCCAAAACCGTACTTAAAGGACTAAAAGCGTCAACGTCGAATTTCATGGCTTTTCGGTTGAGCGCAAAGTTATCCGAGGGCATTACCATGTTGGTAAAAGTCCTAAGGTTCTTAAAAACCAAGTTTGGGGGTTTACGGGTCAAGAAAAGTAGCCGAAACATCGCGTACAAGTTCAGGGGTCAAAGCTGTCAATGTTTGAAACTTGTTTGGCTGAACCAGGGGTCAGGCGACCCGCCTGGGAAAGCCCAAGCGGGCCGCGTGGGTTGCCCAGCGACAGAAACTTCGATTTTGGTTGATTTGGGTCCGATTTCAAGTGCCATACAGCTCATTTGCACCTCCAAATGCACCAATAACATGCCTTGCATGGCTACTACTACAGTGGCCTCGAAATTTTGGCTTTAAATCAGGTTTTCATCTCATTTTGATCATTTGCAATTGAAGAACAAGTGCTCTCAACATTCAAGAACTTCAAGCAAGCTTTCTGGAGGAAATCTGATCAACAAGGCCGACTCCTAGTGTTCTCTAAACACCTATAGGACTCTTGTAAGCTTTCAATTCGTTCCCTAATCCGTTCTTGTTGTGATAATTGCTAAAAGTCAAACAGGGTGTTCATAACCTTTGACTTTCTGATTAAACGGATTTCTTTCAGTCATTTCTCGAATTGAAACTTGTTATAGATTGGTATTTATGTGGGAAACAAACCCTCTAAAGGGCACTCTCTGATTCCCACTACATGCATGCTAAATGTCGAGTCAAACCTATTTCTAAAAAGTCAACAGAAGCAATTTTTGTGAAAAATAACATGATTAACGATATAGATGACATGCAACCTGATTGATCATTAAAAATGACTTGTAATATATATAAGAATGTGGTTTAATCATCATCAACTCGACAATCTATAGTATAGACACGAATCGGAACCGAAAGTCTTATAAAACGATTATTTCGTAGGCTATCGATTCGGATTCATACATGCATGTTCGAGATCTGTATTGAAAGGCATTTTTGACCATTTTTATTTTGGTTAAACTTTCTGGAATTTTTGTTATTAAAGTCTATGCTTAGCCTATTCGAATGCATGTTTCCGATTTATGCATAAAGTTGACTATCTTGCCCTTTTTGATATAAAACGTGATTTTTGGAAAAGTGAAAGGATAGAAATCTTTATTTTTAATATATGAACTTGCACCGAAAATTTCGGATCAGTTGGTGGTCCAGATTGTGAGTTATGGCCATTAGCGTAAAACTATATTATAAATTTACATAAACGGTCCTTTTCGCATAGAACCCGTTTCTGGCCACGTTTCGATACGAAACTTTTTACCAACAGAAGTAATATAATATTCTGGGAATTTTGATGATTTTTAATTAATTTTTGGCTGAACGGATCCTAGATCGCCTAGTCATTTCGGCTTATGTCGGTTTTGACCGTTTTAGCCATAAAGTGAGTTTTACACATCCTTTTGACCCGAAACCTTTTTCTACTGATTTTGTATGATGAATAAATTATTTTAAGTATTCTGGAAATATAAAAATCTCAGATTTTATTTGAAAACCCGAAAACGCCCTTAAATCGCATATTTAGCGTTTTAAGCGCATAGTAAGCGTTATACTTGTTTTAAACCTATAAGACTTATACCTACTGATGTGTTTAGCATATTTTCATATAAAAACAGTAAGTATAAGTATATGAACTCAGACTTCCAGTTTTGGCACTTTTAGCCCTTGTGAATTTACTAAAATACCCCTACGGTGCATAGTTTGATTTTAAATGATAAATTTGGTATATGGGTCATACCCTACTGATATAATATATTATATTAAGTATATTTACTGTATGAACCAGACCCGAAACTCAGATTTCAAATTTTACTCTTTTATGATCTTTTAAATGACCAAAATGCCCTTCTAAGGCATAAATTGGGTTTAAAATTATTCCGGGCAATATAGAACATAACTTACTGATATAATATCATATTTTAAGCATATTATCTCAGGGAACTTGCATTTGAATCATTTGGCTACCCGTATCGCCCTTATCGCGTTCGGTTCGGTTTACGTAACTAGTTTGCGTAAATTGACCGAAACGGGTCAAACGTTATCATTTTTATCTCAAAATCCAGAATGTATTTAGTATACCCATATTATACAAGTATTCGAACTTGTCGGGTCTAAATCACATTCTATCCGGTCTTTCGCTTAATCGTGCGTAAACCGTATCATTTCTAAAACTAACCGGTCAAAGCTTAGGCTTAAATAAAAGACCGTTAGGAATCTAATAGGTTAATTATAAACCTTTGTTCCAGATTAGGAGGACCGGTAAAAGCTACCAACACTTATCATTTGTGACTTATACTTGCTCAGGTAAATACATTTTGACTTATTTTCCCTATACGGGCTTGGGGTACGGTATTTAAAATACCGCTTGATCGGGCGCACAAGTCCTGCGCCTTATAGGTGTACAGTCTTGAATAGCTTGTGCGACTTCGTTTAAACAGTTTTGTCTTACTTAAAGGCTTTGGGGGGTTGTTGACCGTGTCCCGGATATCCTTGGCATTATCTTACGAGATGGCCACGACCAGAGCACGGGGTGTAGGCGTACACCCGTCGTGTATAACTCTTTAATGTGGTGTGTCAATTAAATCTCTAGCCCGGACAGTAGATCCCGGGCCACCAGAGATATAAGTGCATGTAATTCGTTCACAAGTTTATATTATATAATTATCCCAAGTTAATAAAAATATTTATGCCTTGTGCATTTAAATCAATTTTCAATCATTTTCAAAATGAGTCAGTCGATTTGTATTTACCAGTGTAAACTGACGTATTTTTCCCAAAAGATTAAGTGCAGGTACTATACGGAAATAGGCTGGTTGTTTCCTAAGAGCGTCCACTATAGTCTCGCAAGCTCGGACGACAATTATCTGTTGAACTATTTATTTCTATTTTCATTTGATCCGCCTGTGGATCCATTTCAACTATTGTGATATTTATTATTACACTTTATTTAAAAGTTGAAATGTTTCTATTCTGCTTCCGCTGTGCATTACTGTATTGTGTTGATTGTCTATGACGATGCCAACTACGTCACTGTACCCCACACCGGGCCCACCGGTGACACGTGGAAATCGGGGTGTGACACAAAAGGCGTAGATTCAAAAGTTGACGCTTTAGGTCCCTCTATTGCGCAAACTTGCGCATCTCATCATTTAATAGCATTGAAGCCTCATCTAATCCATATTAGGCATTCTTGAAAATATTATTAAACATCATGATGCTTCGGGTTCGCTAAAAGGTCATTCAGAGGTATAATTAAACATATTGACACTTTTAGCCCCTCTAACTTGCAAAGTTGTGCGTAACTTTACTTATAGGCATAAAAACCTTAGACGGCCAATAATTGGCATTCCTGAGAGTATAATCAAATATCTTGAAGCTCCCGGTTTGTTAAAAGGTCACTCAGAGGTAAGAATTTACATGTTGACGCTTTTAACCCTTTATTGCGCAAACTTTCAATTAATTACGCAAACGGCTACTCTTGAGCAACAAGTGGCTCATTTTTTAATATAAATACCGTACAAGGTTATTTAGAAACTTATTTTAGGTATGTTGACACTTCCAGTCCTTCTGTAATCAAAGTTTTCGATTTTTCGAAAAATTAGTCCCTTAAATTCAATGTTGGACTTTATTAGGGTTTATTACACGTGTCAATACATCATTGGAGGTGATTTTATGAGGTGTTACACAGAGGGTTCCTTCTCACTAACGCTCAAGCTCAGAACGCAAATGATGTTATCACTGGCACCTTCCTCGTAAACCATGTTTATGCTTCGTGTTTATTTGATACTGGCGCCGATAAAAGTTTTATATCTATAGAATTCGAACCTTTGCTTAAGTGTAAACTCTCTAAGTTACCAAGACCATTCGCTGTCGAAATCGCAAATGGTAAATCCGTCACTGTCGATTCCATTCTTTCTAAGTGTTCCATGATCCTTAACGATCATACGTTTCGCATTGACCTCATACCTATGCAAATGGGTAGTTTCAACGTCATAGTAGGTATGGACTGGCTTAGGCGAGTTCGTGCTGAAGTTGTTTGTTCTAAAAAGTTCATTCGTCTTTCTCTTCCAAACGGTGACTCTCTACACGTCTATGGCGAGAAACCTTCTCAAGGTCTCAAGCTTATGTCGTGTACTTGAGCGAACAAATACTTGCGCAAGGGTACCTTCGCCTTTCTCGCCCACATTGTGGAAAAAAAGGACAAAGGCCCAAGCATGAGTGAGGTTCCTGTTGTACATAATTTTCCTGATGTGTTTTCTAATGATCTTCCTGGTCCGCCTCCTACTCGTTCTGTTGATTTTCGAATCAATTTAGTGTCTGGCGCTACACCTGTCGCTAAGTCTTCTTATCGTTTAGCACCCTCTGAAATGCAACAACTTTCGAGCCAACTTCAAGAGCTTCTTGATAAAGGCTTTATACACCCTAGTACATCTCCTTGGGGCGCTCCTGTTCTGTTTGTCAAAAAGAAAGATGGATCCTTTCGGATGTGCATTGACTATCGTGAGCTCAACAAGCTTACAGTAAAAAACCGATACCCTATTCCGCGTATTGATGATCTCTTCAATCAACTACAAGGCACGACTTGCTTTTCCAAGATCGATCTTCGTTCTGGATAACATCAACTTCGAGTCCTTGAAGAAGATATACCCAAAACCGCCTTTCGTACACGTTATGGTCATTAAAAGTTCGTGGTCATCCCCTTTGGCTTGACCAACACACCTGTTGTCTTTATGGATTTGATGAACCGCGTGTGTAAAGAGTACTTGGACTATTTCGTGATTGTTTTCATCGACGATATCCTCATCTATTCCAAGACACAAGAAGAGCATGAGGGACACTTGCGTCTTATCCTTCAGCTTCTACGCGCTGAACGTCTTTACGCCAAATGCTCCACGTGTGAATTTTGGTTAAAAGAGGTTCAATTCCTTGGTCATACCGTCAACGAACTTGGTATTCACATTGACCCTGCAAAAATCAAAGTTGTGAAGAACTGGATTGCACCTAAGTCTCCGTCTGAAATTCGTTCATTTCTTGGTCTAGCTAGTTACTATCGTCGTTTCATCTCCAACTTCTAGAAAATTGATGTTCCTCTTACCTCGTTGACTAAAAAAGATAAACCTTTTGTTTGGGGTCCTGAACAAGAGGAGTCTTTCCAAACCCTCAAGGACATTCTTTGCAATGCTCCTATTCTTGTGCTTATCGATGGTAACAACGACTTCGTCGTGTATTGCGACACTTCAAACCTTCGCCTTGGTTGTGTCCTTATGCAATGAGACAAGGTTATCGCTTACGCGTCGAGGCAACTCAAAATACATGAGAAAAACTACACTATTCACGACCTTGAACTTGGTGCAGTTGTTTTTGCCTTGAAGATTTGGCGACACTACCTTTATGGTACTAAGCGTGTGGTCTTCACCGACCATAAGAGCCTTCAACACATATTCAACCAAAAGGAACTGAACATGCGTCAACGTCGTTGGGTAGAGTTGTTAAACGACTACGACTGCGAAATTCGCTACCATCCAGGAAAAGCGAATGTAGTAGCCGACGTACTTAGTCGTAAGACTCACGTTAAGGGTATTTGTGGTCTCCAACTCGTTAACGATCTTCAAAACCGCATTCGTGAATCTCAATATGTGACACCTGTACCTCCACGGCCATCAAACAAATACCAAACCAATGAAATATTGTATTTCATACTTGGGATTTGTATAAATATGTGAGTCATTTGCACATATCAAATTTTGTTCGATTTCGAGCTCTAAATCGCTTTCTGGGAAGTTATACGCGAACTGATGCGTAAACGTAACCAGTTTAACGCAACAAACACTCTAGAACAGTGACATAGGCTAAACATACCTTAAATAACCTTTACATAACTTAGAAATAAGATTTGGAAGGTTTGGTGTGTCGAAATCAAGTTTATTCGCTTACAGGGACTAAATTCGACAAACTGTGAAAGTATGCCACTTCTTACTGTAACGGACATTCCGGAACTTGATCATAAGTTAAACATACCCTAAATATCCTTTACATAGCTTAGAAATAGGCTTTGAAGGGTTCAGTATGCTAAAAATAAACTTTATTGATCAAAAGGGACTAAAAGCGTAAAAAAAGTGCATAAGTTTGCATTTACGCGCATATCTTACATTCTGAATATATCCGGACATCCAAAAATTTATGTAATCATTAAAATATTTTATTTTAGTGATTGGCATGATGAAATTCCATTCGTCACGTAATTTGGATCGTTTTTGCGTTCGTTACGATTTTCGTCGTAATTAACCGAACAACGCAACCGTACGACCAAACGAACCGACATCCGAGATATTTTTGAGCACATTTCAAGTTTCCTATACTTTAATTTTATTTTAGAGCCTTGAAATGGGGTTAACGAGGCTTAAAAGTGCCAAAAATCAAGTTTTACAAGTACAGGGACCATTTTTGAAATTTCTGGCAGATATATTGAACTTGGTCCATTTTTGAGGTTTTGATGGTTTTAACCCAAGGTTTTGCACTCTATGGACTGGAATTTGATGGTTTTAAGTATTCCCATGGTTTTGAAAACCATATGCCCACTTGTAAAGTCAAGATCAAAGCACGATTTGCGAGAAACGATCCTAACGGTTCTCCGAAATCTATATATACCCCTTCCATTTCATTTGCAAACTCACATTTGATCTGATTTTGTTCTCTAAGTTGAAGTTATACACTTCATACCTAAGAATAATTAGATCAAACCTCCATTTCTTGGACCCATTGTAAGTATTCTTTCGTTCTTTTACGCATTTTAAGCGTGTAAGTCAAACAAGTGTTTGACTTTCAGCTTTGACCAGTCAATGGTCAACACGAAGTTCGTTTGAACTTCATAACGTGAGCGTAATCATGATGGCCATAGTCCTTTGTGACTATACCTACTGATTACCACGTTATTTAGGCATAGTGACGAGTCGTAGTTTCGGTCAAAATGCGTATTTTGCAACCAAACTACTTTTAGGTATCAAGACCCTTTGTTTTGATACCAAACTTGTTTTCAAACCTCGTTAAACATGTTTTAACATGTTTAGCTCGTCACTTTAGGTTTTGTGCTTATATAGGGTCGTAAGATAAGCGATCTAATCAATCGCTTAGACTTTCGAACCCAACCCGTTTGGTCAATCATTAGGATTCGACCAAATACATTTTGTGACCATAGTTGCATAAGGAATAACCTTCCGAGGTTATACTTTATGGTCACTTAGTCTACTTAGTTGTATGATAGGAAATTATATGCCTTAGGAAAAATGACCAAAATGCCCTTTTTACGCCAAAATTCATTTTAAGCATATGTAACATAAATTTTGACATCTAAACTGATTAGGCAACATTATTAGACATGTTAAGGCATATTTTACTTGTCATAGGACTAGTTAGGCGGTCCGAACGCGTTTTACGCGAACGACGCGTTAAAGTAGCATAAGCTACCTAAACAGGTCGTAACGGGTCATAAGCACTTAGGATAGGTTTCGTTTTAGAATGTAGGCTTTGTTAAACCATATTACATGAGTTCCTATACTCATTTGGTTTACGAACCTCATTCTATCCGATCTTCCAATTTAGGTCCGTTTATTTACATAGTTACCTATATTAGGTGTCGTTTGATTTCCGTGATCCCTCTAGCTTTGCTTGGTTGTTGTTCAAGACTTCAAAGCACCCTCAAGTGAGTATATAGTCCCCTCTTTTACTGTTTTTCAAACATTTTGGGGTGAAACACATGTGCCTCCTTGTTACTTTCATGCTTTCTATGTTTTCATATCATATGCTTGTTATGTTCATTAGTACACTTATAGTACATGATTTCATTATGTTTTATGCTATGTATGTCCATTTAGTGCATACTTAGTACATTGTTTTACATTACATTTTATGCTATGTATGTCCATTTAGTGCATACTTAGTACATTGTTTTACATTACACTTTATGCTATGTATGTCCATTTAGTGCATACTTAGTACATTATTTTACATTACAATTTATGCTATGTATATCCATTTAGTGCATACTTAGTACATTGTTTTACATTGCATTTCTGCTACATATGTTCTCGTAGCATATGGACACATTATTTTACGTTTCTACCTTGTATATTCACTTAGCATACTAGGTACATTGTTTTCATAAAACATGCTTACATTTGGTATAACATTTGGTTTATTTAACGAAACTAATAAATTCATTAACACCGATCATGCCGCTCGGTAGTAGGTAGTGGTACCATAGGACTTGACAACTCCCATTCCTGAAATCCTAGGCTTGTTTGGGTGGAAGGAATGACCGAATCCGAAAACATTTTTGATAACCTTTACTCTAAGGTTATCCTATAGTCTCAAGGCTTGGATGTAGACGTTTAACATTACCGCATAGATGTTTGTATCAGTAAAGCATGCATTATTTTACAAAACATAACTTTTGATTATAATTTATCAAATGCATTGTTTTGTACATTTCATTCTTATAGGGTTGAGTAAATGCTTTTAAATCAATAAATGATTTTATTCACTATACATTACATTTGTTTACACAATAACATTTCAACATTTGTTTGAACATTACATTTTGGTGGTTTGTTTGGTAAGTGATTTAAATAACGAGGCGTGTGTAATAAGATAAAAGCATGGTGGATACGCTGCTGGTACTTCCTATATATAAGTGCTTTTATGGTATTACATATCGTAGCGTTGTTTAAACCATTTCAAGTTTGACATAATATATTTTACACTTATAATATATTTTCATGAAACATTGTTTTACAATCAACACATTTTATACAAACTCATTTTGCTTGTTCATTTGTTTATCTGTACATCTTTCTTTTATATCATCTGATTTCTTGTTACTGTTTATATAATTTATAAAAGAAAACATTTTTTACAAGGTTCATGATTTACTTTTGACAAACATTTTCTTTAAACTTACAAGTCATGAACCCTAAATCAATAAAACCTATGTATCTCACAGGCATTTTTATGCTGACGTACCTATTTTTACATGTGTTTTCAGGAGATGATGTATAGGATTGAGCAAGATACACTTAGGCGGACTTGGGCCTTAGTGACAATAAAAGATGCAAGACTAGTTAATTATGTTGTGTATTTCTATTTTTAAGACATTGTAACCTCTATCACTTCAATAAAACAAAACTTAAATTTTCCATGTGTTATGAAACAATGATTCTGTTACAACACTCCCCGACGTTTCCGCCATGATTTGTTGTTTTTCGTGGTCGGGGTGTGACACAATATGCCTCTATTAACAAAGGTAGCCTCTCCTACGAGATATGAGGTGGTGTTGAAGAAGATCTTATGTCTAAATCCGATGGTATTCTATACTATCTCAATCAAATATGGATTCCTATTCGTGATAACCTTCGAGACTTTCTGATGAAGGAGGCACACAAATCTAGATATTCTATTCATCCTGGTGCTGATAAGATGTATCAAGACATGCGTACGTCCTATTGGTGGCCTGGAATGAAGAAAGATATCGCTACTTTCGTTGTGAAATGTCTCACTTTTTCGAAGGTTAAAGCTGAACACCAACGTCCCTCTGGCTTGCTTGAACAACTAGAAATTCCTGTCTGGAAATGGGAAAGCATTGCAATGGACTTCATCACCAACCTCCCTCGTACGTCTTCTGGTCATGACAGTATTTGGGTAATCGTCGATCGATTGACCAAATCAGCTCATTTTCTCCCCATTCGTGAAGATTTCAAAGTCGGGAAATTGGCTCGAATCTACACTGATGAAATCATTTTTCGTCATGGTATCCCCAGTGACATCATTTCTGATCGCGATGGTCGCTTTACGTCTCGTCTTTGGCAAACTTTTCAATCTGCTATGGGTACTGTTCTAAACCTTAGCACCGCTTTTCATCCTCAGTCTGACGGACAAACCGAGCGTACTATCCAAACTTTATAGGATATGCTTCGTTCTTGCGTAATCGATTTTGGTGGCAACTGGGATATGCACTTGCCTTTGATCGAATTCTCGTACAACAACAGTTATCACACGAGTATTCAAATGGCACCCTTCGAGGCATTGTATGATCGTAAGTGTCGTTCACCTATTTACTGGCACGAGATCGGAGAAGTTCAAATCACCGGTCCCAAGCTTATACAAGAGATGTCTGGCTAAATTCTACAGGTTCGAGACAATTTGCTGAAAGCCAGGAGCCGACAAAAGAGTTACCTGACAAGCGTCGCAAGCCTTTGGAATTCGAGATAGGTGACTTTGTACTTCTCAAGGTATCCCCTTGGAATGGTGTGGTTCGTTTTGGTAAGAAAGGGAAACTCGCTCCTCGCTACGTAGGTCCTTTCAAGATTCTCGAAAGGATTGGCAAGGTTGCGTATCGACTGGACCTACCTGAAGAACTCAACAATGTTCATCCTGTCTTCCACGTCTCAAACTTAAAGAAGTGTCTAGCTGAAAAAGGACTTCAAGTTCCACTCGAAGATCTTCAAATCAACGAGACTCTACACTTTGTGGAGAAACCCATTGAAATCATGGACCGAGGAGTTAACCAATTGAGGCGCAGTCGAATTCCTATCGTCAAGGTTTGATGGGAAGGAAAACGTGGCGCTGAGTTTACTTGGGAACTCGAAAGTGATATGAAGACTAAGTATACGCAACTTTTCGTTACTTCTTCCTAAATTTCAGGACAAATTTCCTAAAGGAGGGGAGACTGTAACGCCCTGCTTTTTCATACTTTCCTTAATTAGAAAGATCGTCTTGTATTTCTATTTTTGGAATCTTGTATTCTTGTAATTCGTCATTTCGTTGTATCGTTGTAAAATCCAAGACTTGGATCATGATTAAAAAATCATATTTCTTAAACTCATGCTTTACATATATATACATATCTATACGTTTGAATTCATAAAACAATTGATACCTTGTTTGTAATTCTTGAAAACATGCGATGAACTTACAAATACGTGATATACATGAATCATACGAATGCATACGATACTTATTTACGACATATATAGTAAATCATACGTGACCATACTTGTTCTTATGTTTATGTTACTTAAAAACCACTTATACTATGCTTATATTACATAAAATGCCCCTAAAATACATTTAAACCTTCAAATATAAACTACGGGGGGTTAAATTGCCAAAAGGAAAACTTGAATTCGGAATCCACACCCGTCGCGCTGCGCGACGGGAAGACCCCCTTGGTGGTCGCGTGCCGCGAGAAAGGCAATCCGGTAGAATGATAATCCAGCTCAACTATTGGGCATTCTTGTGTTATTTGGTTGTGTTTTCTACATTTAATGACCAACTAACCAACCCTAATCACCTCCTATAAAACCCAACTTACTTCCACACTTCACGGATTCACAAGTGGAAGCTTGCAAAACCGTGAGTACACTTGACCCATTTTACTTTAAAAACACTTTGGGTTGTAACATGTTAATATACGAAACTCACAATCACACACTTAAACCATGCTTTATACTCTCAATCCTTTATACATGCTACTTGTTTATTTAGGTTCATGCTAGATTATACATGCTTTATGTCATTAACTTTGCTAAGCCCCAACTTAACATATATAGCGCTAAAGGAGTAGCACGCCGCCCGTCGGGGTCTTGTTAAGTCTTTATTTATTCTTGAACGGTCTCGTTACTTTTGTGGCGAGAGATGCTAAATACTAGTGGACACTTGGGTTTGACATATTGTGATGCATGCTAGTTACCTTGTTTACAAATTTCCATGTGGATTCGAGAAAATGCTTTTATACTTATGCTATATTTATACAAAATTTGTGTACTCGCCAATGCTTTCGCATTGACACTTTATTTTAAATATGTTACAAGTTGAGGATTGATGCCATGATGAATCTAGTAGGGATGACTAGAAACACGCTCAAGATACTAGATTTGATTATGTTATGTTATGTTGTTGTTGCATTTTGTCGTTTCCATGATGTACTTATACTTTCTTTGGTGTATTGATAATTTATGTTTATTAATGAAATTCAGTTTTGATTTAAATATCGTCACAATTAGCGTTATGTGTAATGAGAAATCTATCTTCGTCCCACTACGATGATTACGCCATTGGTTGGGGTGTGACATGGATAGGGTCCTAACCTTTACGAACTGCTTTCCCAAATTTATTCGCGCTCGAAAAATCTAAAGGGTGCGTTGTCGCGGATAAGCTGAAAGACGAATCTGGAATTTTTTGTTGGGACTGGTCACGGGTTAATTTCACTGCAGCTGAAGGTTCTAAATCGCTCGGCCTTTTGGGTTTGCTGGGCATGGTGTCAGTGGGCCAAAGAGAAGACGAGTGGAGTTGGGCGTTGAACGGATCAGGTTCTTTGGATGTAAAGGTTATTAAAATAAAAATCGGTAGTGTATATGTCTTGCCGCCCTCTTTCAATTTCGTCTGGAATAAGTGGATCCCGAAAAAAGTGTGCTTTGTGGTGTGGCGAGCTTATCTTAATCGCTTACCTACTGCGGACGCTTTACGGATAAGAAATCTGCATGTTCATAACCCATTGTGCAGATTGAGCGGGACCATCGTGGAAAACATAGAGCATCTTTTTACGGGTTACCATTTCTCCCAAACAATATAGAGTATTATGGCATAGTGTTGGGGGGTCTCGTCCCTATATGTGTTCCACGTTATTGATCTGCTTCTTTTCAACGACATGGTGCATGGGTCAAAGTCTAGAAAATACACTCTGCAAGCGGTTATTTACACTATTAGGTGGAGTATTTGGAGGTCGAGAAACGATGCGGTTTTTAATGATAAAGTAGCGTCGGTATCTAAGGTTATTGAAGAATCGCAAGCTCTTAGCTTTCTTTGGGTTAGAAACAGGTCGAAAAGATAATCGTTATCATGGGAAGATTGGACGCTATTTAATGTGGATCAGTTGCCGTTTGTTGTTTTTCTATTTTACTTCTTTTCGGGTTGTTCGTTTTCGTTTGGCCAGCTTCTTAGCTTCTTACTGGTCGATGTATGCTTTTATTGTTGAAGTAATAAGATTGGTTTTGTTGGCCGTTCAAGAAAATATTTAGATAAAATTTAAACACCCCCTCAGCATAGGGAATAAACTTTGAAAGAAATTGCATTGTTATTTACGACTGACCAAGTTTCTCTTTTGATACGGGGTCATATGTTAAAATCGAAAAGGGATTTCAATTTCCAAAGGTGCGGCCGTTCTTTCTAAAGAGAGATTCTGTTATACATTACATTACAATAACTTTTAATGGGGAAACTATATTCTTTCTTAATGGGGTCGCTTTGAAGAAATGGAACATTAACACTGATGATGTTTCATGTTTGATGTGCAGTGATAGTAAGGAAACAGTGGATCATATATTCACATCCTGTTATATCTCAAATGTGTTGTGGTCTCACAATGGATCATATATTTACATCGTGTTATATATCAACTGTGGTGTAGTCTCATATTTGTCATTGGGTCAGGATTCCTTCATTAATCGCGTTTTCGTTTAAAGACCTTTTCGAGAGTCACAACCATGTGGGACTAAAGGGAGTGGAAATGGAAGTTTTTAAAGGGATTTTGAGAATTGGGTGCTGGAGTTTATGGAATGCAAGAAACAAAGCAAAGTTTGAAAACAAGCCGATTAAATTGGAAGACACCATTGGCGAAGTTAAGTCATTGGGCTTTCTGTGGCTTAATAGTAGGTTTAAAAAGTTAAGGGTTTCTTGGGTTAATTGGTGTAAATTTGTTTTTATGTAGCTTGTTTGCGGCCGCCTCGGTTTGAAGTTTGGCGTTTTTAATGAAGTTCTCTTAAAAAAACAAGAGTGTTCCAATCATCTTGCGATTTCCCTAAGTAATAATAGTTTTTATACTTATTGTTATTTTATTTAGTTAATAAATTTATGCATTAATTAGTACTAGTGGGTTGGCCCGCGCGATGCAGCGGGTACGCCACCTCTAATCTAAAGCTACAATATGCAATCTAAAAGAAAACTTTTATTGGATGCTAGTTGCAATCAATATGCAATCTGACCCATTACCATGGACCAAAACTCCGTCTGGTGATTTGACCCACGAAATGTCACCTGCAAGCTACCAAAAATCCAAGAGGCACAACAATGCAACCAGCAAGGACCTATTATCGTCCCATTACAAAAAAAAAAAAAAAAAAAAAAAAAAAAAAAAAAAAAAAAAAGTTATAGGAAGCCAATTGCATTTGACAAATAGTTTCGTTAGCGATGACTCTAATCAAATGTTCATAATGCTAGTCTTACCTTGTGGAGCGGTTTCAAAAAAATTTATGTGAACTCAGTTAGTTTTTGGATTAAGTTCTACCAAGTATAAATGATGTAATTGTAAAAGTGTTGCTATAGTGACAACTTTTTTTAGAAATAGCAAGGTTTATTTATAAAATAATCCTGACCCAGCAAGAAGCCGTTCCCATTACACGAGAAAAGAAAAAGAAATGAAAGAAAAAGGAAACAACATAGTAAAAGATTACAACCCCTCTTAAACTAAACTGACATGGAACGTTCACCAGAGAAATATTTCGCCTGAGTGTCCAACGTAAGCCCAGTGGGCCCTGAGATTTAAGCCTGTACTGTATGGATACCAAATGAATATATTTGTAAAATGACATAATATCACATTTTTTGATAAGCCTGTACTAAATGTGGTTACCATAAAATTAATATTTCATAAAATGTACATAAAATAGGGAACACCTTAAGAATCCAATACGGATTTTTGAAACCCAGTATTGATATATATCATAACAAACCACCTGCCTGAGATTATTACAATCATATGATTTAAAGACCACATTCGAAACTGTGTGAATATTTAATTGAAATATTAAGTATTAATGTATGATTAATTTTTATGTACTGAAATATATCACATGCATGTTGATTTGTATACATCGAATATGTGGTTAATCCACAATCATGTCTCGGTCGTGGTTCACCTATCTATACATCGTGTGATAGCTACTCGAGCTTGAGTCGGTTGACCTCACAAACAAGAACAAAGTGCAGGGGAGAAGAGGGGCCGAGAGAATATACAGACATAAAATGAAATAAAAGCCACCAGTTTCTGCCCCTTTTTCATCCATTCATCAGACGAATCGCTAGATTGAATCACTTGCTTTGGCGAATTCTTCACACATTTAGACCCTGCAAAGTTATGCCGATTTATAAATCTGTTATACAACATGATCTTAATGTAGATGTCTTTTTTTTAATGAAGAACTCGTCCAGGTGTTATGATCTTAATTGTTTTTTGAGAAAGTAGGAATGCCCGCGCGTTGCCACAGGAACTATTGTTTTTAAGTACACGTGTGGTGGGTTTCACATAATTTATTCTAATGCAAACTTTTCTAACACAACTAAAATACCAATTTGAGCGCTTCTCTGATACAAGACTGAACGCTTCTCTGATACAAGACTGCTTGTTAAACAACAAACATATTAGGAAGATCACGTCGTTCAGCAGCTTCTTTATTCAAGGCAGAGAGCAGCCTTGCTGTAGTAGATATGTAGTAGAGATTATGCTGGATGATGATGCGGTCAAAGTAAACCTTTTCAGCGATGAAGAATGAATGGCCTTTTCATGTTGTCACCATTATTCTCTTCTTCAACTCTACACTGCTACGAACGGTCATCAAACACGAAATTAGATACAAATTTCCTAGATGTCAGCGTAGGCTAAAGATTACAATTAAAACCATTTCAAAGACACACGGCTGCTTTCTATCATAAGTCGAAAATAGAAACAATTCACAAAGCTCGAAATAAACTTGGCTCGGGAAAAATTCGGTTGTAAACGAGCCCAGCTCGAGCTAGACCTTGCTCAACTTTAAAAACCATAAAAAATGCAACCCAACTCACACCAAAAGACCGAACGCATAGATGCCAATAGACCCAACCCCAGCGATGGACCGTTCAGACCCCAAAACACACGCACACTCACTAAAGCAAAGCAGAGAACCCCATAAACCCCCAACCCAGGACACACCACAACATCTCCGACCCTCTTAACAACCCCAACCAGCATGAAAACGCAGCTCACCCACGAGCCGAGCTCTAGCTAGGCCCGATTTGTAAACGAGCCTAGCTCGAGCTAGACTTGGCTCGGCTCGTGAGCCGACTCGAGTATTTTATTTGATATAGATTCATTTTAATTTTAAATGTATTAAAATAAAACATACTGTGAGAAGGGGTTGAAGTGTTTAACATTTAAATTTTAATTAATTAATGACATAAAAAATTGGGAAAATAAACAAAAAGTATACATATAGCACTTTTAATAGGCCTTTCGGTATTTATAATTATAGAAATATAATTATAATACATATAGATATTGGCTCAAGTTAGCTTGGACATTTTACAAGCCGAGCTCGAGCTTTGACTTCTCAGCTTGATAAAATAAACGAACCTAGCTGAGCCGGCTCATTTAAGTTCGAGCTCAAGCTCGAGTTGAACCCTAAGCAAAAGCTAAAAGAAGAGATGCCACTTCACCCTCTGATAAGATGGTCTAACTTTTCTCAATAGCAGCAAATTTTGAAAGGTATCCTTCAACAAAAACAGATTAGATAAAATTAATAGAATCAATAATCCATCAACCATAATAATGGATGCGGTAATTCTAAAAATAATACCTCAAAAGAAAGCATCATACCATTTTCAGGATTTTAATAATTAAGTCAGTAATTATAATGAGGCCAGAAAATCATGGCTAAAGGCTCCTTATTCTTAGGACCATAAGAACATATAACAGAACATATTCCTAAATAAATTGTTATTTCCATTAATCAAGTGAAAATGAGTGCATACCTCTGCACAAAAGTATGCAAGCCAAATATAAAAGCATTTACACTTAAAATATGAAGTTAAAGAATTATTAATGAACACTCACTGTTCTGCCAGTGCTGACCAAAGCCTTCACAAAACTTCATTCGACAAAACATCCAGTTTCTTCTGTTCTTCTCCCTAAAGTAAAAAAAAAAAAAAAAAAGCACCAATGAGTCGAAACTGGTCAAAATTAGGCTCTGGTTGCAACGGGTCATTTCTTTGGTACAAGTCGAAACAAGCCAGGCTGATTTGGATTGACCCAAAAATACCCTTTCTGCAACTTCTATAACTAACTACTGTGTTGAATTGTTGATTATGGTTACGATATGATTATGGTCAGTATTTTAACAGGTTTCTCAGTCAAAGTTAGCCAAAATAATCGATTTCTAAAAGCGTAATGGGTGTCGGTTGTCATACAGTTCCTATGGAAACACAACAGTCGATGTTGGAAGATCCATCCAAGTGTCCAACGGGTCGAAAACAACACAATACCTGCATAATTTGCATAAAATTTCTTGATTAATAACACTTATAGAAAATAAATAATAAAAGAGACAAAATATAAAATGGACTCTCGGTCTCACTTTCCGCGCTTGGATGGTTCTACGATTATCGCTTCCTCGTCCTCTTCGAAAATAAAGTGATCCCTCCAGACTGCAGATGTATTGCTGCAAATGTAAAGCTAGCAGTTGAGCATACTTCTTATTTCGCTCACTTTCAATACAAAGCAAACATATAATAGATGTAGTAATGGCCGCTCGTATACTTGTAAACGGGTCAATTTACCTCAAAAACAGATAAAAGTTGGCTGTTACAGGAAGAGCTCGAAAACAATTTGACCTTGAAGGCCTCTCAGGGGTAAGAGCTCGACTGAGAAACAACATAAAAGGTTTAAAAACCACTCCTAATGTAACATTAAACAATGCCAATAAAGTTAACAAAATGGCTCACTGTGAAGAACAAGAAGCAGATTGCTTTTGTGAGATATTACTACTATAAAACCCAACTTACTTCCACACTTCACGGATTCACAAGTGGAAGCTTGCAAAACCGTGAGTACACTTGACCCATTTTACTTTAAAAACACTTTGGGTTGTAACATGTTAATATACGAAACTCACAATCACACACTTAAACCATGCTTTATACTCTCAATCCTTTATACATGCTACTTGTTTATTTAGGTTCATGCTAGATTATACATGCTTTATGTCATTAACTTTGCTAAGCCCCAACTTAACATATATAGCGCTAAAGGAGTAGCACGCCGCCCGTCGGGGTCTTGTTAAGTCTTTATTTATTCTTGAACGGTCTCGTTACTTTTGTGGCGAGAGATGCTAAATACTAGTGGACACTTGGGTTTGACATATTGTGATGCATGCTAGTTACCTTGTTTACAAATTTCCATGTGGATTCGAGAAAATGCTTTTATACTTATGCTATATTTATACAAAATTTGTGTACTCGCCAATGCTTTCGCATTGACACTTTATTTTAAATATGTTACAAGTTGAGGATTGATGCCATGATGAATCTAGTAGGGATGACTAGAAACACGCTCAAGATACTAGATTTGATTATGTTATGTTATGTTGTTGTTGCATTTTGTCGTTTCCATGATGTACTTATACTTTCTTTGGTGTATTGATAATTTATGTTTATTAATGAAATTCAGTTTTGATTTAAATATCGTCACAATTAGCGTTATGTGTAATGAGAAATCTATCTTCGTCCCACTACGATGATTACGCCATTGGTTGGGGTGTGACATGGATAGGGTCCTAACCTTTACGAACTGCTTTCCCAAATTTATTCGCGCTCGAAAAATCTAAAGGGTGCGTTGTCGCGGATAAGCTGAAAGACGAATCTGGAATTTTTTGTTGGGACTGGTCACGGGTTAATTTCACTGCAGCTGAAGGTTCTAAATCGCTCGGCCTTTTGGGTTTGCTGGGCATGGTGTCAGTGGGCCAAAGAGAAGACGAGTGGAGTTGGGCGTTGAACGGATCAGGTTCTTTGGATGTAAAGGTTATTAAAATAAAAATCGGTAGTGTATATGTCTTGCCGCCCTCTTTCAATTTCGTCTGGAATAAGTGGATCCCGAAAAAAGTGTGCTTTGTGGTGTGGCGAGCTTATCTTAATCGCTTACCTACTGCGGACGCTTTACGGATAAGAAATCTGCATGTTCATAACCCATTGTGCAGATTGAGCGGGACCATCGTGGAAAACATAGAGCATCTTTTTACGGGTTACCATTTCTCCCAAACAATATAGAGTATTATGGCATAGTGTTGGGGGGTCTCGTCCCTATATGTGTTCCACGTTATTGATCTGCTTCTTTTCAACGACATGGTGCATGGGTCAAAGTCTAGAAAATACACTCTGCAAGCGGTTATTTACACTATTAGGTGGAGTATTTGGAGGTCGAGAAACGATGCGGTTTTTAATGATAAAGTAGCGTCGGTATCTAAGGTTATTGAAGAATCGCAAGCTCTTAGCTTTCTTTGGGTTAGAAACAGGTCGAAAAGATAATCGTTATCATGGGAAGATTGGACGCTATTTAATGTGGATCAGTTGCCGTTTGTTGTTTTTCTATTTTACTTCTTTTCGGGTTGTTCGTTTTCGTTTGGCCAGCTTCTTAGCTTCTTACTGGTCGATGTATGCTTTTATTGTTGAAGTAATAAGATTGGTTTTGTTGGCCGTTCAAGAAAATATTTAGATAAAATTTAAACACCCCCTCAGCATAGGGAATAAACTTTGAAAGAAATTGCATTGTTATTTACGACTGACCAAGTTTCTCTTTTGATACGGGGTCATATGTTAAAATCGAAAAGGGATTTCAATTTCCAAAGGTGCGGCCGTTCTTTCTAAAGAGAGATTCTGTTATACATTACATTACAATAACTTTTAATGGGGAAACTATATTCTTTCTTAATGGGGTCGCTTTGAAGAAATGGAACATTAACACTGATGATGTTTCATGTTTGATGTGCAGTGATAGTAAGGAAACAGTGGATCATATATTCACATCCTGTTATATCTCAAATGTGTTGTGGTCTCACAATGGATCATATATTTACATCGTGTTATATATCAACTGTGGTGTAGTCTCATATTTGTCATTGGGTCAGGATTCCTTCATTAATCGCGTTTTCGTTTAAAGACCTTTTCGAGAGTCACAACCATGTGGGACTAAAGGGAGTGGAAATGGAAGTTTTTAAAGGGATTTTGAGAATTGGGTGCTGGAGTTTATGGAATGCAAGAAACAAAGCAAAGTTTGAAAACAAGCCGATTAAATTGGAAGACACCATTGGCGAAGTTAAGTCATTGGGCTTTCTGTGGCTTAATAGTAGGTTTAAAAAGTTAAGGGTTTCTTGGGTTAATTGGTGTAAATTTGTTTTTATGTAGCTTGTTTGCGGCCGCCTCGGTTTGAAGTTTGGCGTTTTTAATGAAGTTCTCTTAAAAAAACAAGAGTGTTCCAATCATCTTGCGATTTCCCTAAGTAATAATAGTTTTTATACTTATTGTTATTTTATTTAGTTAATAAATTTATGCATTAATTAGTACTAGTGGGTTGGCCCGCGCGATGCAGCGGGTACGCCACCTCTAATCTAAAGCTACAATATGCAATCTAAAAGAAAACTTTTATTGGATGCTAGTTGCAATCAATATGCAATCTGACCCATTACCATGGACCAAAACTCCGTCTGGTGATTTGACCCACGAAATGTCACCTGCAAGCTACCAAAAATCCAAGAGGCACAACAATGCAACCAGCAAGGACCTATTATCGTCCCATTACAAAAAAAAAAAAAAAAAAAAAAAAAAAAAAAAAAAAAAAAAAGTTATAGGAAGCCAATTGCATTTGACAAATAGTTTCGTTAGCGATGACTCTAATCAAATGTTCATAATGCTAGTCTTACCTTGTGGAGCGGTTTCAAAAAAATTTATGTGAACTCAGTTAGTTTTTGGATTAAGTTCTACCAAGTATAAATGATGTAATTGTAAAAGTGTTGCTATAGTGACAACTTTTTTTAGAAATAGCAAGGTTTATTTATAAAATAATCCTGACCCAGCAAGAAGCCGTTCCCATTACACGAGAAAAGAAAAAGAAATGAAAGAAAAAGGAAACAACATAGTAAAAGATTACAACCCCTCTTAAACTAAACTGACATGGAACGTTCACCAGAGAAATATTTCGCCTGAGTGTCCAACGTAAGCCCAGTGGGCCCTGAGATTTAAGCCTGTACTGTATGGATACCAAATGAATATATTTGTAAAATGACATAATATCACATTTTTTGATAAGCCTGTACTAAATGTGGTTACCATAAAATTAATATTTCATAAAATGTACATAAAATAGGGAACACCTTAAGAATCCAATACGGATTTTTGAAACCCAGTATTGATATATATCATAACAAACCACCTGCCTGAGATTATTACAATCATATGATTTAAAGACCACATTCGAAACTGTGTGAATATTTAATTGAAATATTAAGTATTAATGTATGATTAATTTTTATGTACTGAAATATATCACATGCATGTTGATTTGTATACATCGAATATGTGGTTAATCCACAATCATGTCTCGGTCGTGGTTCACCTATCTATACATCGTGTGATAGCTACTCGAGCTTGAGTCGGTTGACCTCACAAACAAGAACAAAGTGCAGGGGAGAAGAGGGGCCGAGAGAATATACAGACATAAAATGAAATAAAAGCCACCAGTTTCTGCCCCTTTTTCATCCATTCATCAGACGAATCGCTAGATTGAATCACTTGCTTTGGCGAATTCTTCACACATTTAGACCCTGCAAAGTTATGCCGATTTATAAATCTGTTATACAACATGATCTTAATGTAGATGTCTTTTTTTTAATGAAGAACTCGTCCAGGTGTTATGATCTTAATTGTTTTTTGAGAAAGTAGGAATGCCCGCGCGTTGCCACAGGAACTATTGTTTTTAAGTACACGTGTGGTGGGTTTCACATAATTTATTCTAATGCAAACTTTTCTAACACAACTAAAATACCAATTTGAGCGCTTCTCTGATACAAGACTGAACGCTTCTCTGATACAAGACTGCTTGTTAAACAACAAACATATTAGGAAGATCACGTCGTTCAGCAGCTTCTTTATTCAAGGCAGAGAGCAGCCTTGCTGTAGTAGATATGTAGTAGAGATTATGCTGGATGATGATGCGGTCAAAGTAAACCTTTTCAGCGATGAAGAATGAATGGCCTTTTCATGTTGTCACCATTATTCTCTTCTTCAACTCTACACTGCTACGAACGGTCATCAAACACGAAATTAGATACAAATTTCCTAGATGTCAGCGTAGGCTAAAGATTACAATTAAAACCATTTCAAAGACACACGGCTGCTTTCTATCATAAGTCGAAAATAGAAACAATTCACAAAGCTCGAAATAAACTTGGCTCGGGAAAAATTCGGTTGTAAACGAGCCCAGCTCGAGCTAGACCTTGCTCAACTTTAAAAACCATAAAAAATGCAACCCAACTCACACCAAAAGACCGAACGCATAGATGCCAATAGACCCAACCCCAGCGATGGACCGTTCAGACCCCAAAACACACGCACACTCACTAAAGCAAAGCAGAGAACCCCATAAACCCCCAACCCAGGACACACCACAACATCTCCGACCCTCTTAACAACCCCAACCAGCATGAAAACGCAGCTCACCCACGAGCCGAGCTCTAGCTAGGCCCGATTTGTAAACGAGCCTAGCTCGAGCTAGACTTGGCTCGGCTCGTGAGCCGACTCGAGTATTTTATTTGATATAGATTCATTTTAATTTTAAATGTATTAAAATAAAACATACTGTGAGAAGGGGTTGAAGTGTTTAACATTTAAATTTTAATTAATTAATGACATAAAAAATTGGGAAAATAAACAAAAAGTATACATATAGCACTTTTAATAGGCCTTTCGGTATTTATAATTATAGAAATATAATTATAATACATATAGATATTGGCTCAAGTTAGCTTGGACATTTTACAAGCCGAGCTCGAGCTTTGACTTCTCAGCTTGATAAAATAAACGAACCTAGCTGAGCCGGCTCATTTAAGTTCGAGCTCAAGCTCGAGTTGAACCCTAAGCAAAAGCTAAAAGAAGAGATGCCACTTCACCCTCTGATAAGATGGTCTAACTTTTCTCAATAGCAGCAAATTTTGAAAGGTATCCTTCAACAAAAACAGATTAGATAAAATTAATAGAATCAATAATCCATCAACCATAATAATGGATGCGGTAATTCTAAAAATAATACCTCAAAAGAAAGCATCATACCATTTTCAGGATTTTAATAATTAAGTCAGTAATTATAATGAGGCCAGAAAATCATGGCTAAAGGCTCCTTATTCTTAGGACCATAAGAACATATAACAGAACATATTCCTAAATAAATTGTTATTTCCATTAATCAAGTGAAAATGAGTGCATACCTCTGCACAAAAGTATGCAAGCCAAATATAAAAGCATTTACACTTAAAATATGAAGTTAAAGAATTATTAATGAACACTCACTGTTCTGCCAGTGCTGACCAAAGCCTTCACAAAACTTCATTCGACAAAACATCCAGTTTCTTCTGTTCTTCTCCCTAAAGTAAAAAAAAAAAAAAAAAGCACCAATGAGTCGAAACTGGTCAAAATTAGGCTCTGGTTGCAACGGGTCATTTCTTTGGTACAAGTCGAAACAAGCCAGGCTGATTTGGATTGACCCAAAAATACCCTTTCTGCAACTTCTATAACTAACTACTGTGTTGAATTGTTGATTATGGTTACGATATGATTATGGTCAGTATTTTAACAGGTTTCTCAGTCAAAGTTAGCCAAAATAATCGATTTCTAAAAGCGTAATGGGTGTCGGTTGTCATACAGTTCCTATGGAAACACAACAGTCGATGTTGGAAGATCCATCCAAGTGTCCAACGGGTCGAAAACAACACAATACCTGCATAATTTGCATAAAATTTCTTGATTAATAACACTTATAGAAAATAAATAATAAAAGAGACAAAATATAAAATGGACTCTCGGTCTCACTTTCCGCGCTTGGATGGTTCTACGATTATCGCTTCCTCGTCCTCTTCGAAAATAAAGTGATCCCTCCAGACTGCAGATGTATTGCTGCAAATGTAAAGCTAGCAGTTGAGCATACTTCTTATTTCGCTCACTTTCAATACAAAGCAAACATATAATAGATGTAGTAATGGCCGCTCGTATACTTGTAAACGGGTCAATTTACCTCAAAAACAGATAAAAGTTGGCTGTTACAGGAAGAGCTCGAAAACAATTTGACCTTGAAGGCCTCTCAGGGGTAAGAGCTCGACTGAGAAACAACATAAAAGGTTTAAAAACCACTCCTAATGTAACATTAAACAATGCCAATAAAGTTAACAAAATGGCTCACTGTGAAGAACAAGAAGCAGATTGCTTTTGTGAGATATTACTACTATAAAACCCAACTTACTTCCACACTTCACGGATTCACAAGTGGAAGCTTGCAAAACCGTGAGTACACTTGACCCATTTTACTTTAAAAACACTTTGGGTTGTAACATGTTAATATACGAAACTCACAATCACACACTTAAACCATGCTTTATACTCTCAATCCTTTATACATGCTACTTGTTTATTTAGGTTCATGCTAGATTATACATGCTTTATGTCATTAACTTTGCTAAGCCCCAACTTAACATATATAGCGCTAAAGGAGTAGCACGCCGCCCGTCGGGGTCTTGTTAAGTCTTTATTTATTCTTGAACGGTCTCGTTACTTTTGTGGCGAGAGATGCTAAATACTAGTGGACACTTGGGTTTGACATATTGTGATGCATGCTAGTTACCTTGTTTACAAATTTCCATGTGGATTCGAGAAAATGCTTTTATACTTATGCTATATTTATACAAAATTTGTGTACTCGCCAATGCTTTCGCATTGACACTTTATTTTAAATATGTTACAAGTTGAGGATTGATGCCATGATGAATCTAGTAGGGATGACTAGAAACACGCTCAAGATACTAGATTTGATTATGTTATGTTATGTTGTTGTTGCATTTTGTCGTTTCCATGATGTACTTATACTTTCTTTGGTGTATTGATAATTTATGTTTATTAATGAAATTCAGTTTTGATTTAAATATCGTCACAATTAGCGTTATGTGTAATGAGAAATCTATCTTCGTCCCACTACGATGATTACGCCATTGGTTGGGGTGTGACATGGATAGGGTCCTAACCTTTACGAACTGCTTTCCCAAATTTATTCGCGCTCGAAAAATCTAAAGGGTGCGTTGTCGCGGATAAGCTGAAAGACGAATCTGGAATTTTTTGTTGGGACTGGTCACGGGTTAATTTCACTGCAGCTGAAGGTTCTAAATCGCTCGGCCTTTTGGGTTTGCTGGGCATGGTGTCAGTGGGCCAAAGAGAAGACGAGTGGAGTTGGGCGTTGAACGGATCAGGTTCTTTGGATGTAAAGGTTATTAAAATAAAAATCGGTAGTGTATATGTCTTGCCGCCCTCTTTCAATTTCGTCTGGAATAAGTGGATCCCGAAAAAAGTGTGCTTTGTGGTGTGGCGAGCTTATCTTAATCGCTTACCTACTGCGGACGCTTTACGGATAAGAAATCTGCATGTTCATAACCCATTGTGCAGATTGAGCGGGACCATCGTGGAAAACATAGAGCATCTTTTTACGGGTTACCATTTCTCCCAAACAATATAGAGTATTATGGCATAGTGTTGGGGGGTCTCGTCCCTATATGTGTTCCACGTTATTGATCTGCTTCTTTTCAACGACATGGTGCATGGGTCAAAGTCTAGAAAATACACTCTGCAAGCGGTTATTTACACTATTAGGTGGAGTATTTGGAGGTCGAGAAACGATGCGGTTTTTAATGATAAAGTAGCGTCGGTATCTAAGGTTATTGAAGAATCGCAAGCTCTTAGCTTTCTTTGGGTTAGAAACAGGTCGAAAAGATAATCGTTATCATGGGAAGATTGGACGCTATTTAATGTGGATCAGTTGCCGTTTGTTGTTTTTCTATTTTACTTCTTTTCGGGTTGTTCGTTTTCGTTTGGCCAGCTTCTTAGCTTCTTACTGGTCGATGTATGCTTTTATTGTTGAAGTAATAAGATTGGTTTTGTTGGCCGTTCAAGAAAATATTTAGATAAAATTTAAACACCCCCTCAGCATAGGGAATAAACTTTGAAAGAAATTGCATTGTTATTTACGACTGACCAAGTTTCTCTTTTGATACGGGGTCATATGTTAAAATCGAAAAGGGATTTCAATTTCCAAAGGTGCGGCCGTTCTTTCTAAAGAGAGATTCTGTTATACATTACATTACAATAACTTTTAATGGGGAAACTATATTCTTTCTTAATGGGGTCGCTTTGAAGAAATGGAACATTAACACTGATGATGTTTCATGTTTGATGTGCAGTGATAGTAAGGAAACAGTGGATCATATATTCACATCCTGTTATATCTCAAATGTGTTGTGGTCTCACAATGGATCATATATTTACATCGTGTTATATATCAACTGTGGTGTAGTCTCATATTTGTCATTGGGTCAGGATTCCTTCATTAATCGCGTTTTCGTTTAAAGACCTTTTCGAGAGTCACAACCATGTGGGACTAAAGGGAGTGGAAATGGAAGTTTTTAAAGGGATTGTGAGAATTGGGTGCTGGAGTTTATGGAATGCGAGAAACAAAGCAAAGTTTGAAAACAAGCCGATTAAAATGGAAGACACCATTGGCGAAGTTAAATCATTGGGCTTTCTATGGCTTAATAGTAGGTTTAAAAAGTTAAGGGTTTCTTGGGTTAATTGGTGTAAATTTGTTTTTATGTAGCTTGTTTGCAGCCGCCTCGGTTTGAGGTTTGGCGTTTTTAATGAAGTTCTCTTAAAAAACAAGAATGTTCCAATCATCTTGCGATTTTCCTAAGTAATAATAGTTTTTTATACTTATTGTTATTTTAATTAGTTAATAAATTTATGCATTAATTAGTATTATCATTAAGTAATAATAGTTTTTATTATTATTATTATTGTTAGTTTAACCAGTTAATAAATTTATTCATTAACATTAATTGATATTATCATAAGGGTGGAGTTATTGTAAAAAAGACTAAAAGTGTAAGAAAGGTAAGAAAGAATCTCTACCATTAGATCTAAATTAACTAAAAAGGGTATGATTGTAAATGCACTAACAAATTCAAATATAGTAATCCTTAATTTAAGGATTTGGAGAGAGAAAATCCTTGATTTAAGGAATTATAACCGTCCATAACATCATTCATTTTAATTTTTTTGCATCATTCACAGAATCAGAGCATGTTCATCACATGGTGTTTTAAAAAAAATCATAGTTCAACTCATGGTGTTTTTATCTAACACCATTCAGAAACAAAAAACACCATCCAGTAAACAAAAAATAACATCATTCAGTAAACAAAAAAAAAACACCATTCAGTAAATAATATAACACCATTCAGTACAAGAATATAACACCATTCAGTAAATAAATATAACACCATTCAGAAAAAGAAAAAAACACCATTCAGAAACAAAATAACACCATTCAGAAAAGAATAACACCATTCAGAAACAAAAATAACATCATTCAGTAAAAAATAACACCATTCATAAAAGATAACACCATTCAGTAAAAAATAACACCATTCATAAAAGATAACACCATTCAGTAAAAAATAACACCATTCAGTAAAAAATAACACCATTCATGAAAGAATATAACACCTCTATATCATCTTCTTCACTTCCGGCGCCGTTCGATGTAGATAGAAAGAGATCGCAGGACCACCACCACTGCCACTTCCGGCACCACCACCACCGCACCACCATTGTCGATCCAGCACCACCACCGCCGCTGCCACTCGCACCAGCACCACCGCCGCTGTCGCACGCACCACCACCACCGTAGCTGCCGCTCGCACCACCACCGCCGCCGCTGTCGCTGTCGTTTTTTATCTTCCGATTGGCCGCTGTGTTTCTTCTTCAGATTGATTGATTGATTATGAGAGAGATCTTTGATCGTAGATGGAGATCATCTGGAGAGAGAAAGAGAGATTGTAGGGATTTTGATTTACAGTTTCTATTTTTGAATGGATATAAAGACTTTATTACCCCTAGAATTTTCAATTCAGTCCAAAAAATAAATCAAATTTTACAATTTGGTCCCTATTAATCTCAACCATTAGATCAAAAGATCTAATGGTGTAGAATCTTTCTTACCTTTCTCACACTTTTAGTTTTTTTTACAGGATCCTAACTCATTATCATAATTCTTTTTTTTATAATTGTGTAAACATTTGAAAAAAATAGAGGGAGGTGCCGGTTACCACCTCATGTCATCAACATTTGGTTCATTTCGTCATTCAGTAACATATAGACAGTATTCCGAATCCTATAGACTTAAAAGAAAATTTTCGGGAAGCATCTGAAAGACAATTTCAAGATGTGTGGGATTGTAGACCGAAATTGCCGAAAGAGGGTTTCCCGAAACTAGACTCGGCTCAGGCAAATGATTTGGTGGAATCTTTTAATGTGGATTATTTGCCGTTTGCTGTTTTTCTATTTTGCTTCTTTTCGGGCTGTTCGTTTCTGTTTAAGCCAGCTTCTTACTGGTCAGTGTATGCTTTTATTGTTGAAGTAATAAGATTGGTTTTGTTGGTCGTTCAAAAAAATATTTTGATAAATATTTAAAACCCCCTAAGCATAAGGAATAAACGTTGAAAGAAATTGCATTGTTATTTACGACCGACCATGTTTCTCTTTTGATAAGGGATCATATGTTAAAATCGAAAACGGGTTTTCAATTTCCAAAGGTGCGGCCGTTCTTTCTAAAGAGAGATTCTGTTATACATTACATTACAATAACTTTTAATGGGAAAACTAGATTCTTTCTTAATGGGGTCACTTTGAAGAAAAGGAACATTAACATTGATGATGTTTCATGTTTGATGTGCAGTGATAGTGATGAAACAATGGATCATATATTCATATCATGTTATATATATCAAACTAGTGTTAAAGTCCGCGCGCATTGCAGCGCGTGGCGTGGCGCGGCGCGCTAAACCAAAGCATTCTACAAACCTTGTTAGGTACGAAATACAAAGATGATTAGAAAGTCGGGAACAAATTGAGTATTTCTTATTCAATTTCACCACAATCGTTTTCTGTACATTTTACATAACAATTGATGTTCTCTCATGAAGAAACACTATAAATAACTAATGCATTAATCTGTAATTATAAAAGCAATAGCATAAGGTGTTTAAGACATTGTATGACAGCCTTTGGGCAAACTTCAACCCTTCTAACCCATTTCGCTTTTAAATTATTCTCTAGTCGACCTGTTTAAACAAAACACGACCTAAATCAACCTTTATCCGTATGTATACAATTCCACATATGTTGCATATGCAACTCAGCAAGGCCCAAAGTCAGCATTAAAGCCATTAAACAAAAATTAGTCTTAGAATAAAAAAAGCTATTGAAAACTATGCGGATGACAAGTAGGCTGGGAAAATAATAATAAGGCAGTTTATAAAACTCGAACACTTTGGTCAAATTAGATTCAAATTGTCTTTGACCAATTGGCAAACATTTCAAATGATCATCAGTTGTTACCTTGTAGTGTCTTTTCACCCCATGTTCATTTACCACCTCCATGAGTTTGCAATCTCCTCCTTTCTAGCTCAAGGAAAAGAATGGGAAAATAAATTAGTCGCAGAAAAAAGTAAAGTTTATCTTTTTTTGTTTTGAAGAAATGAAAAGAAACGCGACCCAAAATACGTGTCCAAATCTTAGTATTCACACCATTAATAATCAGTTAATTATGTATCCACAAATATAGGCATGTATTTATTTAATTGTGATACACAACATGGTTATGTACCCACCCCCTTTATCTGGTCAGCATTATGTACATGTGCCTATGTTATTCCCACGGTTCCCTACTTAAAATTGGTTCTAGGATGTGTGTCTGCTTGTCAAACACATAAAATTACTATGAAACTGTAATATTATAATTACCTGAGATGAAAGATGAAGACTTGTAACAACGGCTTCAGGATTTTTATTGCGAGAAACATCTTCCCCGAAAGAAGCTCTATGCATAACGGATGAATGACCTTCTGACACACGTCTGAGGTGAAAAATAATAGCAGACGACTGCAAGTTCTTCAAAGGGGAAATTTTTAAGTGTTGCAGATGAGGGTAAAGGGGCAGGAATCATTGGCAGTAGGTGGTTTCTGGATGGGGGCAATGCCAGAGGACCAGAAACATTTTGTGGCAGCAGCAGCAGTGGGCCATTGTCACTGTCGACTTTAAAACTTCCCATTGTTTACAATTGGTGGTGTGTGGTGCTGGAAAGCGGTAGCGGATGTGGGACAGGCAGCACCCCTCTACTACCTTCGTATTGTTTTCAAATTGCTCTGTTGCATCTGATGTTGATGAGCTGATATTGCACGCATACGACTCGTGATTGCTGAAGGTCTTGGTTGAAACGGTTTGACCCGCGTTCGAAAGCTTGGTGGTGCTGATTGCAAGGCTCGCGTTTGGGTGACGAGTTTGGGTAATGTGGTTGGTGTTAGGTCCTATGAGTTAAGTCGTTTTACATGTATGCTCATGTTTGACTTTTTCTCTTGCCTTTTTGTACCATTAAACACGCCATTGTCTTTAAATTCGACAGCTGTTGTATACCTACACATTGAAAATTAGAAACAAAATGCATCATAAATCATGAAATCAAATGGTTTTTTATTCTATTAGAAAGTCTATTTTTGACTTTTGGTGGTCAAATGACATATGATTTAACTTCAAAACTAACCATAGTTTCTTTGTTGTAAACTAAAACCCATCTACCATTTTAAACTATAACAACCCATTAAAAAGGCCAGAAATTGGCTGTAATCATCATGGTCTAGAGGTATCTGACAACAAATTAAGACGCTATATACGTAACCATATCATACACTCAAATACTAAATGAGTACACAATTGTTGCTACATAGCTGGAAAAAAAAACAAAAACATACACATCTACAGGAGAACACATAAAAAAATTGACAACAAAGATAATATTACCAATCGTAGCTGGGTCTGAGAACGTTTTATTTCATTTTCATTATGAACCTCCAACATTAGGCCTGAATCTCACCAATAAAAAAAAAAATCAAATACAGTATAAAAAGATAAATAAGTTACAAAATTAGGCCTAAATCCAAACTCAAACACAATTAAAAAACTCACCAATCTTGGCTTGAAGAACAGATTAAAGGGCAATTTCCATATTCGATTACCAAAATCACAATACTCACTAAAGTTTCTCTCTCAAACAATTGCCGCACAGGTTTTACAGTTGTGAAATACATCCAGCATAAAAATAACATCAAAAGGGATGGAGATTGTAAAAAAGGGCAGGGTAACCATGCCTCACCAATAGCACCAATTCCGATCATGGTGAATAGCTTTTCGCCTACTCAACAAAACTCAGTTGTTAGTTGTCTTCTAGGAACATATCAACAATGATTTGATATTCTCTGTTTAGTAAAGGTAAAAAATTAAATCCAAAACTTAACTTTAGCCACATAATTTTATGTGGTTACATTGTTACATTGCTTTATAGTAGAAAATCTTTTCAAAATACCAACCAAAAGGTTATTTAAGCATGTTTAATTGACCATAATCAGGATCACTTAACACATAGCGAGATAGAACAAAGTACCTTATCAGAGGTGTGAGTGTGGATGTGGAGGTTGATAGTGGTGATAATGTTGGTAGAGATGCAGACCGGTGTTCCACTGGGTCTTCGATTCAAGGCGATTCTGACGACCTGGTGTTTGATTAGTGCTTATATAGATGGTGTTGGGCTAGGTTAGGGTTTTGCAGGTGCAAACCAATGGTGATTGTGGTGACGACGCCGCTACACCGCCTTAAAACTACCGCGTCGGAACCCTAATTCAGCCACCATCGCTCATGATTCTCTCTCAGTTGATATTTATGAGCTGGAATGGAACACGCGTCAGGGAACAATTTACAAACAAAAAAACTAACACTCTCTTCCCGAGACTCATTTAACAGGGGAGGGGAGGGAAAAGAGATGGAAATATTAAAAACCATGTTCCCAAGTTTCATTTAACAGGGGGAGGGGAGGGAAAATAGAGGAAAATATGACCAAATATAACCATATATTCATCCTCTCAAATTTGAGAGAAAATTTTCCTTCCCCTCCTCTCCCCTCCCCTCCCCTCACCTCCCCCTGTTAAATGACTCGGGAACATAGTGTAAAAGTAAAATGACTATATGCCTTGCAAACCTGTATTGCAGAATGTACAACCACCTATGCATACTTATGTTACTAATTGATAATATATAATGTGGTGTGGTCTCATATTGGACCATATATTTACCTCGTGATATATCAACTGTGGTGTAGTCTCATATTTTTTATTGGGTCAAGATTCTTTCATTAATCGTACTTTCGTTTAAAGACCTTTTGGAGAGTCACAACCATGTGGAACCGAAGGGAGTGGAAAAGGAAGTTTTTAAAGGGATTGTGAGAATTGGGTGCTGGAGTTTATGGAATGCGAGAAACAAAGCAAAGTTTGAAAAAAGCCGATTAAAATGGAAGACACCATGGCGATGTTAAGTCATTGGGCTTTCTGTGGCTGAATAGTAGGTTTAAAAAGTTAAGGGTTTCTTGGGTTAATTGGTGTAAATTTGTTTTTATGTAGCTTGTTTGCAGCCGCCTTGGTTTGAGGTTTGGCGTTTTTAATGAAGTTCTCTTAAAAAAACAAGAGTGTTCTAATCATCTTGCGATCATCTTGCCAATGATCTCTAGATCAAGTGGTGGAGGGCTTGCATTTCTCTTGAGAGATGCAGGTTCGACTCCAACTTGGTGCAGAGTGAGGCACTGGTGGGCAATGATAGGAGACCCAGGGAAACCTGGGTTGGATCCTTGAGCCAAACGGGTTTTACCGGTAATTTCACTGTCGTGCCTACGGGCGGGTGGGTTACCGGGTTTTCCCCGGAATTGGTGGTGAACTCGGGTTACTCTCGGAGTACTCCGTTTGTCCAGTGGGTGCCCCGAGAGTGCTCGGGATTTAGTTTGTTGGCCGTTAAAAAAAATAATAGTTTTTTCTACTTATTGTTATTTTAATTAGTTAATAAATTTATGCATTAATTAGTATTATCATTAAGTAATAATAGTTTTTTATTATTATTATTATTATTGTTAGTTTAACCAATTAATAAATTTATTCATTAACATTAATTGATATTATCATAATTCTTTTTTTATAATTGTGTAAACATTTGAAAAAAATAGAGGGAGGTGCCGGTTACCACCTCACGTCATCAACATTTGGTCCATTTCGTCATTCAGTAACATATAGACTGTATTCCGAATCCTATAGAGTTAAAAGAAAATTTTCGGGAAGCATTTGAAAGACAATTTCAAGATGTGTGGGAGTGTAGACCGAAATTGCTGGAAGAGGGTTTCCTGAAACTAGACTCGGCTCAGGCAAATGCTTTGGTGGAATCTATTAGTGTGGTAGAGGTATGTGACAACCCTCATAATTTACATGTATCCGTACGATTAATTAATATTATATTGTGCTTATTGATTGTACAGAAAATTGACTAAATAGTCCTCAATGTTTTCCTAAGTGTTAGGAATTAAAAATGTTATAAAAAGTTACATAAAAGACACTATACGGAACAACTTAGCACTCTAACGAATCGGTATTTAACCGAACAACCGGACATTACCCGAAACATCGAAATATTACTAGAAGCATTATTTTAATATTTCTGAACTAGATATGTGTCGCAACCACCGATCCCTAATTCCCGGGAACGGGCGGCCGCGAGCCAGTTTCGGTGGTATCACGTTATTGTCCAATTTGGCAGCGGAAATTTTCATCAGGACCGTAGTTAGGAAATATTTTATCAGAGTAAACCACCACATTTTATAATATTAAACACATGGGTAAAACCCAAGTTTTCAGTATACACACTTTTATAGGAATAAATCCTATTTTATTTAACAAAACATCCATTTTATTCTTAGGTAACTTTATTGCCACTTTTCCAAGCCTTCCGTGCTGTCCAGCTGGTTTCTATTTGGCTTTCACATTTTGTTACCTGAAACGCGTTTTAAAAACATTTTGTCACTGGGAAATACGGGTGAGTGAATCCCAGTTTAATCAAGTTTAAGTAAAACCATTTCACAATGTACAGTATTGAGGGCAATCTCGCAATTACATTTGTTTCCAGGTTATACCAATTATCACCCGTTGGTACTGTCAGACCTGACTTATGGAAATGTTACTCCTTGACCAGGTGGTAACAAATTTTGTATACAAAATCCCAACATACCCACGATAATTATATTCTTACAAATACTCAATAACTGTTATTCTCATGGAAAGGTATTTAAGGTTTTGTAAAAACAATAAATATAAGGTTTTCAAAAGTGGATCAACTCACATTGCTGTCTTAGAGTTATCAGTAAGGATTTCCTGGAAATAATCTATAAATTACAAAAATGCTCGTGTGTTAGTATAATAACCCATTTTAACATTAGTAATACCCTCCCCGAGACGGCATTTCAACGACTACGTCGGGCAGAACCACGACAGCCGTTACGGAACCCTAGATCAATCGGGCAAAGTATCTAATACGTCTCCAAGGGCTATAATACTTACATCGTAGTAGAACCTCGCTATTTAGAGGGGTATAATACCCGGGTATGTGTCTACACTTTAGAATTTAAGTAAGAAAGAAAGATTTGAGCGACGGAAAGTGAAATCTCGAGGCCTCCTTATATAGTGCCTGAAACTGGGTCTCTCGCGGCCCGTGTAAAACAAGCACAAGGCTTACGCGGCCCGCGTCAAAGCTAGGTCAACGTGTAGCTTGTCCGGATCACCACTAGGCTCGACACGATGCTGACACGTGACATCACCGGGCTGCGCCACATTCTAAGACTCTCGCGGCCCGCGTAAGGGTAAGCTTAAGCTTACACGGCCCGCCTCAACTTAAATAATCTTGTTTTTAATTATTTTTAATGTCATATTATGTTTCGGGCTCGGTTTTCACATATTGAGTATATTTAAAGACATATTAGGACATTTTAAAATATATTAGGGTGTCGGAAAAATTACGAGGGTGTCAGTTTACGTTAGGGTTGTTACATTATGGTCCCTGAACACCACAACACCTCTTATAACATAATAACACATCAAGTCCCTAAAAATATACTTGAAAGCTTAACTTATTTAAGAATTAAATATTTGAAAGTTACACTTTGCCCCCCCCCCATATTGTATACGGTTATAAGGGGTGGCCCCCACCAAATATTTGCCTAGATATTGCAATATTCTTTATGATCTTGTTTTGACACTTGTCCTTGCATGCTAGCTTTCATATCTCTCCATATCCTTCCAAATCTCTACTTATCCTACACAATCAAGCAAGATCACACAACACTCTATATCCTCACTCTCTCTCTCCTCCATAACCGTCCACCCTGTTAGTGCACGGAATGTCTGTTGACTACGTTTGTATCAAGTCTTAGGTCAAAATAGGTTAGATTGGAGCTTGAAAGTCAAAATAGGGTTTAGTATAGTAATTTTGCTTATATGTACATAGGTTAGTAGTGATTTCGCTTATAGGTCATAGGGTTTCGCTCTTAAGGTCACTTGGTGGTTTCGCTGATAAGTTCACATGGGGTTTCGCTCATAGGGCAGCCTTATGAGCGAAATCAGGCAAACTATAAATACCCTATCATGTGATCTCATTTGTAACTTGGAGCGAAACTTGGTCATATGCTTTGTAACGAAACTCTGTCAAATTGCATTCAGAAAGCATCAATAGAGAAGGAATTAAAGAGGAAAAGTTGTTGTTACTTTGTGTACATTGATTCCGCCTTTATACGCAAAGATGAATTGCCTTAACTGACTTTTCGGGTCATAGATCGGTCCAACAAGTGGTATCAGAGCTCAGGACGAGGAATTCATACTACTACAGCTTGATTCTACCGAATTCTCTTACTTCTACTCACTTTCTCTCATACTTTTTCGATTTGAACTGGTTCCTACGGTTGAAATGGCATGAATTTTGAATATAATGTGTAAAACATAGTAATAACAAACCCTAGAAAGAATCAGGTTAAAATACGGCTTAAAAATGGTGAAAATATACTAAAAACCTGATTTCGCTTTTTCGGACATCGAAGGATTGTGTTTGATTTCGCTCATACGGACTTGCAATTGCTTATTTCGCTCTTAGAACATACCTGATTTCGCTCATAGGGACACTGTTGATTTCGCTCTTGTGACATTCATCTGGTTTCGCTCATTGTGACATATTGCTATTTCGCTTTTGTGTCATTAAAGCTGATTTCGCTTTTGTGTCACTATTGTTCAAAATTTCGAAAATTTTTCTATGTGTTTGCTGATTTTGCAGGTACATTCAAGATGGATGATATTTTCTTGAACCCGTTTAGCGATATGTACGCATTCTCTGGAAATTCTGGAAACGATGATACTTCGTCTAGCAATGCGAATGAGAACCCGCCAAATGCAAAGAAAAAGATAACGGAAGCTTGGGAATCTGAAAGTGCCTTTGGAACCTTCAATAAACCTCTAAAGCTAATGGCTATCGAGGAATATAGTCGGTGGTCAAGAAAGTTTGAAGATTGGTTGATGGCATTTGCATTTCCCAGCTGTAAGAGTTTGAAAAACGGTTATCACAATGGAAACAAAAATGGTGTAACTTTAACATCAGCTGAGGAGATTGAATCATTTGTGGTTGAGCAAAAATGTGTGGCATTGTTATTTCAGTCCGTCCAGGAAGACATAATCTCATTGATCGATTATTCAAATGCAAAAGATCTCTGGAAAAAGCTAGAAACAAAATGTCTAGGAAGTGCTGAAATTGTGAAAAGTAAAAAAAAAACTTCTTAGGAAAGAGTTTGATATGTTTGGCTGTTTAAAGAATGAATCAGTGTCAAAGATGATCGAGAGGTTTGGGCATTTGAAACTAGAGCTAGCTAGACATGAAATTATGTATTCTAATGATGAGCTAGTAGACAAGTTGTTCGATTCATTGCCAGACGAGATGGATTGGAGATATTATGCTCTCATGCTAAAAAACACTATCTTGCCGAAAGATCTTACTGTGGATTTGTTGATTGAGAGACTCGAAAGTCACGAGTTGGAACTGAAGAAGACATTCAAAGTCAATCACTCATCCTACCAGCAGAATTTGGATTTGTATTATCCAAAGAGCATGATGCCGAAAGCAACTTCTCCCAAAACTGCGTTTTCTGCTGAGTATGTGTCCACAACTAGCAAAGAGAGTCAAAGTGGTCAAAGCAGTGGAAATCACAGTGGATCTTCATCATCTGCAAGTCTTTCTGATGCAAAGAATCGTTTTCAAGTAACATCGCAATAGACTTAAAGAATGCTCAGAATTTTGACGAGAAGTCTGCTAAACAACAGATGATCTTCCTAGCATCTGTGTTGGAGTCGTATGAAGGGTTAGTAGCAGGGAAGATTGGCAACACCAACCTGATGAAAGAGGACTATGATCAAATAGATCCTGAAGAAATGGAATTGATCGATATACGGTGGTG
This sequence comes from Helianthus annuus, assembly GCF_002127325.2. Taxonomy (NCBI): domain Eukaryota; kingdom Viridiplantae; phylum Streptophyta; class Magnoliopsida; order Asterales; family Asteraceae; genus Helianthus; species Helianthus annuus. The sequence continues at coordinate 151,587,678 of NC_035445.2, forward strand.
CATGGCCAGTGCTGTTCGTCGAGCACAGCATTTCATGGAAATTACCGACAGAAAGTTAATTGGTGGACCATCTACCAAGCTGGGGTTTGATAAGTCCAAGGTGACGTGCTTCAAGTGTAAGCAGAAAGGTCACTTCAAGCGAGAATGCAGAAACGCATATGCTGATGAGTCAGAGAACCCGTTCAGAGAAGACTATTACAAGAAGGCGATATATCATCAAAATAAATCGGAGCCGCCTAGATTGAAGCAGGTTGAAGACAACAGAGAGAAATCTAGAGCTCTTGCAGTAATTTACGATGACGAAGGGTATGATTGGAGTGAAGAGGTTCTACCGGAGGAAGATGTGGTTGGTTACGCTTTCATGGCAAAGAATGAACCTGTTCCGTGGAAAGACAACAGAACTGAAGAGGAGAAGTATAAATACAGAAAAATGTTGGCTGAAAACAGAATAATTAGAATATCTGGTATCCATTTGGAAGCGAAGAGAGCAAGAAGATGGGATCCGGACAGGGAGTGTTATCTTGATCAAGATGGAAATATTGCGGTCGATGACAAAACTCTTGATCTGGAAGCCATAATCAAGGAGTTCAAAGATGAGGATGATTATTGGCAAAATAAATGGTGGGGAACTGGAGACGAGAAAGAGAAAGAAGAGAAAGAGAAGAAGGAGAAAGAAGAGAAAGAGAAGTCAAAGAAAATTGATACTGGGATTATTGACAGAATGCAGGAGTTAACTGCTGAAAACCTCGGAAAAATGGCTGACAAAGTGCTGGTTGCTAAGGCACTTGAGGTAGATTCTAACTCTGTGTCTGAGTCAAAAAGCCAGGTCAGTTCAAACTTGTCAACAAATGTGTCAGGTAAGCAAATTGATGGAAAGGTTGATTGCAAAAATTGCATCAAAGAGTGCAAATTTTGTAATACAGTCACGTATCTCAACGGAAAGAAAGTTGATGATCTGACAGTAAAAGTCAGAAACGTTGAGAATCAAATTCTTGATCGTGACAAAAGGGTTAAAGCTTCAACTGAACGGATAAAAGAATTAACTAACCAAATTGAAAATGATAAAATTGATCATGAAAGAATTAAACAAGAAAATGAAAAGTTAATTCTTGAAAACCGTCAGATTTCTGAGAAGTTTGAAAAACTCAAAAGCACAAAGAAAGATGATGATGATCGAAATGGTAAAACTTATATAGAAAATATTCAACTAAAAGCAGTGCTTAGAGTAAAAGAAGAATCAATCAACCAACAACTGGATGAAATCGCTAAACTGAAACTTAAAGTTCAAGAGGATGTAATCGAAAACGAGCGAATCCAGTTGAAGCTTAACAATTACAGCTCCGCAAGCTTTGTTTTGCAACACATTGTTCCCAAACCCATCGGGAAAAACAAAGCTGGCGAAGATGTTTATTCTGATGGAACTGGGGTGGGTTTTCATCAAGTTCCACCACCTATTCTTGATAACTATTCGAAAAAGCAATCGGGGTTGGTTGAAATTGGAGAAGAAAGTGAAGTGAAACTTCCTGAATCAATTGATGTCACGTTCACATCTTCCAATGATGATAGTGTCCAAAATGATGTTGTAAAAAGTGTTGTTGAAAATGAGCTAAAAATGGACAGTGACACTACTGAGGAAGATGGATGTTTCTTGGACAAATACATTCTGAAACAAAAGTCCAAGAACAACTTAAATGAAGAATCAAATCTTGTCATGTACAAGATGTTGGGTTCAGATAAGTTGTTTTCGGATTCTGAGTTTCCAATTGAGAATGTAAACATGAACAAATTGACAAATGTTTTCAAGTTGGTTGAAGTTGATTTGTCAGAAATGAACAATCTGAGTCAAACAAGGAGTCAAATGAAGTTTGAAAAAGATAAATCATACTACAAGAAACCTGTTGTTCCACCGCGTTATTATAATAACAAACGAAACAATTGGTCGGGTGGTTATCAAGATGGTAAGAATTATCAGAGAGGAAATGTTCAAAACAAAAGGTTTGTTTAAAAGAAAAAGTTTGTGAACAGTTCAAGTTCACTTGCTGATGAAGAGAAAGAAATTTTTTCAAAATCAAATGAAGAATATTTTGAGAAGAGAGCTTCACAGGCTCAGTCTGAAGGCACAAGTCGGGTAACTGATACTCGAACATGCTTCAGATGTAATCAAGTTGGTCACATTGCACGAAAGTGTACCAACGTGAAGCCTAAGACTGAAACTGTGAAGATTCAATAGAAGAAAGTTGAGGTGAAGGGTAAAGCACCAATCGTTGTTGAGAAAAAGATTGTGAAAAATGACAACACCAAACTGAAAAATGAACCCGTAAAGAAAGTGGTAACTAAAAATGACAAATTTCACAAACGGGTAGCAATATTTCAACAAGTTTGGAAACCAAAAACTGAGAAAAAGGTTTCACCTTATGAGAATTCAATTCAAGTTGATTATGATGCAAGTTTTCCACCTCTGAAGGCTGAAAACTTTAAAATTCAAGTTGCGAGAGTTAAAACTGTCAAGGTTACACCCAAGGCTGATGAGGCTTGGGTGGATACCATGTTTGACAAAGCAATTTGAATTGCCGGAGCTTCCTTGATCGCGAAGCATGAATCGGCATCCTTATTGAAGTTTTGAATCATGTTGTTATATGTGCAGGATCTTCCGAGATTAGTTTCACGCTAGATTATGGACAGTAGAGCTTCTCGACATATGACAGGGAAGACTGCATTGTTATATGATGTGAAGAATATCAATGGAGGTTATGTTGGTTTTGCGGGTAATCAAGGAGGAAGGATTATTGGTGAAGGAACGTTATCCAACGGGATTGTGACGTTTGAGAGAGTTAACTACATTGCTGAGCTGGAGAACAATCTGCTGAGTATCTCGCAGATCTGTGACAGGATGTAAACCACTCACTTCACTGATAAAGAATGTTTGATCTTGAAACCAGGATTTGTTATCCCTGAGGAATGGATTGTCATGAGGGCACCAAGATTTAATGATCTGTACGTGTTGGATATGAGCGTAGCTACTACAACCACGGGTCAAGCTCATGGTTTCGTGTCCAAAGCAACTGAAAAAGAATCGAGATTGTGGCACCGGAAGATGGGACATATACATCTTAGAAAAATGAATCACTTGGTGCACAATTATTTGGTTACAGGAGTTCATGTCAAAGGTTTTCATCTGGAAGGGGAGTGCATTAGCTGTGTAAAAGGCAAGCAGAAGAAAAGGTCACACCCCAAGTCAATTCAGTCTCAAGACCCCTGGAGAGACTTCACATGGATTTGTTTGGTCCAGTGAATGTCAAGAGTATTACGGGAGATAAATATTGTCTTGTGGTTACTGATGATTATTCCAGATTTTCGTGGGTTTCTTTCTTGAAGACGAAAGACGAAACATTTGATAGTTTGATGGCGTTGTTCAAGAAGATTGAGAATTTGTACCAAAGGCGTATCAAAAGAATTCGAAGTGATAATGGTACTGAGTTCAAGAACAGCTGGATGGAAGAATTTTGTGATGAAAAAGGTATATTGCATGAGTTTAGTGCTCCGTACACTCCGCAGCAGAACTGAGTCGCAGAACGCAAAAACTGGACACTAATCGAGACGGCTAGAACGATGCTCGCAGATTCAAAGTTACCAATTAATTTTTGGGCTGAAGCTATTTCTGCCGCATGTTATACGCTCAACAGAGTTCTCACTGTCAAGAAGTTCAACAAAACATGCTTTGAGTTGATCAATAACCGCAAACCGAATTTAAAGTATCTAGAACCGTTCGGGTCACCCTGTACAGTTATAGAGCCTTATGGAAAGTTTGGTCCGAAGTGCATTGAGGGTATATTTGTTGGATATTTAAGTCCTACGCGACGTGTCTTCGTTCCAAGTGAGAAGCGGATTATTGAAGCTGCAAATGTTGAATGTCAAGGTTATACTATGCCGCCACAAAGTCCAGGAGATTCATGGCGTTATCATAATGACAAGTTGTGGGAATCGTTTGACATGATGGAAGAACAAGAGAAAGAAGAAGATTTCTTTGATGAATTGGATATTTTGCGTGAGTACGAGCCACAGCAAAGGTTCCCAGCTGAATATTCAAGGCGACCATCGGAAACTTCAAATGATGATGAAGCAGGTCCGAGTAATGCTGGTGAACACGATGATGTCCAACAGAATGATGTTGCTCAAGATAATCAGATGGTTGAGAATGATAATCAAGAATCTGAGAACATGCCGAACTTTGATGTTGCTCAAGATCGTCCCTTTGCCTCTTCCTCCTCTTCCTCGTCTGATTGCAGGTGGCATATTTCCTGCTTTTAAAACTTTAAATAACAATAACAATAAAAAGACAAACTGGAATAACAATTCGAATTTGTCCTATGTTCTTGTCTAGACTCAAGTATGTGCAATTGTGTAACTGAGATTAAACACAAAGGCTAGTGTTTATTCACTGAGTGTTGGCTCTGATACCAACCTGTCACACCCCGATTTCCACGTGTCTCACCAGGTGGGCCCGGTGGGGGATTACCGTGACGTAGTTGGCAACAATATAGTCAAACCACACAATATATGAATGCACAGCGGAAGCATAAAGATAAATGTATTTCAACATTTATTGTAATATCAAAGTATCACCATTGTTGAAATAAAATCCACAGGGGATCAATAGTAATAATAAAGTATTGTTCAACAGACTTCAGGCATCTTAAGCTTGCGAGACTTCTAATGATGCTAAGGAGAAATCCCAGCCAATTACGCATAGTACCTGCATTTAGTCTTTTTGGGAAAATACGTCAGTTTACACTGGTAAATACATTCAACTGACACTTTTGTAAAATGTTTAAATAAATTGGTTTAAATGCACAAGGCATAAACTCTTTATAACTTGGGATAATTTATAATTAAATCTTGTAAAGAATTACATGTTTGCTATGCGTTCGGTCGCCCGGGTCGTGCCGGGTTAAAGGTTAATAGACATGCCACAAAGCATAAAGCCGTGGCGGGAAAACCAACGGTTATACCTCTAATATATATAGACACAATGCCGGGTGTACGCCTACACCCGGATGTCGAGGTCGTTGCCATTTCGTAAAATGATGCCAAGGATATCCGGGACATGGTCATTAAGCTCCCAAAGGCGTAAAGCCAACAAAACAAGTTTTTAAACGGGTCACATTGATAATACCCAACTACTAATGAGTTGGGGTCAATTGCCTGACCAAGCGGTATTTTAAATACCGTAACCCAAGCCCGTATAACGGAAAATAAGTTAAAAGTATTTACCTTTGCAAGTATAATTCCTTAATTGAAATAAATTGCAGATAGCTTTTACTGGTCCCCTATTCTGGAACGAAGGTTTAAATTAACCTATTAGAATCCTAACGGGTCTTTAATTTAGCCGTAGTTTAGACCGGTCAGTTTCAATGGATAGTTACGGTTTAATCGCGTGAAAGGCGAAAACTGTGAATGGAGTGTGATTTTGACCCAACAAGTTTGAAGACATGTTTTATATGGGTATAATAATCATACTCTGGATTTTGGGGTCAAAACAATATGGTTTGACCCGTTTCGGCTAATTTATGCAGACTAGTTACATAAGCCGAACCGTGCGCGCAAAAGGCGCAACGGGTAACCGTAAGAGTCCTACACTGGTTTCCTAAGTCAATATGCTTTAAAGAGGTTGTGGTATCAGTAGGATACCTTCCATAATGCCCGTAACGAGTTTAAGTTCATATTATGCCCCGTAGGGGTACTTCGGTCTTTTTAAAGATTATAAAAGAGGTTTCAGAGTTCTACAGGAAATCTGAGTTTCCCGAACAGTTTATAAAGTCTAAAATACTTTATTTATTAATTAAAATCAGTAGCAACTGGAATCGGGTCAAAAGACCTTGTAGAATCCAAGTTATGGCCGAAAAGGGTAAATTCGGTATTTACCGAACCGTTGCCATAACCGCAGGTTGTGAGCAGGTTAAAAATAATTAAAAATCTTTAAAAATCCCAAAATATTATTTTACATCAGTGAGTAAAATGTTTGGTGTCGAAATCCGGGTTTAGATAGGCGTTATGCTAATTGCGCTATTAAATTACTAAAGTTTCCGTAATTTGCGCTATTTAGCATAACTCCTATTCTGGACCTCGGATTGACGTGAAATTTTAGGGACATGCTTAGAAATCAGCAACTAAGGTTATGATTCTTTCACATGTCCGAAATTCTCGTTTTAAATCAAAAAGGGCGTTACGGTCAACTTTTAAGCATTTAACGGAAATACGTAAAAGACTCGGACAAACAACGAACCGGTCACAGAGGGTTATACCATCATGTAACCTGGTCCTAAGAGAGTCCTAAGGCATATCTAAATCAAACTCTAACGGGTCAGAACTAAAGTCAATGCAAAAGTCAAACCTTTGCGACTTTCGGCTCCGAACCGGGTCAAAACAGAAAATGGTCGGATCAAACAAGCTTAGACTAGTTAATATACTTAATATCATGTTTTATGAGTGTTCAAACAGGCTACATATCATCTACATTACAGATTATGCATGAAATCGCAAAATAGCATTTCTGTTGACTTTTTCCAAGCACGTTTGACTCGACATTCGGACTAGTTAGAGTGGGAATCAGAGGGTGCCCCTTTTAGGGGTTTAAAGCCCACATGATTACCATCATATAACTATCTTTGATTCGACAAACCACTGGACCATTTGTGATTTATCGCAAAGTCAATCGTTAATTACGACGGATCGACTTTTAAGCTAAACTAAGCAAAAACTAAGCCACAAAAGGGTAGACACACTTACAGAAGCTTGGTGCACGACTTAGGATGTTAGAAGAGTGCTTAAGAGCTCCAGAAGTGAATTAGAATGCAGGTTTGAGGTGTGTTTCACTTTGGTGAAATGCATTGGCTTTTATAGTGAAAAATTGGGCTTAGGATCATTACACATCAACCTACAAGGGATCATGGATGTTCAGCAGGTGGCCCTGGGTGCTAGGGGGCATGCAGAGGGCACCCATGCTCCAATAAATGCACACAAGATCGTTCACAAGATCGTTCACAAGCTCAATTAGTGAATCTGCCCATGTTTTCTGCATCTGGGACTCCCACGCGGCCCGCATTAGATATCAGGCCTTGTGTACGCGGGCCGCCTGAATCTTCATGTCAGTAAACGAATCAACAGGTGGCTCGCGGCCCGCTTCAACTCGCTTGTTTCACTCAGGCGGGCCGCCTGAGGCCTGAATTTCAAGATTTTTCAAATCTTTTGTCATGATTAACCTGACTTTTCGGTTTCGAAGGGGTAACTTTGCGATTTGGCCCTCGATTATTTACAATGAAGGGCCTCGTGCCTTTTTCCCGCATTGTTAAGTCCCCGGTTAGTTTAATTACCATCCGAAAAGCCTTAACTTTCATTGTTGACGCTTTTAACCCCTCGCATACGAATTTGATCATAACTTTCTCGTTTTAAAACGGAACTTCGCGAAATTTATTTCGTATATTCTAGTGAGCGTATTTTACTGTTACAAAGCCTCGGGTTCGTCAAAGGGTCACTCAGAGGTATAATTTAAACATGTTGACACAATTAACCCTTGTAGCTTGTAATCTCTCACTTTCTCCCGCGTTTCGTTCCGTACGATCCATGATTTATTCATTTGAAGGTATGAGCATCATTTAGGGTTACTATACAGTATATTTACCCTTCGTTGACATTTATAACCCTCGAATTTACATACTTTCATGGTTTGTCAACTTTAGTCCTTTATTTAATATTAAATGCCACGTGTAAACTCATGACACGTGTCAATACATTATTGGACACAAAATTTCGAGGTGTTACATCCTCACCCCCTTAAAATAAATCTCGACCCGAGATTTACTCAAACAAATAAGGGTATTTTTCTTTCATCGTGGCCTCAACCTCCCACGTGAATTCGGGACCTCTTCGGGCATCCCATTTGACTTTAACAATAGGTACATGCTTCCTACGAAGCTTCTTTACCTGTCGATCTTTAATCGACAAAGGTTTTTCTACAAATTTCAAGATCTCATCAATATGCACATCTGTATGGGGTATTACCAGTGATTCGTCAGCGAAGCACTTTTTCAGATTGCAGATGTGGAATACATTGTGAATTCCATTGAGCTCTTCCGGTAAGTTTAATTTATAGGCAACTGACCCGACACGTTCGATAACCTCGAAAGGTCCTATGTATCTCGGGCTTAGTTTGCCTTTCTTACCGAAACGCATCACCCCCTTCCAGGGTGATACTGATGCGTGTTAGTGTATATATGTTTTTAGATATATATTTAAGCCCTTTTTACACTTTTAGCCAAGTTTTAAATTTATAAAACACGATATTTACTAACACTAAACACACATATGGGCAAGTGCACCCATCGTGGACGTAGTATAGTGTTGGTAAGATACCGAGGTCGTCCAAGGACACAAGAGCTTTTAATACCGGTTTATCCTCAACGTCTAATCAAATCAAAAAGGTTAGAAAAATGTTTTAAACTAAGAAAAATAAAAACTAACTAAAATGCTGAAAATAAAAATAAAATAAAAAACAGATAGACAAGATGAATCACTTGGTTCCGACACGTGTATTAGTATAACCTTTGATTATTTTCGCACTTTTGCACTTGTTTAAGAGATTATCTTAGTTATTGTAGTAGGCCCCTCTTTTGAAGGCGACGTTACCCTCAACCCAGTAGTTTGAGTCAGCAAGGATACAATCCTAAAGGGTCGGATTATTGAAAGATAATGAATTAAGTTATTAATGCAAATTATGGTAGGCCCCGCTTTTGGCGGTGACGTTACCCTCGGCTAAGTAGTCTGAGTCAGCAGGGATACAGTCCTAAATAGCCGGGTTATAGTATTAATAGTAGTTAACTTATGAGGGGGTCAAAGAGTTTGGATCCCCGCCATCCAATACCTATGGGCATTGAAGGAGATCCTACTAAATTTGACCCAGGTCCCAAGCAGGACCTCTAAACGCTGAACAAGGGCAAGACCCTTACCAAACCGTTCCCTTAACCCCCGACCAGGTAGCCAACATACCTCCATATAGACCGTGGAGATATGAATGGTGAAAATCTTTTATTTTATATAGACAGTAAAATAACGCCAAGACACCACAGACAAACGATAAGGAAAGATCACCTTCAACATAAGTAACTAGTTATTAAAGTCATTAATACAAAACCAAATAAAAAGTGCAAAAGATTAAAAATAAAAAGTATTATACTAAACACTTGTCTTCACCAAGTGATGTAAGAGACTTAGGCAAACATGGCCTTGATTGTCAAGAACTCTTACGATCAATCTTGGATCCCGAGACGACTCACACACTCTACGATGGACAATGGATGATGGTGGTGGATGATGGTGTTATGGTGGTGGTGGGTGGTGGATGAAGTGTGAGAGAGGTGGTGTGCCAAGGGATGAGAGAGAATGAAGCCAAGCTCCTCTATTTATAGGCTGAACAGAAGGCTGGACACGGCCCCGTGTCCGCTGGACACGGCCCCGTGCCCGCCTGACACTCTCTCTCTTCATTAATTGTAATTGCGAATTACAATTAATGCGCCTGCTGTACTTTCACCACGCCCCCGTGCTCGCTGGACACGGCCCCGTGGTGGGCAATGGAAGCTTCTACTAGTTTGTCTTTTCTGCTGCTTCCTGGGCACGCCCCCGTGTTCGCTGGACACGGGGCGTGTTCAGACTCTGTTTCCTTCTTTTTGCCTTGGGAGGTGCCGTTGAGGGTCCGGGCAGTCCACTTTTGTTCCTTTTCTTGTATTTATGGTAGAATTAGTGGTCTTTTTGCTTCTTTTGTGATTTTGAGCTCATTTCATCCTGAAAATACAAAAGGAAGACAAAAACACTCTTTTTCCAACATTAGTACTTAAAAAGGGTTAGTTTTATGCCTTAATTGATGTGTTTTATATGTTGCATTTTACACACATCAAATATCCCCACACTTGAACTTTTGCTTGTCCTCAAGCAAAACTCTTTAAATGTGGCTTACACTCCCAAATGGAATAGGTAGAAGAGAAGTTTTTTTTAGCTTGTCCTAGAGTGTCGGGAATCCAAGGTTTTTATAGGCTTTATTTTTATTTATTTACAATCCTATTCGTTATGATTTATTTTGAACTTTTCATAAGATAAACTACTTAGTTGGGCATAACATGCCTTATTAAAATTCCATTTATATACAAGTTCACATACCTCACGGGAGATCACTCAACACTCGGCCGAAGGTGTATATTTTAGTGAATCACTCGAGAGCGGCACGGAACTTACGTCTTTCCATAGGCTTGCCAAGCAATCAATCCTCCTCCTTTTTAACTTTTTACCTTTGTAAATATCAAGAGGATTTTTTGGGTGAAGGCTTGGGTTTAAAGGTGGGTGGTTGGTTAGTGGTTAGTAAAAAGGGCGAAAATCGTAACAAGTGTCGGTTTTCGTAGAATACCTTGTTTTTAGTGACTTATTATTTTCGAAGTATTTCTTCAAACAAGCTTTTGTAACTTTTGTTTGTTTTTGACTTCATCATCTAGTTTTTTTTTTTTTTTTTTTGATGTCACATGAAAGGGTAAGTTGACGAAAAACCGAGCTTTTTACTAAAATAAAGGGGAAAAAATGAAAAAGGTTTTTGGTGGGTAAAAATGGTTTTTTGGGGTAATGAAATGAAAGGTTTAGGCTCAAAGGGGCTATCTAGGGGGATTTTGGGTAGGTAAAAAAATGAAAAATAATGGTTTTGAAAGAAAAATAGTTAGTCCTAATGCCTCCATCATTTACTTACTTGGGTTTAAGTTGGTAAGGACCGGGAATGTATCGTCGTGGCAAGTTCTAGATTTGTAAGGACCGAGCGGCTATTCACACAAGAAACGAAAAATGAGCATTTAATCTAAATATGTGTATTTTTATGCTCAATAAAGGCTCAAAACTCACTTTTGTGGGAATGGGTTTTTAATGTGACCAAGCATATATAATCGAATTTTAAACTAGACTTGTTATGCCGTTTCATAGTTTTCTTATGTTGGTTCCTTTTTTTATCACGACGCTATCGGTTGTAAACTTGTAAAAATATAACCTTTTTAGACTTGTTCTTCCCAACTTAAACTAAGACAAGTAAATAAAAAAAAATGAAAAAGTTTTTGAAAAAATTTGGGGTGTTTAGCGGTTCCAATAGAGTTTTGTGTAAGGCTTGTGTTTAGGATTTTGCAAAATTTCAATGTTTTAGCATCCCCCCCACACTTAAATTACACATTGTCCTCAATGTGTCCAAAAACAATATTTTTGGTTGATTAAAATGTATAAAAGTGTGTTAAAAAGCAAATATTTATGTTACTGGCACTCTGGACACGGCCCCGTGTTCACCGGGCACGGCCCCGTGGTCAAGTGCCAGTAACAAAAATTTCAGAATTGAAACAGAAGCCTGGACACGGGGGCGTGTCCGCTGAACACGGCCCGTGTCCAGTTACCTGAACTGGGTGATTTTTCTGCAGGGGCTCAGCACGGGGCCGTGTTGGTTGGGCACGGCCCGTGTTGAGCCTTCTGTGATGGAGATTTTTGTCGGGTTGCTCTGTTCTTCATGCATGGTTACATTTTTTCTCGTTCCCTTTTTCATCCATTACCACCATGAGTGTGTTTTATTCTGCAAAAACTAAAAGACTAAACTAAGGATAGTTCCGCGGAATGCCTCCGTGGTGCGCCACGTTTATAAGGGTCCTTGGCTAGACCCGATTCCCGGTCATATGTCTTCAGAGTGGAGTGCCTTGCTTCCCAAATTACACCGTCGGAGAGCGGCATCCAAGCTCGAGTCAATAACCTTCATGTAGTTGACCGGGTCGTCGTCCTCTATTCTCTTCCCAACTCCGAACTTCACCTCATCATCCCCATACCTCAAAGTCAGTGTCCCTTCGTTCATGTCCACCACTGCTTGTGCTGTGGCAAGGAAGGGTCTCCCTAGGATAAGGGGGACCTCGGTGTCTTCCTCCATGTCGAGTATGACAAAGTCAACGGGATAAACGAATTTGCTTACCCTTACCAAGACATTTTCGATGACACCTTGTGGGAATTTGACTGATCGATCAGCGAGTTGTATGCTTATTTTTGTAGGGCTCGTGGTTCCCAAGCCAAGCCTTTTGAACATTGATGAGGGCATGAGGTTAATGCTAGCCCCTAAGTCGGCCAAGGCATTGCGAACGGGTGATTCCCCTATTGAGCATGGAATCGTGAAACTTCCGGGATCGATCTTCTTTTGGGGTAGTTTATTGAGTACGAGGGCAGAGCATTCTTCGCCTAAATTAACTAATTGCAAATTTTCAATTTTCTTTTTATGTGTAAGGAAGTCCCTCATAAATTTAGAGTATTTGGGCATTTGGGTTAGGACTTCGATAAAAGGAATATTGACATGCAATTGTTTTAGCAAACTTTCGAATTTTGCGAATTGCTCATTGGTCTTTTGACGAATTAACCTACCGGGTTACGGAACTCGAGGAGCCTTGATAGGCTCTGGTGATGGGGGAGAGTTCTTTTCCAGCGGATGTGTAGGCGTTGTTTCTTCTGCTGCTGGAGGTACTTCTGCAGGCCCTACGGTGCGGTTTCGTAGTGTGATGAGGTGAACTTGCGCCTTTGGGTTTGTTTCGGTATTGCTAGGTAATGCGCCTTGCGGTCTCTCGGAAAAATTTTGTGCTAGTTGATTTATTTGTTTTTCTATGTTTTGAATGCTAGCTTGTTGATTCCTAAAATTAGATTCTAATTGTAGAAATCTTTCCGAGTTTTTCTTATCGGTGTCGGAGACGAGGCGAGATATAGTATCTTCGAGCCTTTCTCTTCCACCTTGTTGTTGAGTGAAATTTTGTGACTCATTTCTTGATTGCTGAAAGTTTGTTCGTTGGGTTTGTTGGTTACTACTATTGCCGGTTTCCCTCCAACCAAGGTTTGGGTGGTTTCGCCATCCTTGGTTGTAGGTTCCCGTTGGAGGACCCGACGGCCTAGGTCTATTATCAATGTAGTTTACCATTTCTTGTTGATCGTCCGTTTCTTTCATGCAACTCCAATTTTCATGTGACCCACCACACCCCTCACAAGCCATAACCGAGACTGTTTTTGTCATTTCTAATTTTTTTATTTTTGAAGAAAGGGCCTCGATTTGGGCTTGTAAAGAGGTGCTTTCGTCTACCTTATGGGCGCCCGGGGCGATAGACTTATTTCCCCGGGGAGTGTGCCATTGAAAATTGGTTTGAGCAATTTCCTCAATTTGATTGTATATTTCGTGTGGGCGTCGATTACCTAAAAGTCCCCCGGAGCTAGAATCAAGTGTCTGCCTAGTATGTGGCAACAATCCATTATAGAAAGTGGATACTTGTTGCCATATTGCGAGGCCGTGATGGGGGCACTTGCGTAATAGCTCCTTGAACCTTTCCCAAGTTTCATATAAGGATTCCCCATCCTCTTGTGAGTATGTATTAATTTCAGCCATTAATTTAGCAGTTTTAGAAGGAGGGAAATACTTATATAGAAATTTTTGGGCTAGTTCATCCCAGGAGTTTACCGATCCAGCTGGGAGGGTGTTGAGCCAAGCTTTCGCTCGGTCTTTCAGTGAGAATGGAAACATACGGAGGCGGATGGCGTCGTTTGATGCCCCATTGATCCGAAAGGTATCACATATTTCTAAGAAATTAGTTATATGTAGATGGGGATCCTCGTCCGCAAGCCCGTGGAAGGTTGCGGAGTTTTGGAGCATTTGTATCAAATGCGGTCGAAGCTCGAAGTTATTGGCTTCGACATTCGGAGCATTGATAGCGGCGCCTAGATTACCTACGGTGGGCCGTAGATAATCCATAAGGGTACGTTGGTCCGCCATTGGGGGTGGATCACCCGAAACCTTCTCTTGGTTTTTGGCTTTTAACCTTTTTCTGAGAAAGCGTTCGGGTTCTTCTAGCGGTTCTTTTATGTCTTTATTGGAACTGGAGCTCATACACTACGTGAGGATGGTGTCGGGTTCCAAGTCCTGCAATAAAAACAAAAAAGAATGTCGGTCAGAAGGTTCACCACGGCCCCGTGTTGAGCGAACACGGCCCCGTGGTCGGAAATACAGTGATTGTTTTCCAGATCCCAGTTACTGGAAGTTGGATACGGCCCCGTGTTGCACCGGCACGGCCCCGTGGTCAGCCTTCTGTAACTTGAAAAACAAAAACTGCCAGTAACTTTGCTGAGCACGGCCCGTGTCCGACCAGGCACGGCCCCGTGCTGAGCTCTGCAGAAGCTAAAAAAATTAAAAAAAAATCCTAAAAAATTAAAGAAAAATAAAAATATGATTAGGCCGTTGATTCCTAACTTTCTTAAAATCCTTGTGTCCCCGGCAACGGCGCCAAAAACTTGATGTGCGTGAAGTGTGTTATATTTTTAGATATATATTTAAGCCCTTTTTACACTTTTAGCCAAGTTTTAAATTTATAAAACACGATATTTACTAACACTAAACACACATATGGGCAAGTGCACCCATCGTGGACGTAGTATAGTGTTGGTAAGATACCGAGGTCGTCCAAGGACACAAGAGCTTTTAATACCGGTTTATCCTCAACGTCTAATCAAATCAAAAGGTTAGAAAAAATGATTTAAACTAAGAAAAATAAAAACTAACTAAATGCTGAAAAATAAAATAAAATAAAAAACAGATAGACAAGATGAATCACTTGGATCCGACACGTGTATTAGTATAACCTTTGATTATTTTCGCACTTTTGCACTTGTTTAAGAGATTATCTTAGTTATTGTAGTAGGCCCCTCTTTTGAAGGCGACGTTACCCTCAACCCAGTAGTTTGAGTCAGCAAGGATACAATCCTAAAGGGTCGGATTATTGAAAGATAATGAATTAAGTTATTAATGCAAATTATGGTAGGCCCCGCTTTTGGCGGTGACGTTACCCTCGGCTAAGTAGTCTGAGTCAGCAGGGATACAGTCCTAAATAGCCGGGTTATAGTATTAATAGTAGTTAGCTTATGAGGGGGTCAAAGAGTTTGGATCCCCGCCATCCAATACCTATGGGCATTGAAGGAGATCCTACTAAATTTGACCCAGGTCCCAAGCAGGACCTCTAAACGCTGAACAAGGGCAAGACCGTTACCAAACCGTTCCCTTAACCCCCGACCAGGTAGCCAACATACCTCCATATAGACCGTGGAGATATGAATGGTGAAAATCTTTTATTTTATATAGACAGTAAAATAATGCCAAGACACCACGGACAAACGATAAAGAAAGATCACCTTCAACATAAGTAACTAGTTATTAAAGTCATTAATACAAAACCAAATAAAAAGTGCAAAAGATTAAAAATAAAAAGTATTATACTAAACACTTGTCTTCACCAAGTGATGTAAGAGACTTAGGCAAACATGGCCTTGATTGTCAAGAACTCTTACGATCAATCTTGGATCCTGAGACGACTCACACACTCTACGATGGACAATGGATGATGGTGGTGGATGATGGTGTTATGGTGGTGGTGGGTGGTGGATGAAGTGTGAGAGAGGTGGTGTGCCAAGGGATGAGAGAGAATGAAGCCAAGCTCCTCTATTTATAGGCTGAACAGAAGGCTGGACACGGCCCCGTGTCCGCTGGACACGGCCCCGTGCCCGCCTGACACTCTCTCTCTTCATTAATTGTAATTGCGAATTACAATTAATGCGCCTGCTGTACTTTCACCACGCCCCCGTGCTCGCTGGACACGGCCCCGTGGTGGGCAATGGAAGCTTCTACTGGTTTGTCTTTTCTGCTGCTTCCTGGGCACGCCCCCGTGTTCGCTGGACACGGGGCGTGTGCAGACTCTGTTTCCTTCTTTTTGCCTTGGGAGGTGCCGTTGAGGGTCCGGGCAGTCCACTTTTGTTCCTTTTCTTGTATTTATGGTAGAATTAGTGGTCTTTTTGCTTCTTTTGTGATTTTGAGCTCATTTCATCCTGAAAATACAAAAGGAAGACAAAAACACTCTTTTTCCAACATTAGTACTTAAAAAGGGTTAGTTTTATGCCTTAATTGATGTGTTTTATATGTTGCATTTTACACACATCAATACTTTAAGTAACAATTTTTCACCTACTTCGAAGTGAAAATCTTTACGCTTTGGATCTACATAACTCTTCTGCATATCCCGGGCAGCTTTGAGACGGTCTCGAATTTGGACAATCTTGTCCGTCGTCTCGAAGACTATCTCTGGTCCTGATAATTGGACATCTCCAACTTCCGCCCAACAAACAGGCGATCTACACTTTCTACCGTATAATGCCTCGAAAGGCGCAGCCTTTAAGCTGGTATGGTAGCTATTGTTGTAGGAGAATTCGATTAATGGTAGGTTCTTATCCCAACTACCACCCAAATCGATAGCACATGCACGTAGCATGTCTTCCAATGTTTGAATAGTACGCTCACTCTGACCGTCTGTCTGAGGATGGTAAGCCGTACTAAAATTCAAACGCGTGCCCAAAGATTGCTGGAAGCTTTTCCAGAAATGAGACGTGTATCTAGTATCTCTGTCGGAGATAATAGACACAGGTATGCCATGTAGGGCTACAATCTTATCAACATATAACTGGGCTAACATGTCGGAGTTATAAGTCTCCTTGATGGGTAAGAAATGAGCTGACTTAGTCAGTCTATCGACTATAACCCATATTGTGTCATTCCCTTTCCTTGTCTTGGGTAACTTGGTAATAAAATCCATAGTTACACATTCCCACTTCCATTCGGGAAGTTCAGGCTGTTGTAGCAAGCCAGACGGCTTTTGATGCTCAGCTTTGACTTGCGCACAAGTCAAGCATTTGGCTACATAAGCGGCTACAGACTTTTTCAAGCCTATCCACCAATAATTTGCCTTTAGATCCTGATACATCTTATCAGCTCCCGAGTGAACAGAATATTTGGAACTATGGATTTCCTGGAGGATAACATCTCGTAGTCCTCCATAAATTGGAACCCATATTCGTCCATTTAATCGTAAAATTCCGTCCTTGCTAAGAGTTAACTGCTCCTCAGTTACTCCGAACTTTTCCTTAGGATAGTTAGCTTCCAACACAGCTTCTCGCTGTGCAGCTAACAACCTTTCAATCAAATTATTCTTCACTTCAATGCTCTTAGCATTGATTCGGATGGGTTTCACCTTTTCCTTTCTACTCAGGGCATCAACGACTACATTCGCCTTGCTGGGATGATATCTGATTTCACAATCATAATCATTTAAAGTCTCCATCCAACGGCGTTGCCTCATGTTTAGCTCTTTCTGATTAAACAGATGTTGAAGGCTCTTATGATCAGAATAGATCACAAACTTGATACCATACAGATAATGCCTCCACAGTTTTAGTGCGAACACAACGGCACCCAGCTCCAAGTCATGGGTGGTGTAATTCTTCTCGTGCACCTTTAACTGTCTCGAAGCATAGGCAATAACCTTGCCTTTCTGCATGAGCACACATCCCATGCCAGTGTCTGATGCGTCGCAGTAAACTACTAACTCTTCGGTACCTTCAGGTAATGTCAGCACAGGAGCGTTGCTCAGCTTTTGCTTCAGAATATCAAAGGACTCTTGCTGCTTAGGGCCCCAAACGAATTTTATCTTCTTCTTGGTCAGGGAAGTTAAGGGCGCAGCAATCCTTGAAAAATTTTCAACGAAACGCCTGTAATATCCTGCTAACCCCAGGAAACTACGAATCTCTGTAGGCGTCTTTGGCTCTTGCCAATTCATTACGGCTTCTACTTTAGCGGGATCCACCTGGATACCACGCTCGCTGACAACGTGTCCTAGGAATTGGACTTCTCGAAGCCAGAATTCGCACTTAGAGAATTTGGCATAGAGTTTCTCATGATGTAGGAGTTTGAGAATACAGCTAAGGTGTTTCTCATGGCCAGCTCGGTTCTTCGAGTAGATAAGAATGTCGTCGATGAAAACGATGATGAATTTGTCTAAGTACGGCTTGCAGACGCGATTCATGAGATCCATGAACGCAGCCGGTGCATTAGTGAGCCCAAAAGGCATCACTAGGAACTCGTAGTGACCGTAACGAGTCCTAAATGCGGTTTTATATACGTCTTCATCTCTGACTTTCAGTTGATGTTAGCCTGACCTCAAATTAATCTTCGAGAAATAACTTGCCCCTTGTAACTGATCGAACAAATCGTCGATCCTCGGCAAGGGATATCTGTTCTTTATCGTGACCTTATTAAGATCGCGATAATCGATGCACAGACGCATCGATCCGTCCTTTTTCTTAACAAACAGGACAGGTGCTCCCCAGGGAGACGAACTAGGTTTGATGAACTCTTTAGCTAGCAGTTCATCCAGCTGGGTCCTCAACTCCTTCATTTCGGTTGGTGCTAGCCTGTAAGGTGCTCTAGCAATAGGTGCTGCTCCAGGGATGATATCGATCCTGAATTCCACTTGCCTATCTGGTGGCAGACCAGGTAGATCCTCAGGGAAAACTTCTGGATATTCCGAAATGACGGGAATGTCTTCTATCTTCGGTTTAGGTTCTTCAATAATCACCTGTGCCATGTAGATGACACAACCCTTCTTTAGACATTTTGAAGCCTTGAGCATAGTGACTTGATCAGGTAATCCGTACTGGGTATCCCCCCGAATGGTAAGCGATTCACCATACGGAGTCTTTATCACCACATGCTTTCTGTTGTAGACGATTTGAGCCTGGTTGTGAGATAACCAGTCCATACCCAATACTAGGTCAAAACCGGCCAATTTAAAGGGAAGTAGAGAGAGAGGAAAAGAGTGGTTCTTAATGGATATCACACATCCATCTAACACAGTGGAGACGGTTTCTATGGTGCCATCTGCTAGCTCTACCTCGTAGTTCACATTTAAGGTTTTGACAGGCATATTTAGCAATTTGCAAAATTTATGATCTACGAAAGACTTATCAGCGCCCGAATCAAAAAGTACTCTTGCAAAGATATCATTTACAAGAAAAGTACCTGTGGTCACGCTATAATCTAGCACTGCTTCTTTCGCCTCCATCCTGAAGACTCTTGCATTGGTCTTCTTGGCTTCTTCAGGCTTCTTGGCATATTTAGGGCAGTTGCTTTTAATGTGCCCTTTCTCGTTGCAGCCGTAGCAGGTTGCATCCTTTATCTTTTTGCAATCCACAGTCTTGTGGTCCTTGGATTTGCATAACCCGCAAGCATACGACTTCGACTGAGTCTGCGAGTTTGATTCGAGTCTACACTTTCCAAAGTGATGTCTCTTGCAATTCTTGCACTTGGGCTTCTCACCAGACTGTTGCCCATCCTTCCTTGACTCCGACCCTCTCTTGTTATCACCATTTCCACGGTGCTTCTTGCCCGACCTCCGTGAAGTATCATCTTCACGCTTTCTCTTCTCAGCTTCTTTGTTCCTCAGCGATCTTTGTCGGACCGCATCCAGAGTGAGGGACAAAGAAATGTCATCTACAGATCTAAAGGTCGCTGGCCGAGAGGCCTTTACGCTTGCCTTTATTTCGGGGGCTAAACCACCGATAAAACGAGCTATTCTCTTTGGCTCTGGGGTTACCAGATACGGAACCAACCGGGACATCGTGTTGAAGCTCGTGAGGTAAGCTTGACAGTCAAGGTTTGTCATAACCAACGATAGGAAGTCGGTCTCTATCTTTTCAACCTCATGTTGAGGGCAGTAATTCTCCTTGATGAGAGAAATGAATTCCTCCCATGTCATGCTGTATAGAACAGCCTTTCCCGAGGCCTAAACCAAAGACCTCCACCAAGCCAGGGCCTCGCCCTTCAATGATTGTGACACAAACTTTACCACATCTTTCTCTGCGCACCCACTGATGTCCACCACGGTGTCCATCTCGTCTAGCCACGTCATACAATCAACCGCGCCCTTCTCCCCGGTGAAATCTCGGGGTTTACAAGATACAAAATACTTGTAGGTACAGCCCCTGGCGCGAGACGCATCAGTATACACTCTTTCTGGACGGACACTGTTTTCATTGGATGAGTGATTATCATCGTCCTTTTTGGGCTTAGACGGGGGTTTGCTATGAGATTTTGAGTGGGTTTTCGGCTTTGAGTGTGGTTTGGATATGGTTCTGCTCCGGGATTCAGTATACTCCTCGTATTGTTGATCCAGGGCTGCCTTAACAGCATTGTCGACAAGAGCTTTCAATTCTGCGCCCGTCAAATGAACCTGGGCGTTATTGTATTCGTCTTCTTTCGAATGACTATTCTCCCCACTAGGATCAGCCATAGTAACTTGAATCTGTTACAGAAGATAAAGAAAAATTTTATTTAGGAGTTTATTATGGAATCGTCTTTTATGGCAATTCATTAACCATGGTAAACAGAGACCATATCTGGTTAATTTGTTACTCACTTTTATTTAGGATTTGAATATAACTTATCCTAATTACAAACAATATTGCTAGTGGCATAAAAGCCTAGTCACGAGGACGTTTTTATAATATTAGCCGGGATTACAGAGAATTAAGGCATGAAGGTTTGAACCGTAGTTCTTTTACCTTTTCTGACAGGGAGTCATAGACTACCACTGCCTTTTGTCTTATATGACAATAATTATGGCCCGTAGGCACTACATCACTAATGGATGTTTAATAATTTGGCCCGTAGGCACTACATCGCTAATGGATGTTTTAATAATTTGGCCCGTAGGCACTACATCACTAATGGATGTTTAATAAGTTTGGCCCGTAGGCGCTACATCGCTAATGGATGTTTAATAAATGATCATCTTTGTTGATGATTTAACCCATGATTTATAAATCATTAATTTGGGCTTTGGAATCCTTAGAAGGATTCTTATACCAGAATGACGCGTGCGATTTTCAACGAATCACATCTGCCATGAATGTTAACATGATTACAGAGGTTAACTTGGAATCTGAATCTTTTAATCAGGTCTTACCATCTTGGTCGGGTCTTTTAAAGACACCTGGCTAGGTTTCACTCTTAAGATCCTTTATTTAGGCAGATTTAAATTTAAAAGGAATGATTTTTTATTTATTTCATATATAATAATAACAAAAATGAAATTTATAACATAACATTCCATAAACCTCAAATTTGATTACACGCTGCCCTAAACGGGACTTTTAAATAACCAATTACCTACGCAGAGGTTTACCGAAATAAGTCCACGCAGGGACCAAATACATAGATAGGTGTCCACATAGGGACTAAAAAGATAAGTCCACGCAGGGACCAAAATGCAATTGTCCACGTAGGGACTAAGCACGATAAATGTCCACACAGGGACTAAAATGCTCTAAGCAAATGTCCTCGCAGGGATTTTGCTTGTAATAGTTAATACTGTAATACATAAAGAGATTAATGATCTCGTTTCTTCCTCCCTTTTAGTAGGTTTGCTAGGCCCGTGAGAAATCCACAATTACTCTTGCGTTCTTGTTCGAAGTCTCGTTCCACACGGTTTAAACGGTGGAGTATTTCTTCTTGCTCCGGTGGAGAAAAACGTGGCTGCTGGGACGGTTGCTGAACCGGAGGTCTAGGAGGTATTGGATACCCATGAGCTGAGTAATCTGGTCTCCAAGAGGTTCCATGGAGGGCATTATAATTTGCCGCTACCACATATGGATCGGCATCATAGTTATAGTTGTAGTGCGTGTGAGTCGGCTGCTCAAATGGATCGTACGCCGTGGAAGCGTCGTACGCTGGTATCGGATTGTTATATCCGAAAGGTGGCGGAGGTGGTGCAACTGGTGCAGAATTCACCTCTACAGGGTGACCCGAAGGTTCACCTAATTGTGGTTCTTCTTCAGGAACTGACGGAAAGTGACTCGCACTCAAGTGGCGAGGGGTGTTGAAATGGAATTCCCCTCCTCGGGTGGACATCCGAGCGCCTGAACTTCTACGCCTTGGCGGATCTGGAATTACTGGTTGAACTGGTGGCGGTGGCGGTGGCGTAACTGCCATAAAACGCGAATCCTCAGAAGGATCCTGTTGTTGCTGTTGGTCGTGAGGCGAGAAATGATGTGAAGGTGTAAAGTACCAATTACATTGGTCAAACCTCGCCTGGTAACTGTCGGGACCTTGATAGGGTGTTCCATGGAAGGATGACCCATCCGAGATCTCGATTGGATGATTGGGAGTACCCCTTGCAGGCTCGACGGGGTCTGTATCCTCGTCCATGTCCACTGCATTATCTTCAGAAAAGTGATCCTCTGGTCCTAAAGGGTTATACCCTATTGATTCTTGGAAATAATCTGCCGGGTTAAACTGTCCTACGAAGAAAGGTGAAGGATCGCCATAAGAACGGTGCGAAGCAGATCGCTGGAGAGGTATAAAGGATGGTTGAGGGTTATTGGGATTGTTTTCCGAATCTGGTCCAAACGAATGACGGTATGAGGGTGTTGAGCTATGCGAGGTAGAATGTCTCGCAGGTTCAAAGAGGTGTCTTCTTCGTCTCTGTGGTTCTTCACTCCTTGTACTGGAAGGAGCTCGCATGTTCGAAGGTCCAGCCTCGTGATCATTGTGAGTAATGATCGTCCCTTTGCCTCTTCCTCCTCTTCCTCATCTGATTGCAGGTGGCATATTTCCTGCTTTTAAAACTTTAAATAACAATACCAATAAAAAGACAAACTGGAATAACAATTCGAATTTGTCCTATGTTCTTGTCTAGACTCAAGTATGTGCAATTGTGTAACTGAGATTAAACACAAAGGCTGGTGTTTAATTCACTCAGTGTTGGCTCTGATACCAACCTGTCACACCCCGATTTCCACGTGTCTCACCAGGTGGGCCCGGTGGGGGATTACCGTGACGTAGTTGGCAACAATATAGTCAAACCACACAATATATGAATGCACAGCGGAAGCATAAAGATAAATGTATTTCAACATTTATTGTAATATCAAAGTATCACCATTGTTGAAATAAAATCCATAGGGGATCAATAGTAATAATAAAGTATTGTTCAACAGACTTCAGGAGAAATCCCAGCCAATTACGCATAGTACCTGCATTTAGTCTTTTTGGGAAAATACGTCAGTTTACACTGGTAAATACATTCAACTGACACTTTTGTAAAATGTTTAAATAAATTGGTTTAAATGCACAAGGCACAAACTCTTTATAACTTGGGATAATTTATAATTAAATCTTGTAAAGAATTACATGTTTGCTATGTGTTCGGTCGCCCGGGTCGTGCCGGGTTAAAGGTTAATAGAAACGCCACAAAGCATAAAGCCATGGCGGGAAAACCAACGGTTATACCTCTAATATATATAGACACAATGCCGGGTGTATGCCTACACCCGGATGTCGAGGTGGTGGCCATTTCGTAAAATGATGCCAAGGATATCCGGGACATGGTCATTAAGCTCCCAAAGGCGTAAAGCCAACAAAACAAGTTTTTAAACGGGTCACATTGA
This sequence comes from Helianthus annuus, assembly GCF_002127325.2. Taxonomy (NCBI): domain Eukaryota; kingdom Viridiplantae; phylum Streptophyta; class Magnoliopsida; order Asterales; family Asteraceae; genus Helianthus; species Helianthus annuus. The sequence goes on from NC_035445.2 coordinate 151,611,075, forward strand.
TAATACCCAACTACTAATGAGTTGGGGTCAATTGCCCGACCAAGCGGTATTTTAAATACCGTAACCCAAGCCCGTATAACGGAAAATAAGTTAAAAGTATTTACCTTTGCAAGTATAATTCCTTAATTGAAATAAATTGTAGATAGCTTTTACTGGTCCTCTATTCTGGAACGAAGGTTTAAATTAACCTATTAGAATCCTAACGGGTCTTTAATTTAGCCGTAGCTTAGACCGGTCAGTTTCAATGGATAGTTACTGTTTAATCGCGTGAAAGGCGAAAACCGTGAATGGAGTGTGATTTTAACCCAACAAGTTTGAAGACTTGTTTTATATGGGTATAATAATCATACTCTGGATTTTGGGGTCAAAACAATATGGTTTGACTCGTTTCGGCTAATTTATGTAAACTAGTTACATAAGCCGAACCGTGCGCGCAAAAGGCGCAACGGGTAACCGTAAGAGTCCTACACTAGTTTCCTAAGTCAATATGCTTTAAAGAGGTTGTGGTATCAGTAGGATACCTTCCATAATGCCCGTAACGAGTTTAAGTTCATATTATGCCCCGTAGGGTTATTTCGGTCTTTTTAAAGATTATAAAAGAAGTTTCAGAGTTCTACAGGAAATCTGAGTTTCCCAAACAGTTTATAAAGTCTAAAATACTTTATTTATTAATTAAAATTAGTAGCAACTGGAATCGGGTCAAAAGACCTTGTAGAACCCAAGTTATGGCCGAAAAAGGTATATTCGGTATTTACCGAACCGTTGCCATAACCGCAGGTTGTGAGCAGGTTAAAAATAATTAAAAATCTTTAAAAATCACAAAATATTATTTTACATCAGTGAGTAAAAGGTTTGGTGTCGAAATCCGGGTTTAGATAGGCGTTATGCTAATTTCGTTATTAAATTACTAAAGTTTCCGTAATTTGCGCTATTTAGCATAACTCCTATTCTGGACCTCGGATTGACGTGAAATTTTAGGGACATGCTTAGAAATCAGCAACTAAGGTTATGATTCTTTCACATGTCTGAAATTCTCGTTTTAAATCAAAAAGGGCGTTACGGTCAACTTTTAAGCATTTAACGGAAATGCGTAAAAGACTCGGACAAACAACGAACCGGTCACAGAGGGTTATACCATCATGTAACCTGGTCCTAAGAGAGTCCTAAGGCATATCTAAATCAAACTCTAACAGGTCAGAACTGAAGTCAATGCAAAAGTCAAACTTTTGCGACTTTCGGCTCTGAACCGGGTCAAAACAGAAAATGGTCGGATCAAACAAGCTTCGACTAGTTAATATACTTATTACCATGTTTTATGAGTGTTCAAACAGGTTAAATGTCATCTACATTACAGATTATGCATGAAATCGCAAAATAGCATTTCTGTTGACTTTTTCTAAGCACGTTTGACTCGACATTCGGACTAGTTAGAGTGGGAATCAGAGGGTGCCCCTTTTAGGGGTTTAAAGCCCACATGATTACCATCATATAACTATCTTTGATTCGACAAACCACTGGACCATTTGTGATTTATCGCAAAGTCAATCGTTAATTACGACGGATCGACTTTTAAGCTAAACTAAGCAAAAACTAAGCCACAAAAGGGTAGACACACTTACAGAAGCTTGGTGCACGACTTAGGATGTTAGAAGAGTGCTTGAGAGCTCCAGAAGTGAATTAGAATGCAGGTTTGAGGTGTGTTTCACTTTGGTGAAATGCATTGGCTTTTATAGTGAAAAATTGGGCTTAGGATCATTACACATCAACCTACAAGGGATCATGGATGTTCAGCAGGTGGCCCTGGGTGCTAGGGGGCATGTAGAGGGCACCCATGCTCCAATAAATGCACACAAGATCGTTCACAAGCTCAATTAGTGAATCTGCCCATGTTTTCTGCATCTGGGACTCCCACGCGGCCCGCATTAGATATCAGGCCTTGTGTACGCGGGCCGCCTAAATCTTCATGTCAGTAAACGAATCAACAAGTGGCTCGCGGCCCGCTTCAACTCGCTTGTTTCACTCAGGCGGGCCGCCTGAGGCCTGAATTTCAAGATTTTTCAAATCTTTTGTCATGATTAACCTGACCTTTCGGTTTCGAAGGGGTAACTTTGCGATTTGGCCCTCGATTATTTACAATGAAGGGCCTCGTGCCTTTTTCCCGCATTGTTAAGTCCCCAGTTAGTTTAATTACCATCCGAAAAGCCTTAACTTTCATTGTTGACGCTTTTAACCCCTCGCATACGAATTTGATCATAACTTTCTCGTTTTAAAACGGAACTTCACGAAATTTATATCGTATATTCTAGTGAGCGTATTTTACTGTTACAAAGCCTCGGGTTCGTCAAAGGGTCACTCAGAGGTATAATTTAAACATGTTGACACAATTAACCCTTGTAGCTTGTAATCTCTCACTTTCTCCCGCGTTTCGTTCCGTACGATCCATGATTTATTCATTTGAAGGTACGAGCATCATTTAGGGTTACTATACAGTATATTTACCCTTCGTTGACATTTATAACCCTCGAATTTACATACTTTCAAGGTTTGTCAACTTTAATCCTTTATTTAATATTAAATGCCACGTGTAAACTCATGACACGTGTCAATACATTATTGGACACAAAATTTCTAGGTGTTACAAGACTCTTGGGTCATAGGGATGCAAGAAGAGTTAAGTCAGTTTGAAAAGTTGGGAGTGTGGAAGTTAGTGGATTTACCGGATGGTCAAAGGAAAATCAATACGAAATGGGTATTTAAGTGTAAAAGAGACGACAGAGGAGTTTTTGTAAGGAACAAAGCTCGACTCGTTGTTCAGGGCTTTAGTCAACATGAGGGGATTGATTTTACTGAAGTCTATGCTCCTGTGGCACGACTAGAGGCAATCAGAATTTTCTTTGCATTTGCGTCTTGGAAGAACTTCAAAGTATATCAGTTAGATGTAAAATCGGCGTTTCTTTATGGGAAGGTCAAAGAGGAGGTTTATGTCGGTCAGCCGCCGGGCTTTACCGTTCCAATCCACAAAAACAAAGTCTACTTATTGGACAAAGCGTTGTATGGTTTACACCAGGCCCCGAGAGCTTGGTACGAGACTTTGTCTCAACACCTACTAGCCAACAGTTTCATACGTGGAAAAGTGGATGCCACTCTCTTCACTAAAGAGGTCGACGGACATCTTCTGATAGTTCAGATTTATGTGGATGATATAATCTTTGGGTCGACAAATGAGAATCTATGCAAAGATTTCGAACAGGTGATGAAGCAAAAATTCGAAATGTTATCAATGGGGGAGATGAAATTCTTTCTGGGACTACAAGTTGAACAACTACCTGAGGGAATTTTCATTCATCAGACAAAGTACGTGCATGATATTCTAGAGAAATTTGGAATGTCAAGTTCTACTTCAGCTGCTACCCCACTTGCAACAAATCATGGGATTCACCCAGATCTCACCGGAGACAGGGCTGATGAAACGTTCTACCGTTCCATGATAGGTTCTTTGATGTACCTAACTGCTTCACGTCCTGATATCATGTACCCAACGTGCCTCGCAGCAAGATATCAATCTAACCCGAGAGCTTCGCACATGATTATTGTGAAGAGGATATTACGCTACCTGAAGGGAACTCCTACATTGGGGTTGTGGTATCCTAGAACAGGTGACTTTACGCTCGAAGGGTATTCCGATTCGGATTTCGGATGCTGCAAAGTCAATACAAAATCAACAACTGTAGGATGCCAGTTCTTTGGACCTAGATTGGTTACCTGGTAGTGTAAGAAACAAACGTCTGTGGCGCTATCTACATGTGAAGCGGAGTACGTTTCTGCTAGCAGTTGCTGCTCTCAGATCCTGTGGATACAGCAACATATGCGCGACTACGGTTTGCAGTTTCTTAACAAACCTCTTTTTGTTGATAATGAGGCCGCAATAAATATAACAAAGAATACAGTACATCACGCTAAAACTAAACATATAGAAATTCGTCATCACTTTATTCGCGATTGTTTCGAGAAAAAGTTGATACGAATTGAGAAAATCCACACTGACGAATAGAAAGCTGATTTACATACCAAAGCTTTTGATAAAAATCGGTTTAAATATTTGTTAAAACTGAACGGTATGAAGCTTCTTTCGGTGTCGGATGGCATAATTGGCGTTGATGAGAGTACTGTTGCGGATGAAGATGAGAAACAATCTGCAATGGTTTGTTGATTTTTTACTTGTTTTGGTATTTAGGGGGAGTAGATGTATATAGATATATTTTTCAGAAAATACAAAAACAGTAAAAAATGCAAAAATACAAAAACATGATAAAATTTTTCAAAAATCCAAAAATAATAGAAAATTGAAAAAGAGCTTGTGTAAAAAGGGAAAATGATAGTACATCGGCTAGACAATTACAGTATGCTAAAGATTTGTAAAGATTAAATGAGTTAAACAGTCTCACTAATGATGTGTCGATAGGTTTTCGCACATTTAGTAGATTTATTCGGGATATAAACCTAAAATTTCAAACTTGCATAATTCGTGGGGAACACTACTTGGATATATAGGTAACCCCTGAAATCTCGTTTGAAATTTCCCATATTCTGAGATACTAGGTCTTTATACTCAGTGATATCTGAGTATTATTCCGGGACTTCTGCTGAATGGAAGTTCTGGCCTAGTCCCCAAATAATACTTTCTGCAAATGCTTGAAACATAGCATCGCCCTCAGCAAGCTGATGAAACAATAAAATTGATAGTCGCTGCTGTTGTAACTAAAAGATCCTCTAAAGGGGACACACCAGAAAGTCGAAGCCGTCATCTCTCTGCGTATACAGAAGTATCGACTTGAGCTCTCACGGCCCTCGCATTTAACCCCTGACAGATATCATCTGTGGTATACTTACCTGTAAGACTGAATATCTGGGATTCTGGATACGGGAGTATATTCAAGAGGTGGGACACATGAATGAGCTAAGTTCATAAGTCATCTAAATCGTATCCTGAATAGATTGAAATCTGTGTGAGAATTTAAGATGGATCAGTATATCGATAATCGAGGTGAATTGTTTAAGTCTGAGTATGAAATGAAGCTTAACGGTGCTAGTAATTTGTCTGAAAAGCTGATATGATTCCCTGACACACTCACCAAAAATAAGTTTGTAAATAGTTTAATTTCTTTAATTACTGCAATTTAAGTTTCTGTATTTCATTTCTTAGTTTAGAACACTTTATTAAAATAAAAAAGATTTTATTTTTGCTTTATTTTTGACAAACCAAAGTGGAGAGTTAATCGTTGGATTCTCGAAGGTTGAAGCGACTCGTAGCTCGGCTCGTAGCTCGCTCGAAAGAAGCTCGAGAAAAACTAGCTAAAAAAACTCAATTTGAGATGACGTGAACCCAGCTAGCTCATTTTGTAACTAAGCCCAGCTCGAGCTAAGCTCGGCTCGGCCCATGGCTCGGCTCGTTGGCTCGTTCTTAGGCTCGTTTAACTCCGACGTAAAGCTCAAGCCAAGTTTAACCACCATAATTAATTTCGAGCTTGAGCTCGACCCCACCCTGGCTCGGCTCGGCTCGACTCGTTTACAGCCCTATTTACAAGTTAAAACAAGTTCATTAGTTTGATGCTTGTTATATTTTTCAGAAAATGTTTGAAAATGTTTTACAAAATCAGTCTGTATCGTCATCAGATCAACCAAGGTCATTAAATTGGACTTGGTAGATTAATTGAGTAATTAGGGTCATTAACTTGGACCTGAATACTTGAGTGGATTTCTTGTACTGATAGATTGTGTGTTTTGTGAGAAGATAGTTTGGAATGTTTGATGTTTGAGACACAGGTTTTGGACTTCATCATTCCCACGGAAGCTAATTGTCAAAGCTTGAACCAGATCAAGACCTCAGATTCTAGCATATTGAGAGGGGGAGTCTGTGAAAGGGGGAGTCTGGAGCAATAGTTAAAGGGAAGTCTGTAGATGGAACTAGGAAGTGAACCTTAACCTGTGAAGATAGAGTTTTTACGAAGAATAGACAGAGTTGGAGAAAAAGAGCAAGACTGAAGACTCGGAGCCGAAGACTTCGTCAACATCCAAGGGGGAGTCTGTTGGTGCACGGAATGTCTGTTGACTACGTTTATATCAAGTCTTAGATCAAAATAGGTTAGATTGGAGCTTGAAAGTCAAAATAGGGTTTAGTATAGTAATTTCGCTTATGTGTACATAGGTTAGTAGTGATTTCACTTATAGGTCATAGGGTTGCGCTCTTAAGGTCACTAGGTGGTTTCGCTGATAAGTTCACATGGGGTTTCGCTCATAGGGCAATCTTACGAGCGAAATCAGGCAAACTATAAATACCCTATCATGTGATCTCATTTGTAACTTGGAGCGAAACCTGGTCATATGCTTTGTAACGAAACTCTGTCAAATTGCATTCAGAAAGCATCAATAGAGAAGGAATTAAAAGAGGAAAAGCTGTTGTTACTTTGTGTACATTGATTCCGCCTTTATACGCAAAGATGAACTGCCTTAACTGACTTTTCGGGTCATAGATCGGTCCAACACACCCTCTCTCTCCCATCATCTTCAAACTTTTGTTCATCCATTCCAACTTCACAAAAGGTGCAAGAAGGTGTTTAAGAAGGTTGGTGCTTAAAGAACTTGAAGGACATCTCTTGTGTGCTTTTATCCACTACATATTCTCCATTGTTCTACCCCAGCTTGAAGCTAGTAGTAAGACTCTTATTAACCTTGTTACTTCCATTTTTGTTGGTTAAAAAGATGTACATTATTATGAATAACAAGAACACTAAAAGAACATGAACTAAAAGTTTAAACATAAGGTTTACATCAAGATGAAATATGATGAAGTGTTGTTAGTATGATGTTGTTTGGTATATGTTGATGCTTGCTTGTTGATTACTAGAAATGTTGTTGTTGATCACTAAGCATGTTAACGGAACAAATAGAACTTGCGTTAGAGCACTATAAGCTGAAAACAGCTTCTGTCCAAACATTTTCAGCCAACTTCAACTGACTGTAAACAGGTCGATATTTATCGAAAAACTGATTTTCTTGAGTCTATAACATGTTATTTCGAAATACGGTTCTAATGGCACTAGAATCATAATTTTTGGACTTCGTTTGCTATTTTTAAAGGGTCGTTTTTCACAGCAGCAAAAGCTGCGTTTCTACTGCAGAAAATGTGTGTTATGTTTTTCATCATAACTTAAAATCTGTGTAGAATTAGATCATGCAATTTGTACTGTAGATGGACACTGATGTCGTTGTAGTTCTTCTACTGGAATTTCGTCAATCGGACTTACGATGAATTTTAAATGAATTTTTCCGTGGACTGCAGTCAGAAAGTGATGAATCTGATTGCAGTCTGGTAAATGATTTTTTATAAAATATTGGTAATAAATTGGATCCCGAGATTTTTACACAATAATATTTGGATCGTTTAAGACATTCTGTAAAAAGTTGGGAATTTTTGAAGTAAGTTAACTATTTTATTAAAATGCCCGAAAACAGCCCAGTTTTGGATATTAAAGCTGAAATGACATAAGTAGTAATTTGCGTGTCTAAATGTCGAGTATGTTATCTGAGGATGATCTACATGTTATATGTCAATGAAAGTATTATGTGCAATATCGTATGCTTGCTCTTGAGTAGCTATAAGTGGAAAGTTTATATGGGCGTGAACTATTAAAGTGAGTGCATGTTATGTAGTAGATACATGTAGGAACTTTGTGCTCTATTTGAAAACACTAAATGACTAACTGGTAATCATATTAGACGTGATTGACCGACCTTGACTGTTAGCTATTTTTGAGAGTCAAACTAAGCAACCAAAGGTGAGTTCACACTTTCTACAAGGCATGGGATTCCCGGTGGTTGGGAATGGGTTAAAAAATTAAAACGGAACCTACATATCCTCCTTGGGTAGGATATGTACTGCCATCCTCCATGGGTAGGATGCCAATATTAATCCTGTGTATTCTCTTTGGGTAGAATACGTACGTTCGTCCTCCTTGGGTAGGACAACAACCTTAAAACTTACTAGACAAAACTCTATCATGAAGTCCCTCATTTTTTTATCGACTTAATCGTCGGGCCAATGGCAAGCGGGTCATTAGTTAATAGCGCTATTAGGGTTGACAAGCCTCACACCGTGCCGTTCGGACGGGCGTGTACTAACGGATCTGGGCAAACTGTCAATGATGATAGACATTGACGTAGGGCACAACTATTGTTCGTCAGTTGTCGATATGGTAACGGTCTAGTGGTTCACATGGGGAAGCCCCCTCTAATTATGAATACGGTTTGGGAAAAACAGAGCTACTGGTTAACTCGTGGTTTACGAAACAACTTACGGTTTTCAAAACAAACTTGCAAAATTAAACAACCAACTGTGAACTCACTCAACTTTGTCGTTGACTCGTTGTTACATGCCTTACAGGTCGTTAGATGCTTATGGAGCTTGCACGAGAAGGAGGTCGTTGTGGAATACGGACTGTTATGTTCCGTGCTAAACATTTAATCCTTATGAATTTATTGAACTTATGTTTTGGACTTTAAAACTTATGAACTATGAAACTTATGTTTTGGTTTTACGTCTTATGCTTCCGCTGTTTAATTTGAACTTGATTAACTAGTTTTTTTTTAACACCAATTATATTGCTTGGTTGGACTTTACTATTTTAAATACATTGTTCAATATGATTGGTGGCTTGATCCTGGTCATGTCACGCCTCCAAGCGGTAATACTCTGCATGGTGGATTTTGGGGGTGTGACAGATTGGTATCAGAGCCATTGGTTATAATGAACTTGGTTTTAAAAAGAAAGGGGGAAAGGCTTTTTGATAAAACCAGACTATAACCTGTACAGTGTTCAACGATCCACAACGACACTTCGCTCCACGTGCAAGACTCGACACAATAGGTGGTATGAATTGTGTTTATATTGTCTGTTTGATAGTTCACATAGTACATTAGTTAACGTGATAACTGCTATTTGAACCTTTTGTATTTACTTTCTTCTGTCATCCCATGCTTACGCACTTTTGCGACACTTTTCTCACTCACGTTGCTTCGTTGTGAAGATCATGAACGGACGCTGAGGACGTAGTAGTATCAACCTAACTCAAGCCCAGTTGACTGCTTTGATCAATGAACGAGTGGCTGAGGCACTTGCAGCTGTCCCTGCAGGAAGTATAACCTGCCATATCAACCCATCTTAGGACGTTTAGATCCTACCCTCGCGAACCAACCCTTGTGCTTAACCTTGTCTTTTATTCTCGCGCCACAGGTCAACATGCTCCGCCTCCCGTATGTACGTTCAAAACGTTCATGGATTACCGACCTAGTACTTTCAGCGGCACAGAAGGAGCTGTAGGTCTTCTCCACTGGTTCGAGAAGATTGAGTCTGTTTTTGAGATGTGTGAATGCCCTGAAGATCGTAGGGTGAAATTTGCGACTGGAACACTCGAAGGTGTTGCGTTAACCTGGTGGAAAGCACAGGTCCAACTGCTAGGGCTGGCGGTTGCTAATGCCACCCCATGGAACGACTTCAAAGAATTGATCAAGGAAGAGTAATGTAGTCGTGACGTCATCCACAAGCTAGAGGTGGAATTTTTCAATTTGAAGATGACGGGGTCTGAAATCGAGGCATACACAAAGAGATCGAACGAATTAGCTATCTTGTGCCCCACTATGGTGGATCCTCCTATCAAGCGTATCGAGCTGTACCTTAAGCGTTTGGTGCCAGAAATTCAAAGCCACGTGACCTCAGCTAATCTTGGCACCATTCAGCAAATCATCCGGTTAGCTCATCGTCTCACTGATCAGGCAGTTGAGCAGAACAAGCTGCCCAAGCGTATTAGCGCTACTACTACTTCTGATGCTCCCAGTGATAACAAGCGTAAGCGAGATGGAGCCTCCAGCAAGGGTTCAACTTCAGCTCAATCTCAGTCTCAGCAGCGAAGGACTGACGACTATAAGAGCCCTGGTCAGCAATCTTCGGGTAGTCAGGGGCAAGGTGGATACAAGGGAAACCACCCCAAGTGCAACCAATGCAACAAACATCATAGTGGGCAGTGCAACAAGGGCCGTTGTCTGAGATGTAACAAGTTTGGTGATGAAGCCAAGGATTGCAGGAGCTCACGTCCTGCGAATCAGAATCGTCAACAGCAGCCACAAGCCCCACAGAATCAGCAGCAGCAACAGCAGGTAACAGGGGATGTTATCAGTGTGGTGTTGAAGGTCACTTCAAGAGAAACTGCCCCCAGTTGAACCAGAATCAGAACAACAACAACCAAGGAAACGGGAACAACAATGGAGGCAACAACGGGGGTAACAATAATGGCAATGGCGCCCGAGGTCGTGCCTTCGTGATTGGTCAGGGTGATGCTAGGAATGATCCCAACGTTGTGATGGGTGAGTTTCTTTTGGATGATCTCTTTGTTACTGTTTTATTCGATTCGGGTGCCAATACTAGTTATGTGTCCTTAAAAGTTAGTCAAATGCTTAAGCGCACTCCAACACTTTTGACCCCCAAACACACAGTAGAGCTAGCAAACGGTAAAAGTCTCGAGGCCACACACATAGTTAAGGGTTGTAACCTTGTTCTCACGGGTCAGACCTTCTCTATCGATCTTATTCCTATCGTACTTGGTAGTTTCGACGTCGTTATTGGGATGGATTGGCTATCTCAACATCAAGCAGAGATTGTATGCAAGGAGAAAATCGTCCGTATTCCTCGTTCTGGTAAAGAACCCCTCATGATTCATGGTGACAAGAGTGGTGCTGTTGTAGGCATCATCTCTTTCCTTAAGGCCCAGAAGTGTTTGCGAAAGGGCCACACTGCTATCCTAGCCCTCGTTTCTGATACATCTTCGAAGGAAAAGAAGATAGAAGACATTCCTATTGTGCGCGACTTTCCTGAGGTGTTTCCTGAGGAATTACCTGGTCTTCCGTCTCATCGTCAAGTCGAGTTTCAAATCGAGCTAGCTCCTGGAGCAGCACCAATAGCTCGTGCACCTTATCCTCTAGCTCCATCAGAACTTGAAGAACTGTCCTCACAACTACAAGAGCTCTTGGACAAGGGTTTTATTCGCCCTAGATCTTCGCCTTAGGGAGCTCCAGTGCTATTTGTAAAGAAGAAAGACGGTACCTTCAGAATGTGTATTGACTACTGCGAACTCAACAAGGTGACCGTGAAGAATCGTTATCCTCATCCATGCATTGATGACGTATTCGACCAGTTGCAAGGGTCGAGCTATTACTCTAAGATTGATTTGAGATCGGGATACCATCAGCTGAGAGTCCGAGATGAGGACGTCTCCAAAACAGCATTCAGAACTCGTTATGGGCATTACGAGTTCCTAGTTATGCCTTTCGGATTAACGAATGCACCTGCGGTCTTCATGGATCTCATGAACCGAGTGTGCAAGCCTAACCTGGATAAGTTTTATAGTCTTCATCGACGACATCCTGATCTATTCTAAGAGTCAGGAGGAACACGAGCAACACCTGAGGCTTATTTTGGAACTTCTTCGAACAGAGCAGTTGTATGCCAAGATTTCGAAATGTGACTTCTGGCTTCGCGAAGTCCACTTTCTAGGCCACGTGGTAAACAAGGATGGGATTCATGTAGATCTATCCAAGGTTGACTCGATCAAGAACTGGCCTGCACCCCGTACACCAACAGAAATCTGCCAATTCTTGGGTTTGGCAGGATATTGCAGAAGGTTTATCAAGGATTTTTCTAAGATTGTGCAACCTCTCACTTCGCTAACTCAGAAGGGTGTCACCTACCGTTGGGGTGATGCACAGGAATCTGCTTTTCAGCACTTAAAAGATAGACCTTGTAGCGCGCATATCCTCTCATTGCCTGAAGGCACAGATGATTTTGTGGTTTATTGCGACGCCTCCATCCAAGGACTTGGTTGCGTGTTGATGCAACGTGACAAGGTCATTGCCTACGCATCGCGCCAACTTAAAGTTCACGAAAGGAACTACACTACTCACGACTTGGAATTAGGAGCAGTTGTTTTCAAACTTAAGATATGGAGACATTACCTGTACGGTACCAAGTGCTCCATTTACACCGATCATAGGAGTCTCAAGCATATCTTCAAGCAAAAGGAGTTAAACATGCGACAACGTCGATGGGTCGAGCTCTTGAATGATTACGAATGTGCGATCAAGTACCATCCGGGCAAAGCCAATGTTGTGGCCGACGCCCTCAGTCGAAAGGATACTATACCTAAACGTGTGCGAGCGTTACAACTTACCATCCAGTCTAGTCTTGCTACTCAGATACGAGATGCTCAGGTCGAAGCATTGAAAGCGGAGAACATCAGGGCTGAGTCCCTACGAGGATCAAGGAAACGGTTAGAACAAAAGGAAGACGGTGCCTACTATGTAAACGGGCGCATCTGGGTTCCACTTTATGGAAACTTATGCGAGCTTATGATGGATGAAGCACATAAGTCTCGCTATTCAGTGCATCCTGGATCGGATAAGATGTACCACGACTTAAAGACTACATACTGGTGGCCTAGCATGAAGGCCCACATAGCAACCTACGTCAGTAAATGCTTGACTTGTGCTAGGGTCAAGGTCGAATATCAGAAACCATCAGGCCTACTCTAACAACCAGAGATACCTAAATGGAAATGGGAGCAAATTTCCATGGATTTTGTTACTGGCCAGCCTAGATCTCAACGTGGAAATAATACCATTTGGGTAATCATGGATCGACTGACCAAGTCTGCACATTTTCTAGCTATCAAGGAAACGGATAGGTTTTCTACTCTAGCAGACATCTACCTAAAGGAAGTAGTATCAAGGCATAGAGTGCCAACCTCCATCATTTCTGATCATGACTCATGTTTTACATCTGAACTGTGGCAAGCTATGCACAAGTCCTTTGGTTCTCGATTAGACATGAGCACGACATATCATCCACAGACGGATGGGCAATCCAAACGCACCATCCAAACCCTCGAAGACATGCTTAGGGCATGTGTAATCGACTTTGGTAATGGCTGGGAAAAACACCTCCCGTTAGTGGAGTTTTCGTATAACAACAGTTACCACACCAGCATCCAGGCCGCTCCGTTTGAGGCATTGCACGGATGTAAATGCCGATCACCTCTCTGTTGGGCAGAAGTTGGTGACAGCCAAATCACAGGCCCAGAACTTGTGGTAGACACGACTGAGAGAATTGCTCAGATACGACAACGAATGGCGGCAGCTCGTGACCGTCAGAAAAGCTATGCTGATAAGCGAAGAAAGCCACTCGAGTTCCATATTGGGGATCGAGTGCTACTCAAAGTCTCACCTTGGAAAGGTGTAGTTCGATTTGGCAAACGAGGCAAACTCAATCCGCGTTATGTCGGACCATTCGAAATCATTGAGAAAATTGGCAAAGTCGCTTACAAGTTGAATCTACCTGAAGAACTCAGCGGAGTTCACAACATATTCCACGTGTCAAATCTGAAAAAGTGTGTGTCAGATGAGACCCCCATAGTTCCCTTAAAGGAGCTCACTATTGACGATCAGCTGCGATTCGTCGAGGAACCAGTTGAAATCACAGACCGAGACGTTAAGATTCTCAAGCGTACCAGAATACCTCTTGTTCGAGTTCGTTGGAACTCCCGTCATGGCCCAGAGTATACCTGGGAACGAGAAGACCAAATGAAACACAAGTATCCCCAGCTGTTTAAGAAAAGTGCAACCACTACTGAGACTGTAGCTACTGCAGAATTTCGGGACGAAATTCCAAACCAACGGGGGGATGATGTGACACCCCAGAAAAACCAGTAAACCACGTAACCTAACTAGCTTCCTCAGTAACCACGTGCTAAATTTCGGGACGAAATTTTCTTAACATGGGGAGAATGTGACAACCCTCATAATTACATGTATCCGTACGATTAATTAATACTATATTGTGCTTATTGATTGTATAGAAAATTGACTAAATGGTCCTGAATGTTTTCCTAAGTGTTAGGAATTAAAAGTGTTATAAAAAGTTACATAAAAGACACTATACGGAATAACTTAGCACTCTAACGAACCGGTGTTTAACCGAACAACCGGACATTACCCGAAACATCGAAATATTACTAGAAGCATTATTTCATATCTCTCCATATCCTTCCAAATCTCTACTTATCCTACACAATCAAGCAAGATCACACAACACTCAATATCCTCACTCTCTCTCTCCTCCATAACCGTCCACCCTCTCTCTCCCACCATCTTCAAACTTTTGTTCATCCATTCCAAGCTTCACAAAAGGTGCAAGAAGTTGTTTAAGAAGGTTGGTGCTTGAAGAACTTGAAGGACCTCTCTTGTGTGCTTTTATCCACTACATATTCTCCATTGTTCTTCCCTAGCTTGAAGCTAGTAGTAAGACTCTTATTAACCTTGTTACTTCCATTTTTGTTGGTTAAAAAGATGTACATTATTATGAATAACAAGAACACTAAAAGAACATGAACTAAAAGTTTAAACATAAGGTTTACATCAAGATGAAATATGATGAAGTGTTGTTAGTATGATGTTGTTTGGTATATGTTGATGCTTGCTTGTTGATTACTAGAAATGTTGTTGTTGATCACTAAGCATGTTAAAGGAACAAATAGAACTTGCGTTAGAGCACTATAAGCTGAAAACAACTTCTGTCCAACCATTTTCAGCCAACTTCAACTGACTGTAAACAGGTCGATATTTATCGAAAAACTGATTTTCTTGAGTCTATGACATGTTATTTCGAAATACGGTTCTAATGGCACTAGAATCATAATTTTTGGACTTCGTTTGCTATTTTAAAGGGTCGTTTTTCACAGCAGCAAAAGCTGTGTTTCTACTGCAGAAAATGTGTGTATGTTTTTATCATAACTTGAAATCTTTGTAGAATTAGGTCATGAAATTTGTACTGTAGATGGAAACTTATGTCGTTGTAATTCTCCCACTGGAATTTCGTCAATCGGACTTACGATGAATTTTAAATGAATTTTTCCGTGGACTGCAGTCAGAAAGTGACGAATCTGATTGCAGTCCGGTAAATGATTTTTTATAAAATATTGGTAAAGAATTGGACCCCGAGATTTTTACACAATAATATCTTGATCGTTTAAGACCTTCTGTAAAAAGTTGGGAGTTTTTGGAGTAAGTTAACTATTTTATTAAAATGCCCGAAAACAGTCCAGTTTTGGATATTAAAGCTGAATGACATAAGTAGTAATTTGCGTGTCTAAATGTCGAGTATGTTATCTGAGGATGATCTAACATGTTATATGTCAATGAAAGTATTATGTGCAATATCGTATGCTTGCTCTTGAGTAGCTATAAGTGGAACGTTTATATGGGCGTGAACTATTAAAGTGAGTGCATGTTATGTAGTAGATACATGTAGGAACTTTGTGCTCTATTTGAAAACACTAAATGACTAACTGGTAATCATATTAGGACGTGATTGATCGACCTTGACTGTTAGCTATTTTCGGGGGTCAAACCGAGCAACCAAAGGTGAGTCCACACTTTCTACAAGGCATGGGATTCCCGGTGGTTGGGAATGGGTTAAAGAATTAAAACGGAACCTACATATCCTCCTTGGGTAGGATATGTACCGCCATCCTCCATGGGTAGGATGCCAATATTAATCTTGCGTATTCTCCTTGGGTAGAATACGTACGTTCGTCCTCCTTGGGTACGAAAACAACCTTAAAACTTACTAGACAAAACTCTATCATGAAGTCCCTCATTTTTATATCGACTTAATCGTCGGGCCAATGGCGAGCGGGTCATTAATTAATAGCGCTATTAGGGTTGACAAGCCTCACACCGTGCCGTTCGGATGGGCGTGTACTAATGGATCTGGGCAAACTGTCAATGATGATAGACATTGGCATAGGGCACAACTATTGTTCGTCAGTTGTCGATATGGTAACGGTCTAGTGGTTCACATGGGGAAGCCCCCACTAATTATGAATACGGTTTGGGAAAAACAGAGATATTGGTTAACTCGTGGTTTACGAAACAACTTACGGTTTTCAAAACAAACTTGCAAAATTAAACAACCAACTGTGAACTCACTCAACTTTGTCGTTGACTCATTGTTACATGCCTTACAGATCGTTAGATGCTTATGGAGCTTGCACGAGAAGGAGGTCGTTGTGGAATACGGACTGTTATGTTCCGTGCTAAACTTTTAATCCTTATGAATTTATTGAACTTATGTTTTGGACTTTAAAACTTATGAACTATGAAACTTATGTTTTGGTTTTACGTCTTATGCTTCTGCTGTTTAATTTGAACTTGATTAACTAGTTTTTTTTAACACCAATTATATTGCTTGGTTGGACTTTACTATTTAAAATATATTGTTCAATATGATTGGTGGCTTGATCCTGGTCATGTCACGCCTCCAAGCGATAATACTCCGCATGGTGGATTTTGGGGTTGTGACAAGGTAAAGAAAGCAATATGGGAATGCGGCGTCGATAAAGCGCTGGGACCAGACGGGATCACATTTACTTTAATAAAGAATTATTGGGCAGACTTGGAAAAACCAATAATGGAGATGATGGCACAATTTCATACTCATGGCTCAATACAACAAAAGGTGAGTTCATCCTTTATAGCTTTAATTCCGAAGGTTACGGATCCACTTACGTTTTCAGACTATAGGTCAATCTCCTTGGTGGGAGTGATAAACAAAATTATTTCGAAAACGCTTGCAAATCGGCTAAAAAAAGTGGCATCTTGTATGGTGAGTAAAGTGCAATCTGCATTCATATCAAATAGAAACATAGTGTACGGGCCACTTGTTATAAACGAATTATTTTCATGGTCGAAAAAAACAAAAAAGAAGCACTTCATCTTTAAAGTTGACATAGGAAAGGCTTACGATTCGGTGAATTGGAAATTCCTAATTTCCATTTTGGGGCATATGGGCTTTCCTTCAAGATGGAGACAATGGGTAATGGGCATACTTTTATCGGGAAGGGCATCGGTTATCATAAATGGTTCGCCATTGGGAGAATTCCAATACCGAAGAGGGTTGAGGCAAGTGGACCCATTGTCTCCTTTTTTGTTCATTCTAGTGATGGAAGTGCTAAACGTGATGATGACAAAGGCAACAAGTAAAGGGTTATTTAAAGGAGTCAAATTGCCAAAAGATGGCCCGCACTTCTCACACATGTTCTATGCAGACGATGCAATTTTTATGGGGGAATAGACAAGGGAGAATTTGGCGAATTTAAGAAGATTGTTGAGATGCTTTCATATGGTGTCGGGATTAAAAGTGAATGGTCAGAAAAGTTTCTTATATGGTATTGGGGTTGAAGATCTAGAAGCATCACAGGTGGCAAAGGTTTTAAAATGTAAACATGGTAATCTTCCTTTTACATATTTGGGGCTAAAGGTGGGGGCAAGCATGAATAGGGAGGCAAGTTGGAAAGAAGTTATTGATACCTTTAATGCTAGATTGGCGAGTTGGAAAGGGAAGTTGTTATCCTTTGCCGGTAGGATTACATTGATCAAATCGGTACTAGGATCGCTTCCAAATTATTATATGGCTTTGTATAAAGCACCGTTGAAGGTAATTAAAACGTTAGAGAGCAATTGGAGGAAATTCTTGTGGGGTGGATGTGATAACATTAAAAAAATAAATTACGTCAAGTGGGAGAAAATTCTCGCTTCCAAAAAAGTCGGTGGGCTTGGAGTTCGGTTCATTCGAGATCTAAACCTTGCTCTATTACTGAAGTGGTGGTGGCGTTTAAAGTCGAACCCGGACCAACTTTGGGTGATGACTATAAATGTGATTCACCATCATAAAAAAATTAACAAGTACCGTACCAATTAAAAATGCAAACTCGGGTGTGTGGAAGGCGATTGTCAGGATAAAGACGACTTTAAAAAACTTGGTATCATGGTGACTGATCCTTTGGTAAGCAATATCGGTTCGGGAAAGAATACTCTTTTTTGGATAGACAACTGGTTAGATGGAGGAAATCTTCGAGACCGATTCCCTTTAATTTACCAGGTTACAAAAAAGAAGGGGTCACGAGTTATTGATTGTTACAAGGACTGCAATGGTGGAAGACTCTGGTCGTGGGAATGGGTAAGGGTACCAGCTAACAGTTCTAAAGCCAAGGAAGCAGAAGATTTAAACATGATTTTGGCAGCAAAAGTTCTTCCAAACAGAGATGATTGCTGGAAGTGGAAAACAAGCAAGGATGGAGGGTTCACAGTCAAGGAGGTGAGAAAAATAATTTCAAGTCAACTAGATCTAAACGTTGCTTTGGATAATTTCTCGTGGAATAAAGTAGTTACACCCAAAGTGAATATGTTTGTCTGGCGAGCAAAAGATGGCAATATATCTTCGGCAAGAGCACCGGAGGAAAGGGGGATAATAGGTCTCAACACGACATGCTCAATGTGTGGATCAGGGGTAGAGGATTCGGAACACATTCTGGTAAAATGTCAAGCAACAGATGAGGTCTCGAAACAGATTTTGTGGTGGCTTAAATTACCTTAAGTCAACATATTTACACAGTGAAATATCTTCTACAAACCGTTGGCAAGACGTGTCTTTCGAAAAAGCATGCAAAGGTTATTCATGCAGTTTTTTCACAAACAATGTTGAGCCTTTGGAATGCTAGAAACCGGTAAGTTTTTGAAGGAAAAGGGATTTGCACTTACAAAGTCGTGGAGGAAATAAAAGAAAGTTCGTTCGAGTGGATCACCAATAGATCAAAGTTGTCGAACGTTACATGGAGCGATTAGAGAAGATTTAATATAAATGTTTGACTGTTATTTGGTTTATTGTTTCTGTATTGTTCCTTTCTTTTGTTTTTTTTTTTTTTTTTTTTTTTTTTTGTCCTGCCTAGCTTCTTGTTGGGCCGGAATTGTCTTGTGCTTTTTATAAAAGTGTTTCGTTGCATGTCAAAAAAAGTAACATATAGACAGAAGACGGGGAAGAAAGGAATAATAGAACTAATTATTGGGTTCCGTGAGGTCGGACTTGACCTAGTGTGTATATAACTAGCTTTTTCCCCGGTGCGCGTTGCCGTGCCACTTTATGTGTATTTGTTTTGCTTTTTTCAGCCAATTTACTGCGGTATTGGTACCGTACATATGCTCGGTTTAACAACAAAATAGATAAAATTAAATGATATTACTTTAAAGCAAACAAACAAAAAGTATAAGCCAATAACCCAATAAGCATAAACATTAATGGAAGTGGGATCATACACATTCAAACGTCAGTGTTCTTCTTTCTACGAATTATCCTATAAAACATCTTGGTTCCACCACATATACGAACTGCCATCACTGAATTGGACAAAATATCAAGATCTCACATAAACTCACAAAAATCAAAACAATTTTTTTGTCTAAAATGATGGATCTCCAAATAAATGAAGAATGAAGTGTGGAGAGTGTATAAAGTAACCGAAAAACTAACTTTATTGATGTTTAGGGACTATATAGTATATTATAAAGTATAAGGGTAGTAGCGATGATTATTAAAGTTCTGGGTTATTTATGAAACATTTCTGCATTAAAGAAGAAGTAGAAAAAAAATTTTACGAAACGTTTATACATTACAGATGAAGTAGAGCCTAATACTAAGCACATTTTCGTGTTAACGCGTTTTCGATCTTGTTGTTACCTAGACACTACTAACATATGGACAAAACAATGTGACAAGAAGGACATCAAAACTAAAAATAAAAGTGCTAACCTAATTAAAGTAAAAGTGCTGCTAATTAAACGTATTCCATTTCTCCCTCTCAGATGGGGTATGCTGCTAATTATAAAAGTAAAAGTGCACCCATCATCAGAAAGTACTTTCCCTTTCAGATGGGGTATATGCTGCTAATTATAAACACATCTAGTCAAGTTGCTAGGTCCTTATAAATTGCAATTGATCGATCAATCACACGCCACTAGACCAACCTCCTTTCAATAGTAAAAAGGAAAACGATGTTTCCATTCACCACAAATATTGATATCCCCGTTACGGATCCACAACAGGCAACAACCACACTTCCCACAGCCGCCTATGTGATTTTGCTCCAATGCCTTGACTACATCCTTAAAATATCAGCACGAGCTATTCGTGCTGGTATAGTGGCGCCTGTCCGCCACGTGTGGGCTTATTATTGTTACCCTCAAGTGGTATTTATGGAAGAACGTGTCGTCATGCCCCGTTCAGCTCTAGCCTTTGTTATTAGTGCTCTTATTGCTTTTGCGGAAATCAAAGCGCAAGGCCAACCTGGCTTCCCTTATACAACTCACCCTCACCTCATCAGGGTCTCTATTAACAGTGTCCTAACTTACGGCTTGGCTTGCGCAATAGAACTCGTTGTTTCTGCTATAGGTCTTTGTCGCACTTCCGCTTTTGCCATTTTTGCTCGAATGGGAAAAATAGGTTCGTTGTGCATTTTGGCGGTATCGTTGGCATGTTTGTTCTATCTCTGATCATACTAGCTAGCAACGGGAAAAAAGAAGCTGAGTTCATGTAGTTTGTGTTATCATATATATTATATAATTTGATACTGTATTTGTAAACCACAGGACGTAAATTGGCATTTCCTCTTTTAATTATATTCATCACTATATATATATATATATCAGTTACTTCCCATCATAGTTTTAGTTGCTTTGAGGTTCTTTAAAATAATACTCCAAGTACAAGTTAAATTTCTTTTTCTATAAGCGCGTTCATGGGATTCGTTCCTTTATATTATTTTTCTCCTTGTGTCACTAAACATGCACAACCACTACTAAAGACATAGCCATGCACAACGCACGTGCATGGGTGAGTCAAGTTTTCCCTACATTTTACATTTTAGACTATGGGGTGTGGAGGGGTTTGGATTGGGGTATTGCTCGACACGTGACAGGTGTGGGCTCCACCAGTCCACACCCAAAAAAGTGGGGTGTGGAAGGGCGTGGCCAGGCCGACGTTGGGGTGCCATGTGACACCTAATTAGTTCAAACCACCAAACGGCTAGCCAAACGGTCATCAACAACCAGCCAACCATTGCCAGACACATCACCGTAGGCCAACGTCCCACGCCAAGCACTATTGTCACGCCAAACGAGCAACGCCCACCAAAACACCAACCCAGAGTGGTGGCGTTAAAGGGCCAACAACGCCCCTTTTCCACGCCACTCAGCTTTCACTCCAAGAGGTGAAGAATGTACAAAGTTTGGTTTTAATTGTCTTGAAGCATGTAACATCTTGTTTTACATTTAATTCTTTGTACAACTTCATCCAATAGTGGCACAAGTGTAGAAATACAAATTCTCGGGGTTTAATTAAGGAATTTAGGGTAATTTCTAAATCTTAATTTGAACTTGTTTAGTGATTTTCTTTTAAATCCTTCTTTATTCTACAATTCATGTCATGGTTTATTGGTTTTAGCAATGTGGTCATATGAACATTCCAGTCTAAGGGACGGGGTGGAGTCGTTATCTACTGTGATACATTCCTATCACTCGTGGAACACCGCCGCCTCCCCTAATATAACGAGTGATGAAGTGTAACGAGTGATGGGTATAACGCGTTGAATATGTAAGGGGATGAATGTGTATCTTGTACATTGTGCATTAATACTTGTACATTGGAATCCCATCACTAGTGATACCACCCCTCCTACATTTCTATCACTAGTGATAGAATATTGGGTGCTTACATGGCATGATTTGATTGGGTGCTCCCATCACTAGAATCTATCACTAGTGAACCACCCCGGGTCCCCTAACATCAATAGTAGAATCTCTATCTTTAGCTTCTAAATTTAATTAAATATCACATTTTTTTTAAATATAGCTCTAAATTTTGGTTAATTTACGATATCTCATTCTCATCTTTATCACTATCACACTCACAAACATTTATTTTATAATTTTTTTCTTTCTTAAATACTCAAAAACATTTATAGAGATGATGATCAATAATAGATCTCTATATTTATTTAATTAATATTCATAGAACTTTAACTTTGGAAGATGCAAATACTGATAAAGATGTAAAATAAAAGAAATCTTTACTTTAAATTTAGGAGATGCAAATATCCAAATGTGAATGCTCTACCAGGTTATAATTTCTAAATATGTGTAGAGTGGTCATATATATATATAAAACGTCAGCTATATATATGTTTGTTTGTGTTTATGGATCAAACTTAAAATTCTTGCAACAGTAAACTTTTGTAAAACCATTTAAATAGAAATTGAATTAACTGCAAGAAAAAAGAAGAGATAGAAATTAGATTTTTAGTAACATTATATATTTATTATATTAGAAAATAATCATTAGTTTAGCATATATTAATCTTGTTAGACTTTGCATTTCCATGTGCACATGAGAGTTCAAATCCCATTTGTAACAAAAATTTAACCGTTCAAAAAAAATATATATATATTAACCATGTACTTTTGTATAGCTTTTTTACTATTTGCCTTGTATATCTCTATTATGTTAGGTGATATAGATCTCTTGTATTTATTCAATTGAACAGTTTACATAATGAAACCAATCTGATGCTAGGTACAACAGCACAACAAGAAGTAGAACAAAAGACACCAAAGCAATGAAAGATAATTCAATTAGATATGAATTCGAGAAAATAAAGATCCTTAACTGGCACCAAGGCTATACTACAACTAAAGGGTTTTTCAAGTGGTAAAGGTTCTATTTTGTGGTGTATAAAAAATGTGTAATTGATGAAACAATGGTTAACCGGGCAGGGTTAACACACTGGTCTCGTCAAGAAGGGTTAATCCCTTCCTCTCGGAGATCGCTGGCTGGGTCACCGGTGGATGATCTCCTGCACAAGGAAACAAGCCGTGACTCGTAACAAGGAGGATGGGGTGGGGGGTGCTCCTTGTTACCACTCTCCGGCGTGAGAATCAGTAGTTTGCTTGGGAAGCAAAGCAAGATAATAGTAGTAGTTAGAGAGTTGTGAAGAGATACCTCAAACCTGGTTTGGGGTCGGTATTTATAGCCGAGTAGTGAAGGAGGAGATTGATGGATGGGCTGACGACGAGCTGCACCGTTGCAGGTGTGTCAGTCTCGCCGGCCGTGGGGGTTACGCCACGTCAGCCCATTGCTTTAATAGCTCTGACAGGGGACTGTCGCCGGCGCCACTTGCCTCGTGGTGTCAGCCACTTGCCTGGTGTGTCAGTCCACTTGTTGGATATGCAGGGTGCGGTGCGAGCCGCATCGCTGCATGCGGTAACGCCTGAAGTTACCGCGTCTCCTACTTGTGATCAAGAAATACGCGAGATGCGGTGTTGGCCGCATCATCGTATGTGGAGACTATTTGCTCGCTTCCCTTGTCGTGACGAAAATGGCCATATGATGCGGTGCCAGCCGCATCGATATGTTCATCTTCTTTCGTACTTGGGTCAAGCTATTCATCTTCGAACCGAATGGGTTCGAAGGATGTGACCGCATGGGTGCGGTTTGCTTACTGGTAGGGGTTTGTTTGATGCGGGTAATGGTCGTTTTGGGACCATACCCCTTCAAGTCCCCCCAGTCTAGTGTTGCTACCTTGTGCAAGTTGCACGTGGGAGGAGTACTGGACTTATGGTGTAGGAAGGTAGTGTGGCAGTCTGGAGAAAAGATCTGGTCAAAAATCCGGCTATGCCTCTTCCGTACTGGTGAAGGGGTTTCGCTTGATGCGAAATTCTCAGCCGTTGCATGTCGTCAGGTGGGTTGCCACCTGTTGTTGTGTTGAAGGCCTGTTAGGGACCTTCATAGTAATGCTGCACAAACTTCGAACCAACCTCTGGGATGGTGGTTCGAAGGTTTGCACATGTTTCGAACCTCTTGGAGGTGGTTTCTTCTTCGAACCATTTGCCAGAATGGTGCACGAAGAAGAAAAGAAAAGCTTTTAAACCAACCTTTGCGGTCGGGTTTGAAGGTTTTGGATGTTGTGTTAGAACTTTGCTCAAGTTCTATGTTCAGCATCCTATGATGAGATGACCATCCCTTTTTTGTGGGGTGTTCGTGGTCGTCTTGATAGCTCTCAAGTAACCGTACGTTCTTTGCGGTTACTTCGTTGCGTCATTGTTGGCCCTGTTTGGTCGAACAATGTGGATCTAAACTATGGGTAAATAAACATGGTCATAGGCAAGGGGATGCCCATCGTTGTTTATTCCATGCGATCCATTGGTAGGTAAACAAAGTCCTAAGCAGACTTGTTACCGCGGTCCGTTGGTAGGTAAACAAAGTCATAGGCAGACTTGTTACCGCTGTTCGGACACTTGCTGCTTGATAAGTGCTTGTTTAGAGCACGTATCTGCGTTCTTTCCGGAGCCACTTTCCTTCACGCTCCAATACCGAGTTTATAACGAGGTAGCCTCGTTCGGTGATGTGGAGTGAGCTTTGCTCTTCCGTAGCAACCACTCTGCGGAAGCTATGGTTATGTCTGTAGCTCTTCATGGGTGTCTGCGATGTTGCAGTCCCATTTTCGCTCAAAGTGTGCTTGTTGCACGGATGTAACTCTTGAAGGTTCAGGAGTCAGGGCTGCTGATGTGCGGGCGCGTACATTCCGTTCCTTCTTTTTTCTGAAGAAGTTGTTCATGCACCCTCTGTGGTTGTGAACCGGACAGGAGGGATTTGAAGCTTGAAGAGAATGAAGGCAATGCGCTTTGCCTGTTCCTGAGATGCGGTTCACTCCAAAGAACAACACTGGTTCTGAGCATCTGACACATCTGAATGGGTTCATGTGTGTCACTTCCGCATATTTCACGTGTGCTCGTGAGTGATGCGGAAAAGGTAATATATCCCTTTATAGTATAGATAGATATACCCTAAAAAATAGGTAGAAATATATCTACCCTTTAGGGTATATCTATCTATACTATAAAGGGATATATTACCTTTTCCGCATCACTCACGAGCACACGTGAAATATGCGGAAGTGACACACATGAACCCATTCAGATGTGTCAGATGCTCAGAACCAGTGTTGTTCTTTGGAGTGAACCGCATCTCAGGAACAGGCAAAGCGCATTGCCTTCATTCTCTTCAAGCTTCAAATCCCTCCTGTCCGGTTCACAACCACAGAGGGTGCATGAACAACTTCTTCAGAAAAAAGAAGGAACGGAATGTACGCGCCCGCACATCAGCAGCCCTGACTCCTGAACCTTCAAGAGTTACATCCGTGCAACAAGCACACTTTGAGCGAAAATGGGACTGCAACATCGCAGACACCCATGAAGAGCTACAGACATAACCATAGCTTCCGCAGAGTGGTTGCTACGGAAGAGCAAAGCTCACTCCACATCACCGAACGAGGCTACCTCGTTATAAACTCGGTATTGGAGCGTGAAGGAAAGTGGCTCCGGAAAGAACGCAGATACGTGCTCTAAACAAGCACTTATCAAGCAGCAAGTGTCCGAACAGCGGTAACAAGTCTGCCTATGACTTTGTTTACCTACCAACGGACCGCGGTAACAAGTCTGCTTAGGACTTTGTTTACCTACCAATGGATCGCATGGAATAAACAACGATGGGCATCCCCTTGCCTATGACCATGTTTATTTACCCATAGTTTAGATCCACATTGTTCGACCAAACAGGGCCAACAATGACGCAACGAAGTAACCGCAAAGAACGTACGGTTACTTGAGAGCTATCAAGACGACCACGAACACCCCACAAAAAAGGGATGGTCATCTCATCATAGGATGCTGAACATAGAACTTGAGCAAAGTTCTAACACAACATCCAAAACCTTCAAACCCGACCGCAAAGGTTGGTTTAAAAGCTTTTCTTTTCTTCTTCGTGCACCATTCTGGCAAATGGTTCGAAGAAGAAACCACCTCCAAGAGGTTCGAAACATGTGCAAACCTTCGAACCACCATCCCAGAGGTTGGTTCGAAGTTTGTGCAGCATTACTATGAAGGTCCCTAACAGGCCTTCAACACAACAACAGGTGGCAACCCACCTGACGACATGCAACGGCTGAGAATTTCGCATCAAGCGAAACCCCTTCACCAGTACGGAAGAGGCATAGCCGGATTTTTGACCAGATCTTTTCTCCAGACTGCCACACTACCTTCCTACACCATAAGTCCAGTACTCCTCCCACGTGCAACTTGCACAAGGTAGCAACACTAGACTGGGGGGACTTGAAGGGGTATGGTCCCAAAACGACCATTACCCGCATCAAACAAACCCCTACCAGTAAGCAAACCGCACCCATGCGGTCACATCCTTCGAACCCATTCGGTTCGAAGATGAATAGCTTGACCCAAGTACGAAAGAAGATGAACATATCGATGCGGCTGGCACCGCATCATATGGCCATTTTCGTCACGACAAGGGAAGCGAGCAAATAGTCTCCACATACGATGATGCGGCCAACACCGCATCTCGCGTATTTCTTGATCACAAGTAGGAGACGCGGTAACTTCAGGCGTTACCGCATGCAGCGATGCGGCTCGCACCGCACCCTGCATATCCAACAAGTGGACTGACACACCAGGCAAGTGGCTGACACCACGAGGCAAGTGGCGCCGGCGACAGTCCCCTGTCAGAGCTATTAAAGCAATGGGCTGACGTGGCGTAACCCCCACGGCCGGCGAGACTGACACACCTGCAACGGTGCAGCTCGTCGTCAGCCCATCCATCAATCTCCTCCTTCACTCCTCGGCTATAAATACCGACCCCAAACCAGGTTTGAGGTATCTCTTCACAACTCTCTAACTACTACTATTATCTTGCTTTGCTTCCCAAGCAAACTACTGATTCTCACGCCGGAGAGTGGTAACAAGGAGCACCCCCCACCCCATCCTCCTTGTTACGAGTCACGGCTTGTTTCCTTGTGCAGGAGATCATCCACCGGTGACCCAGCCAGCGATCTCCGAGAGGAAGGGATTAACCCTTCTTGACGAGACCAGTGTGTTAACCCTGCCCGGTTAACCATTGTTTCATCATTGATCGACCCAGCCACGCCTGGCTGTTCCCAATCGTGCTTTGATTCCTTCGACTAGGCCTTTATTTATACTCTCGACTTGGCCGTTCCCTTGCGGGTGTGCGACGGACGAGAATATGTGTTTGATGTTCAGCTCTTCTAGCCATTTTTGGAATTCGTCGGCAGCGAAGTTGGTGCCGTTGTCGGTAACAATGTACATTGGTAAACCGAAACGGCAGATGATGTGCTCCCAAATGAACTTTCTTGTTACCATAGCAGTGGTGGAAGCGAGTGGTTTCGCCTCTACCCATTTTGTGAAGTAATCAACCGCCACTATGATAAATTTAACTGCACCTGGTGCGTCCGGGAATGGTCCCACTACGTCGATTGCCCATTTTTGAAAAGGCCATGCAGTAGTGACGGGGACCAGATTGTTCTTTGGTCGCAAAGTTTTTGGAGCATGGCGCTGGCAGTCCATGCATTTGCGTAATTCTTTGACGGCGTCCAGGTGCATGCCGGGCCAGTAATACCCGGCATTCATGATTTTTGCCACGACCGTGCGTGGTTCAGCATGTATGCCACATATACCCTCATGTATCTCTCGGATGAGGTATGTGGCATCTTGTGGATTAACGCATCGGAGGAGCGGTCCGAGGTATGACTTTCGGTATAAGATACCGTCTCCCATTTGATAGTGGCACGCTTTGTATTGTAACTTACGTGCCTCTGTTTTGCTCTCGGGAGTCACACCTGACTGAAGGTATGCGATAATTGGTGTCATCCATGACGTTGTTCCGTATTGGATGACACTGACCTGGCGTAGAGGAACCGAAGGATTTTGCAAAATCTCGATACGTACCTCCTTTGCCAGGTGTTGGAAGCTGGTGGATGCAAGCTTTGATAGTGCATCCGCGGATTTGTTTTCGCTTCGATTAATGTGTCGAATATTGAATGAAGCGAATTTGGATTTTAGCTGCAGGGCTTGCTCGAGGTAGAGGATCATGATATCCCCTTTGGCGGCATAGTCGCCGCGTACCTGGCCCGCAACTAACAAAGAATCGACATGCGCTTCCAGATGTTGCACGCCGATTTTGACTGCTAAACGTAGCCCGGCTAATAGTGCTTCATATTCTGCCTCGTTGTTCGTGCTTTTAAAATCGAGGCGGATGGCATATGTAAGCTCTTGGCCGTCAGGGCTGACGAGTCGCAGACCTGCGCCCGCACCTTCCTCGTTGGATGCACCATCGGTAAATAGTGCCCATACTTCTGAGGAGGGCGGTGGGGGCGCAGGGTTTTGGGATTCTTCGCATTCTTGGATGCGATCCGCTGGTACTTCAGCGGCGAAATCAGCTAAGATTTGGCCTTTGATGGCAGGGCGCGGTTTGTAATGTATCGTGTGTGCGCCCAGCTCAATTGCCCATTTTGCTAATCTCCCAGAGATGTCGGGTTTGGACAGGATCGGGCCGATCCTGTAATTGGTTAGCACTGTGATGATGTGGTTTACGAAGTAGCGTCGTAACCGTCTTGAAGCATGTACCAGTGCTAGTACCAATTTTTCCATTATTGAGTATCTCGTCTCCGGGTCGTTGAGCATTTTGCTGATATAATAGATGGGTGTTTGAACCCCCGCTCGTTCCACTATTAATACCGCGCCCACTGCGTTGTCTGCAGCGGATAGGTATAAGATGAGTGGCTCATCTTTGCATGGTGCGGTTAGTGTTGGGAGTTGTATCAAACACTCCTTCATTTCCCGGAAGGCCTTTTCAGCCTCTGTGGTCCACTGGAATTGTTCTTTCTTTGAACAGCTTCGCAGGGTCTTGATGAAAGGGTATGACTTGGCTGCGTGGTTAGCCAAGAACCTGTTGAGTGCCGCCAGCCTTCCGGCCAGGCGTTGCATATCTTTCATCGATGCAGGCGATGGCATGCGCTCGATCGCCTGCACCTTTTCCGGGTTTACCTTGAATCCATCTTTGGTGACGATGAACCCAAGGAATTTGCCTTCTTCCATTCCAAACGAGCATTTCCCTGGATTGAGCTTCATGTTGACGCTTCGCAGAGTTTGGAATGTTCTTTCTATATCGGTGAGCATGGTATCTTCCTCCATGCTCATGACGACCAGGTCGTCCATATAGATTTCGACACTTTTGCTTATTTGACCGCGGAAAGTGTCGTTCATCAGTTTCTGGTAGGTTGAGCCCGCGTTGCGCAACCCAAACGGCATTTTTGTATAGCAGTAATTTCCGGTTGGGGTCCGGAATGCCGTTTTGTCTTCATCCTCAAGTGCCATTTGTACCTGGTGGTACCCTTTGTAGCAATCGAGGAAACACTTCCACCGAAATGGCGCGAGGTTATCGACCTTTTCGTCGATTTCCGGAAGCGCGTAACAATCCTTGGGGCAGGCCTTGTTAAGGTCCTTGTAATCGACGCACATGCGCCAGCCCCCGGATGGTTTTTCTACCATGACAGGGTTGGATAACCAAGTCTGGTACTTGACTTCCCGCAGTATACCTGCGGAGAGCAGTTCTTCGATCTGCTCTTGCATCGCCTGATTTTTAGCTGACCCGAGGTGGCGTTGGCCTTGGATCACTGGCTTGATACCTGGTTTGGTATTCAAATAGTGCTGCGCTATTTCGCGTGGGACCCCTGTCATGTCTGCGGGAGTCCACGCGAAGATGTCTTGGTTCCTGAAGAGGAGCTCCTTCAGGTGCGCTCTGGTGGTCGAGGATAAGGCGTGACCCAACGTGACCTTCTGTTCCGGGTGCTTTGGGTTGAGAACCCATTTTTCCGGTTGGCCGACGGGGGTGGGCCTTGCGACCTTTGTCGGACGTGCTTCGTCCGTCATCATGACGTCCTTGCGGGCGTAGATGATTGCAACCCCCGATGCGGTTGGGAAACCAACCGCGGAGTGGGGGACGGATGTGATCATATTGAAATCTCCTTGGGATTCTCTCCCAAGGAGAACGTCATAATTGGAGGTGTGGGGTAAAACCATGAAGTTTACCTCCTCCGTCCGCGTGTGTTTACCATTGGTAAGACGCACGGGAAATGTAATTTGACCTAGGGGAAAGACTGTTTCCCCTGCGAATCCGGCCAGCGGGTAATCTACGGCTTGCAACCGATCTTTGTCCTCTTGGTCAAATTGATTGAAGCATTGCTCGTAGATTATATCGGATGTACTGCCCGGGTCGATGAACAGACGCTCGGTGCAGTAATGGGCCAGCTGGCCTGAAATGACGACGGCGCGTCTATCACGCGGTCCGCCTCGGACTTTTGGGAAGACGACTTGCTCGTCTTTCCAATCATTGTCCGGTCTTCGTGCCGCTTTGCGCGGCCTACCCTTGCCTCCGTAAATCATGTGGGTGGAAGCCACGTACATGGCTTTCTTTCCGGAGGAGGTGCCTTCGTTGTGAGGGGTGATATGCTTGGTGGGCTTTTGTCCACCTGGCAAAAGGTGTTGCAGTTTCCCCTCTTTCAACGCCCGCTCAATCTCCAGCCGGAGACTGATGCAGTTGTTGGTGGTGTGGCCCGAGTCCTTGTGGTAC
Organism: Helianthus annuus; assembly: GCF_002127325.2. Classification (NCBI taxonomy): domain Eukaryota; kingdom Viridiplantae; phylum Streptophyta; class Magnoliopsida; order Asterales; family Asteraceae; genus Helianthus; species Helianthus annuus. The sequence continues at coordinate 151,641,556 of NC_035445.2, forward strand.
TCACAGTATAGTGTGAGGTCCTGACTTTTCTTGGACTTCATTGGTTGGGCCGGTCGCAAGAATTGTGGATCTGCGAGGAGGACCTCTCTTGGCGACTGGTTGATCTCGGTCCATTTGCGGTCCCGAGATTCTTTTCTTGGTGCCCGAGTGTCTCGGGCAGGGTTGTAGCATTGTGGGTCAAACGTGTTGGGTTGCGGGAAATACGGTTTAGTAATATCCCGATTTCCTGTATCCCGGTTTCGTTTGTTGTTACGTTTGGACCCTTGGTGGGATGTTTCGGCTTGGGGTTTTGCCTTTTTGACGTGCGGTTCGAGCGACCGCTGTGTCTGGGCATATGTCTTGACTGCGGTCATGACATCCTCCCATTTTTTAGGCAAACCCTCCTTGCCGGAGATGGTCATGATCATCTCTCTGTCTTTGACGGCCCGAATAAAATGGTTTCGCGCCATTTGGTCCGCCACGTCGCCTATCTCTAGGCATTCTTTATTGTAACGGATGACGAATGCCTCGAGCGATTCGTCATCCCTTCGCCAGATGTTCATGACGTCCAACGAATCGCGTTCGTGGCGTCGCTGTTGGCTAAAATGGGCGAGGAACTTGGCGCGCAAGTCCTCGAAAGAATCCAGTGATCCCACTGGCAAAGAATCAAACCATGCCCTGGCCAGACCGATAAGGGTCTGGGGGAAAAAATTGCACCAGGTGGGTTCGTCCCACCTGCCATTGACGCCTGCGCCTGTGAAGATGTTCATGTGGTCGTCCGGGTCGGTCGAGCCACTGTATTTCCCAATGTTGACTGGGAATTTTGTCGTTGTGATATCGGCGTTGGCGATGTGCGGGACGAATTTTGAATTTTCGGCCGCGGCCCTTGGCCTGTATGGTTCGTGCACAGGGCGCTTTGCCGCCCTGAGGTATGTAGTGCGGGGGTGACTGGGAGGAACATAGTTGCGTCCCCCCGGTCTGCTGTTGGTGTCGTGAGACTCCCCGCGGTAGGTTTGATCGTCAGGGTCGGTATGACCGTACCCTTCCGTGTAAGGTTGCGGGCCCAGTCGGCTCTGGATGCCTGGGCCGCGCCTGGAGGCTGACCGCCTCCTATCTTCGCCATAGGGGCCCAGGCGGGTATGCACTGGCCCTCTGGAGCGGGACTCATATGAGGAAGTATCCTCATTGAGTGTATTGACCGAACAGTAAGATGATCCACGGTCGTCATGTCGGCTTCTGGAAGCCGGACGTGAGTGTAACCTGCCATCGTATTGGAGTATACGGTTGGCAGGTGTGTGTTGTATTGGAGTAGGCCCAGCTTGTACGTTTGCTTCCGTACAAGCGCGGTTGTAAGCCGCTATCAGCAGGTCAGTCTGCTGTTGGTACCAGGAGTGTAAGTCCACGCCTGGTGGAAGCACAGTTGGGGCCTGTGATAAGTCGTGTCCGAACGCAAAGGATGGGATCCTTTGGGTGGACGTTCCAATGTGTCCGGGTTGGGGGGTCGAAGGGTGGACCCCTGTTGGGACCGGGGGATTTGGATTATCCGCATTGGTGTTTTGGTTATCAGTCATGATCTTGAGAGGGAGAGGGATGGATTAAAAAGTGCTAAGAGTAGCGGTGGGCGCCAATGATGAAACAATGGTTAACCGGGCAGGGTTAACACACTGGTCTCGTCAAGAAGGGTTAATCCCTTCCTCTCGGAGATCGCTGGCTGGGTCACCGGTGGATGATCTCCTGCACAAGGAAACAAGCCGTGACTCGTAACAAGGAGGATGGGGTGGGGGGTGCTCCTTGTTACCACTCTCCGGCGTGAGAATCAGTAGTTTGCTTGGGAAGCAAAGCAAGATAATAGTAGTAGTTAGAGAGTTGTGAAGAGATACCTCAAACCTGGTTTGGGGTCGGTATTTATAGCCGAGGAGTGAAGGAGGAGATTGATGGATGGGCTGACGACGAGCTGCACCGTTGCAGGTGTGTCAGTCTCGCCGGCCGTGGGGGTTACGCCACGTCAGCCCATTGCTTTAATAGCTCTGACAGGGGACTGTCGCCGGCGCCACTTGCCTCGTGGTGTCAGCCACTTGCCTGGTGTGTCAGTCCACTTGTTGGATATGCAGGGTGCGGTGCGAGCCGCATCGCTGCATGCGGTAACGCCTGAAGTTACCGCGTCTCCTACTTGTGATCAAGAAATACGCGAGATGCGGTGTTGGCCGCATCATCGTATGTGGAGACTATTTGCTCGCTTCCCTTGTCGTGACGAAAATGGCCATATGATGCGGTGCCAGCCGCATCGATATGTTCATCTTCTTTCGTACTTGGGTCAAGCTATTCATCTTCGAACCGAATGGGTTCGAAGGATGTGACTGCATGGGTGCGGTTTGCTTACTGGTAGGGGTTTGTTTGATGCGGGTAATGGTCGTTTTGGGACCATACCCCTTCAGTAATCTAGGAGTAGATTTGAGGGTGTGATTTGTAGTTCGAAAGAAAATAATTACAACTTGTTTAGCATATTGGTCTAATTGATGTCAGGCAAAACATATTATCATTTTTGTCATGACCGTAGGATAAGCTAATAAAAAGTTTTGTTTTGCGACGCCAATGGCGTTATAGTCTGGCATCTTGGGGGTGAGATACGGCTTAGGGACCATTACGTCCTGGATTCAATTCCCACAAGGGTTTTTTTTTTTATATTTATTGGGTTTCCTCTTAAATTAGTGTATAGCCATTATTGCCTAGTGGAGATGGATATGATCTGGTGGTTCTGTTTGTGGCACGATGATACTCTAGTGGTCTGTCAGTGATTCTAAGTTCTCGTTAAAAAAAAGGAAGGTTTTGCGACATTCAATAAAGTTGGAGGATTGGAGCTGAATGTGTGTCTTCTGATCAATGCTTTTCTAAGACGACCATTAAGACTATGGCATGCCATATAAGACTATGTGTCCCCAAGGGGTAAGAGACGTTTGAAATTAATGCAATGCACAAAGAATTTAAAAGTAAGGTTCCAAATTTAAAAAGCAACTAAGATTGTGTCCCCAAGGGGTTAAGCCGGAGGGTGTGGAGAGCGCCACCTCTGTCTCCTCACTGACGATAGCGTCTGGAGGGCATCACCACCTACACCGCCGAGTTTAAGGAGGGGCGTCATTGAAGGGGCTTCACCATGGTAACGAGGAAGAAGGTGAGTTGTCGGTGAGCACACATCATTTCATCCAATAATTTTTTTTATTTTGTTTAATAGGGGCGGTATCCCACACCCTGCAAGTCAAGAGAAGACATGATAAAGCCACCTGGCTGACGTGGATCTAACGTGGCGCTGATGTGACGTGATGAAGCCCAAGCCCCTAGAGGCTTCATCCCACACCCATAGGCTAAGAGACGTTTGAATACTATATGTGTCATATTTAGAATTCACAAAGAATTTAAAAGTAGCACAGTATATTCTTCTTTTTGGAGTTTCTTAAAGGCTTAAAGCACTAATTAAGATTAGTTCCAAATTTAGTTTCTTAAAGGCTCAAAAGCACTAATTAAGATTAGTTCCAAATTTAGTAATGAATAATGATCAGGACTCTAATCATGATCTCACTTTCCATGCTTTTATCTTTTCTTCTATATGCTCTGAAAGTGGAAAAGCTCGTTCGTAAATTATTTCTTTTTTTTTTAATGGCGAATAAATCAATCACGAGCACTTTTGGGGCACCCACTGAACAAAAGGAGTACTCCGAGAGTAACTCGAGTCGTCCACCCCCAATTCCGGGGAAAACCCAGTAACCCGGCCCCCAGTAGACACGACGGAAATTATCAGTAAAACCTGTTTGGCTCAAGGATCGAACTCAGGTTGTCCTGGGTCTCTTATCACTGTCCACCAATGTCTCACTCTTTTTTGCACCAAATAAGAATTAAAGTTAAGTCTTTAAAGAATAACTCAAGTCCTTCTACCACTACCACTTAAGCTAGAGTTCATTGACTACATTATTTCCTTTTATTTTTACATTTTATTGTGTTTCGTATATGTTATCCTATTGTAAAGTTTAGAAGTACAATTCACAATTAAGAATTAGAAAATTGACACAACAACCACTACCACAATTCACAATTAAGAATTAGAAGTACAATTCAGTTATATATGGTTTTTCTATTGAGATGGTGGCACTTTGTATACATACATGCTTTACTATGTATTGACTAAAAAATTCTTATCTTATAGTATTCATATTCTATCCCTTATCTTTATCTTTATAATTTAACTAAAAATCATTATTTTATAAATTCATCTCTTATTTTTTAAGACCCTTGATCACAAAACAATTTCTTATTTATAAACATAAAAGAATTATTTTCGTTAAATATAAGAATTTACTTTAGTTTTCGTTAAGGATAAGAAATAAGATGGAGACGTGTTTTTAGATAATTTTATTAAATTTTAAAGATGGAAGAAGTGTAAGGGTACATTTGGTTGACATAATTTTTTTAAAAAATGTAAATTGAATGGATTCCGTTAAGATATCATATCGTGTTTGGTTTGTAAAATGTATAAAATGAATTAGAATGTTTAAAACATAATAACCAAATTAACCCTTATGTAAATCCCTTTCACCTTCTCTACAACTTTCCCTCATTTTGTTTGTGATCCAATTATTACTATTACTATTACTATTACTACTATATATTAATTAAGCAACTCAAATGAATAGTTAATTTAATATATTATAATCGTATATTAATATATTAATAATAATTATTATTTTCTTTACTTTCTAAATTGGATAAGCTTGGTGTCACCTAATACTGGTATCAAAAATACTGGTACAGTCCGGTTTATTATCAGTACATGAAGGTAAAAATCGGCAACAGCCTAATATAGAAAACACCAAAAGTCGGTACCGGATTGAGTTTGAAAATCATCTAGTTCGGGAAATTCGGTACTGCTAGACGGTACCATTTGCTCATCCCTGATCAGAGCTCGATGGCAACCGATACTGAAAAGACCGGTTACGGTACCGGTTATGAAGGTAAAAATCAGTAGCGAACCGGTACTAGGAACGCCAAAAGTCGGTACCGAATTGGTACTTAGGATCCTTCTGTTCGAGAAATTTGGTACCGGTACCCAGTATTATTTGCTCATCTTTGACCACGGGTTTCATACCAACAACATCATTAACATACAACTTCTTTGGTGATTTTCTTTCGACTATTTTTTATTGTTTTTTACATTTTCTTTTTTATTCTTGTTAGTGGTTCCGTGTGGAATGCGCTCATAGTTATTTTAAAATACGTGTAAACACAGATTAAATAATAAAAGAAGTTCGCCGCAACGCGGCTAGGGTGATAAACCTAGTTGAAATAATGGAACATCGTTAAACCTTCCTTGTCATCTCTTTTTCATCTTTCTTTCTAGAACTGCTATATGACATTGATAATGAACTTTTTGTGGCTCTGTCTTCACCAACCAGACGGGCATATTAATGGTATATAATATAAGGAGTTAATTACTTTTTGAGTCCCTGTAATTTAGTGATTTTAACCATTTGAGTTTAAAATCAAAAAATTTAACGTTTTAAGTTCCTAACCGCTCATTTTATAACGCTTAGATAATGTATATACCTACTACACCACTCACAACAATCGTCTTGACCAAAACTATAAATAATACACAGTGATACTCATCAATCGATTTTCGCTTGACCTATCATGAATATTCCTAGTATAGTCATTTTAATATGACTAAATAAATCTATTAATAACAAGAATATCATTTTTTTTTTTTTTTGAAGGCCAACAAAAATATCATCTAATAAGCATGCATTACTAAAAAAGGAGCATCACCGATGAATTGTTTGTTTCCCCAGTGGAAAAAAAATATTTGTTCATAATTTTGGACGAAATCCAACAAAATTCTAAAAATAAATAAATAAATAAAATGTTATAGCTGGTGCCTATGGCTTTATAACCGAGTGGTATTTTGGAGGTGGGATAAGACTTTGGAACCAATAGGTCTTGGGTTCGATTCTCACAAATGAGTTTTTCCCATATTTATTGGGTTTCCTCCTAAATTGGGTGTGTAGGCATTATGCCTAGTGGAGATGGATATGATCGGGTGATTCCGCTGTGTTGATCAGTTATGTTTTAAGCATGATGGAAAACATGAAAACATACATGTTACAGCAGACAGTGCAGTGGAGAATCCAGTGAGAGATGCAGCCATTGAGTTCGACATTTGTCAGGATGATCTAGTTCCTCCTTAGGGTGCGAACTAATGATGGTGATGATGAAAACCGAAAGGGTATCGGTTGAGGAGAGGGAGGCCGATTTGATGTTATTAGAATTAGGTTATGTGTCTAACCTTAAAACCTCTACATAAGTCTCCTTATATATGCACCCAAGAGGTAACCTAATTAGTTAATAAGGGTAATATGGTCCATCAATAATTACCAACTAATTATTTAATAGGTTATTATATATTTTGATCTATATTATGTAAATGATTATTATGGCTACTAGATTAAATATTAAATCATAATGTATTTAATCTTACATAAGTATTAGATAAGCCTGATCAGGAGTTAACACACATTTAGCCTTAAACAAGAAATATAGCAGAGAAATACAGCCGTTGAATCATCATGCGACTCAGGACCCCCATTAGTCATACTATAGCCTTATTTAAAACCTAATCGTTATGATCAAAATACACATAAGCCGTTTGTTTGATTTGTAACTTTATTTGTCTATATGCCGTTATACCAATTGAACATATTCTACGAGATATACAAAATCAAACTGAGGAAATTTCATTATTCATAAAACATAAGCTAGTACAATATGCTAAACAAGGTCTTTACTAAATCTCATATTCCGAACATGTTCTTCGTAAACTTTAGAAGGGAGACCTTTAGACATCGGATCCGCAAGCATATCTTTAGTACTAATATACTCAATACAAAGATTTTTTTCCTCAACTCGTTCACGTACGAACAGATATTTTGTATCGAGATATAAACCAGCTCCAGTCGAACTGTTACTGTTCGAGAAACTAACGACATCTGAGTTATCACAATAAAGCTTCAATGGTCTAGAAATGGAATTAACGATTTTGAGTCCAGTGAACAGATTTCTAAGCAACATTCCATGACGGGTTGCGTTATAAACTGCAATGTACTCTGCCATCATTGTGGAAGTTGTGGTCAACTGTTGTTTATGACTCTTCCATGAAATAGGTCCGCCTGATAACATAAAGATATAGCCCGAAGTGGATTTCTTGTCATCTTTGCAGTTGGCAAAGTCAGAATCAGAATAGCCTACCACTTCTAAATGATCACTTCTTCTATAAGTCAGTTTATAGTCTTTCATCCCTTGCAGATATCGAAGTACCTTCTTAGCTGCTTTCTAGTCATCTAGGCCAGGATTAGTCTGATAACGTCCTAGCATTCCAGCAATATAAGCGATATCTGGGCGAATATAGGCTTGAGCATACATCAGGCTCCCGACTACTGACGCGTAAGGTATCTGGCTCATTTGCTCCTTCTCAACCTCTGTTGTTGGACACTGGAATGAACCGAAAACATCTCCCTTAACTACTGGAGTGACGAAGGGTTTGCACGGTTGCATGTTGTAACGTGTAAGGACACGATCTATGTAAGCCGTTTGAGACAATCCTAAGATCCCTTTGTGTCTATCTCAGTGAATTTCGATGCCAATGACGTAAGAAGCATCTCTGAGATCCTTCATGTCGAAGTTATCCGAGAGTAACCGCTTCGACTCATGCAACATGTCTAAACTATTACTTGCCAATAGAATATCATCAACATAAAGGACAACTAAAGTTGCTCCCACTCATCTTGAGGTAGGTGCATCGATCCACTTGATACTTCATAAAACCTTGTTTCTTCATGACTTCATCAAACTTGAGTTACCATTGACGTGATGTTTGTTTTAACCCATAAGTGGATTTCTTCAACTTACAGACTAGATGCTCCTGACCTTCAGGTTTAAAACCTTCAGGTTGTTTCATGTAAATATCTTCGTCTAAGTCTCCGATAAGGAAAGCGGTTTTAACGTCCATCTGATGCAACTCTAAATCAAAATGAGCTACTAGGGCTATGACGATCCTTAATGAATCTTTAGAGAGACAGGTGAAAACGTCTCTTGATAATCAATTCCCTTTTTCTGAATGTAGCCCTTTGCAACCAATCTCGCTTTGTAGCGTTCAACATTCCCATTCGGATCAAGTTTTGTTTTGAACACCCATTTACATCCTACGGGTTTGACACCGTTGGGTAATTCTACCAAATCCCAAACGTCATTTTTCTTCATGGATTCAAGCTCATCAGTCATTGCTTTATTCCATTCAGAAGACTGATCACTACTAATGGCTTCATTGTAAGAGATAGGATCACTAAGCTTTCCGGGATCCATTTCAGTCAGGTAGGTAACATAATCATCCCAATTAGTAGGCCTTCTGAGCCTAGATGACCTTCTGAGTGGATTATCGGGTTCCGCGTTGTCTTGGTTTTAAGCGTTTGATGTGCCTTCGTCATGAGGTATAATGGGTTCTGATTGTAGAGGTAAATCTGGAGTTGGTGCAGTAGCTTCAGGTACAGTAGTTGCATTGGGTACAAGAGGAGTAATCGGAGTAATGGTAAGCGACGAGTCCTCCAGGAACGCAGCACGCTTGGTTTCAACAATACGGGTGACATGGGAAGGACAATAGAAACGGTAACCCTTTGAATTATCAGGATACCCGATAAAGAAACAGGTAACTTTTTTAGGGTCAAGTTTCCTTAGGAAAGGATTGTAAAGTTTTGCTTCAGCAATGCAGCCCCATACTTTCATATATTTAAAACTCGGTTTCCTTCCTTTCCAAAGTTCATAAGGAGTTTTAGGGACAGACTTAGAAGGAACTCTATCGAGTATATGAATAGCTGCTTTTAACGCTTCAGTCCAGAGGAATAATGGTAAATTAGTGTTGGCTAACATACTGCACACCATGTTCATAAGGGTACGGTTTCTTCGTTCAGCGACACCGTTCTGTTGAGGTGTACCAGGCATGGTGTATTGGTTCACAATCCCCTGGCCCTTACAAAACTCATAAAATGGACCAGGAGCTTAACCCACATCAGTATGTCTTCCATAATATTCATCGCCTCTATCTGATCTCACAACTTTAATCTGACGATCTAATTGCTTTTCAACTTCAGCTTTATAATCTTTAAAAGTTGTAAGAGATTCAAATTTCTCCTTAATAAGATACAAGTACATGTAACGAGAAGAATCATCAATGAAAGTGATAAATGAAGTATGTCCTGCTATGCCAGCGATTTGGTAGGGACCACTAATGTCAGTGTGAATGAGTTCTAATAAATTAGAGCTCCTAGTGGCACCTTTCTTATTCGCTAATGTCATTTTACCTTTAAGACATTTGACACATTTTCCAAAATCAGAGAAATCGAGTGGAGGTAAGACTTCATCCTTTACGAGACGATTTAATCGTTCTCTTGAGATGTGGCCTAAATGTTGATGCCACAACATGGATGAAGTCTCTAAGTCTCGTTTCTCTTTCATCTTTGTGAGTGATTCATTAATGTTATATGACAACAAAGATTTGGAAAAATCATCATCTAGTTCTAATCTATAGAGACCACCATCATGAATACCAGTACCATAAAGAACAGAATCATAGAGGATAAAGAGTTTGCGATGACCATGGGAAACAATAAAACCATCCATGACTAACTTTAGTCCTGATACAAGGTTCCGAGTTACCTCAGGAACATATAAGGTATCATAAAGTTTAATACATAAACCATTTTTACATAAACAATTGTAATGTTCCAATGGCCTTCACTTCTAATTCTCCATCATCCCCAACCTTAAACGTTCTTTGGTTTCTTCCCAGCTTCTGGATTGTAAGGAATCCCTGAGTTGAATTGGTAACATGAACTATAGAACCAGAATCAAACCACCAAGAATTAGCAAGAATATTTAAATTATAGGACTCAAGTATCATAAAATAATCATTACCTTTCTTAGCCAGCCACTCCTTAAAGTCAGGGCATTCCTTCTGCATATGTCCTCTCTTTTTACAGAACTTGCAGTGGATTTTGCCTAAGGAGCTCTTAGAGCTGGAAAGTGCACTTGTATTAGGATTGGGCCTTTGGACTTTGGAAGCATCCTTTCTTTGATCATTGTTATTCCTCTTCTTAGAGTTGGAGGTGGTGAAGTTAGCAACATCAGTAGTGTGATCCATCCTTATATGCTCTTCCTCCTGTACGCACACAGCGACCAGCTCACTCATCGTCCATTTGTCCTTCTAAGTTTGTAATTGATCTTGAATGCTTCAAAGGACGAAGGAAGCGAAGTAATGATGAAACGAACGAGGAAACCATCACTGATTTCCATTTCTAACCCCTTCAGCTTATTGGCCATGTCATTCATCATCATGATGTGTTCGCGAATTCCGCTCCTCCCATCATACTTAGTTCTCACCAGCTTGAGGACAAGAGTAATAGCGTGTGCTTTAGATGTCCCCTTGAATTGTGCCTCCACAGAAGCCAAGTAGGTTTTAGCATCTTCAGAATCAGGAATGGCTCCTCTGATTGCATTGCTTATGGACTGCCTCATAAACATGAGAGACATGCGGTTACACCTAGTCCACTTTTCATTAGTCAACTGCTTAGCAACAGTACTTTAAGGAGTAAGGTCCGCTGGCTTATTCTCCCTTAGAGCATAATCAAAGTCCAGCAATCCAAGCGTAAGAATGAGAGCATCCTTCCATGCAGCAAAGTTATCACCAGTCAACGGTGGAATCCCGCAATTGGGTGCTGATAGTGGAAATAAGATGAGCGAATTATGATACTAAGAAAGAAGTCTTAACGTGATCTAAGGGCATATTATACTAAGGCAGGCATAAATAATGACCATTTTAATAATGAAGCTGTGATATTGTCTATTACTAACATCAAAATAATAGACTTAGTTAAAATTCTACTTAAACAAAGAAAAATCAGCTTTGGCCAGAAGTGTAATCATTTAAGCATGTGTGCAAAGTGATTGTGACAAATCAGCTTTGGCTAGAAATGAAACAATCACTTTAGTTATGCACTTGTTGTGTATGCTATACACGAATGAATTAAATCAACTTTGGCCAGAAATTAAGACATTCACGTTTGTAATGCACACTCAACATAGCTTTCGTAATACTTAAACGATAAGTAGATGTATCAAATCAGCTTTGGCCAGAAATGATACATCAGAAGCTCATTCAAGTTAAGCTATTTTTGTTTTGTAAAACATTATCTGATTCTGATTAATTAACTAAGTATTTACAAAAACCAATTACTTAATAGCAAACCACCAAATTTTAGCTCACATTAACAGCTTAATAAAGTAATGAGGTTGAGATTTCGAGTTAGTCTTAGGTTTCGAGTGAGATCTCAACTCAGTTATGAGATCTCGACTTAGTTATGAGGTCTCGAGTAAAGTCTCAACTCATCTTGAATCATTATGAGGTTTCGAGTCATTAAGGTCTCGAGTCGCAACCCTCAGATTGCGAGTCACTAATACCAGTCGAAATCTCGAGGTCTCGAGTCGCAACCTTGTGGTCTCGAGTCGGAATCATGGTCTCGAGTTGTAAAGATTGAGACCTTTGTGATTTCGAGTTGCAACCTTGTGGTCTCGAGTCGCAATCATGGTCTCGAGTCATGAAAGACTGAAAACCCTTATGATTTCGAGTCGAAATCTTATGGTCTCAAGTCGCAATCATGGTCTCGAGTCATGAAAAACTGAAAACCCTTATGATTTCGAGTCGAAATCTTATGGTCTCGAGTCGTTAAGGTGATCTCGAACCTTCTGTTAACAGCTGTTATTGTGAAAATAACTGAAAATTCGAATTCTTAGGGAATTTTAGATGTAATTTCCTATTTTAGTGCTGATCTAATTTTATCAAATATTTCAAAAAAAAATTTATCTATTGATCTAATAACAGTTTTCGAAAATTTCTAAGAGTTAAAACAGATCAAAACATGGAAAAACACTCAATAATCCAAATCATATTCCAAAACATAAAGGAATTTCGAATTTTCTAAGAACACATGATGAACCCTAAAAAATTAAAACATGATTCTGGAACCTGAAACCTGAAAATTAAGGGTTTTATACAGATTTCGGACATAAAAATTTAACCCATTTGATTTCGAGTCACATGATTAACCAACTAGTCTTTCAAAACAGTGATTTCGCCAACATTAAAGGGACACGAAACCGGCTGTCATGGTTTATTAAGTTTTCAAAACTCCGTTTTCCAGATTTCTATCCTAGAATTAATGGATACGAAAACAGAACCGATTAATCAACATACGCTCTGATACCACATGTTGATCAGTTCTGTTTTAAGCGTGATGGAAAACATGAAAACATACCTGTTATAACAGATAGTGCAGTGGAGAATCCAATGAGAGATGCAGCCATTGAGTTTGACATTTGTCAGGATGATCTGGTTCCTCCTTAGGGTGTGAACTAATGATAGTGATGATGAAAACCGAAAGGGAATCGGTTGAGGAGAAGGAGGCCGATTTGATGTTATTAGAATTAGGTTATGTGTCTAACCTTAGAACCTCTACATAAATCTCCTTATATACGCACCCAAGAGGAAACCTAATTACTAATTAGTTAATAAGGGTAATATGGTCCATCAACAATTACCAACTAATTATTTAATAGATTATTATATATTTTGATCTATATTATGTAAATGATTATAATGGCTACGAGATTAAATATTAAATCATAATATATTTAATCTTACACGCTGGTGACACGATGATACTCTAGTGGTCCGTCAGTGATCCAAATTTGTCGTTAAAAAAAATGTTATAGCTGGTAATCAGTCAATGATTTCTTACACATTACCAACACGGAAACCTGTGGCTGGAGTCTTTGAGTTTCTTCGTCATTTTGGGGGAATGGGTATTGACGATTAAAAAGTTTTACCCGCTTCTCGCTATAAGACTTTTCAGAACTTCGTTTGTGTTGTGAGTTTACCGACGCGTGGTGTCAGTAATCCGTCAGTTTATTAAGGCTATAAATAACACCAAAGTGCACATCAAACAAACTTTCGATACGGATAAATACGACAACCGTCATCTTAGAATCCTCTTATTTGTATGTGGTATCTCTATCGATGCATTGTAAATCACCTTAAAAAGAGAGAGAATCCACTTTGTGTTTTTATATGCGCCAACATCATAATGTGTGGCTTGTTGTGTTGTACTAGGGAAAGAGAGATTATTATAATTTGTAAGAATATTTGAAAAATGTAATACGTGAGGTACTTTTGGGATGCCTCAAACGCCTTAAGGACACTCACAGCGAACTCCTCCTGCTTCGTTCATGTATGGGGGTTGCTAAACTGTTGTTTGGGCTTAGAACGTATCAGCCTTCTTATGTTGGGGAAGTCGTCTCTGTTTTTGACAAAGGTCTTCGGAATACGATCGAGGACATTGTTGTTTGTGGGGGTGCCTTTTTCGGGGACCTACAATGGAGGTTAGCTTCCCTCCCGACACGTTTTGGGGGGCTTGGGATTTGCTCAGCTGAGGATGCCTCTTCCTACGCTTTTGTGGCTTCAAGGGCCCAATCTTGGGTTCTTCAAGACCACATCCTTCGCGAATGTGGGGGAGAGTTGTTGGACTCTGATTACAAGGGTGCGTTGGACAATCTGCATAGTTCTCTTCCCGATCTTGATCTTGGCGGTTTCTACATTAAAGACACCGCCCCCATTAAAGCCCAGAAAATTCTGGTGAATGCCTTATATGGCGAAATTGTCAAGACAGTTGAAGAGAAGTTTGCTTTTTCCCCTCGCCAGCGAGCCATGTTTGAGTGTTTGCGAGCCCCCCATGCTCAGGATTTCCTGTTTGTTGTTCCCATCGAAGGTTTACGGCAATGTATGTCAGCTGTGGAATACCGGGCTATCCTCAAATACCGTTTAATGATACCCCTTTTCCCGGCTGATGACCCGTTTCCTGTATGTCGGAAGTGTTGCTTGGATTCTTTTGGGTAGCATGCAGTATATTGCAAAGAATTACCGGGCTTTAAGTATCGACATGATTTAGTTCGAGATGTGTTGTATGATGTCCTTAAGCGAGCAGGGATCTCGGCAAAAAAGGAAGCTCCGGTGAACTTCTTGACTGATCCATGGGAGATCTACGGTACGGCCCGCTGACATTCTTGTTTTTGGATGAGAAGGAGGGAAACACGCGTGTGTCGATTTGACAGGTGTGTCCCCCCTCGTTGGGCTAAGGGACCATGGGTTTGTGGCGGGACAGGCGATAACCAAGGCAGGGGCAGGCAAAGTAGCTAAACACGAAAAAGCTTGCATCGAGAATCAGCACGTGTTCGTCCCGTTCACTTTCGATACGTTTGGCGCTCTCGCCCCTGACGCGGTGCGGTTCCTAAAGCGGGTTCAACAGGTGGTAAGCAATAACACCGCACATGTTAAGGGGCAGAATTTTGTGTTTAGCAGGGTAGGGTTTGCTATTCAGAAAGGGGTAGCGGCGCAGCTTGTTGCTCGTCTACCTGCCATTAGTTTGTAATTTAATTATTTGAAAAGGGAAAAAAAAAGAGGTTTTAATCTATATAAAAAAAATGTTTGACTTGGAAAAAAAATTAGGTAATGACTTGTTATGATCTCATCAACTTGATTTATGTAACTTTAACTAATACACCAACACATACATGAAATCATGTTATGACCCAAGTTGTAATACACATGTATCATGTTGATTTATGTCACTTTAACTGATACATATACACATATGTTAAGACCCAAGGTGTAATACACATGTATAGTAGGCCCAAATGACTTGTAATCCGGTGTGGGGTTGTGTAACCTTAACTAACCCAATAACCTTAAAACGTAATTTAGTTAATGATTTGTTATAACATCATCAAGCTACGTTGATCTCTATGTAATCTTAAATAACCCACGAACACATGTCAAAGCCCATTAAGATCGGAGAATATAATCTATACCTATATGTATAGTTGGCCCAAAAGGACGTGTTGTAAGACGATGTGGGTTTGTGTAATTACCTAAACAACCCAACTATGTACAAACCAATTGAGTAGGCCAAAATTGACTTGTAGGTCCATCAGTGACACTCGGTGTGGGTTTGTGTACCTTAGGGTTATTTGCATTCTTAGAAAACATTTACTCGTGTTTTGTTTAAAAACAAACTAGGGGAATTCATTGTCGCGCGTTGCGCGACATTACATGTTAGATTCAATAAGCTTCGACTGCAAGCATTTTTTGCGTTGTGAGGGATGAACAGGGCGTTTAATGATTCTAATCCCAATACAAAATTTTTAAAAAATTATCAAGTTCATATAAACTACACCTAATTCTTGATCATTTAGACCATATCATATTGTGGTTTCCCTCTTAAGCTTTGCTAGTTCTTGCCTCAACACCGTCATACAAACAAACCCATTTTGATAGCCTTTTCCCTAAATCAACACGTCTCAACCCAAGCTGTGGAAAAGATTTTGACTCAAAAGTAAATAAATACTTCTTAAAAGTTAAAACGACCCGTTTTGACATGTTATCTGACCGAATTTGTTTAGCTAGGCTTAATCTTGATTACTGTTACCATATATTAGAAGTGAAAGAATGTAGTAACATATTTTGGATTTGTCGATGGTGTCAGCACCGTCATAAGTGAAGCCCCTTCTTTTAAATAATAAGTTGCCCTCCCCTTGAACTGCTCTGCCACCTTTCTTAGCATCTGCATATAATCAAAGTTCGTCATTAACATTCACAAACATATCGTGAGATTTGTTTGTATTACATGCCGACACTTTTGACGAAGTAAAATATAGTACATCATATGATGTATTAGTAGCATAATAGCATGAGAACATCCTGCTCGTATTGGTTCTGATTCGACTATGGTATTAATCGTATTGTTTTTGTGGGTTCAAGATTGATCGATATGTTTAGGACATTCAGGTTCGTTATACATCACATATATTCTGATGGAGTGAAGGGATTTAAAAAAATAGATGATCAGATTTACCTCATAAGGGTTCAGTCGGTTATTACTATGCTATTGCTATGGCCCACCTTGACCATCTCTTCCATCGATGTCGTCTCGCTACCGGTGTCTTCAAATCTTCCTTGGCACTTTTTGATGGCAATGAAACTTACCAACTTTAGTCTCCCTATTGTTGAGATCAGGGGAAAGAACATGATAGAGAATAAACTGTTATATTTCAAGTTAAATAAAGTTTGATCACATGTTCAAGCAGAAAAAATAGCATATCAAAATACTATCTGTTACAAAATGTTTTACTAAACGCTCGCTAGAAAAAAAATAACTTGCACGATTGCTAACCTTCTTATTAAGTAGGATTAGAGGTGTTCACGGTTGGGTTTAAAACTGTGAAACCATCCAAACTGGTCATCGGTTCGGTTTAATGTTCGGTTTTTTCTCACTTTTCGGTCGGTCAGTTTCAAAGTTTTAAACGTAGCGAACGGTTTGGTTTATATGAATAACCGATCATATAAAACCGGACAAGATTGTAACATTAAATGATATATTTTATCATGCCTAGTTGAATTAAAACAATGCTAAATAATATAGCATTTTACTATTTGTGATTTATGTTATGTTATTTTAATCATGGTAATTGTCCAAACAACTTGTATCTTGGGAGTTTATTTTAAAAATTACGCATTGAACATAAAAGAATTTAATAAAGTCCAAACGTGAAATCAAATCAACACCAAACCGTTAGTAACGATTTGGTTTGGTTCGGTTTTTTATTTTCAAAAACCTACTAATGGTTTGGCCTACGGTTTGACCTAAGGACCATCAAAACCAGATCGTGAATAAGTCTAAGTGGGATTAAAAAAATCTAAGACACTGAAAGCATACCATCCTAATTCTGTGTTGGTAGTTGCTCCGTTGAAGTAGAAAGGAGCATTGATTTATCCAACTTGTTAGCTTCAGTATAACATGTTACCTCTTTATTCCACTATCCTTTCTTGTATGCATCATTTCCCTGAACAATACACACCAAAAATTAATATTAAAAGTCGTCAATTTTCATTTAATTACTATGAAAATAATGAAGAGCATAACTGGAATTCCGAATTGCTATAACTATTAGTTGTAATGCCAATTTTTGGCATCCATTCATATACTTTAGTCTTGTTCCACTACTTCTGCAGTGTAAAACAACAAGATCTGACTGGAATTCACACATATGTTCCAACATAGATTGAGGATTTTAATAAATTTATGAATGACACACCTTTGCATTATATAAATCCCAAATCCACCGCCTAAAAATGAAGAACACTGGAACTATGTGTGATGTAGACCACAAAGAATAGTCTTCACTTCGCTTTGTCAATGCATAACCGGTGATCACTCTGTTTGTCTAGATACATTTTGCAGATTGTACCTGTCCATTTATCAACAAAATCTGCAGATTTTAACAAAAGTAAGCTTCTTTAGGATACCATAAGTATAAATTTTCCACTAAATAAGAAGCCATTGCATGTCCATTGTCGACACTATTGCTACCCAATTTTTGAGATCTTTAGTCAGAAGCTACCTAGATCTCCCTCAATTATATAAACCCTTTTTTGCGGCCAAACTGATGAATCTTGAAATTGTAAAAGTGGTGATCTTGCTACACATTGGAGTCTTGAATTGCTACCAGAACTTCAAACCGCCTCCGGCGTTTGCCGCATTCAAGTGGTTGGATGGTAGAACCACAACAACTGTACACTGGGTTCTCACCGGAGTTAACCGGAATTCATGTGCCGCTGCTGGAGTATGAGCCCACCTCTACGCCGACTTCACCATGACTTCATACCAGAGGTTGCAATGAAGAGGTGACATCGATCAACAAAGGACATGTCGAAACTTTAACCGAAAATCATCCCCACAGAACCGATTTTGTTACAACTGCAATACCAGGGACACAATTGGTTTTGCACCGAAACCAAACAACAAACGACCACCCACAAAAATCACCGCCATGGTTCAGAAACCACTTCAATCAATTTCTCTAGTACCGAGTTTACCTATCACTGCCCTAAACAACCATCGAACACCACCAATTGCTAATGAATATCGCCCCAAGAGATGACATGAAAACTGATTACTACTGCCAAAAGTGATACCCTCTTTGCAAGTCGTCAAACGCCGACTTCCATCACCGTTTTTCTCATCGATCAATCCCACCATCACCGCAAAAACTTACCAGGTTTCCAGGGAGCATTGGGTTACCAGTTTACTGTATCACCATGACACCGTCTAAGAAAAACGTGTTTGCAAATCATAAAAAAAGTTAACACTTAGGGTTAGTACTTGTACTGTTGATGCACCCATGATGAAAACCATTTGTAAACCCCCAAAAACTTTATGCCTTCTGGACAAAGCTAAAAACTTAATTTATAATACTGAATCATAAGTTACAATAATTCTATTGTTTGGTTTTCATGATCAAATAAAACCAGCGCTACCAAACTGCAAACCAAAAGCAGAACTCACTTGCCCTTTAGCACCAAAACCCTAAACCAAGATCGAACTAAATACAACATGACCCGTTAAAATACACTCAAAATCAGATGATATACCAAAAGCAAGGAACTTTCAAACATGACTCCAAAAGCAATATTTCAAAATCACTATTGAAATTCAGCAATGAATGATGTCAATGCAGTTTCACACTTAAATATTACCTTCAATAAGTCTCCAATTAACGTGAACGACGTTACTTCCACTACTGGGGTATCTGAGTCAAATAATGACATGCAACAATAGATCGATCTTAAAAAGAGTTTGGTTCACTTCTAAGATTCGTGTTCTGACAATCTTTGCTGAAAACAAATGGAGACCAGCGGAAAACCCTCGAGCCGACTTTGATGTGCCCAAAACCTTGTTAAAGTTTGAGTCACCGCGTCTAGGGTAACCAGAACCCTAGCCGTCACATCTGAGAACATCACCACCGACCACCGCCGTTCCGTCAAATAAGCCTTCACCGTCGATGGTTGTTCTCTCTCTCTCTCTCTTAATTGACTATTGTGAGGTTTGGCAGTAAGGTTAATGTGTTTACTGGGTGAGGACGCGTGGAAGTGAAGAGGCGGTGTTGAAGGGAAAAAAGTGAGGTAAGAAAAAAAGGATAACAAAGAATCGAACCTACGGCTGGAAATAACACATCCTTACACCAAACCACTTTACCAGAAGGTAAGAGATGAAGATGATTAAACACAAATGATATATAAACGCAATAAAAAAGTGAGAAAGGAAAAAAAACCAATCAAAAGATGACACATGGGCCATGTTACTGTTTGCAAGCTTTGTGATTTAATAGATTTATAATATAATATTCGTCATTGCATTCTTCTAGAATTTGCCTTAGTTTTCTTTCGATGTACCTTTTCCAACTAATCTTTATTTTTATCTTTATCTATATCTATACTATATAATAAAAGAAACCAATAAAAGGACACATGTCATTTATTGAAGCCATCTATTTTTATAGATAATTAATATCAATTAAAAAATAACTACAAAAATAAATTTAATATAAATTTAAATAATTTGTATAGGAGATAATATAATATTTTATGATATTTATAACTTTGTTATAGTTTCCTTTCTTACCCCAAAACTTTGTCAAATTTTATCTTTACCCTTTTCTTAGCCCTTAAGTTCAGGAAATACAAACCACTTAACTTTTTATGAACTTTGTAAATGTCACTTTGACCCCCTCAAGAGTTTTTGCCTTGACAATATAAATTTGAGTTAGTCGGTCGCGTATAATACGTTATGATTGTACGATATAAATTAGATTTACGTTACTTTTTGATCCAATCGCAATGCAACTATAGGATATAATGAGTTCAATCGGATACGTCAAAACGTGCGTTTTCATATGGTTAACACATCACATAACGTTTGGAATAATCCCTTCAATATAAATTAATAAAATGTAAATGATTTATTTATTTATTAAACTAAAGTAGTTAAGGATAGAACCTATTTCAAAAATGTTTATAAGGGGTAAACAAAAATATTAATCAATGTTTATTGGTTCTATACTTTTATTTCCGTGTTCAATTCTCAACTCAAATACGGTAATCACTATGTTTACGTGACATTTATAAGAACCGCCACCGCAATCACCCCATCCATCGTATATCGAGTATATCCGTTAGTTTTTTTAAAGATGTTACCACACAAAATTACATTTTTGCAACTTGTGTAATACACGGGGTTTTTAAAAAATATAACTTTTTTATTATGTAGTATATAAAATTAGATTTATTCAATCCATATAATACATAGGGTTTATAAAGATATAACTTTTTATTGTGTGGTATATAAAATTACATGTGCTCAACCCGTATAACACATGAGGTTATTAAAAATATAACTTTTTTCATTATTTAATATATAAAATTAACTTTACTCAACCCGTACAATACACGAAGTTCTCAAAGATATAACTTTTTTTATTATTTAATACGTAAAATTACATTTATTCAACCCGTGTAATACACGGGATTCTAACTTAGTGTACTAATAAATGAAAATCATTTTTGACACGTGTCATTTTCTGGTACTTTCTTACCTTATTTTCCTATTTATCTCTCATATTAAATAACATTAATAACTTCAATAAAATATTAGATAAGAATAAATATTGGTTTTCTATAAATAATTTCAAACAAGAATTTAGATAAGTATAAACGTTTGTTTTTATTATGAGTGTGTGTGTGTATAGATATATATGCATTAACGTACAAAATGCATATAACGTACGAAGCATACGGGAATGTAAATGTTTTTAGACACATCGTTATAATGGTAAGCGTACTGTTATAATTGGTTTAAACCCATCATTTATTGCACATTGCTTCAACATGCAGAAATAGCAATATTTTTAAATATAATAATTTTATACTCTATTCAAAGAGAATTTAATATGATATTATATTTATTCAACACGTGAAATATACGAGTTTTTTGAAGATATATCTTTTTTTATTATCAGAATTACATTTATGCAACCTGTGTAATACACGGGGTTCTAACCTAGTTAGAATATTAAATTAGTACTTGAACATATGATGCAAACATGTGAAACAAAACAGAGTTTTTTCCTATAATGGTGTTGGAGGAAAAACTATTTACCATTTTAGTGTTCTCTGAAAACCATTTATCAAAATAGTGTTTTCATTAGTTATTATACTTTTTGAAATTTTTATATATATCACCTTACTAAAACCTTTATTACACTATCTCTTTTATTAAGAAACTACCTGGTTACCATTTTCTTTAATTCTTTTGTTAAAATCAATCTGGTTTGGATAAACATCAAATAACGGCAACATCAAAACACTTCATAAGGGTGAGAGGGGTGCTCCCCTCAACTCCCTTCACTGCAGCCAATCAAATTCGTTCATGTCAACTCTCATGTCCAACTCTCCTCAAGCACTTAATCACAAGGGGTGGTTTCACTTATGCCATTTTTTAAAAGGAAAAATGTATGATCGGTTGAAAGAAAGTGGGGCCCACCATTACCCCCTCTCCCTCCTCTTCCCGCATGCGGTGAGTAGTCACCGCTCACCCCCCCCCCCCCTGGCGCGACACTTGGAGTGTTGGTGGCACACTCCCCGTGCGATAACTCCATTCTACGCTCACCTCCCAGAAACCGCCTCGGATACCCTAAGGATGCAACACTGGGGGGATAAATATCATTTAGTTTTTTGAATTGTTTATTTGAATTTCCTTTAGCTTGTTTATATTATACTAGTTTAAGAACCCGCGAGGTTCGCGGGTGGACTAAAACACAAATGAATAAGTTTAATTTATTGAAGTAATCGTTTGAATTAAATAACCGTTCAAGTAATAATAAATTAGTAAACTACAATGAGACAAATAATGTAATATCTCGAGATATATTAATTATTATTTATGTTAATACATAATTAAAAGATTGACATGTTAATGTCTTTGCTATAAGAAGAGTTATAAACTATCGTAATCTTAATCACAGGCTGTGAAGTTGTAGGTAGACTTGTGAACTAATTACACAATAACAATACAAACATCATTGCGATCATCTACAATGTCAAATTTCATCAAGATTGTCACATTACGCCTAAATCCAAACACACATATAATTAGAGAGAGAGAGAGAGAGACTTGATGTACGAAGCAAGCACCACCTTGAAGTTGTTGGGAAGCACAGACCTGCTAATAAAATATAAATCCAAAAGAACTAACAGTTAAATAATTTGTGTAAGAATTGGCTGACCATTAAGAATTTATTACTAAGAGACAACTACCGAGCATCAACCTTTGATGAAAATCATAATTACCATGTTTTTGTTTTTTGTGGTCAAATGCAAGGGAATGGGAATGGATCTCTAAAAGTAATGTTATAGGTACGATTCCCTATTATATGAGCATCAAACCCATGTCCTCAAAAACCAAAATAATGCCTCAGTGCCTCACATAATATGTATATGTGAAAATTATTGATAACCCATAACTGAGAATCCAACTTGGAATGTTTGAGGGAACTTGATTGTTACTTAAGAAATAACAAAATTACTAAAAAAAATACTACAAAATACTCATAAAAGCAAGCTGGGGTTTTTGTGCCTAAATCTCGGCATTTATAAATCGTGTAAGAAAAGAGTTTGGCATCATATATGTAATATATGTAGAATTCGTTTTACTTTGTGATAATAATGAATAAATAAAACTAAAGACCAAACACACATTTCATGGTATTTAATATAGAATTATAGTATGCATCATCAACCACATAACACTTTGGTAGATTCATAAAACGAATATCCTACTGAGGATTATAGTTTTGCTTTCTTTCCATGTCATAATAAAATATTAAACATACTTAAACCCAAAAGAAGAGAGAAATATAACCTCGTATAAAAGACGACAAATGCCTTTGAACAACTCCCCAACTTGTGAATTCTCGTTAAAATCTGGATGATACCAACATGAGCAATTTATCATTAATCTTACTTATACCCTATATAACGACTTGGTTGTACAATAAAAGCAAAAAAAGAAAAGAAAAAAAGAAACAGGGCCGGAATATAAAGAGGCTCACATAGAACAATATCCATGTCAAATTGTCAATATATATCATAGTTACGACTTAAAAGTACAAATTAAAGAAAAAAATGACAGATTTTTTTCAAGAACAAATGATAGTATAGCTAGTGTTCTTATTGGTTAAACAAATTACTCCACTTGTCCACTGTTATATCTCACACTCTCCAAATCCTGAACCATACCAACCATCGCCTATGGCCTTATTAACTACCCATTCAAACAAAACCAAAATAAACCAACCGTAGGCTCAAAAGTTGTATCAGCATTCAATATTACACCCCATATCTATATATTGCAAACAAATATAACCTACAACCTTTCTTTGATTTCTGTTGACTTTTTTGTTAAAATTGAAAAAAGAAACGTTGACCTTTTATTTTACTTTCAAAAAAATCATTTGCAACAAACAGCTCTGCTTTATGAACTTGATGCATACATTGACTTGAATAAAATAGAGGATACCCTAACCTGAGTATAAATCTCTTGTCCATCTCTGGTACTAATAAAGTGAGTCTAGTCCGCTTTGAAATGTATACCCATCTTGAAGCCAGAGTAGCAAAATACATCAAGCGTAACATCTAAGGTAACCATGACCACACATGGACTATACAAAAAACGTTAAAAGCGCCATATTTGAAACATAATGAAATGATTCCATGTCTTGTAAACAACATACATTATTTATGTGATTTGAATTGCAAATAATCAGTTTCTAATCATAGTTACAAAAATAATGATTGTGGAAGGCAAAAGTAAAACTATGTATTTTATCTAGTTGGAAAACCGGAAATCAGATAGTTAATTAGTGACCAATGGTTACCTTAATCGCGAGTGGTACGAATTGGAAGCAAACTGGGTGTAGAACATGTAATCTTGAATCTATGATCCTAGCTGTCACCAGTAGTCAATCAAAGCCCATAAGAAATGTGGTCGGAAAGGTGTGCTTTGAGTTCGAGGCTTAAAGTAGGCTTCAATTCAAACGGATGGGGCGATTCAACCGCTCGTAAATAGAAGGGTAAAAGGATGCAAAGTTGAACCGACATATTGAATTGAAGGCTCGGTAAGTGATATCTGAACCGACGACGCCGGTGAAGCGACATATGAATAGACGCCGGTGAAGCGAGATTGTTTTCTTCGGCCGGTGAAGCATGGAAATCTCGGTTGACCTTGATTTCTCCGGCCCGGCGAACCATATTTCGTTTTAACATATCAAACACTAAACTTAATAACACTGAATCATTGAGTGAAACTTCATTTAAAATATTATACCCTAAATTAAAGAACTCAAAATCAAAAGAAGTTAGCATTGATCAATTAAAAAAAAACTAATTAAATTACCTCTTAAACCTTCACAAAGTCAATCGAATCGCCAAGAGATAAATGATTATGAACCGTTGGCTTGTTCAGACCTCCATTAGACATAATCAAGAATACTTACCTGGTTCCTTAATTGAAAGCACATAGTGAGAATGTAAGAAGACTAATCAGAATACAAATCATCAAAGAAACGAAAGTTAGACGTCATAGTAGAACCTCATGGTCACTGAAGCGTTGCGCTACAAACTTGTCAAATAGCTCTCCTCCAGCAATGTATTCCATAACTTTTTTGGAACAAAGTTGACATCAACAATTAGAAAGCAACTTATATGTATAACTATTATAATGTATAAACTATTATAGAAAAATTAAATTACATCTCAAATAAATTTGTAACAAATATAATGTATAGACTATTATAGAAAAATTAAATTACATCTCAAATAAATTTGTAATCAAAGAGCATGGAACACTAAGAACCCGATTAAAAATATGTGAAATAGAAGTCACTTTTGCTGAAACATTTCATCAAGCACTTGGTGTGCGTCTTAAAACTTTTCAATTATAAACAAAGTACTGGATATCAAACCAAATACTTGTATACATACAATAACCAATGCACAGATATAATTCATATCCAAAAGAATTTACAAACAACTGTACCGTTTATACTCAAATCAAACTGTAAAAGTAAACCAATTACGTCGTAGAAACGCATATTGAACCGAATTACCTGACCAAACAACCTCCAGTTGCATCCAAACATGGTAGACCGGCACCCAATCCTTCCAAAACCACCACCCAAGCTACTATCATCGTCAATCATCACTTGTCCAAATTAGAGCTTCATTCGAGCCATTGATGAACTTCTAAAGGCATTTGGATCTGACACCTTCATATAAACAAACTCTAGTTAAAAATACCTAATTTCTTTTATTAATTTGCTTCCCAAATAAAGAAAAAAACATGTATACTCTCTTCAGATTGAAGAACAAAAACGTTAAAATATCATATACATAACAGATCTACAAAAAAATCAGAAACAAAAATGATATTTTTAGCTTACATACCTGTTAACACATTTAGATTTGAGTAGATAAACTATACTACAAAAAAAAGACCAAATCAGGTTAGCGGTGGTGAAAAATTGAATCTAACATCCTTGTTATCGGACTGACTGGATCACAACAATCGGAGAACCAGGATACAACTGATTTCAGATGAGATATACAAAACAAAAGAAATTATTAGTTATAAAATCTAAAATATCAAGAACGATAGTTGATCCATTGATAAAATCTAACCTTTATCACGAAGATCAGAGTCGGATTCATAGAGGAATGAATGAGAGGCAGAAAGCGATTCATTGATAACGCAGAAACCCTAACAATTCCAAAGCGTGTGAGAGACGGAACATAATCAAGAGTTAGAGATGAAACTAAAATTAGGGTTTCTCAATGAAATTCATTTGAAAAAGGAAACGATTTTATAATTTTGGCAAGATTGAGGGCGGATTGTTTGAGAAGCTTTGTGAAGGTAGTGTCTATTCATTTGCCGCTCAAAGAAAGAATTCGAGAAACAATTAGATGCCACGTGGCATCTGGTAGCCTAATTACATGCCAAGTGGCATAAGTTTGTTTTGTTTTAATATAGATAATAGATTATTGAGTTAGTCTTTGAATCAAATTACAATTAGTTTATGTGTTCCGTCTTCTTGTGTATTTAAGTTAGTCTTTAAGTCAAATTACAATGCATTCCGTTCTCTTGTGTTCTCGATTAAAAGAAAAGTGTGGTATAGTTCTTTTATACATAATTCATTATTTGGTTTCTTTGTTTGTTTTGCAAGTGAAGAAAATTAGGGCTGTTCAAAAATTCGCAGCTCGCGGCTCGCTTGAAGTTCGCTTGAAAAAGTTCGGTTTGAAATTGGCTCGGTTTGTAAACGAGCCGAGCCCGAGACAGGGTAGGTTCAGTTCGTGGCTCGCTCGTTAGGTAGCTCGTTGGGCTTGTTATAATTAACGGCTTATTATATATATATATATATATATATATGTGTGTGTATATATTTCAGGTTATCTTTGTAGTAAAAAAAACAAACAGATAACTATATAAATACTAGTATATCAATATCAATATCAATCTATATTTTCTATAAAAGGAGAAATCCTAATGACATAAGAAAAGCTGATCTGTCAGCCAGAGAGGCTGTCCAACAATGCTTTTCTTATGTCATTACTGCATCATAAAGCCTATTATATAAAATCATTTTAAATTCTATTCAAACCTCTGCCCTTCACCTTATAATCAAACCTCTGTTCCCAAAGTAAACGACTGTCCAAATTCAAATTCTAGCTCCAGATTCAAAATTCAAAATTCAAACCATATATTCTAATCCTATAAATAAGATATATGAATCTGGCTTCACATTCAAATCTCTTTCGCTCATATCTGCAAGCGTATCTCTCTCTCTCTCTCTCTCTCTCTCTCTCTCTCTCTCAAATGCATATTTCTCGTGATTCAGCCGGCTAATCTCTGATTATACTTCTTTGTTCGAATGTTTGTTGATTCTGTTTACATATCATCGTTACAATATCATGTGTTTGAACTTCTGTTTACATGTTATCTTTCCATTATCATTGTTCCAACATCGTCGTTTCAATGAAGCTTCTCTTCACACATCAACCTTTCAACATCGATGTTGCAGTATCATTGTTGCAACATTTTGAAAAGTTGCATGTGCTACCTTCTTTAATGGGAGAGTTGAATTGTTCGATTTTCGTTAAATCGAACGTCAGATTTTCTTATGTCAGTGAGATTTTCTTCTTTTATACAAAGTATAGACTCGTGCAATATCGTGAAAAGTTAGATGTGCTACAACAGTTGAGAGGAGAACTTTGCATTTTAGGTTTGTTTCTTATTTTGATTAACTGTTGATGATGTTGAGAGTTTTTATTGACACTGACATTTTAGAATATGTTAAGATGCATATTGAGATTATTAAAATAAACTATTACATAGAAAAATAGAAATTTAATGAAATATTTATAAACTATTACACGCTAGAGTTAACACTTGCTAGGATTTCGTAGACTCTGGCCTGTCTCCATGTGATTTCATGCTCTCTTTTGTTTTTCAGGTCAGTTAGCATGTTGCAAATTTTCTGATCTTGTTTTAGAAGTTGTGTCAGAAACTCTCCTACATTCTTCTGGAAATCCGATAGAGGAGAGTGGAGGACTTCATCGAGCAATGCTACGTTGTTCCAGGTTTTGTTGTAATTAGTGTCCTTGATTATGTCGACTTTCATGTTTAGTTCTTCGTCTGTTCTTTTTATTTGAGTGACCGCATCGAGAATTGTGTTTTAACATCGCTGGTGTCTGATCAGTGGTAGAAGCTGAAGTTTGCCATGTAGATTTTTGTTAGATTTTCTAATGTGGAAGAATTTTTCTCAGATAGTATTTTGTAGGACAATTTGTTGATGTTTTGAATCAAAAATAATCATCGGTCTTTTATAGAGTTTAAAAACACGTCTATATGGTAAATGAAGAGGTTAATTGTAATTATGATAATCTGCTTTTGTTTTTGTTATTTGAACTTCGAAAATTTGTCTCTTGGGTTTCTTGGTATTTAATTTTTACAGTTTTCTCATAAAAGTTGGGGTTTGAAAAGGTTTTTGCATTAAAAGACTGTTGTTTTGAAATATACATCAATATGTTTATATTAAATCTACGCGTTTTGATTGATTAGATTATTAAATGTACAATCACTTTAAGTGTGGTTTCTTTCACTGTTTGATATTTCAGTATATAAACTCATAGCCACTTCACCTGTTTTTCGTCCCGTTTTCCTACGAAGATATCATACTTTCAGGAAAGTCAAGTAATATAGTTTATTGAAATGGCGTCTTTCACTTCTGTAAAATCAGATGATTTAAAGCAGTGTTTTATCAGGCAAATCGAGGAACAGGTGTATGAGGATAGGGCTACTCTTCAAGAGCTAAAGAGATGTTTTGATGGATTGCAAGTTGGCATGTTCACGAGAGAGCAGGTTTCCAGAAATCTTATGCGGATGCCTTTAACTTCTGTTCGTGAGCTTTGTGTTGTCAGTAATATAGAGTGCGATGATAAAGACGTGTAGTTCATGGCGATGCTGAAGGACATACATCGAGAGGTTCAGCAATCGATGGAGTTGAAGCTAAAGTTTTTTAATTCTTGCTGTTATTGTTAGATTTGAAAGTTTAGTTGTTCAGTATGTTATGTAATTATTGGACTTTTAATGTCATGAATAAATTTTAATCTTATGAATCTATGTTGTGTTTTAGTTTTACTTATTTAGTGTTTGAGTTTGATTTAGATTATGTTGATGTTGAATTGTGTCTGAACATCTGTTTGGTAAGTCAACAGGGGTGTAATAGTATCAAGGGTTGGTTTGATGGTGAACAGATGAGTGCAAAGATAAAAAAGATGTTCAGAATTTGATCATTGATAGCAGTTTTTTAAAGAATCTGTGCTCCTACAAATTACAGAGAGTTAATATTTGGAGTTGTAAAAGGTCTGTTGTATTTAAAGTGTGGTAAAAGAGAACATCTGTTGATGATGAAAGATTGAAGAAGGAAAGGTCTATATGGGAGACTAGATGTTAAAGAACAACAGATGATATTCAAAATATGTTGAGCTGATAAAAGGTTTTTATAGTAACAGTGGTTAGGTTAATAGCAGATGTTGGGAGTTTGTTAGTCCATTAGATTAGATGTTGCACAGTATGTGAAATTGTAATTGTAGACCTTTGTATAAGCATGTTGCTGTTGTCATATATTCTAACCTTCTTATGAAACAACTGTGTATGCCAACGACTGTTGATTTACCACTGTTGACTAAATGAATAAATTTTAATACTATTAATCTTTGTTGTCGCATCTTCATTTTAATTATTTCAGTCATTCCTAAGTATTATTATATAATTTTGTTCATCAATAACAGTTTTTTGGAAGAATTTCCGGTAAGACCTAATTACTAAGAGTCGATATTTGCTGTTGTAAAAGGTGTGTTGTAGCTAAAGTCTGACAAAAGAGAGCATCTGCTGATGAATAAATGTCTGAAGATGCAAAGGTCTGCTATGGGTCAACAGATGTTAACGAACAACAGATGATATTCAATCTTAAAATGCTCAACAGAGGTTTTGATGCTAACAGTGGCTGGGCTAATAGCAGATGTTAGACTTACGACTGTTGAGTTACACCGATTGAAAACAACTGTTTTTGAAACTTCTGCTTGCCTAAAAATACATCCACTGCTAAAAGGTATCGTCTGTTGTCATAATTTCTGTTTATCCTAATGACTGTTGATTTACTATGTTGCTGACTGTCATCCATTATGACAAGAGAGGTTCTGACGTGGGCAGATGTTAGCTAAAAATAAAACAACTGCTGAAAGTTATCATCTGTTCTCATAACTTCTGTTTATCTAACGACTGTTAGACTCACACTGTTCCCAACTTTTGTAGTCGACCAATAGAGGTTTCCAAACAACTATCATCGGTTGTCGCAAGAGAGGTTCTGACGTGGACAGATCTTAGCCATCAGATATTTGTAACTACAGCCACGTCAGCCTTCACTTGTTCTCTCTATATAAAAGTTGTTTCATCCCTAAATCGAGTTTCTACCAATGCCGTCTTGAATTCAAAATTCTCAAAAACAGTTTCCAACATATTAAAAACCCTCCAACTTAACCCCTGTTTCATCCCCAAATCACCTTCTTCTCTAATCATGTCTCTGAACATCAAAAACCCTCACAACTACCTCCCCATCTTAAAGAAAACCAGCAAAAATACTAGCTTTCACTCAATAATTGACCTTTTAACGGCATCAAAATACAAATCAATCCTTACTGCTGATGCTCCGGTTCATACAGAAACACTCCGACAATTTTGGTTTAATGCTGAAATAGAGTCTAAAGATAATAATCCAGTTGCCATCACATTTAAGGTCGGGGAAAGTGTGGTACGAATTTCTCCCTTTACAATTTCCACTACATTTGCATTAGACAGTGGTTACATCATTAAGACTCCCTTGAAGGCAACCGCTGCTGAGGTTACAACTGTAATCTCTGCTTCAGTGGGAAGTCCCTAGAACCAAGAAAAAGGGGCATCTGTTTCTGATGATATGGAGACTTCTCCTATTATTAAAACAAATATAACCACTACAGGTGGGAATTCAGATGATCCTATTAAAGTAGGTGACGAATTAAGTTATAAGGATTTGACGGTTAGAGTGTCTACCATAGAAACAGATGTTGCTGAAATGAAAGAATTGATTAAGCAGATGATAGAGCTTTTTAAAAGTCAACCTACCAGACAGGAAATTGCCAATGAGCTTTGGAATTCTATACAACCCATCCTTCAAGCTCAGAGGAATTTGGCTGAAAGTAACCGCAATTTCAGTTTGGAATTTATCATAAATTTGGTTGATGCCAGGTATAAAGACACACAAGCAGACATTATGAACATTATGAAACATCTGTTGAAACTTACTGGCTCCACCTCTACATCAATCTTTGAGAAAGATGATGATGATAATGATGCCAAAAAGGGGGAGAAAGATTCACTGAGAAAGTTGCCACCAGATCCAAAATCTAAAATTACAGAAATTGTATCCCCTGCTCAACCTAAATCCCAACCTTCTCCAAAAAAACCATCACAAAAGAAGGAGAAAATAGCTTCCACGCCATCATCACCCATTCTGTCAATAGATGCTGATATAACAAAAGTATCAGCAGATGTTTACCAAACAGCTGCTGAGACACCAGTTGTTTCAGTAGAAGTTTGTCAAACATCTGCCATGATCATTTTCGCTACACCAACCACCTCCAATGTCACAAAGATTTCCCATACATTCATCTTCACTACCAAAACATTCTCCTTCACCAGAAATCATCTCCACACGTAAGAGAAAAACTTGTATTGTGTTAGAAGATGATGATGATATTAAATCAGCAATTCCTGTATCATCTGCCTCCATTCAAAACACTCCATGCTCGTCATTTCTACCCAGAGAACCTACTTCATCTCTTACAATTGCTACACTACCATCAGTCATTCCTCTAGAAGCTCAATATTCGCTGGAGTTAGTCATTGTTAAAGGTGAAACTGAATCATTCTTCACAATAGAGGATCCATCTAAAAGATCCTTCCCGTCTCTTTATGGCTATAAGAAGCCTCAAAAATTAGATGAGTATTTGAAATTAAAAGTATCACAGGCTGAGGTTATAGCAAGGGAGAAAAGCATAGGGATGGATGACAGGGAATACCAGAGGTTTTTATCATTTCAGCTTAGCAAAGTCGTAAAACTTGAAGACTATGCTAGAGACGTCAGTAAATCCATGTATGAGAGGCCAGTAATTCCTGAACATTAGATGAAACTGAGGGATGCTTATGTTGCACACATTATGAAGTACAAACCATATAAGGCAACTAAAGATCAATTCAAAAACTGGTCAGTAGATGCTCTTAGAGAAGAGATCGATAGAATCACAAAAATGCACAATGATCCTCTGGTAAAGCCAACTCCACCTAATTGGAAGAAAGTCAAAACAGTGGATTCAGATAAGGTATTGGAGTTTAAAAGAATGAGAGCAAAGCTTGTGGCTGCTGGTTATGGTCCAGCTAGATCCATTGCCAGATGGTCTAAACTGAAGATAGTTGAGACCTACAAAAAGCTGGAAGAAGTTAGAGCTGAAGATTCAAATGTTCTTCAAAACCCAGTCTATCCTACAACTGCTGCTCTGTCTCTAAAAATCGATACTCCGAAAAACCTTCTATCATCATCTGATTTGTCTGAACCAATTGCAAATTTAGTTAGCAGACCACAATCACCAAACTCATCTTCAATAATTCTTTGCCCAAGAAAACCAACTGATCCAAAGATAGTAAAGTGGAAGTCATGCTCAAAAACCCAAGTATTGACTTTGATCAGAACAGATGGTAGTATTGAAAAGATTAAAATGGATAGTGCATATAATCTGAATGCATACGATCTCCAAGATTTGTTAGACCTTCAACTTGAAAGGGATGATGAAGAAGACATGTTCTCCCTGGACTTTGAACTACAATTCAAAGGACAAAACAGGGAGATGTTGATGAGAAATAAAAATCAGTAAGAGTAAACTGCCATTTTGGTCCCTGTGGTTTGGGCACTTTTGCCATTTTAGTCTAAATATCAAACTTTTTAAATCTGGGTCCCTGTGATTTCAATTTTGTTGCCATTTTGGTCCAAAAGTGAAATTTGGCCAGATTCCCCAACTTAAAACCTGATATTTTGTCTTTATCCTCAGGGGTATTTTAGTCATTTTGGAATTATTATAACTCAATTATCTATATATAATAACCTAAAACAATTAATATATATATATACACACACATACAGACTCTGCTCTCTCTCTGAACTACCACCACACCACCACCCCCACCACCGCATCATCCCCACCACCACCATCCCACCGGTGCTGGTGCGACGGTGCCGGAGACGCCGGTAAAACACCACAACCACCATCAGCGCCGGTAAAACACCACACCCCTTTTCTCTCTCTTCTCTCTCTCCCCCCTTCTCACCACCGCCTCCTCCACCCCCCTTCATTAACACCACCACATGCACCACCACCACCCCACCGGACTACCACTGCACCACCACCACCCCCACCGGACTACCACTGCACCAGCACCACTGATCGGAGAGTCGCGCTCCGGTCAAAGATAATATTTATATACCCTAATTACCCTTAACAAATAGCTAGTGGTAGCAAGGGGTCGAACCACGAAGAGTATGTGGTTTGCGAATGGACTTTGAATGAAATGTAGAAAATGTCACTGTTATGAAGCTTGCTAAGATATGTTTTTGTGTTTTTTTTTTGTTTGATCGAAAGATGTGAATTATAACTACTAAAAACAAGCAATTGCAATAATGTAAATAAAGGTTTTGACAAGATAGAGAAAACAAGGTTCACACCCGGTTCGGTTATTGCAATCCTAGGGTTCTTACAAGTTTTAGATTTAATTCACTTGAATATGTTATTAACGGATTTCTATCATCAAAGCTTAGGTGCCAATTGTTATCAACGCATACACGGAGCACAATGCACTTCGTTACTTCGGATAAGTAAAACCTCTTGAATGACAAGGCATAATTGCACAAACTTATTTCGCAAAGTCAAATTTCATAACTCACTCGACAATTCACAAATATAGTTCAAATGCAAGACAGTTGTCAATCAATTCAAATACAAGTCAAGTTGTCACAAAACCAAACTAAATCATTGTTCAAACCCTAGACTTACAATAACCTACACCGGGGTGAAACTCCGAGAAATTAGCCGCTCATGGTGTAAATGGCACGATCAACGGATGCACGAGACTTGAATTGGGTCATCTTGAAGCTTGAAAATGGATGATTGAATGATTAGGGTTTGGAATGGTTGGTGGTGATGAATGGATTGAATGATGGTTGATGATTGTAATGGTGATGAACTAGGGTTTTGATTCGGATGAGAATTCGGGTTGTAGAGAGGATGGTAGGTGGATTAGAGATGAGATGGTTAGTGATAATGGCTCCAAGTTTTGTTTTCAAACTCTAATTTTCGTGTAACTCCCGTATTGGAATCAATCCGAACCAATCGAAATCGAATTAGACCTTTAATTACCAAAAATCCCGTTTTGAAAATCCAACACCCGTCGCCGACGGGCTCCCAATTCTGCTCCTTTGGCCGACGGCCTAAATGACTGGATACGGCAAATCTGTGCATACGGGGTTATCTGGAGGGCGTCGCCGACGGCCTGGACCCCGTCGGCGACGGGCTCTCAATTGTGAATCCCCCGTTTTCCGCTCCTAATTCTCCCGGTTGATCCATGATGCGTTCCGGTGCTCCGGTTTTCGACCCGGTGACCCGTAAAGCTCCCGAAAAGCTCCTTAAACTTCATCAACCTGCGAAACACATTCTTGATTAAAAGTAGGCTATTCGAAACTAAAACTTACGTAAAAACGTTAAGTTAAACAATATCAATCACCGGTTTACAACCACGTATCACATCCCCACACTTGTCTTTTGCTTGCCCTCAAGCAAATCTGTTTTTCACTTTCACGTGGGTCAAACAATGAATATACATCCCATTCCCGAGACAAAGGTTATGGTCTAATGTCATACAAAAGTTCAAACTCTTTACAATATTCAATGTATTTAGTGGTAACGTGCTTTAGATACACAAATGGTTACCCAAGATTAACCCGCCCGTAAAACTAACAAATCATGCATATCCCTCACAATGTGCTCTCCACTCGGCTTAAAGTTTGCTAACATGTATAATGTATTAGCTTTTCAACAATTAATCGCTCAAAACCGATTAGAACACATACCCGCATAGGCTTGCAACTCAATCATCCTCCACTATTGAACACAAATACTAAGCACAAGTCAAAAGGTCTTTGAAGGGTTGTAACGGGGCTAGGCGAAGGGTAGGGAATAGGATATTTTTAAAGTGACTAAGGTGATGAAAAATTCGATTTTTATTATAAACCACTAAACTAAACAAGACTAAATATAAACATCAACTATGAGGCAACAACTTTTGCCTTTTATTCAACAAACTACTAACACATCTTTTTGTGTTTTTCTCAATGCTTTTTCATTCTTTTTCGCAACATTTTCTGATTTTTTTTTTTACAAATGAATCACAACTATACAAACTTAAATTCCCATAATCGAATTTTTCATCACACGGGTTAAAAACGAAAAGGCTTATGGTTATGGCTAAGTGGGTGATCAAACGAAAAGTCTAGGCTCAAAATGGGCAACTAAGGAGTTTGTTCGGGTAAGGATAGTAAAATGGTTTAAAGCGAAAAAGTTTTACCTAATGCCTTAATCATTCTCGTGCTTGTATTTGGTCTATAGTCTCAAATGTATCAAAAGTTGCAAGTTCTACAATACGCGACTAATGGCCCACTCAAACAAAGAAACATGTGAATGTGAATCTATGATGTATAAAGGGCTCAAACCTCACGTATAAGGGTATGATATGTGATATGCATACATTGCTAGCTCCTTAGGCAAATTATTCTCAAATAACCACCCGCTAAATACCCGATATGCTTATTAATTTGAACTTGACCATGACAAAAGACCAAATGGTTTGTGACATCCCTCGTTGACTTGGTTACCTGTGCTTTTGAGATTGCTTTGAAAACAAGACATTTTTGAAAAATTTTTGAAATTTTCCCCCATCCCCACACTTGAGGTAAACATTGTCCTCAATGTGTAGTATTTAAATGAACGGGTCAAAATCGAAAATTTTTACTACTCCCCCATCCCCACACTTGAGGTACATATTGTCCTCAATGTGTAAGAACTAGAGTTTTTAAAGCACAAGGGATGTGACACGGCTAACCTCCCCAAAATTATACCCCGGAAAATAAAATATAATTTACAATCCACTTATTTGCTAACTAAAAATCAAAGGTACAAAGAAACGTATGCACCTGGTTTTTCGCTAGTTCCTCGTGTGCTCTTCATCTTTTCAACAAAGCGGTCGTCTCACGAACATAATGTACCTACAAATCTTAACCCTTGTGTAGAAGCATGCTTCTCACAACCATCAAAATTTGTTAGTCACCTAGTTCTACCACTTTTATGAAATTATTACCAAGCCATACATTATTTTACCTTTGACTTTATGTGGAAAATATTTTACAACAACAATAAACCTAACTCACTTTCGTAGGAATCACGACGGCATTTAGCATATGCACGCAAGCCCTTTAAACCTCCCGATAGCTCGGGAGGACGAGTCGGTCTCGTGAGGGTTATATAGGGAACACACCCACAAAGTTCATTTAACGAGGCAATAATTTAAATAATCAAAATGAGAAAAAACGAAATAAACAAATAATATACAACAACAACAGTAAACATACCATACCTCTACCGCTGATATCGCTCGTTTGGATCCATGGGCGGGTTAGGTTGGTATGGATAACCAGTGAGGGCCTCAAACATCTCCCTATAGTTATCTAAGGGGCTTTGCTCCCCTTGGGCCGGTGGTTGGTACGGGATGGGGATGAAGCTAGACCCTACCGCTTCGGGCCAATGCGGAGTCGGGTCGGATGGGCCTTGAGGATAGGGAAGATCGGGGTAATTTGTCCACACCGAATGTTCGGCGTAGGGGAGGCCGGCTTGGTAGTCTCTATGGTGTCGCTCCTGATCATGCAACACTTTGGCGTTATTAATCGCCATCTGTTGAGAGACGTACATGGCACTCCAACGGCGTCGGTTCACTTCTGCTTCTTGTTGTCGACGTGCCGCCTCTTCTTCTTCCCATGCCCGTCTTCGGGCTGCCTCGTCCTCCTGCATCTTTGCTAATTGTTCCATTTGTGACCTTTGCATGGCCTGGAACAGTTCCTGCTCTTCCATAAATTTATTCATCCTTTCACGTTGGGCTCCTTGAGCCTCCCAATATTCGAGCATTGAGGATCCATGAGACCCCTCCCAAGCTTCTCTCCGTTGATTGTATTCCCGACCTTCACCAATACACGCGGAGACATTATCATATATCTCCTGTTGCCCCCTATCAAAATTTTTGTAGGAGGGCACCCGTCGTCGGGTCACAAAACCTGCCACCTCAGCGTTGATCTCCCTATGTGGCCGCATATAACGTTGCCTTGGTCTTTGTGCATCGGAGGGTTCAGCTTCCTCCTCTTCTTCCTCCATCTCCACATCTTCTTCCTGCACGGGTGGTGCCCCAGAAGTACGGACCTCATACTTGTTCCCCAACCCATCGGTCACAACATACTTATTTCCCGAAAACTTGACCTCTATCTTCCAATTTTTCTTCATGTAAGCCACGTCAAATTCCTCCACTGGCTTGGAGACCCATAGTGCTTCCAAGGGTAAGCAATTCTGCGGCACAATCATGGCACTAATGAGGCGTGCATACGGAATAAACCGCCTCTGGGACGACTCCCTGGTAGCCCATGTGTTCATCATTACTATGTGCCTCCACGACAGTGTTGGGGTTCCATACAGTAAAGCATGCACCACCCTGCAATCACTTACTCTCACTCCCCCCGCGATCACCAAACCTTGCCAATATGTTTTCCACCGAGATCCCCTGCAGAATCTTTCCTTCAAGTGACATATGCTTCCGTTTCATTTCACCCCCTGGGTGGGTCGGCAAGATAACATCTATCAATTGCTCCGCATCGTTGGTGTTTAAATGGTTATCCAAAAACTTCTCAATGGGTGGGTAGTCATATGCTTGTACCCCCAAAGAGTCAAACCGAGCAATACGATTCATAGTTTCGAACGACATCGTCATGATTCCTCGAGTTGTCTTCCCCACTAACTTCCACTGTGAAGGGGATTCATTCTTGTTGACAAGTCTCAAGGTGGACAACCATTCACATACTTCCGACAAGTAAATCCTGGAAGTATTGTCTTCACACCAATCCAAAACACTCTCCCATCCTAACCTCTCAAACATTTGTACAATCCCGATGTTCCGGAATTCTTCTACATTCACGGTCCGTTCACATATCACTCTTGTTGGAACCGACGTGTTCACCCCATTCACCATCTTCCACTTCCACAACTTGGCTTCCAACTTTCTATCTTGGTAGCTCGACAACTGTTTGTTCTTCATCCCAAATTCTAGCACTTTGGCTATCCCTGAACTTTGCCCATTCCCAATCTTGTCGGTATAATCTTGCATCATTTTCCTCAACAGAGCTCGGTTGCTCCCACTTCTTCGGTATTAAACCGGAAGAAGACCCAATCCCGGATGATGAAGCTTGACCCGTAGTCTTTTGTCTCTTGCTTCCCGCCATGACTACAATCACAAACAAGCAAAACATCAATATAGATTCAACCTTCATTACTCCCGAACTTTGAACATGAGGTATGATGTTGACAATTTAATTAACAAGTATATGCAAAATCGCCTCTTTAAACTTCCAAAGTCGCTCACTTTGTCATAAACTTATTAATCTTTTATTAATCTTACAATCTCTTATAATTTTAACAAAAGTCAACATCATCTTCATGTTCAATCATGTTCATAACAGTGTAATTACTTCACTATGGTTATGACATACTCAAATTCCATTTAAAACAACTAATCTTGCTCAAAATCATGCTAGCACAACATACATTGTCTAAAAAACCTACTCTTAAACCAACAAGTTTAGAATTTCGGAAGAAAAACACTAATATATGATAATCAAGCATAAATTTAAGAAGAATCCATACCTTTGGTGTTGTTAGACAAGAAGAACTAAGAAAAGATGGCAAACAAGCAATTTGATGAACACCCTTTCAAAAACCCTAAAGAACACGCCCAGAAATCTTGCACAATAGCAAGATTTGATAAAAACCGTGTTGGGGGTTTTGTTCGTCTTGAAAAATTACTCAAGATGGACTCAAAAATCAGTGGATTTGGTGGAGAATTGAGAAAGTTATGGGAGGTTGAAGGTTTAGGGTTCTTGAGGTGAAGATGAAGAAGATGAAGGGAATAGGTGAGTTTGGAGAGAGAAGTCAGAGATTTTTGGAAGTGAATAATGATGTAAAGTGGGTAGGTTTCAGATTTTGTGGTTAAAATTGAGCTTGATGATGTTTGGTTAGGTGGAAAGGCATCAAAGTTCGTTTTTTAAACCCCTATGACCGAACTGCGTCGGCAAACAATTGGCAACCCGTCGCCGACGGGTCCCACACCGTCGCCGACGGGTAAGGGAATTTGGTGGTGGTGGCGACGGGCTAAATGTCTGTCTACGTGAAAAAGGAGCCGACGGGCACTAAGATGAAGCCGTCGCCGACGGTCATCACCCCGTCGCCGACGGGTTGTGTTGTTTTTTTTTTATTTACTTTTATTAAAGGGCTATGTACACTAAAAAATTCCTAAAAATTAATAAAAATCTTTTTGTGAATTTTTATAAGTTAAAATCTTTAAACAAAATAACCGTTAACGGCGGCCCTACCACCCCCCAAAAATTCGTGTATTGTCCTCAATGCACCAAGTCAAGTCTAAAACATACCTTGTATCTTCATGACCCGTTTGGAGTGCCCGAACTTCACACAATCAAGAAAGGTTAGTATGCACCGGAAACGATTCACATCCAAATACGCAAACAATTAAATAGGTATACATAACTTTACAAAACGTGTTACCGGCCCTTTTACTTCACCTCATATGTTGGCACGCTTACCAAGAAGCATACCAACTCCACATTTGCGTCCTTTTTCTCTTCGTTACCATCAAGGAATGGTTTAAGGCGGTGACCGTTAACCGTTTGCTTCGACCCGTCCTTTGGGTCCTTGATTGTAACATCTCCGAGTTTCCCGACCCGTGTAATCACATACGGGCCCATCCACTTGCTCTTGAGCTTTCCGGGGAAATATTTAAGCCTCGAATTGTAAAGCCAAACCTTTTGACCCACTTCAAACTCTTTTGGCTTCAACTTCGCGTCATGTGCCCTCTTCATGTCATCCTTGTACTTTGAGGCACACTCGTACGCTTCTTCCCTAAGCTCCTCCAACTCCCAAAGCTTTAACTTTCGCTCCTTTCCTGCATCGTCATATTTCATGTTAACCTCTTTTATAGCCCACCAAGCACGATGCACAAGCTCAACTGGAAAGTGACAATTTCGCCCATAAACTAAGCGATAAGGAGTGGTTCCAATAGGTGTTTTATGAGCCGTTCTATAAGCCCATAAAGCATCATTCAACTTCGTTGACCAATCCTTTCGGTCGGGTCGAACGGTCTTTTGCAAAATTTCCTTTATTTGCCTATT
Source organism: Helianthus annuus (assembly GCF_002127325.2). Taxonomy (NCBI): domain Eukaryota; kingdom Viridiplantae; phylum Streptophyta; class Magnoliopsida; order Asterales; family Asteraceae; genus Helianthus; species Helianthus annuus. Next base: position 151,681,816 of record NC_035445.2, read on the forward strand.
GGAAACCTCAACTTGACCGCTTGTTTGTGGGTGGTAGGGAGTAGCAATTCGATGGTCAACACCATACCGTTTCAAGAGTTTGCCAAAATTAAAGTTCTTGAAATGAGATCCCCCATCACTAATGATCACCCGGGGAACCCCAAATCTAGAAATTATATTCGTTTGAACAAAATTGCAAACAACGGTGTCGTCATTCATTTTGGTGGCAATCGCTTCGACCCATTTGGATACATAATCGACCGCCACCAAAATGTATAAATTGCCATGCGAATTAGGGAATGGGCCCATGAAATCGATCCCCCATACATCAAGAATATCTACAATAAGGATCGGTTGCATGGGCATTTCATCCCTTTTTGATATACTCCCTAACTTTTGACACTCAACACAATTTTTAGCAAAATTAAAAGCATCCTTAAAAATAGCCGGCCAATAAAGGCCACTATTGAGCACTTTGTGCCCGGTTTTGTGACCACTGAAATGGCCCCCACAAGCAAATGAATGCAAGTGCATCAAGACGCTAGGAATCTCCTCGTCGGGTATGCATCTTCGAACAACTTGATCCGGACAAAACTTGAATAAGTCCGGTTCTTCCAACGTGTAATATTTGATTTGAGACAGGAAGTGCAACCTCTTCCTTCTATCCCAATGAGCCGGCAAGTCACCTGTAACCAAATAGTTAACAATATTAGCATACCATGGTAATATTCCAACTTTTAAAATTTGCTCATCTGGAAAAGTCTCATTAATTTCTTCACGGGAAGAATCCTCTACACTCAACCGAGACAAATGGTCCGCGACCACATTCTCGCTCCCTTTCTTATCTCGAATCTCTAGGTCAAACTCTTGTAGCAAGAGAACCCATCGAATTAGCCTCGGCTTCGCATCCTTCTTGTCCATGAGATACCTAACTGCAGAATGGTCAGAATAAACAATGACCTTAGTACCCCATATATAAGCACGAAACTTATCCAACGCATATACCACCGCAAGTAGCTCCTTCTCGGTGGTTGTGTAATTCAATTGTGCATCCGAGAGAGTCTTACTTGCGTAGTAAATGACAACCGGTTTCTTGTCTAACCTTTGACCCAACACGGCCCCCACCGCATAATCACTTGCATCACACATAATTTCAAATGGTAACGACCAATTCGGTGATTGCAAGATTGGGGCCTCAACCAACTTTTGTTTCAACACATTAAAGGCATTTTGACATTCTTGGTTAAATTCAAACGGGTGATCCTTTAGCAATAATTTACAAAGAGATTTGGTTATATCACTAAATCCTTTTATAAATCTCCTATAAAACCCCGCGTGACCCAAAAATGATCTAATACCCTTAACATTCGTGGGATAAGGTAGGTAGAAATAACTTGCACCTTTGCACGATCAACCTCTATCCCACGACTCGACACTACATGCCCCAACACAATCCCTTATTGAACCATGAAATGGCTCTTTTCCCAACTCAAAACAAGATTTTTCTCAACACATCTTTTCAAAACTTTTTCGAGTTGGTCAAGGCATGTATCAAATGATGACCCAAATATTGAGAAATCATCCATGAAGATTTCCAAAGACTCCCCCACCATATCTGAAAAGATACTCATCATACACCTTTGAAAGGTGGCGGGGGCATTACAAAGTCCAAACGACATTCGCCTAAATGCGAAAGTACCGTATGGACAAGTAAAAGTAGTCTTTGCTTGGTCTTCCGGATGTATAGCAATTTGATTGTATCCGGAATAACCATCCAGAAAACAATAAAATTTTTGTCCGGCCAATTTCTCAACTATTTGGTCAATAAATGGCAAAGGGAAATGGTCTTTGGAAGTTGCGGCATTCAACTTCCTATAGTCAATACAAATACGCCACCCGGTTACCGGCCGAGTGGCGACCTCTTCACCTGCGTCGTTTGTGACGACTTGAATACCCGCCTTTTTTGGAACTGTTTGTGTCGGGCTCACCCATTGGCTATCCGAGATAGGGTATACAATACCCGCATCTAGCCACTTCAATACTTCCTTCTTCACCACTTCTCGCATATTCGGGTTTAATCTTCTTTATGTGTCGCGAGAAGGGTTCATACCATCTTCCGTGATGATCTTGTGCATCACCACCGAGGGACTAATTCCCTTCAAATCCGCAATGGTCCACCCGATAGCGGCTCTATGGGTGACCAATATCTTCATCAACTTCTCTTCTTGCTCCCCAGGTTAAATTGGATGCAATAATGACCGGGAGCGTGCTACCTTCACCCACATAAGCATATTTAAGATGCTTGGGTAGCACCTTCAACTCTAATGCCGGAGGTTCTTCCAATGACGGCTTCAACTTCGTGTCTATGCTTTCCGGAAGACTTTCCACTTGATGTGTCCAAGTGGGCCTTCCTTCTTTTGCCGCCATAACCTCCAACTCTTTCATCTCTTCATCCATGCTACGATTTGTTTCGCCTTGCAACCTGTCAAACATGAAACACTCCTCTATTGTGTTTTCCTCTTCGACACTAGTGTCACATAGAGGTATACACTCGTCAACGATGTCCGCCATATAACATTCATCGCCAACTAGAGGATCCGTTAATCCTGAAAAGACATTTAACCGCAACCGACGGTTACCAAAAGTCATGTCGACCGTGCCCGATTTGCAATTAATTTGGGCATTCGATGTTGCCAAAAATGGTCGACCAAGGATCACCGTTGGCTGCTTGGTTCGGTCCAAAGAAACATAATCTAATACAAGAAAGTCCACCGGATAGTAAAAGTCCCCGACCTTGACTATTACATCCGTGACTATCCCACGGGGTAGTTTAGGAGTCAAATAAGCTAACACCACGGTGGTGTTAGACACTTGAAGTGGACCAAAATCGTATTGGTCATATAAGCTACCCGGCAAGATACTCACACTTGCCCCAAGATCCAAAAGTGCCCGTGTCATTTTGAATTCACCCACTTGTATTGAAATAATGGGCGCCCCCGGATCTTGAAGTTTTGGTGGAAGTGCACCCGAAAGAATCGAACTCACATTTTCGGTTAAATCAAGTTTTTTAGGAAATTTGTGAGTTCTCTTTTGGGTACATAAATCTTTCAAGTATTTCGCATATGAAGGAATTTGTTTGATAGCATCTAAGAGTGGTAAGTTAATTTTAACTTGTTTAAAAATTTCCCACATCTCTTCTTGATGTGGGCCTCTTTTGTTTACCACTTTCTTAGATGGTCCCAAAAGAGCTTCGGGAAAAGGGGCGGTATTACCCTCCACACCCTTGTCCTTAGCCTTTGGGACGGGAACGGTCGCAACGGGTGTATCTTTGTTGAGTTTCAATTCATTTTTATTTTGACCCGTTCGACCGTTATTCTCTTCATCATCACTCGCATCTTCCACCACCCCTTCAACAAACTTGGGTGGTGGTGGCTCAACACCGTTATCTATCACTCGACCACTACGTAAAGAAATTTTATTTATTGGTACCTCACGTGTGTTTTTCGAGCTCGACCCTTGATGCTTAGGGTTCACCGTGGTGTCGCTTGGAAGTCCTCCTCCACTTCCGCGAATTTGAGCCATCTCTTGAGCAAGTTGCCCCACTTGCTTCTCTAATGCCTTTTGAGATTTATCTCTCACTTCAAACTCTTTCTTCACTTCGGATTTGAACTCATGGTGTGAATTGGTAAGAGTACTCACAACATTCATGATAGCATCAAATTTCGAATTAATCGAATCATCACCTTGGGAGTTAGAAGCATTACCCCCATTTCCACCTTGGTTGTAACCACGTTGATAATTACCTTCACGGTTTTGATACCCTTGGTTACCCCCTTGATTGTAATTCCTTTGGTAACCCCCTTGGTTACCACCTTGACGATTGTTGTATGAGGACCCACCTTGACCAACTTGATTACCCGATTGGAAATTCGGATTCATTTGATTTGAGGCGTTACCATACCGGAAATTAGGGTGATTTCTCAAACCCGGATGGTAAGTGTTGGAATTCATGTCGTATTGCTTTCGATCCCCATACACTTGATTTACCTCCTCGGTGTAGTCACTCGATCCCGTTGGGCATTGCTTGGTGCTATGCCCAATATCACCACAATCTTCACACACTTCAAATTGAACCGCGTTCACCTCTTTCTTCTTTTTCAATTGAGCTATTTCCCGCTCTAAGGTGGAAATCCGATCCTTGGAATCGAGATCGGGAAGTGACCGGGAAACCGGATGCCTTTTTGCTCTATCGGCCGATTCTTTTTGTTTGGATCGTTTGCTCATCCTTTCCAAAAATTCCCAGTCGTCATCCTCATGATTGCTCAAGAGTGTACCGTTGCTTGTCGTCTCAAGCCGATTCCAAGTTGCATCATCCAAACCCCGTACGAAACATTTCACCAATTCCCATTTTTCTATTTGGTGATGTGGGCATCTCCTCATGAGTTCTTTGAATCGGGTGAATGCTTCATGTAGAGGCTCACTTGAAAGTTGACGAAATGACTGAATTTCATCTCTAGCATCGTCGGTCTTGGCCATGGAATAGTACTCATCCAAAAACGCTTGTTGCATTTGTTCCCAAGTTCGAATACTATTGGCCGGAAGTGTAAAGAACCACTGTTTTGCTTTATCTTTCAATGAAAATTGAAATAGCCGAAGCTTCACTTCCTCTAATGCGAAATTATGCCCTCCAATAGTATCACAAATAGACGAGAACTCCGTTAAATGGGTGTATGGCTCATCATTGGACCTCCCGTTGAAATGAGGAAGGATGTTGATGTAATGCGGTTTACAATCAAACATCCTCCTTTCGCATACTATTGGAGAATTGTTCTCGGTCACTATCGGTCGGAAACGGTCATTTACTCCCTGTGGAGGTTGTTGACGACGTTGTGGCCCATTAACTTCTTGATCGACCGGTCTTCGATTATCCCGTCTTTCATCCCTTCGATCCTCTCTTCGATTATCCCTCGGGTTACCACCTCCCACAAAACGAGGAATCCGGTTAGGGTTTACATTGTTGTTGTTGTTGTAAAACCCTTCATTCCGGTTCCTTTGATTGTTGTTTTGTGGTTGACGGTTGTTCCCATAACCATCGTTTCTTCCACCTCCGTAGCCATATTCCTCTTCCCCAACATAGTTGGCGTTTTGATAACCAACTTCCTCATCATCATACCCTCTAGCATTGTAGACATTTCCCCTATTCAAGTAACCCCAATCTTCATCATCATTGGCTCGATCATCATAATAACCCCCATCGTCCGAATTTTCCGTATGAATGCTCACGTGTTCCGGTGATTGATAACCGGGAACACTATACGGTTCATCATCGGGGATTGCATTCCTTAGATCATCGATGTTGAAAAACGGGTCTTCATTCGCGGGGTTGCCGCGATCACGGTTACCTCTACGATCGGAGTTGACATTCCGATCGTCAAGGTTGATAGGTAACGATGCTTGTCGGTGAAGGGGTTGTTGTTGAGGTGTTCGTTGGGCGTTGTTGGTATTTTGGTTTCGGAAAGGTGGAGTGGGTGGTCTTGCGTTGGTGTTACCACCCGGTTGCTCTTGGGCGGGATAAAAGGTTCCTCGGGATTGGAATTGATTTGGGTGAAGTTTTTGAGTTGGGTTAAATTCTTGGTTGGAATTGTGGTTTGCCATTGAATCGGTTTCAATGGTCGGTGTGAGTGGTGGTGTTCGGTTGGTTTGATTAGAAGCAAGAGTTGCTTCTAACCGGCTTGCTAGGTTTCTTCTTGCGAGTCTTTCAATTTCCGGTTCGTAGACTAGCGGTGAAGTCCTCCCGGAATTTCGTGTACGCATACACTACCTGTAACCTGCACAAGTAACAAGGAAAAAGACAGTACAAAAAGAAAGCAAAACAAATTAAACAGTTAATCACACAAATTCAAACAATATCCAAACACAAAGCGCACACACTCCCCGTCAACGACGCCAAAATTTGATCGGAGAGTCGCGCTCCGGTCAAAGATAATATTGATATACCCTAATTACCCTTAACAAATAGCTAGTGGTAGCAAGGGGTCGAACCACGAAGAGTATGTGGTTTGCGAATGGACTTTGAATGAAATGTAGAAAATGTCACTGTTATGAAGCTTGCTAAGATATGTTTTTGTGTTTTTTTTTTGTTTGATTGAAAGATGTGAATTATAACTACTAAAAACAAGCAATTGCAATAATGTAAATAAAGGTTTTGACAAGATAGAGAAAACAAGGTTCACACCCGGTTCGGTTATTGCAATCCTAGGGTTCTTACAAGTTTTAGATTTAATTCACTTGAATATGTTATTAACGGATTTCTATCATCAAAGCTTAGGTGCTAATTGTTATCAACGCATACACGGAGCACAATGCACTTCGTTACTTCGGATAAGTAAAACCTCTTGAATGACAAGGCATAATTGCACAAACTTATTTCGCAAAGTCAAATTTCATAACTCACTCGACAATTCACAAATATAGTTCAAATGCAAGACAATTGTCAATCAATTCAAATACAAGTCAAGTTGTCACAAAACCAAACTAAATCATTGTTCAAACCCTAGACTTACAATAACCTACACCGGGGTGAAACCTCCGAGAAATTAGCCGCTCATGGTGTAAATGGCACGATCAACGGATGCACGAGACTTGAATTGGGTCATCTTGAAGCTTGAAAATGGATGATTGAATGATTAGGGTTTGGAATGGTTGGTGGTGATGAATGGATTGAATGATGGTTAATGATTGTAATGGTGATGAACTAGGGTTTTGATTCGGATGAAAATTCGGGTTGTAGAGAGGATGGTAGGTGGATTAGAGATGAGATGGTTAGTGATAATGGCTCCAAGTTTTGTTTTCAAACTCTAATTTTCGTGTAACTCCCGTATTGGAATCAATCCGAACCAATCGAAATCGAATTAGACCTTTAATTACCAAAAATCCCGTTTTGAAAATCCAACACCCGTCGCCGACGGGCCTGACCCCGTCGCCGACGGGCTCCCAATTCTGCTCCTTTGGCCGACGGCCTAAATGACTGGATACGGCAAATCTGTGCATACGGGGTTATCTGGAGGGCGTCGCCGACGGCCTGGACCCCGTCGGCGACGGGCTCTCAATTGTGCATCCCCCGTTTTCCGCTCCTAATTCTCCCGGTTGATCCATGATGCGTTCCGGTGCTCCGGTTTTCAACCCGGTGACCCGTAAAGCTCCCGAAAAGCTCCTTAAACTTCATCAACCTGCGAAACACATTCTTGATTAAAAGTAGGCTATTCGAAACTAAAACTTACGTAAAAACGTTAAGTTAAACAATATCAATCACCGGTTTACAACCACGTATCAACCACCCTTGTCTTCCTCATTTCACCCAATTTCACCAGAAACCCCTAATCCAAACCCTAATTAGGGTTAACACTTAACACAAATTAACAACCTCTTAAAACTCTAATTGATAGAATCAAGCTTTTTATCTGCAACTTTATTTGATATGCAATCAATTGAAAGAGAGAAACAGAGGCTCCGGTGAACAGTTAGAGAGAGAAACAGTTAGAGGCTTCGGCAGCAGCAACGACGGTGTTAGCGGTGGTGTGGCGGCATCGTCGTTAACATTACCGGAGGCTCGGTGAACAGCTAAAGAGAGAAACAGAAGTCGATCACCGGCGCCATGGGATCTCCACCACCATACACCCACCACCACCGTCTCCCCTCCACCACCGTACACTCACACCACCGTCTCCCCTCCACCACCGTACACCCACACCACCCATATCAATCTCAAACCCCTCTAATCTCCGATGTCTTAAACCAAATCTCTGATCACCACCACCAGAAAAGATGGGCGCACCCTCTATTCACTTTCCCCGATCACCTTCTTCTCAGCAGTTGATTTTCAGGATGTAGAGAGATAGAGTGTGTGTGTAGGGAAGAGGGTGAGCTGAGAGAGAGTGTGTGTGTGCAGGAAGAGGGTATGCATACATTTATATATTTTATTTTTAATTTTTAATTTATAGTTAATAATTAGTTATAATAAAAGTATAATGACCAAAATGCCTATGGGGAAAAGGACAAAAACCAAGTTTTTTTTATAGAAATCTGATTTGAGATTTGGACCAAAATGGCAACAAAATTGAAACCACAGGGACCCAGATTTAAAAAGTTTGAGATTTGGACTAAAATGGCAAAAGTGCCCAAACCACAGGGACCAAAATGGCTGTTTACTCAATCAGTAATAAAGAAGGGTTTTTGTATCATCTGTTGTATAGGGAGATTGTTGGATCAGCAACTGTTACATTGTTTCCAGTAGCATATTTAACCAGATCACAACATGTAGCAAAGGACATGTTGCTGCGTAACAAATTCTTGAGTGAGGTTTGATGTGTGTTGTTTAGGCAGGTGATCGTATGTTCTTAGTTAATGTTTGTTAAAACTTAAGTTGTATTCGAATTTTATTAAGTTTGTTAGACATCTTTTATATGTACTTATATTTATAACAGTTTACATTGTCAATGGGTTGATACCAGGGGCGGACCTAATGTGGTCCGAGGCGTAGCCCGGGCTACGGCTCAACTTTTATCCGCTAGTGTAAAAAAAATTTTTTTTTTCGTTTTTTATACTAAGGACACCCCTCAACAATTACTAGGACACCCCTAAAAAAATTACAAACTGAAATAAGCCCAATTTATTCTTATTATGTTGGCCCAAATAATCAAATGATAGCCCAATACTAGTTAACCCAAATAACAAAATTATAACCCAACAACATTGGACGGCAGATTATTATGCAAGGATAATCAAAGGTCACGAACAAACAGGCGGAACACGGGATCAGTTCAACAATCGAACAGAATTGGCTTGGCTGAAGTGTTGAACTGCTGTTGTCGGTCGAACTCGAAGATTTGCAGGTTTGTTCGACAGTTCATCTTTGCTGTTGTCGGGAACGCATAGTTCTTGTCCTACAGTTTATCGGGTAGTTAAGCTAGCTTTGCTTTTACCGGTGGCAACCGCAACCGTTGAAAGATGTTTTTCGAAATTGAAGCTTGTAAAGACGGATTTACGCAATCGAATCGGTCCGGAATTCTTGAACAATGCTATGGTTTGTGTGGTCGAAAGGATTTTTTAAGTGAAGTAAAAGACGACGATGTGATGGAACGATTTCAAGCTATGAAAAAAAGAAGAGGACAAATCTATTAGGTATTTGTTTTACTTTATTTTATGTATTGTTGTTTTTTTATATTGTACGATTGCACGGTAAAAAAAAAATTGGGATACCCCTGAATTTTTGTTCTAGTTCCGCCACTGGTTGATACTCTCTTTTTTGAATTAGAGAATGGAAATAATCATATATAACTGATAAATTTTATTAAGTTTGTTAGACATCTTTTAAACATCTTTTATTAAGTTTGTTAAACATCTTTTATATTTGTCTTTTACTCTTTTAGCTATAATAGATAACACATTTTGGTACAATATCTATACATATATCTATATGTTCTATCAATATGTGTTATGCATGGTTTTCTAAGAAACGACCCGTGTTTGCACATGGGTCTTATCGCTAGTACTATATAATAAAGTAAACCAATGTATGACACGTGTCATTCATTGAAGTTATCTAATAAAAATTTGATTTTACATTTGATTTTAATTTTAGTACTATTTAATAAAAATTTTGGTTCTCTTGTTTGTTTTGATGAGATCGTTGCATGTTCTCTAAAAAAAAATACAACGTTATTTTATTATTGTATTATTGGTGTGAGTTTCGTGCCACCCAAATCAAGTGAATATGTATTAATCATATTATGATATTCATTAAAATTCTACAATGAATATAAATTTAGATCTAGATAGATGGTAAACGAGTAACATACTACCTATGTTGTTATCTCTTTTTGAATAGCGAAACTAAGTAAATTGCACGAAGGAAATAACAAATTGACAATTAAATTGGAAACGTACTAAATCAGAATATACGACTAATATAAAAGACTGATACTTTAAATCATTCAGATCATATTGTTTATTATCCTTCTAATAAACAATTAGCAGAGGGCATATGCACAGACTCGAAATATATTTTTAAAATGATTAACACCTATTGAAAATGATTAAACTAATTTATGGTTATATTATGGATATATGTTAGAAAGTACTTATCATATAAAAGGGAAAGATATCTATCCATAATATTTCTCAAAAACTCACAAATAAGGCTAGACGGTGTGGGTCATCCCCGGGTCGTCCTGGAGCGGCGACAGGGCTGCACCCCCCCCCCCCGGGTCGTCCGCGTCCTTTCCGTCTCACCCAAAACGATGCTGTCGGGCCTCTTTTCAAACCAACTAGCCGTTCCAACGGCTCTTTTTATTAAGAAATAATTAAATTAATTTCTTTATAAATAATAACCATCTATCCCTATTTTCTAACCAAATCAATCCAAACCCTCTCACTTTTTGTACATTTCTTCAACTTTTTTAGAATTTTAGCCATTGATCCATATAATCCAAACAACCTGAACCCGATCTAAAACGTTTTTTCGGTGCCCGGCTACTATCCAACAATGGATCTGAGTTGGCCAGCATCACAATTTTCTTTTTCCGGTTTCCAATAAAGCCCCAATGCTTTCACTCAAATTAACCAAATGCAATCGATGCAACAAATCTTAATGCGAAACCCGTTTAACTCGCAATTTCAATCGCAACCACCACCTTAACTGCCACCGGTAGGATCGTCCCAACCCGTAGAAGTTAAGGTTGAAGAATATGTGCCGAAGACGCAACCCCAAACCTCCAAACGAAAAAAAGGGAAACAAATGGCGTGTCCAGCCGTTGATCAACCTTCGAAACCGAAGGCGCAACCATGGTCAAAAATCAAGGAGGAGGCATTAGCTAAGGCGTGGATTAGTACATCAAAATGCCCAATTGTTGGTATGTAAAAATATATAAATTTTAAACTTTTTAATATATAAATTTTATTACATTTTTAAAATATAGGAAAACAACCAAACCGTCGATGGTTTTTAGAAGGAAATATTAGCAAAATTCTTTGTGATTATGGAACAAGGTCCGTATCGAGATCTCGATTCCGTCGCTTCGAAGTGGCGAAAGATGCATTCAGTCGTCAACCGTTTTTGTGGGTATTATAACAATTTATATACTAATCGTCAAGGGGGTGGAGTGACGAAAGCGTTTTTAAAGAGACGATGCGTAGATATGAAGATGAACATAGACAGGTTTTCCCACACATCCGGGCATGCGAAGTTATGAAGAACAATAAGAAGTGGGCGCCGGTTCCAAATGAGGTTGCAAGCGCTAAATGGACGAAAACCTCGGAGACTAGAAGTTATAGTGCGAGGGGCTCGGACGCATGATTTCAGATAAATATAAACGATGAGCCTGAATTTGGCGAGGAAGAAAATGTAGTTCGAGAGGAGGTACGTCCCACTAGAAAGGACAAAGCCGAAAGGGTAGCGACTGCAAAAAAAAAAAAAAAAAAAAAAAAAAAACAAGCCTCATCAGGGGGCAGTTCGAAAATGGACGAGTTAATGGTCCAGTTCAAAGCATACACCGAGATCATAGCCCAAAAGGTAAAAGTGAAGCAACATGAAGTAAACGAACGGGTAAGGTTGAAGCAAGAGGCGACAGAAATAGAGGAATGGAAGACAATGGCAATCAATATCAACACGTATCCGGAAGAAGAACGTTATATTTTGCGTAAAATGAAAGAAAATATCTCCAAAAAATGGAATTGTTAAGCTTTTTAATTTTTAGCAACCTAGTATCTTTTATGTAATGTTTTTTTTAAAGTTATGTAATGTTTTTATTTTATAAGTTATGTAATGTTTTAAACAATGTTGAATTTTTATATAAAAAAAATAAAAAAGAAAGTAGACCCATTTTTCACACCCTTGGTCCATCCTTAAAATAGAATCCACCGTGACGGGTAATGCGAAGGACCATTCTGAAAGGATGGGACTCCTTCACACCCATAGTCTAACTAAAGATAACATCGGGAATTGCAAAATTGTTGCAGTCCGTATGATTAAGATCTGGAGACGTGTATGTATCGAGGATTTTGATTGGACTGTGAGGTTGCGCAAGTGACAGTCAAATAGATTGGGAGAACGCAAAAATAAGGATATGCATCACTCAACTTCAGCCGCACAGGGAGCGCGTCTCAAATCGGCAAGCAAGTATAGACACATTTTAAGTAACATATTATTTGATATTTAATTAAATTAAATTAAATTATTATGAGATATATGTAGAAGGATAAAGAGAGAAACATATAAGTTAATTATGAATCAAGTATAAAATAAATTAAGTTAGAGAATAGGTAATAGATTAAATTAGAATCAAACTAATCAGCACTGACGGTAATCAGTAGTAGTAATTTATCACGGTCATTGTCCATTAATAGTTTGGTCCATCAGTTGTAAAATGATAATCAATAGTAATTAGTGATAGTGACCAACTAAACAGCGGTAATTGTCATCGGTAGCAATTTGTTCTTCAACAGTAACTGAGATACTACCGATATGCTAAGTATTTTTCCACTCATGTAAACGTTCAACCGTCAATAATTATAGTCACCAAACGCCAACTGAAATGTTGTGATAGTTCGCCTCCTCTATAAAGTTCTTTGGTTTAATTTTAGTACAATCTTTTCAAAACAACATCTGCATATTTGTTCTTGTTATATTCTTTAAATTATTTGATTGAACGTTCGAATAATTGTGACAATCTTTCAATTTGAAAGTGTCCAACACAATTCAGAACACTAAAAAAACGGGGAACAGCGGGGAACCGGCTCAAACGAACTCCGATTTGACTCATTCCAGCGGCGTTGGAACCGGCTCGTCGAACCCTAACTAAGATCTCTTAACCCTAAACCCTAAATCCTAACTCCTAAACTCTAAACCCTAAAGCTAAAAAATAAGGCTAAAACCTAAGCTAAACCGTAAAATCTAAACTATAAACCCTAAAAGTTAAACCCTAAAGGCTAAACCTAAAGCTAAACCCTATAGCTAAACCCTAAAGCTAAACCCTAAACCCTAAAGCTAAACTCTAAACCCTAAAACTAAACCCTAAAGCTAAACCCTAAGGCTAAACCCTAAAGCTAAACCCTAAAAGCCAAACCCTAATATATTTAGGGTTTAGGGGTTATGATTTAGGGTTTAGGGTTAAAAGATCCTAGTTAGGGTTCGACGAGACGGTTCCAACGCCGCTGGAATGAGTCCAATCGGAGTTCATTTGAGTCGGTTCCCCGCTGTTCCCCATTTTTTTAGTGTTCCCCAATGAACCTCACACTATATATATATATATATATATATAGGGGAGGGTTATCTTGAGAACGCTAAATATTGCGAGAACCGTGAGAACGAATGAAAAAACCAATCAAAACCAATTTTTTTTATACAAACCTCATTGTAATTAAGATACAACATCAAAACAAGAATTTATAACATCAAATAATTCATTTCTCATTTCAAAATCATTCTTTTTAGATTTTTTACACATGTGTAAATATAGCAGATTTACACATGTGTAAATGGCAAACTTACACATGTGTAAATTTTCTTTATTTACGAATTCACGTAAATTTAAACGTGTAAATTGAATTTCTAACATTGTATTCGAATAATAATGATAAGTGTAGAAAAAAATTTTGAATTTGAATTGTTTTTGACCAAGTTCTCATGGTTTTTTCATTTGTTCTCACGGTTCTCACAAATATTTAGCGTTCTCATTTAAACCCTCCCCTATATATATATATATATATATATATATATATATATATATATATATATATAGTCCGAATTATAAAAACTATAGAATTCTTATTATTTGAATCTAACATCCTTTTAATACGCCCCGCTTACGGTATGCGCATATAATGTATATGTGTGGGTGCTTGGGGGGCAAAAGTGAAAGTGCACTAATTTTAACGTTATTTTACTAATTTCGTGAAATTAACATTAAAAGAGGGGGATGGTTATTCATGCATCATGTGGTGGCGTTGATAGCCGAAAGACAAGGAGGTACATACACTAATCAACAGTTGTCTCAATTGCTGAGTGTTATGTGTCTTATGTCATGCAAAACTACTAATTTAAACCCGACTCACATATTTAATAGATAAGTGATTTAAAGTGTTTACAATCGTGTTTGTGATAGGAATAACCGATTATAAAATATTGTCTCAAACCCGACTCACTTATTTAATAGATAAGACTCAATCAATAATTCTCTAAGAATTATTCAAAATCCCTCTTAATCCTTATCTCCTTAATTCAGTACTAATGTCTTCAAATAAATATTTAACCATACATCCGATTTTGTTTATACTAATTTTTTTTTTTGAAAACGTATAATCGTGCTTTTAATACATCTCTAACCGCAAATTTTGAATTTACAACATTTTATCATCTTGTTAAACGATATTTACTATTTTTTTTTGAAAACATGTTATGAGTCAGATTTAAGACAGTTTTTTTATAATCGGTTATTCCTATCGCAAACTATCTTGCATTGAAATACAATTGAATAAAGGCTTGTTACCCGTCTTTCATCACCTCATCAACATTGAAAATAAACAATTGATTTAAAGTGTTTGTTTTCTAATATTGATGAGGTGATGAAAGACGGATAACAAGCCTTATAAGTCTGGTTTAAGACAATTTTTTATAGTCGGTTATTTCTATCGCAAACCCGATCCATTACCTTCCCTGAATCATTTCCTTATTTTGTAGTTATAAGTCGGGTTTAAGACAATTTTTTATAATCTGTTGCAGTGTTGTAAAAGTCGCTAGCCGGTCCCTAGTCGGCTGATTGGGGAGTTGGGAGTAATCGGAGTACTCGGAGAGTACTCGGGGAGTACGCGGACAACGTAAATATAAAGAAAATTAATTGTTATATATTATTTATGTGTTAAAATAAGCATAATTCATGTCAACTGAGTATAATTTAAAATGAAACATGTTTAAAGTTCAAATATTCTGAATACAAGTCCGACTAGTCTGAGTACAAGGCCGAGTAGTCCGAGTACAAGGCCGAGCATGCCGATTTTGACCGAGTTTGACCGATTAAAAGTCAACAAACCACGTTGACCGCCTAGACCGACTAGGCCGACTACGTCCGACTACGTCCGACTACGTCCGACTAGGCGCCGACTAGGCCGACTAGGCACCGAGTACTCCCGAGTAATCCCAAGGCCGACTAGTTGAGACCGCCTAGGAGGAAGTCGCCTCGGAGGGGGTCCGAGGACCGAGTACTCGGCCGAGTAATCCGACTTTTACAACACTGATCTGTTGTATTCCTGTCACACACGACCCTAAATAATTTCCTTAATCTATACAATATGTTTATCCAAAATGAGACGCCAAAGGGCGCGTAGGGTGACACATAATACAATCCAAGCAACCCACACGGCACTGCTTTTACTCCAACACGACGTCGTAGCCCACCCCCTAACGACCGAGCATTCAACCCCATTCTCACTGTTACAATTATAAAACCTCATCAAAATTAACTTCAAACCCCCAATTTCATTACAAAAAATTGCAGAGAAAATGGGAGGAACAACAACGATCTCAGTAGGTTCAGATGGAGTTGCTATCATCACCATCATCAATCCACCTGTTAATTCACTCTCTTTTGAAGGTAATATTCAATATCTTACTTATTGATTTTGACCTCAATTGTTATCATTTTTAAGTAGAGTTTACAGTTTATTGATCTGTGATCTTGCTGTTTATGTGTTTTTTTCTGAAATTGTTTTATCACTTTCGATCACGCTCATGTGTGTGAGTAATTTTGAGATAGTTGGTGATATTTCATCGTCATTAGGGTTGAGGTTTTTTTTTTTTTTTTTTTTTTTTTTTTTTTTTTTTTAAATAATATAATAAAGCTGGTAGTTGATCTACAATGAAATTAGGTTAGTTTTGTATTGAAAAGTAGCAAGTATGATATGAATGCTAGTATAGTATAATCTTATGTTAATTAGGGTTGAATTAGGGGAAAACATTTTGGATTTTTTTTTTATTTTTTTTATTTTTTATAATGGTTTGAATATGATTTGTTAGTAATTTAACTTTGTTTTGAAAGTCAAGACTGGTATCTTGTAATTGAACCGAGCTTTTAAATGTCGAGGGAGAACCGATGTATGTTATGAACTACAAAATAATAGCTAAAAGAATTGTGAGGAAACTCGTATCGATTTTGGGTTTAAAAGGTACCTTTGATTTCTAGAGATGTTAATTTACCACTTGGAAGGGGGTAGAAAATACATATGTATCATAACGGTTTCGAATCTCTGTATGGAGTGGGTAGAAATTAGGGGTGATAAGATCACATGATGGGTGAGTGGTTGAAGCATAAAAATAACATGACAAGTTATAATTGTTCCACATTGGTATAAAGAGTTTAGGGGGACCCGTGAGGTCGGACTAGTAGTTTCGCCATGAATGTGATATGGATCGAGAATTTGTAGGCGTGCAAAAAAAAGTAAGTCATAAAAACATTAAATTTGGCTGACGAATGATTGAGAAATTGTAGGTGTCTTTCTTTTCATTGTACATTTACTATGTATATATAAATATATTTGCCAATTATAAGTATTAAATATATTTGCCAATTATATTGAAACTATATGGCCCTTTTTATCCGCAGTACTAAATAGCTTAAAAGAAAGTTTTGATCAAGCCTTACAAAGGGATGATGTGAAGGCCATAGTGGTTACAGGTAATTTTAATGCTTAAAAGCTCGATTGTTTTTTTTTTAAATCATTAGTTGTAACTGTGAAGTTAATACTTTAATATGATTGGCGCAGGTGCTAAAGGCAAGTTTTCTGGTGGTTTTGACATAAGTGCATTTGGTGCACTGCAGGAAGGGAAAGGTATGGATATTGTATACCTTGCGTTCTGTCTGTGTGTCAACTAGAGATGGAAATTTGGTGGTTTGACTACGGGTCAAAATGGGTCATTTATGTACGAGTCGGACCAGGTTGACCATAAATTCCAAAACACTTTTAAATAAAATAGGTCAAAATGTGTCGTTTTTAAATATGTTCACAAAAATCATAATATAGCTTTTGAATGAAATGAATTAAGAGGTTTTAATGTGTGACACAATAAAATGGGCTTCACAAGACTTTTGACTTGTTTGACCCATAACCCATTCTACTGGTTTCGTTTTGAGCCAAATTTAGTATTTTATCTGTTTGACTTTGACCCCATGGAGATGAAACATAAACCGGACCGATTCACTTGTAATACATATGTCGAAATTATTTTCTTTAGTTAACCCATTAGTTTTGCTAAAAAAATATTTATCTTTTCATTTTGGTTTCTTGTTTACAGCAATGACAACTGGACTGGCATCAAAACCTGGTTATGTATCAATCGATATTCTGTCTGATACCGTGGAAGGTAATTTTTTAACCGTTCTGTATATGTCTCTTTGTTGATTATTACCGTTAACTACTCATTTTAAAATTTCTAAAAAATGTTTGTGTTGTTGGTTTCAGCTGCAAAGAAACCATCTGTTGCTGCTATTGACGGGCTTGCTTTAGGTGGAGGATTAGAGGTTGCAATGGTGTGTGCTATATGTCTATATTTCCCTTTTCTTTCTTTTGGCTAATTTAGCATTTTCTTTTTATAAAGTTAAAGATTAATATTTAATCAAGCTGATTTTGTTTTCAGGCTTGCCATGCTAGAATAGCTACTTCTACTGCTCAGTTAGGGTTGCCGGAACTGCAGCTCGGTATTATTCCTGGATTCGGAGGTATGGCTTTGTATATCATTCTACTGAAATAATAATAAGAGTAAAGTACACGGATGGTCCTTATGGTTTACCAACATTTTGGATTTGGTCTCTAATATTTCAAAAGTACATAGATGGTCCCTGTGGTTTGCACTTTGTAACACATTTAGTCCCCGTGGGACCATCCGTGTACTCTTGATAAGCCAGGGACCAAATCCAAAATTCCGGTAAACCACACGGACCATCCGTGTACTTTAATAATAGTAAATGGGATTGATATATCATACACTATACAATCGTTATATACAAATTGGCAAATAGAGCGATGTGTAACTTATGGTTTTTGTGTTATTTCAGGAACTCAACGGCTTCCACGGCTTGTTGGTCTAGCAAAGGCCCTTGAAATGATGTTGGTATGCTGTTTATCACCAGATATTGTTTGTGTCATAGTTGTTAAAAGCCATCGCCTCTTGCGCCTAGGCCCATTTTCCAGGCGAGGCGAGGCAATTGCGCTTTAAGTCGAGGCAATTGTGCTTTGATTCTCCAAGTGATGGTTCGGGCACAGATTTCGATGAGATTCCTATATTTCCTATATTTTCCGGTCAAATTCTCTAAATTCCGGCAAAATTCTAGCTAGGTTTCTACTTTTATCAGGCAAACTACTTTTCTACACCAGTACACTAAATATTTTAGAACTTTTGGTACTAAATATATGATATTAAATGTTATATAATACATAAGATATTATTATTTTTCTAATACATAATATATTTTTCATTGTGCGCTTTTCTTTTCCCAGGCCCCCGCTTTATTTGCGCCTTGCGCCTAGGCCCCAGGCGAGGCCTATGCGCCTTGAGTGCACTTAGTGCCTTTAATAACTATGGTTTGTGTTATGCTAGCATCCATGAAAATTGCAAGTTTCAAGTTATTGGCATTTTTTTAAACCCTGACATTTCTAGTTTTAGAGAGTTTCAAGTTACAATATGTGAATTTGAACATCGACATAGGTATTTGAAGATGGTCGACTTGGGTCAACAAAATTGAAAATTTATATATTTTACAACATGTAAGAGTAAAATAAGACCTTAAAACAGAGCGGTTTAAACTGGTCAAATGGGTCTAAACTTGAAAAGTTTTTTTTTAGAGTAAAATGCCATTTTCGTCCCTGAGGTTTGGCCAGTTTTGCGACTTTCGTCCAAAGGTTTGTTTTTTCGCATCTGGATCCGAAAGGTTTGAAAGCTTGCCATTTTCATCCGGCTCGTTAACTCCCTCCATTTTTCTCCGTTAAGTGAGGGGTATTTCCGTCTTTTCATCTAACTTAAAGGGCAATTCGGTCTTTTTCACTATATGTAAGCAGAACCAATACATAATATTATGTTATCGTTAACTGATCTCTCTCTCTCTCACACACACTAGACATCAAAGCCAGTTCGCGGGGAGGAAGCGCATAATCTAGGGCTCGTGGATGCCATTGTACCAGGAGATAAATTGCTAGAAAACGCTCGCCAGCTGGCATTAGATATATTAGCCCGTAGAAAACCATGGGTTTCAAGTCTTTACAGAACAGATAAAATCGAGCCCCTTGGTGAGGCCCGCGAAATATTGAATTTTGCTAGAGCTCAAGCACGCAGACAAGCACCCAACTTACAACACCCACAAGTTTGCATTGATGTTATTGAAGAGGGCGTTGTCTCCGGCCCACGTGCTGGATTATTGAAGGTTTATTTGAATTTGTTTGTCATAACTAAATTCTCTATTTTTGCTTACATTGCTTAACTCGTTGTTTTGTGATTTTGTTTATATGATTCGCAGGAATATGAAGAATTTCAAGTTCTTCTAAGGTCGGATACTTGCAAGAGCTTAATTAATGTCTTCTTTGCCCAACGTGGTACTACCAAGGTACAACTGTTCTCTTTTAAATCAATTTACAAAAAGTGTGAATTTCCAGCAAGATATTGAGCGTTTTTTCTTTGACTTTGCCTTGACCAACTTCTCACAACATTTTCATTTTCCCAATTTCTCATGCTATATTAAAAGT
Organism: Helianthus annuus; assembly: GCF_002127325.2. Lineage (NCBI taxonomy): Eukaryota > Viridiplantae > Streptophyta > Magnoliopsida > Asterales > Asteraceae > Helianthus > Helianthus annuus. Next base: position 151,701,577 of record NC_035445.2, read on the forward strand.
TGTTTAATTTTTCTTTACTTCTAATCTTGTTGTTGTAATTTTAAGAGTTTTAAGTTATATAATTTTTAGAACATATGGTATAATCCTTTAAAGCATATTGTTGATTGTTATACAAACTACCCCCACGATTTTTAAACGACCATACTTTTCTATAATCTAAAACGAAATACATCATAAAAAACGAGCATTTTTTCTCTTTAATTTGAGTATGATATTGTGATAGTTTTCGTTTAGTTTTAGAAAATTAACATGTTACATGATTACTAGTGTCTTGTGTTCTCCGCCGCATCGCGCGGGCACCTTTCTAGTTAATATTATTATTAAAATTAGCTTTTTTTATTTTTAATTCAAGTCTTGTTTTTGTGTGTTAACAGGTGCCGGGGGTCACTGATCTCGGTTTGAAGCCAAGACAAATAAAAAAGGTTGCTATTCTTGGCGGAGGTCTAATGGGATCAGGAATAGCTACGGCTTTAGTTCTAAACGGGTACGAAGTTGTCTTGAAAGAAGTCAATCAAAAGTTCTTAGATGCTGGATTAGGCAGAGTCAAAGGTTTGACTTCTTACTCTCTTGAAATGTTCGTAAATTGCTTTCGTATCATTATAGTTATACTAACGTATCTATCGTCCAGCCAATTTGACAAGCAGTGTTAAGAAAGGTAAGTTGACTCAAGAAAAGTTTGAGAAAACCATGTCTCGTCTCAAGGGTGTTCTCAACTATGAAAGCTTTAAGGATATGGATATGGTGATTGAGGTATTTAACTTTTCCGGTTTAGTTTATACGTGATGTTTTAAACAAATGGAATTATATGATTGTTTATATATGTTTGGACAAACAGGCTGTTATCGAGAATGTCTCACTGAAACAACAAATATTTTCGGATTTGGAAAAGTACTGCTCTCCAAATTGCATACTTGCAAGTAACACCTCAACGATTGACTTGAATCTAATTGGTGAGAAGACAAAGTCTCATGATAGGATAATTGGCGCACACTTTTTCAGGTAATAGTTTTCATAATGGTTAGAACTTAGAAACTATGTTGGTATTTTGCTCACTTATCCTTTTTTTAAATAGAGGTAATTACGTTTTTCGTCCATGTGGTTTGTTGAAAATAACCATTACAGTCCATTAGTTTAAAAATTGCCAAAACAGTATCAGTACTTTTGCATTTGTAACAATTACACTCCACCTTCGTTAACCCATCCAATTTACCGTCAAGTTTTTGATGAAAAGACTAAAATACCCTATGTTAAAAAAACTATCAAAAAAACAATTTTTTTATAGAAATCTCTCTCTCTCTCCAAATCAAAAGTAGAGGCGAAAGACGTAAGTAATTCTTATAAATAAAGTTTAGTACAAGTTGTAACTTAGCTTTGTTTTTCTTGTTGCAGCCCGGCTCACGTGATGCCACTGTTGGAAATCGTGCGTACATCTAAAACGTCACCTCAAACAGTGGTTGACTTGTTGGATGTTGGGAAAAAGATTAGAAAAACGCCAGTTGTGGTTGGGAACTGCACCGGTTTTGCTGTTAACAGGATGTTTTTCCCGTATACTCAAGCGGCTCTTTTGCTAGTAGAACGTGGGGCCGACATATACAAAATTGATCGAGCTATTACAAAATTTGGAATGCCGATGGGCCCGTTTAGATTGTGTGATCTTGTTGGTTTTGGTGTTGCGGTGGCAACTGGGTCACAGTTTGTTTTCAATTTTCCGGAAAGAACGTATAAATCTATGCTTATTCCGCTTATGCAAGAGGATAAAAGAGCTGGTATTTATTTTTGTTATGAATGATATAAAAATGTTTTTTGGGTTTTAAGGATTTTATTCGTTTGTTTGTTGAAACTTGTGATTCTGTTTTAGGTGAAACAACCCGCAAAGGTTTTTATCTCTACAATGATAGACGCAAAGCGAGTCCTGATCCCGAAATAAAAAAATACATTGAGAAATCAAGGGAAATTTCCGGCATCTCAGTTGAACCTAAGGTCTCTCTCTCTCTCTCTCATCTAGAAAGATATTTTTCTCAACTCCTATATAGTGATTAATAGGGCTGCAAATGAACTAAACTTTCAGCCAACTGTTCGTGAACCGTTTGGCGGGAAGTTCGTTTGTGTTCGTTCGTTTAATAAATGAATGAAAACGAACTCGTTTAGTTAAATGAACGAACATGAACAGAGGCTGTGTTCGTTCATTTATGTTCGTGAGCGTGTCCTTTTATGTTCGTTTGTGTTTGATGGCTCATTAGTGTTTTAAATTTTTATATTTTATTTAAATATTTCGAAATTCCAACAAATAAAATATTTAATAAGTATCAGTGTATTATTATATTATGTTCATGAAGATTAGTGCGTGTTCATGAACGTTCGTTACTTAAAATTAACAAACACAAACGAACACGTTCATTTCCTTAACACGCGAACATGAACAGAAAATCTCGTTCGGTAAGTGTTCATGAACAATTGGTGAACACATATATTCTTGGTTTAAAAAAGCGTGAAGCGCTCCGAAGCGTTTTGGTTCCAAAAGCTTTAAGCGAAGCTTCAAGCGCGAAACGAGAGCTTCACGTATACGAAGCGCTCCATATTATATATAATTATATATAATGTTAATTTTATATATATGTATAAAAGATAGCTATCCATATTAAATATATGTATTTTATAATGTTAATTTTGTACTTTTATGCATAAATTAAAAAGTTTAAGGACCAAATGTAAACTACTGAAGATAGAGGGGGTTAAATGTTTAAATAGACAAACTATCTTTACATTTTTTAAGTAAAAAGTTAGAAGTTTCAGGGACTGAATGTAAACTAATGAAAGATAGAGGGGTTAAATGTTTAAAAACCTTAACTTATAAAAACCCTAAAAGCCTAAAAGATACGCAGCCGCATCTCTCTTCTTCTTCTTCCCCCTTCTTCCTTGTTTCCGGCTGAAAGCAACTCCGTCGCCGGAATTTGTCGCCGGATTTCACATAGGAAGTCGCTATATCGTCGATATAAGGTCGATATGTACCTTGTAAAGACTGTTGGGCTTAAAAAATGGCCCAAATGGTGATCTGATTGGCTGGAGCGTCGCTTCACAACTTCATCGCTTCGCCGCTTAAAGCTCGTTTCACTTCGCTTCACGTAATGTAACGCTTCAGAGCCAAAAAAGCATTTTTTCCAGCGCTTCATCGCTTCAAGCTCGCTTCAAGCGCGCTTTTTTAAACACAGCATATATTTCCTTTAACAAACGAACACGAACAAGGTCTTGTTCGTGTTTGTTCGGTTCGTTTGCAGACCTAGTGATTAATGCATGCATCTGCTTTCGTTGAATAACTGAATGGCTTTTTTATACATCGTTGATCGTCCCATAACTATATAGAGTGTCATAAGAAATTTCAAGCTTATACATGATCAAATAAAAATATTTTCACTTCAAGCTTAAATTTAACTAAGTTTGTCATAACTGGGTTTGATTTTGTTACAGTTTGCGAAACTATCAGATAAGGATATAATAGAGATGGTATTCTTTCCTGTTGTGAACGAGGCGTGTAGAGTGTATGCCGAGGGTATTGCAGTAAAAGCAGCTGATTTGGATATTGCCGGTGTTATGGGAATGGGATTTCCACCTTACAGGTTTCTTATTTTCCTCGACAAATAATTGTTTAAAATTATATAAAATTTCTATTATATTTTAACTTCTTAACACATGTTCGTGTACAGGGGAGGGATTATGTTCTGGGGCGATTCGATCGGATCTAAGTACATATATGAGAGGTTGAATGAGTGGTCGAAGATGTATGGGGAGTTCTTTAAGCCGTGTGACTACTTGGCTCAAAGAGCTGCACTTGGGGCTCCTTTGGTTAGATTCTTTTCAATTATTTTGTTTACGTATATTGACGAATTTGAGAATATTAAATATACATGATGTTTTGCAGAGTTCGCCGTTGGATCAAGCAAAGTCGCGGTTATGAGATGAAATGGACGTCGTCTACTGGGTTTCATGTATGTTGAACTGATTAAAGGTGGAGATGAAAGTTGCTTTATATTGTGATAATAATAATAGGTTGAAAAGTAGCACCTTGTTTATGTTTATGATGATGTTCACAACAATGTAATGTTTTGTGGACTTATCAAAGAAACAGTATTAATGAACGTTTGTATCCTTTAGATCATATGCTATATGAATTCACTGTGTTACACCACTTTTCTTAAGTATCACATATACTTGACCAAACTTTAGAATAGCATACACGTGTATACAACAATAGCAACCGTACCCTGTAAATCCCACTAACAAGGATAAAGAGGGGGATAAAGAGACTGTTTTTAGTGAGACCCCGGCTCCAAAGTCATATGAATATCCATACATCGTCACATAAAAAAATACACAGGCGCATAGCTACTCAAGAAAACAACATAAAACATAGTGTACCAAAGATAATTTTAGCAAGCTACTAAAAAAAAACAATTTAAAACATAATGCATATACATCAATACATGTATGTTGTTTTATATTAATTGACATGTCAGCTTTACTTATCTTTGTTTATTTTAATTAAAAATAATTTAGAGTAAACTGCAATTTTACCCCCTGTGGTCTATGTCAATTGGCACTCTGACCCCCCTCCCTAAGGAAATAATTGCAATTTTACCCCCAACGTTTGGTGTTATGTCGCAAGTTCACCCCCCGACGTCAAAGTCCTAGTTATCTTTAAACGGTCAAAGGGCAAATGTAATTTTACATGAGGATCTTTCTATTACCCCTGTACTTCTCTTCCTACTTCATCCTTACCCCCTAAGCTTCACTCCCCCCACTCCACTCCTTCTTCATCCTCACACCCACCGGCGATTAACCACCGGCGATTAACAACAGCAGACCCACCTCCACCTCCGGCGACCACAGTGCTTCCACCTCCACTCCTTCTTCTTCATCATGAGCGAATCAGAGAACACCATGCTTCCACCTCTACCTCCGGCGACCACAACGGCGACCACACCTCCGGCGCACTTGTCCACTGGCGATGCCCCTGTCAACCAGCGATCCTCCCTGTTCTCTCACTTGTCAGGTATAATCGAACAAGTATAGTAATGTCAGGTTGAACAAGTAAAAACAGGGGTTATTGAACATCGATCTTTCTGTGTTTGCAGTGGACATGAGGATTCGTGTTTCACTCCGATCGATTGTGGTTTCCTTGGTTGTGAAAATGCGGGGCCGCCCTTTCCTGCACTTCCAGTTTCCCCCTCAGCAGGAAATGGTTGTGTAGTTGATGTTTAATATATTAGGATCTTTTGGTTCAATATATTAGGATCTTTTGATGTTTAATATATTAGGATCTTTTGGTTTAATACTGATCTAATTGTATATATATTAGGATCTTTTGATGTTTATAATGTGCCTAGCTATGACCAATGTTTACAGCTACTGTCTTCTTTTGTGCTAATGTGTAAACTAATAGTGGTGATAGTGTAGCAGGTATAGGTGGTTACATGATCATACATGATCAAAATGTGCAGTTGATGACAGTTACATGATCATACATGATCAAAATGTGCAGTTGTGAAGTTTGATGTTTGATGTTTGATTAGGATTACATTTTATCCATTTGATCAAAATGTGCAGCATGTTAGTTGTTGAATATGTGCAGTTGATGACAGTGGTTAGATGTTCATTTGATCAAAATGTGCAGCAGGTTAGGATCAAAATGTGCAGTTGATGACAGTGGTTAGTCCATTTGATGATCATACACAGGTTAGATCTCCATTTGATGACAGTGGTTAGTCCATATATGATCATACAGATGCTAGGGCATAAGTCCAGCAGATTTGTAATTTCTGCATAGTGACATTTTTGTAATAAGTTTGTTAATCAGTTGTTAGGGCAGTTGTTTGCTGTTATTAGCTGCTGCTAATGAGTATATAAGGAGAGATTTGGCAGTTGTTTGCTGTCAACAACCTGTTTAAACTGATTTTGTTTCATAACCTGTTTCAACTGATTTTGTTTAAGCATTAACCTGTTGTTAGATTTTGTTATACTGATTAGGGGTGTTTAAACTGATTTTGATCATGTGTATGTGTTAAATCAGATTTTGTTAATTACAATGTCTGAATGTGAGTGTGCTTAATCAGATTTCTTGTTGATGATCATACAGTTACATGATCATATAGTTGATGATCATACAGGTTAGGATCAAAATGTGCAGTTGATGACAGTTACATGATCATATAAGTGTTGAACATGTTTCTGATTTTGGCGGGAAGGGTTTTGGAAGTTGTAGGGGTAATGTTGTTTCTTAACACAAAGTACATGGGGGTAATAACAAAGGACAAATTGGTAATTTACCAGTGTGTGTGTGTGGGGGGGGGGGGTAATTGTGCGACATAACAGGAATGTTGGGGGGTAAAATTGAAGGGTAATATAGTCATTTCAAGTTATAGTTAACAGATCTGTTAACAACTTTGACGCCGGGGGGTAAACTTGCGACATAACACCAAACGTTGGGGGGTAAAATTGCAATTATTTCCTTAGGGGGGGGGTCAGAGTGCCAATTGGCCTAAACCCCAGGGGGTAAAATTGCAGCAAAGTTATCTTACAATCTGTTAAGGGGATGACAAGGAATTCGCAGATTTAAATCTGCTTCAAGTAGCTCTTAGAAAGCAACTTAGGGAGAAACGCTTTTTAATGGTATTAGATGATGTTTGGGGTGAGAGTTATGAGGACTGGAAGACCCTGGTGAGCCCATTTCATGCATGTGCTCCTGGAAGTAAAATTATAATGACAACCCGAAAGGAGCAACTGCTAGCTGGGTTATAATCATCTAAACCATGTGCAGACTCTGTTACATGACGATGCTGTTTCCTTATTTGCTCAACATGCGTTGGGTGCAGATAACTTTGATTCGCATCCAGTTTTAAAACAATATGGTGAAGGCATTGTGGAAAAATGTGATGGCTTACCTTTGGCTTTATCAGTGCTCGGTAGGTTATTAAGGACAAGATTGTAAAAGAAGGGTGGAAGGAGCTGTTGAATAGTGAGATTTGGAGGTTAGGAAAAAAAAGATGAGATTGTCCCGGCTCTTAGACTAAGTTACAATGATCTTTCTGCATGTTTGAAGCAGTTGTTTGCATATTTCTCCTTGTTCCCAAACAACTATGTGTTTAACAAAGACCAGTTGATTTTACTTAGAATGGCGGAAGGTTTTTTGAACCTGTCATCTTCAAACAAGTCAATGGAACGCTTAGGTCTTGAATATTTGGAAGAGTTGTTGTCAAGGTCATTGTTGCAACATGCACCTAATGACAAATCATCGTTTGTTATGCATGACTTGCTGAATGACTTGGCTACATCTGTTGCTGGAGAATTCTTTTCAAGATTAGACATTGAGATGGTACCGGATGTTAGGAAGGAAACCTTGGAAAAGTACTGCCATATGTCATTTGTTTGTGATGAATATATAGCTTACCCGAAGTTTGATCCATTCAAAACAGCTAAAAGTTTGAGAACATTCTTATCCTTACAAGGAAAAGATAGTTTCGAAAAGTTTTACTTATCTAGTAAGATTTTAGTTTACTTACTTCCCGAATTACCAATGCTAAGGGTTCTAAGTTTGGGAAATTTATGCATCAGCGAGGTGCCAGAGACCATTGGCAGTTTGAAACATCTCCGATATCTTAATTTATCTAACAACCCAATCACGCATTTACCAGCAAGTGTTGGCAATCTCTACAATTTGCAAACATTATTACTTTATGGTTGTAGTGACTTAATTAAGTTTCCCAACAACTTCTCAAAGCTTAAAAACTTGTGGCATTTGGACATTCATTTTACTCCGCTTTTGAATAAGTTCCCCCCACTACAAGGCCTGAGAAGAGAGTTCGAGACTCTCCAGATGAAAGATGATGAAGCTGTTGCAGATTTCTTGTCAAGAGTCATGACGAATGTTAATCAGAAGAGAGCATATGGAGAGGTGGTGTCTAACCAACAAGTGGTGGAAAAAGTGCTGCGAAGTCTTCCTACAAATGGGATCACGTTGTCACAGCCATGGAAGAATCAAAGGATTTGTCTAGGCTTACCTTTGATCAACTGATGGGTTCTCTCCAGTCTCATGTGACAAGAGTTAATCGAAGTGTTGAGCATGTTGAAGAAGAACGTGCGTTTCAGGCCAAGGAAAACGATGTTACTGTTGCTCGATGTTACTTTAATAGGTTTGGTCACATACGATCAGAATGTTGATACGAGCCTCAAGCTAACACGGCGGTTGATCAAGAAGATGATGAGGATGAGTGCAGGCTGTTTTTGGCGCATGAAGAAATTAATGACGAAGTCCAGGCTAAGGCGTCTATGGCAACTACTAACGAAGCTAAACATCCTAATGTTTGGTTCATAGACAGTGGATGTTCAAATCATATGACAGGCCATCATGATATTTTTAAACAACTTGACACCAAAAAGAAGGTAGATGTAAAGATGGGCAATGGAAAGGGAATTCAAGTGGAAGGAAAAGGAAGAGTTAAGCTGGTTATGGGAGATGGTCAGCCAAAGGTGTTGGATGATGTTCAATATGCTCCTGATTTGGGGTATAATCTTTTAAGTGTGGGCCAGTTGATGAAAAATGGGTATAGGGTGTTATTTGATGATGATGCTTGTACTATCACACACAAGTCAACAGGAAAAGTAACTTGCATGGTATCAATGGCTGCCAACAACACTTTTCCTCTTGATTTAAGCAAAAAGGTTGATACTGCTTTGGTGATAGATGGACGTGACACATCCTTGTGGCATAACCGGTATGGTCATTTACACGAACAAGCATTACAGCAACTTAGCAGGGAAACATGGTGACGGATCTTCCATCTATAGGCAACTTGGAACAATGTGAAGGGTGTATTCTTGGTAAGCAAACTAGAAGACCGTTTCCAACTCGAACTTGGCGTACGAGCAGCCCGTTGCAGTAGATACACGCTGATTTAGTTGGGCCCATGCAAACTCGGTCATTAGGAGGTAATTTTTACTGCTTCTTGTTAACTGATGAATATACTCGGATGAGTTGGGTTATTTTTTAAACAAAAAATCAGAAAGTCTTGAAATGTTTAAAAAGTTCAAGACAAAAGTGGAAAAGGAAAGTGGGTTCTTCATCAAAACCTTGCGCACGGATCGTGGAGGGGAGTTTATTGGGAAGTTGTTCAATGAGTTTTGTGTAGATCCTGGTATTCATCGTGATCTTACGGCTCCCTATACACCGGAGCAGAACGGAATTGCCGAAAGAAAAAGTCGGACAGTTGTGGAAATGGCAAGATGTATGCTGCAAGCAAAGGGTTTATCGAATCGGTTTTGGGGTGAGGCAGTCTCTACAGCGGTTTACCTCACTTCTTTGTCACCAACTACAGCGATTCCGGGTAAGACAATGTATGAAATGTGGTATGGAACAAAACCCTCTGTCAATCATTTAAGAGTTTTTGGCTGCATAGCCTATGCTCTTGTTCCATCCCAGGTACGAAAAAAACTGGATGCAAAGTCAAAAAAATGTATTTTTGTCGGGTACTGAGCAAACTCTAAGGTCTATCGTTTGTTTGATCCAGTGAAGAAAACAATTATAACAAGTCGGGATGTAGTATTTTGTGAAGAGGGGCTGTTGGAGTGAAGATTTGCAGTATGATCACAACCAAGTTGGTACAACTTTTGTAAGAGGAATCTCATTTCATGAAGAAGCAAGTGGCCATGCAAGTGATGTGAATTCCAAGTCAAGGCAATGTTAGTCAAAGTCAAACTCAATCAGCCTCACAGATCAACATTTATGAAGAAGGTGGTAGTTCACCATCAGCTGATGAAGAGATTAATGCTAACAGTGGGTCGCCTTTGGAGTCGAGTTCTGGTAGCACGAGTAAGTCTGATTCTGCCCATCGTGTAGGTGATCTTGGCCATATTTACAACATTACTACACCCATCCTTGATTATGAAGCATGTCAACTTGCTCTCTCGGCTGTTGAACCAAACACGTATCAAGAAGCTATGAAGATAACTGAGTGGAAAAAGGCGATGCAAGATGAAATCTTGGCCCTAGAAAAACATAAAACATGGAGCTTGACACAATTGCCACAAGGTAAGGAGCCCATTGGACTTAAGTAGGTGTTTAAGTTAAAACTACATGCAGATGGGAGTGTGCAACGCCATAAGGCTCGCCTTGTTGCAAAAGGATATACACAGCAGAGCGAGATAGATTACGAAGAAACGTTTTCACCAGTTGCTCAGTTCGAAACGGTACGAACAGTTCTGGCACTTGCGGCTCAAAATGGCTGGATGGCGTATCAATTTGACGTCAAATCTGCGTTCTTGAATGGTGTATTGAATGAAGAGGTTTATGTTATCCAACCGCCTGGTTTTGAAAGGAAGGGTCAAGAAAAAATGGTGTTCAAGCTTCATAAAGCGCTCTACGGGCTAAAACAAGCCCCACGAGCTTGGTACAACAGGATTGATTCATATTTGGTGCAACATGGATATAAAAGGAGTCAAAGTGAGCTCACTTTATACATAAAAAGAGTTGGTGAAAGTGAAGTTATTGTTGTATGTTTGTATGTTGATGATATAGTGTACACAAGCTCTTCAAAAAGACTTCTGGCTGAATTCAAGGAAAAGATGGTTAGTGAATTCGAAATGATGGATATTGGTGTTCTAAGTTATTTTCTGGGATTGGAAGTAAGGCCACACGGGGTGGTTCACTAGTGATGGGTTTTAGTGATGGGAGCACCCAATCAAATCATGCCATGTTAGCACCCAATATTCTAGTGATAGTGATAGAAATGTAGTGGGGGTGGTATCACTAGTGATGGGGATTCCAATGTACAAGTATTAATGCACAATGTACAAGTCATACCCTATCAAAACTCAAAAGTTTAACGCGTGATACATGTAACGCGTTACATTTATAACGCGTGGTGAGCTCGGCGGCGGCGGTGTTCCGTTTGAGTTCAACGCCTGATACATGATCATCATGCATGTGCCCCGTGTGGCCTAAAGCAACAGTCAAACGGGACATTTTTGTCGCAGTAGAAGTATGCATGAGATCTTCTGAAAAGGTTTGGGATGGAGCAATGCAAATCGGTGTTAACTCCTATGAATACAAATGATAAATTCCAGGTTGAAGACGGTGGAGAAGCTGCTGATGCAACTGTATTCAGAAGTATGATAGGTGGTCTTATCTATCTTACTCACTCACGTCCTGATATTGCATTCGCTGTGGGAGTGGTGTCAAGGTTCATGCAGAAACCTTCAGTTTATCATTTGGGAGCTGCAAAACGCATCCTAAGATATGTAGCAGGAACTTTGAACTTAGGGCTATGGTATGAGAAGACAGACAAGGTTGAGTTGATTGGTTACACCGATAGTGACTGGGAAAAATCTATTGATGATAGAAAGAGTATATCGGCTAGTGTGTTTTCTCTTAGCACTGCAGCTGTTACCTGGAGTTCGAAGAAGCAAGACATAGTTGCATTATCTATGACAGAAGCTGAGTATATCGCAACAACAGCAGCTGCGTGTCAGGCCACTTGGATGAGAAAGATACTACTTGAACTGGGTCATGTGCAAGAGGGGGCAACTAAGATCATGTGTGATAACACGTCAGCTGTGTTTTTGTTGAAGAATAAGGCTCTACATGGACAAAGCAAGCATATTGACACTAGGTTTCATTTCATTCGAAACTTAGTTGAAGGGAGGCAAGTTGAGCTGCAGTCATGCCCAACAGAGGAACAAGTTGCAGACATATTGACCAAACCGCTGGGAACGGAGCAGTTTGTGTATCTTCGAGGAAGACTTGGGTTGAAGACTCTTTGAATTACGAGGGGGTATTGAGAATAATTCAAAAAGTATTTGCATGTGTTTTTAATTGTGTTTGAATAAGTATGGTACATCCTAGTCTACAGGAACGTATTGGGTCAGTAGGAGTCAGTTGGGTTTGCTTTTACTGTTTCATGTTTACGTTGTAGTCTGCTCTATATAAGCCGCTTTATGCAATGAATAAAGTATCTTGTTTTCTGGCTTCTTGATATCGCAAATAACAAAAGTAAAAGGAGTAAAACTGAAGCAAAAACAGTAATACAAGCACAAATACGCAGAGATCGATTCGAAATCAAATTACACATGTGTACGACAGATTTTGCATGCAAAGTTAACAAAATGAAGCCAGGGTTTGTGTTGAGTTCAATTTCACCATAGCTCGTAATGAGGAAAAAGCTCAATTCATGCTTTACTTGTGGTTAATTTAGATTTATGTTGAATTTAACCAAATTGTCGAATTCTAGCTCCATCTTTTTTGCATGGTTTTTCACCAAAAGGAATGAAGTGGACTGGATTCTTTCAATGATTTTCTCCGGTACACACAGCTTAGCCGAAAAAATAAGATTGTTTCTTGCTGTCCATATTCCCCAACATGATGGATGATGATGATGATGTCTTTATGCTTTAGTGTTATGATTATAAATTTCATTTTCAGTTTCACAGTATGTTTTCAATATTTAAATAATTAGAAAGACTCTAATCTACAGATAGTGAACTTAACGGATAGAAAATGCTTACAAGTAAAAGAAGGAGAACTAATATTGATAGTTAGTTTATGTTTAAGACCATTTTGTCCTTTATTAAAAGAGAGGAAAAAGACAAAAAAAAAAAAAATTGAATCTTAACAAAAAATCTAACCAGATTTTGATTTTAAATGAAAATGGTAACAAAATTGAAACCACATGGACCTAGATTCAAAAGTTTTGAGTTTTGGACTAATATTTTGACAGTTTACTCGTTAGTTTATGTTTAAGGGCTATTTTCTTTCTGTTTTACAATATAAAATTGAAAGTAAAAGGACTAAAACTAAAGAATAAACAGTAATAGAGGGGGGATATTGTAAGCATTCAAACTCTTAACTTCCCCGTCTTCATCAGGTGGTTTACAAGAGCAAATACGCAGCGATCGATCGAAATTAAATTACACGTATCACATATGTACCAGATATTTTGCCTGACAATGAAGCTAGGGTTTGTGTTCAGTTCGATTTTAACAGATTGTTACGGCTAATCATGCGTGTTCCAACTGTTCGATTTTACAATGGGACCTGCCAACTGTTCGACGAAATGCCTCAGAAAACACAAGGTTTATACACTGGGTTTTTTGATGTTCTTAATCTTGTTGAGTGTTGTAAAGTAAGACCTGATCTTCAAAGTGTGGTAAATGTTCATGCTTTAGCATTGAAAGTTGGTGTTCTTGCAGTAAGTGTATTTGTTCAAATGTTGGAGGATGGAATCAACTTTCAAAACCTTTAACTCTTTTGATTGTCGTTTCAGCGGTTTTGAGAGTTGCAAAGAGATTAGGATATTTAGAACTTGTTCATAGTTTAGGTGTATAAAATGGTTTGCTTTCGGATTGTGATCTGCAAAATGCTCTGATCAGTTCGTACGCTAAATATGGGCTCCTCGGAGAGAATGTTTCTTGAAACAGAAATGAAAGACAAGATTTCATGGAACTCGACAATAAGTGGTTGTTTAAGCAATGATCGGCCCGATAAATTTCATTGAATTTGGAATTTGCAAATTGAACATGTTGGGTGGTGAGATGATGGTGGTGGTGATGATGGAGGTGGTGGTGGGTGGTGGCTAATGAAATTAAGGTTTATATGAAAAGTGGGGTGAGATTACCATTATGCTCTCCGTCAAATGGTCAAGTGGGGTGGCTAATGTTCATTATATTTAGGTTTAAAGTTTAACCAATGTTTTGAAACCCGGACCGGACCGGTCGGACCGGCGACCGGAGTCCTAAACGGTCCGGTCCAGGGTGTTTGACCGCTTCTGCATCTAACCGGCCGGCCGGATCGGCGACCGGCGGCCGGACCGGAGGTTCGGTGAAAAAAGTGGCCGGACCGGTGAAGTTAAACGGGAAATCAAGTCTGAAAACAGTGTATATATCAGCAGCCTTCAATCAAAAGAGATGATTGATTAAAAGCCTTCAATAACCAGCAGGCTTCAATCAGGATCTACACTTCAATTAGACAAGAATAGAAGAAATAGATAACCATTGACCAATGAGTGGACTTGAAATTACAGACCCATATTTTAGTAGGTGGCACCATTGAAGGGATTACTGATGACGGCCGTTGGAAGAGAGGTAGAAGACAAGCAAAACAATTTAACCCTAAATGAAAAGTGTTTATATGTTATAAATTGTGGGTTTTATTGAAAGGCTTAGAGACTATTGTATATGGGCTGTAAAAATTGACCACTATTGTATTACTACACATTAAAAAAATGAATAATAATAAGCATAAATTTATTTATATATATTTTAAATTGTAAACTAATTATCTGGTTCTTAAATCCGGTCAGACCGGTTCGACCAATGAACCGGTAAGACAACCGGTTCAACATCCGGCCCGGTTATGAAAACATTGAGTTTAACATATAATTTATCACTAGGCTAAAGGACTTAAAGAATATAACTTTTGGGCTTAAACAATTTAAGTATCAACACGGGCTTAATATTTGTTATTTTCTTAGTTGTGAGCTTAAATATTTATATTGATTTATATTTATTATTTAGGTTATACTATGTGTCTATATATATTTTTTTTTTAAAATTTAAAATTTAAGATTCTTTGGGTCGGTGTCAAAAGTTTATATGGATTGTTTACTCGTTTTCGAATATGCATAGGGGTTGGTGTCACAAATTCATGGGGTCATTATCATATATAATACTAAAAATAAAAAATAAAAATAATGGGGTGTGGTTGACCCCCGTACCTATGCCTTAGGTACGCCACTGGCAGGGTGGATGAGGTGTGACTAAAGCTGTCTGAAGAGGAGGATATGGTACTTGTGCCATTGCCGGATGAGAAGGAGACTGAGAGGATTGTTTTTTGGAGAGGAAAAAGATGAGCTGTTAAGCAGGTATATGCCAGTGAGAATCTGTTGGAGGATGTTGCGATTGAACCCTACCAGAGGAACAGATAATGAAAGCCAAAACCGGATCATAACAGTGGACTCTTAATAAGCAGCTGTTTACACTTGGCTTTCCCTTTGGCAGTGGTAATCTAACAGCTGATAGATAAATACTGCTCACTATAACAACTGATGAACCAAGCACTGATGAAACTCTAAAGACTGCTGAAGACAAACACTATTGCTCTATCTACTGTTGTTCCCTAAGTACTGCTGAAGACATAAGCACTGCCCATTCAAGGACTGATCACCTTTGAAGAAAGCACTGATGCTCAACATCAGTGCTCAGGCTACAACAGCGGAACGTGAAGCAGTTGTTATCTCTTGTTTTGTATTGTACTTATAATCAGCTATTACACATCAGTAGTTTGTATGGAACAGTGTTTATAGGTTGTTAGGTTGTTAGATGTCACTATCATGGTGACGTCAGCTGAGATGCTTCAGTGGTTTGGTTTGCCTATAAATGGAGCAGTACCCTGTACTGTTACATTTGATTGACTGAGTGGATTCTTCTTCTCCAGTCCAATCCTTTCATTTTGTGCAACCAACTTTGGGGTATCAGGCTGAGGGGGAGCTTAGTTCTGTAAGCATGCTTATAATCATTTGCTTTGTATTTCAATCATTCAACTTAATGAAAAGCATTTGTTTACCAAACTATTTTCTCTTCTGATTGTGTTCACAAAGTTTGTTTTTCATTTCCGCTGCACTTAATCTCATTTTTATATTCACTGTTCTGTCAAAATTATACAAACGAGCACAATCATGACAGCCTCCGATCCTAACAATTGGTATCAGAGCCTGGACAGTCAATGTCACAACCCCCGGGAACGGGCGGCCGTGAGCCAGTTTCGGTGGTATCGTGTATGGTCTAATTTGGCAGCGGAAAATTTCATCAGGACCGTAGTTAGGAAATATTTTATCAGAGTAAAACCACCATATTTTCATAATATTAAACACATGGGATAAAACCCAAGTTTTCAGTACACATATTTTCATAGGAATAAATCCTATTTTATTTAGTAAAAACATCTATTTTATTTTAGGTAACTTTATTGCCACTTTTCCAAGCCTTCAGTGCTCTCCAGCTGGCTTTTATTGGCTTCACACTAAGTTACCTGAAACACGTGTTTAAAAACATTTTATCAGCAGGAAATACTGGTGAGTGAATCCCAGTTTAACCAAATTTACTAAAAACCAATTTGCAGTATTGAGGGCACATCCGCAATTACATTTGTATCCAAGACATCACAATTAACATCAGTGGTACGGTCATACTCAACTTATGGGATGTTACCACGCCAGTAACCAATTTTGTATACAAGACCCCAACATACCCACTATAATTGTATTCTTTACAAATACTCAAAAACTGTTTTGTATATATTTAATTAAGTGAGGTTTTGTAAGAACAGTAAATAAAAAGGTTTACAAAAAGCGAATCAACTCACAAAAATGAGTTCATAAAAAGAAGGATCACTCACATTGCTATTATAGGGCTTTCCTTTGTGATTCCCTGGTTATAGTCTAATTAAATAAACAATGCACACGCGTTAGTATAATAACCCATTTTAACATTAGTAATACCCTACCCGAGACGGTATTCCAACGACTACGTCGGGCAGAACCACGACAGCCGTTACGGAACCCTAGATCAATCGGGCAGAGTATCTAATACGTATCCAGGGGTTATGATACTTACAACGAGGCAGAGCTTCGCTAATTAGGGGGGGTATAATACCCGCGTATTATTCCTAATATTCAGAATTTGAGATTGAGAAATGATTGTGAGCGAACTCCGAATGAAATCCGATGCGTTCTATATATAGTGCTGATACTTGGTCTCTACGCGGCCCGCGTAAGGGTAGACAGGAGTCTACGCGGCCCGCGTCAAACTCCAGTCAATGCGTAGCTTATCCTGGTCATGATCTAGACCTGCCACGATGTCGACACGTGTCGGCACCGGGCTGCGCCACACTTTAGGTTACTCGCGGCCCGCGTCAACTTAATATATGGTTTACGCGGCCCGCCTGGACTTAAGAAATAAACGGTATCAGGTTTAAACACTGATACGGCCCGCGTAAGCTTGAGGTGAGGTCCTATGCGGCCCGCCTCAACTTACTTTTTCTTGTTTTCCATTTATTTTTAATACTATATTATAATTCGGACTCGGTTTTCACGTATGGGATGTATTTCAGGAAGTGTAGGGGTGTCAGGGGTATTTTAGGAGAGTTGTTATATTTTTGGGTATAACTCCCGGGTTATCTAATAAAATATATAGTGCACTCACATTAAGTATAGTAACCCGATTCTACCTTGTCCCTACGTCACGAGACAGAACCCCAACGAATTTAGGCAGAGCCTTCACATACGTTACGGGGCCCTACGTCAGTCAGACAAGGTATCAGTGGTCAAGGGTTAAAACACTTAAAACATGGCAAGACTTTATTATTATTATTATTATTATTATAAAATCAATAAACAATATTGATTTTTAGAGGGAGATAGTTGGCGTGAGGTATCAGGAGGAGACAAATGAATATGTGCAAGTTGTTGTTGTTGTTTGTCTTCATATTTATACTAGAACATAGAAGTTCAAGGAAAGCTTGGAGTGTACTTCATGTGAGTACACGTTATGGCATGCATTAATTTCCTTTTCTACGTACACACACGTATACGAAGTTAATAAATGAAATGTTAGTTTATTTTATTTTATTATTTCATTTGTACGTTTTAGATAGTAATAGTTATTATTATTATTTTAATAATTTATATATTATAATTAATTTAACTGCTTTACTCATTGGCGCTTATAACTTTCTAAAATATGACGTTTTATAAAACAATAGGTATGCTATTAGAACGAGAATAATTTTATTTACATTTTGAACCAAGTTTCATTAAAAACAAAGTAGGTTCAAATATAATGTATTTTTATAATTTAATGGTTCCTACGCTTGCCCAAAATACCTCATATCTCCATTGGTCAACTTACCCATGAAGCATCCTTTTAATAACATAAGTTTTTATATATTTTATGTAAATAAAAATTTTGAGAATGTTACATCCTCCCCACCTTGTTTTAAATCTCGTCCTCGAGATTCCCTGAAATATATGAATATTTTTAGTTAGTTTAGTTTCTAGATATATTCTTGTCTTTATTTTGAATTTCACTTTACTTTGACCAGAACTATTCTCTATGCTTTGATATTCTTACCTTTAATTTGTATGATCTTTTAATGGATTTAAATTCTTCATTTATCTCTATAACTTTGAAGAGGTACAACTAAAGATTTATCAGTTAGGTACGTATTCCTATCTTTTCAAATAAATTTAAGGGTTCCAAATGGTAAATCTTAGTAGAATCATAGGGAAAGAGAGTTCTTGTAAGTACATCTAGTCGTGGTTACTCTTATCTTCTTAAGAGCTCTCAATAAAGGTAAAACGATTCTCTAAAAGTTTTTAGATGTTTTGTGTCTTAGCACAATTTTTGGTTACAGGCTTCCTAATGCATTAATAATCGCAAAGGGAAATCTTATACTTTCCATGGCGTCCCAACGTATAGGGTTCCCGTCGTTCATCTTGTCACACGAGTTTCGAGACTGATGATCAAACGAAATAGTGTTTGACATCGGAATTATAGAGAGAGATTCCTGATAATTAAATCTAGAATTATCATTGACACACCTGTTCGTGATTTATCCCTAATTGTCAATCAATATGGTCTTTGGATTTCCTCATAGATATACATATCTATATAATCATATATTTCACATACTGTAATATACACACCATTCATCAGGTCAGTGTATTTAACAGATTCATATTTCCAAAAACAGGTTAGACATCAAATCATGGTACTATTTAGGGAATTCCATTATCATAACATATACCCCATCTCACCCGGTTTCATCGGAGAGGTACCCTCATCTTACCCGGACAAGCTGGAGAGTCTACCAGTCTTGCCGGAGAGGTAATTATCATTGTATTTCCCTTAAATAGAATTTCTCTCAAATCATGATTTTAAAAGCGCATCATTTATTTTGACTTATATCAAGAAACAAGGAAATTAGTATTCTCATGATGGATCATATTCTAAAACCGAGTAGTATCAATAAACAAGAAATAACAGTGGCCAGTTGTTATCGCTTATTTATCATACTTCCACTGTTCTAGTCATCATCCTCACGGGATACCAATAATCATCACACTTTATCTATGCAAGTAATTGGCTTATCTCAAAACTTTATACTAAGGCATTTTTCTTAGATTCAAGTCTAAATACTGTCCTGGTTGTTACCAGTGAATATCAAAATCTTAACTCTTTTCGCATAGATATTATCATGGTTGTGGTTTTCTTTTGGTCGGAGAATGGAGTTTCAAATATATCATTGTCTCCATTGATATTATAGCTAGGTTCAATGTAATAAGTGTGCTTATAGCCAACTCTATTCATGCTTATATATTATGAGATTCCGATGCACGGAATATTTTATTGAAACAGATGGTATTTTAAAACATAATAGGTTTCATGATTTATTCTTATAATGGCTTCATGTCTTTATAAGAATTACCAGCGTTATTTTCTCTTATGTTTATCTTCAGAAGATATTTGATTATTATATTGTGTATACCATCAAGAGATTCTATTATGTATATACATGTGTATATTTATTATTTAGAAACAACGAAATTTTCAAATCTCTAGTTTAATATTTAAACTTAGGTAATACACACACATATATGTATGATATTAAATTATTTTATAATATCTTTAATTTATAACAATACAACTATATAATCGATGGTACCAATCATCGAGCTTATTCCCATTACTTCATTTATCCTTTTATAATAGTAGTATGTCAAATACAATATTTTGGAATTAAAAGTTTAGGGAAATAAATTACTCAAAATATAAATTTTCTGGATTCATAAGAACAATTTCATTTTTTTTTTAACTAATGGGTTAAACTATACCAGGTTCATCTTAATAATTTCTCCTCAAGGAACCATCTGTATATCTATTCCAATTATCACATGCCTACCTTTTCCCTTTTGAATCAATCATAATATACATTCAAGATTGAGAGGCATTATTTAAAAGAATATGTGCACATGTGACCCATGACATTGTATTTATGGGTTACCAAGAGATATATATATTATATGTAAATTACTTTCTGTAATCGAAAACTTTAGTTATAGCAATGTAACGGATATATATATTAAATATTAATATATAGTATAAACTTAAAACACAAATTTTTTTTTTTTCAACCTTGTGTAACGTACTTCATCCCATACTATCAAAGTATGTCTATTTTATATTCAAAATATGTTAAGAAATATATATTCAAGATTTATTTTTCCAAGTGTTTAACTAAATAGATCTTGTATAGATTCACGTAACCTACTTTATAAACTTTATTTGTGTCACGGGTACATCACTGATATTTTATTACCACAATTACTTTATGAGGATTTCCATCCCCATTAACCAATCACAATTCAATCTCTTCTCTTTTATCTTTGCTATAATCTTTTTAAAGTATGAGAATTTCGAGACTACTTAAGATAAATTTAACATCCAATTCATCAATTTAACTCATTTACTAATATTGTATTATTTAATTATTATACATCAGCCAAGCTGTCTTAAATACTTTTCCTTATAATTTAGGATACACAATCCTATAATTAATATGACTGGTTAATCTTATAATCTTATATTAATTATTTCCATGCATAAGACCTATTCTGGACATATCTTAATATTAAAGATTTGTAGAAATGTTTTCAACGTTTAGTTGGGCCTTTCTACGTAGTCCAACCAACCCAAATCAAAAATTTAAATGATTTTATTTAATCATGAATATCCATCATATTCATTTAACCATTTATTTTATTGCTAAGTATTTTAATAGAAATCTTTTTCAAGTAATCCCAACATCAGTTATTTCATAAAATTATGAAAGTATGAAGTCTTATGGTCAACTGGTTACAAATCATTGGTACATCTGGGTTTCAAAATTTGCTTTGACTAGATCCATTAAAGCAATTTTATTCTTAAAATCCTTTTGGTTAATTTAATAGCTTCAGTTTTATAAACTATTTTAAAATAATATTATTAAAATCATAAAGGTTTAAAGTTTTATACCATATATTTCAATATGTATTTTAAACCAAAGTAAATGATTGGTTTCAAAGAGAATCATAAACATGACTGCTTTGTTAACAACTAACTTAGTTTGATGTATATTATGATATTATTTGAGTAGGTGGCATGAATTATCACAGACAAATTTCTAGTACAAACATCTGGGTACAATCATAAAATAGATTGACTAAAAACGGAGAACATTGCGACTTATATATATATTTATATATATATATTTATTACAACTGAAACTGGGGTTCGAAATATACTAGTGATCATGCATCCATAACTTATTATAGTCTATCTAGGTTATAGGAGTATTATGCTCAACATGTATGGTTTTATTCTATTTTTTTTTCTAGTAATCCTACTTCTCTTTTTAGTGGTAAATAATTTCTCAGACTGTGCCTTACGAATAAAAATTCCCTTCTCAGTATCTGCTGAGTATCCTGAGGGATTTGGTTGAAGTGATGTTCCCTTATTTTTACTTCTTAAAAATATTAACTATTAATTCTCTTTTATACCGATTGTACAAACTATCAGACCCATTTTTTTTTTAATGGTGTATTATAACGTATGTTTATTAGAAGTATACTATACTACAACGTGTATATTATTTTACATACAATTAATATTGTATATTAACACGATTTCTGGATTTAAGGTCAATTCAGGAATTTGCCATAATCTATACCACCATTCATAAGGATAGATCATGGTATAACATACTTTTATTTATTTAAGGTGGATACATAATATTATTCGATTTCTTACGTAAGTTTATCATAAATTATGATTTTAGATTTAATATCTAAAATTTATACCCATGATCTATGAATATTTTTACAAAATGAACGTGTATTTAATATTTCCTAGTAAGGTTGATATACATAGTAGTATATACACACACACACACACACATATATATATATATATATATTACGGTACATTCATTTATTTAAAAAGAGATCTCACTCAAGGTGATACCTTAAGTTACTAATTGTATAAGAGTGTAGTATAACACATCTGCCGAGGTAGCCTATGGGTACGTCTAGTCATATTGGTTACTCATACTCTGGACTCAAAACATAAAAACCATAATATAAATATTAAGATTCATCTACACAGAATAACACATAAATTGTTAAATTAATTTCCTAACACAGAATTTAAAACTTAAGTGTCAGCAGAACACTTCTTTGGCTTGAACCAGTGGCATAGCTCTGATACCACCTTCTGTCACAACCCCCGATCCCAAATCCCCGGGAACGGGCGGCCGTGAGCCAGTTTCGGTGGTATCGTGTATGGTCTAATTTGGCAGCGGAAAATTTCATCAGGACCGTAGTTAGGAAATATTTTATCAGAGTAAAACCACCATATTTTCATAATATTAAACACATGGGATAAAACCCAAGTTTTCAGTACACATATTTTCATAGGAATAAATCCTATTTTATTTAGTAAAAACATCTATTTTATTTTAGGTAACTTTATTGCCACTTTTCCAAGCCTTCAATGCTCTCCAGCTGGCTTTTATTGGCTTCACACTAAGTTACCTGAAACACGTGTTTAAAAACATTTTATCAGCAGGAAATACTGGTGAGTGAATCCCAGTTTAACCAAATTTACTAAAAACCAATTTGCAGTATTGAGGGCACATCCGCAATTACATTTGTATCCAAGACATCACAATTAACATCAGTGGTACGGTCATACTCAACTTATGGGATGTTACCACGCCAGTAACCAATTTTGTATACAAAACCCCAACATACCCACTATAATTGTATTCTTTACAAATACTCAAAAACTGTTTTGTATATATTTAATTAAGTGAGGTTTTGTAAGAACAGTAAACAAAAAGGTTTACAAAAAGCGAATCAACTCACAAAAATGAGTTCATAAAAAGAAGGATCACTCACATTGCTATTATAGGGCTTTCCTTTGTGATTCCCTGGTTATAGTCTAATTAAATAAACAATGCACACGCGTTAGTATAATAACCCATTTTAACATTAGTAATACCCTACCCGAGACGGTATTCCAACGACTACGTCGGGCAGAACCACGACAGCCGTTACGGAACCCTAGATCAATCGGGCAGAGTATCTAATACGTATCCAGGGGTTATGATACTTACAACGAGGCAGAGCTTCGCTAATTAGGGGGGGGGGGGTATAATACCCGCGTATTATTCCTAATATTCAGAATTTGAGATTGAGAAATGATTGTGAGCGAACTCCGAATGAAATCCGATGCGTTCTATATATAGTGCTGATACTTGGTCTCTACGCGGCCCGCGTAAGGGTAGACAGGAGTCTACGCGGCCCGCGTCAAACTCCAGTCAATGCGTAGCTTATCCTGGTCATGATCTAGACCTGCCACGATGTCGACACGTGTCGGCACCGGGCTGCGCCACACTTTAGGTTACTCGCGGCCCGCGTCAACTTAATATATGGTTTACGCGGCCCGCCTGGACTTAAGAAATAAACGGTATCAGGTTTAAACACTGATACGGCCCGCGTAAGCTTGAGGTGAGGTCCTATGCGGCCCGCCTCAACTTACTTTTTCTTGTTTTCCATTTATTTTTAATACTATATTATAATTCGGACTCGGTTTTCACGTATGGGATGTATTTCAGGAAGTGTAGGGGTGTCAGGGGTGTTTTAGGAGAGTTGTTATATTTTTGGGTATAACTCCCGGGTTATCTAATAAAATATATAGTGCACTCACATTAAGTATAGTAACCCGATTCTACCTTGTCCCTACGTCACGAGACAGAACCCCAACGAATTTAGGCAGAGCCTTCACATACGTTACGGGGCCCTACGTCAGTCAGACAGGGTATCAGTGGTCAAGGGTTAAAACACTTAAAACATGGCAAGACTTTATTATTATTATTATTATTATTATAAAATCAATAAACAATATTGATTTTTAGAGGGAGATAGTTGGCGTGAGGTATCAGGAGGAGACAAATGAATATGTGCAAGTTGTTGTTGTTGTTTGTCTTCATATTTATACTAGAACATAGAAGTTCAAGGAAAGCTTGGAGTGTACTTCATGTGAGTACACGTTATGGCATGCATTAATTTCCTTTTCTACGTGCACACACACGTATACGAAGTTAATAAATGAAATGTTAGTTTATTTTATTTTATTATTTCATTTGTACGTTTTAGATAGTAATAGTTATTATTATTATTTTAATAATTTATATATTATAATTAATTTAACTGCTTTACTCATTGGCGCTTATAACTTTCTAAAATATGACGTTTTATAAAACAATAGGTATGCTATTAGAACGAGAATAATTTTATTTACATTTTGAACCAAGTTTCATTAAAAACAAAGTAGGTTCAAATATAATGTATTTTTATAATTTAATGGTTCCTACGCTTGCCCAAAATACCTCATATCTCCATTGGTCAACTTACCCATGAAGCATCCTTTTAATAACATAAGTTTTTATATATTTTATGTAAATAAAAATTTTGAGAATGTTACAGTCAAGTTCGATCTAACAATCAATTTGACATAACTGTTCGGCTCAAAATTCATTGATACTAAGGTTGATTGTATTTAGTTGAAAAACAGAGCAACGAGAAATCATGTTCAAAATGATGAATCAGATACTCTGTAAAACAACCAAGATGTCATAAGATTCACAAAATTTCAAACAACTAGTGATGTCATGCACAAATCACTCATAATTTACAGATCTGAAAACAGTTCTGGTAACTATGGTGTGACTATCTTCATTTATAATTGATTTCAACTGTTGTTATGGAATTTGTGATGATTTTATCATGTTTTATGCTAAAGTATGAACCTCAGATTAACAAAACCTATGTTTATGTAAACATTAGTGTTTTGCTAACTTGGAAAGAGGAAAATAAAACTTTAGTCATGAGATTTTATGTGTTAGAAGGCAGGTTGAGAATCCTCAAAAGGACTAAATCAACCCTGTCAAAACACATTAAGAAAATCAAGGGTCAAAAACAGTTCAAATCATAAGTAATGTGAGAACTGGTAATAAAACATGTACAAATGTGGCCAGATCTCTCAAAACATTACTGCAAAATGATTCTGGACTAAACTTTTCTTAAATAAGATCCCCCAGTAAGTATTTATGTACTTATGAATGGGAAGGGTAAAAAAAGGGAAGAAGAAAATGAACAAAACTCAAAAGTGTGTTTATCTTAAAACTTTTGAAGCCAAAATAAAAAGAGTATAAACATAAAACACTTATGAGTCCAAAATTAGGTAAACAATGGTCATCGTATAACTGTGTGCATTCATCAATACAGGAATCGTCCAGGTAACAATAGCATCTCCAGTGATTGACTTTAAAAGAAGAATTTACAATCAATTGACAAGAAAAGGATCCTAAACAGTGGTCAAAATAACTTGAGAATGATATGATCATGAGCTTATTTGGAAAGTTATCAGATCCTTTTGATGTTATTTTCAAAAATTTTACAAAAGTTTTTCTCAGAATAAAACCAGATATATTATTTTTTTTATATTTAATATATTTTGTACTTTTACTCATTTTTGATAGTAAAAAGTTCATCTCTGGTCAGGATTTAATTTCCTTATTTTTGTGTGAAATTACTATTCCTAAAACTGATCAAAAGGAAATGGTACACATGTCAAGGTCATGTCAAGCTCAAGTTAGTTTATTACAAATAAAAAATTGATTGCAAATTGATTTTGAACTACAAAGATACTCATGTTCTAGTTCACAAAAAAAAAAATAGACACAAAATGAGTAGCCTTAATAGAAAAGTCTTCATCATCTGGGATGCTAAACCACTGTCAGAAATAATGAACATGTGGCAAAACCTTGAACAAAGATTTCTGAGATAACTGCTGGCAATTTAAACTTGATAATCTACATCTAAAATGTATTTTGTTAAGCATAGCATTTCTAGAGCTCAACAGATGTTGGATACGATATTGTGTTTACACAAGACAAAATCAGTTCCTATGCTAACATTACTTGTCAAAAGTTAAAACACTGCTGCACTAACAGTTGTTGTACTAATGGTCTTCATTTTATTTTCTACCACTGTTTTTTCCCTTAACTGCTGCCTTGTTTTCAAACATCTGCTTTCTAAAGTCTGTCCACTGCTGAAAGTCAACCCCTGCTCTTTCATTTTCTTGATAAGCACTGTTGTACAAAATCAGTGTTCTATCCACTGATATGCTATCCACTGATGTAGTAAAAGCATCCACTGATGGTAAAAATCACCCACTGCTCCATTTATTACCGTTGTAACCACTGATGTTTGTTTCATCAGTGGCTCCCAAAACAACTGTCCTCCATTATTTACTTTTCCATCAGGGGCTGACACGTGGTCAGTTTTTAGTCGTCAGATCGTTCTAACCGCTGCCACATCAGCATTCACTTTTTCCCTAAAATAAAACCCTGATCAAAACCCCAAACAGGGTTTCACTGTCGAATTGAATTCCAAACATTCTATTCACAAAGCAGTTTCCCACTCATAACTCCAAAACATTCTTCGATCTTCTTCATCAAAAATGACGAAATCAAAATCAAAGTCAAAATCAAAATCATCTTCTTCCTCCGCTCCCACAGACGCCACTCAAATGGCCGCTGAAACCATAGAAATTCGTTACAAATCCCCTCACAATTATGTGGGTATACTCACAAAACCCACAACCGACAACACCTTCGACTCCATCATTGATACCTTATCTGCATCAAAGTATAAAACTTTGTTAACAGCAGACGCTCCCATTTATCTACAAACCCAGAGAGAGTTCTGGAAAAATGCCACCCTTGAAAAACAAGGAGACATTGTCACAGCCATTAACTCCTCGATACAGGGTAAAAAGATTCAAATCTCTCCACAATCTATTTCTGAAGTCTTCAAACTCAATTATATGGAAGGTAAAACCTCTTTTTCGAAAACTGAGTTGAAAAAGGATTTCATGAATAGGGGTTATGCAGAGCAACCAAAAAGGGATACCTTACAAAAGGGTTTCTTCCCTTCTGCTCCAAGGTTTTTATTTCACACTCTATTGATGTGTGTTTCTAATAAAACAACTTCTTTTAATGAAATACCATCAAAAATTCAATGCCTGGGATATGCAATTTTGAATAATGAAAATTTTAATTATTCCCAGGAGATTTTTGATGATTTAGTAAAGAATGTTGATAATAAAGCATTTCTGCTCTTTCCAAGGTTTCTGAGCTACTATTTTGAACAAAAATTTCAAAAGGAAGATGCAGAATTGCCCAAACAAGGTGCTTCTTTTAAAATAAACTGTTTAACGCCTGAAAGAGTCTCTAGAATGTTGGCACCTATAAAAACAAAAGCAGAGGTGCCTGAGCAGAATTTAGCAGATGAAACTGCTCCTCAGGTATCGGCTGCTGAGCCCACTGCTCCAGGTGATCAAAGCAGCACACCCACTGTTTTGAAACCCACACCTGCCACCACCAAAAATACCAAAAAGAAAACATCCAGAAAGCCCCCCAAACCCAAAACAAAGGCACCTCTGGAAGATGAGATCCCAGAGCCCCTGCCAGTGACAACACAAATGTCACCAATAACCACTGCTGCTACTTCCTCACAGCAGTTGGAAGAAAGATCTCCACCTTTGCCACAAACTCCTCCTGCATCCTCACAAAAGGATCAGGTTGTAAGCACAGGGACCCCACAATATGAAGCTCTGGACCCACTCGGATCCATCTTCCACAGTCCTGATCCCAAGGACATGTCTCTTTCAACTCCTTTACCCTCACCCCCCACATTACCACCATCCATTATACCTTTGTTGCATGCAGTAGATCTTACACAGACACAAACCAGTTCCTCTCAATCACCTATCACTGAGAGTATACTCCCACAGGTGACTGGGTCTGATGCTGATATCTCTGCTATCCCAGCAACAACTGAGGAGGTTACACTGCAGGAATTACAAGTAATTCCTGTCAGTAGTTCAAGCGAAGCAGCAACTACAAATGTTGGTTCAACAGATCTGCATTTGGCCAGTTGTTTCATTAGTAAGACTCCCTTGAAGGCAATTTCTTCAATAGCACCAATGAGAACCACCAATGAGCTTGTCTTAACCACTGGCAACATCAAAAGGTTATTAAGTGCTGAAGAAAGAAGTCCCCAGTACCAAGAACAAGGGGCATCAATGAATGACTTTTGGGATTCAGTCCCTAAGTCACACATTGGTAAAACCATTGCTGGTGGGGATTCAGATGATCCCATTAACTTGGGTGATGATTCAGGAATTGACGGGCAGGGTTGAAAACCTGGAAACCTCAGTTGCTGAAATAAAGGATATGGTGCAGCAGCTATTAAAAGCTCCGAAAGCCCAATCCACTGCTGCTCCAGCTCAAGCACCTGCACAACAGGCACCTGCAGCAAATGAGTTATGGAACATGTTCCAACCACTGCTGGAAAGACAAAAGCAGTAGGCTGATCAGCAGCATGCAATACATGTTCAAAAGCTGACAATTATGGTGGAATCAAGGTTCAAAGATACTCAGGCAGATATCAAAGCTATCAAGGCTCACATTCAAAGTGCCTCTGGAAAAATTCCTTCCACTGTTCTCCTCATGAATGAACCCTTCCCAGATAATGCCAAAAAGGGGGAGAAGATCAAGTGGAAGAAAAAGGGAATTGATGATGGTATATACATTGAGCCAGAAAATAGCCAAACCAAAACTGCAGTATCAACACACACCACATCACCACACACCACCATAACCATTGCTCCACCATCATCTGTGATCACATCACCTACAACAACTTCACCATAAAAAACAGCCACCCCATCATCACCTCCTGCCAAAAAGCAGAAGACAGCAGATGTTACAACATCTGCTGTAATGACAACAGTGGTTGAAACACCAGTTGTTCCAACTACTGTTAGTCAGTCACTCATCACCACTCAAACCCCTGCCATCACAACCCCTGCTCAAAAGCAAAAGACATCTACTGATACATCAGTAGTTGTAATGACGATAGCGGTTGAAACACCAGTTGTTTCAACAGCTGTTAGTCAATCATCTACCACTGCTCTCACCATTCCTATGTCACAAGCAAAATCCATTTCATCCACAAAGCTTTACAAAAGAAAAAGAGAAACAACTCAAGCCACTGATGAAAAATATGATCCTGTTGCAGCAAAATATCCACTTGAACTAGATGCTGTAAAAAATGAGATGAAACAATTTTACACCGAGGATGATCCTTCAAAAAGAAGATTTCCTTCTCTCATAGGCTTCGTAGTTCCAGAAGACATGGATGAATATCTCGAAATGAAAGCAAGGCAAGCAAAGATTCGAGCTAAACTCGAATGCAAAGATCAAGGTGATAAAGCCATTTCTGAAAAATTGGAACTCTTACTTACAAAAGTCAAGCTGATGAAAGATTATGCACAAGTTCTAAGCAAAGAAAAGACAGATCAAAGAAAGGAGATGAGAAAAGAACTTATTGCATATATCATGAAAGAAAAATTTTATCCAGCTGAAGAAAACCAATTTGAAGAATGGCCAATAGTTGCTCTGAAGCATGAAGCAAACAGGATTGAAAGGATTAAAGGTGACCCAAGTAAGAAGAAGACAACTCCAAATTGGAACAAATATAAAAAGCTAATTGCTGATCTTACTTCTGAATATAAAAAGAAGAAACAGGAGTTGGTAGATGCTAAAGTGGACACTGCTGATGCCATAGCAAAATGGTCAAAACAACATACTGATGAAGCTTATGAAAGGCTGAAGAAAAGAAGGATAACTGTCTCAGACACTTCAAAAAGGCCTGACTACAAAAAGCTTGAACAGGAGATTGAAAACCTCCAAAAACTATTCAAATCAGCAGATAATCCTATTCTTGTGTCAAACCAAGAAGAAGGAAAACAACTATATAAAGAAGAGGTAAAGAAAAGGGAAGCTGAGTACTTCAATGAAACCATCATGAAAATGGGTCTAAAAGAAGAGAGCTCAACAAAGCTTCAGAACCTTTTTAAGAAGGTATTAACCAAGCCTGCATCACCAAACACTTCAACAGACATGACAAACATTGAGAGGCAAGAGCTAATTAAAAGAGAGACTGCAGAAGACATAGCTGCAGCAAACAATGTCATTGAATTGGCCTTCAAAAGAATGTCTGAAAGTCTGCAAGTGTTCTTAAGGCCAATATCTCCAAACTCATCAGGAAATAACTCTCTCCCAAGAAACCCGTCTGGATTAAAAGTACTAAAGTGGATGTCTAATCAAAAGACCCACGTACTGACCTTGTTTAGATCCAACGGCGAAGTGAAGTACATATCAAGGAAAGAAGCACTAGGCCTTAGTGTTGAAGATTTGCAGGATCTCCTTGAACTTACACTGTGTAGGGATGAAGATGACACAAGTTCCAAGGATTTTGAAGAAGAATTTAAAAAGCAAGTTCAGGAACTACTGATGAGAAATAAAGGTCCAGAATAATTGTCACACCCCCAAAATCCACCTGCGGAATACCACCGCTTGGGGGCGTGACTGACCAGGATCCAGCCACCAATTATACTGAGCAATATAATAATAACATAAGTAATACTCACTAACCACAAGGTTAGCAAATATCATAGTCAAAGTTCAAAAGTTCTAAGTTTAAGTAAAAGTTCAGATAAGTAGCGGAAGCATAGACAAAATGGATTAAAACAAAGTTCTTAGTTCAAGTTTGTTAAAACCCAACACACGGGTTAGACGACCACTACACATCCCCAAGCTGCAAGCTCCTGAATCACTGGGTACCTGCAAAGCATGTAGTAGGGTATCAACATAATGTTGGCGAGTCCACGAGGTGTCAAGTTTTAGTTTTCGAAAACGTAAATTGTTTAGATAAAGCATTTATAATCACGTTGTGGGGAGCTACCCCATCTGTAAGCTCACTAAACTGCAGATACCGAAATTGTTGACAGAAAGTTGTTGTGCCCCGAGTCAATGTCTATCGTCATTGACCAAGATGCAAGGTCTACTAGTTCACGCCCGATCTCCCCCGGTCACGGTGTGAGGTTGTCAAACCTAATAGCGCTATCAACTAATAACCCGTTCGCCCCCGGCGATTAATCTGTACTGTAAGTAGGGACTTAAGGTGATAGAGTTTCGTTTAGCTTGGCTAGTTGTGATTTATAAATAATATCCAAACGTATCTCCCCCGGAGATAGTAAATACCCATTCGGATTTCCCCCGGAAATAATAGTTCAAAAGTATTTTTCCCAAAGTTGGCAGTTTGTCCGTGTCCCTCCTTGGGACGCATGCTTTTAGTGTGTGAACTCACCTTGGGTTGCTCGGCAGATTAGGTTACTTGTCAAACACGCTGGTCACCACGTCCTAACATGTTTACCAGTATAGGTCAGGTATATTTTACACATAATCTAACACATAGCATGCATATAGTTACATCTAGAGTTATTGGGCCTGTTCTACTATTGGATCAGTCAACAGTATCATCTAACACATAGTTCAGTTAAACAGGCAGCCCAAACAAATCACGTTGTGGCCCAATAACTAAAGTGAGCAGCTCAGTCGAGACAAGGTGGTCTCGACTCGAGAACATGCGGTCTCGAGTCGCAGCCAAGAGGTCTCGACTTGTAATGGCTGGTCTCGAGTGGTACAGGCATGACTCGCAACCTCAGAGGTCTCGAGTCCCGTCTCGAGTTGTCACGATGTGGTCTCGAGTCGAGACCTTGATTGTCTCGAGTCCCTGAAGTCCGTTTTGAAGTTGCTTGGTCTAGGTCTCGAGTCGCAACCGTTGCGGTCTCGAGTTGTAGCTTCATGGTCTCGAGTCGCAACCGTTGGTCTCGAGTCGTTTCCCTGCTGATTCTGATGCATCTGCCCGAGTTGTACTATGCAACAGAATTCTGAATTCATGCTTTTGTGTACTAACCAATTAAACCACACAAACATGTTTTCTTGTCTAAAACCTTAATCAAATGGATCAAACACAACAATTCAAATCTTCATGTCATATTCATATCACATTCAAACAGTTCATCATTCCAAATCAAACATGTTCATCTTATCAACCTATGTTCATTCACTCCAACATAACCCCAAACCGGGTCACAATTCAATCATCAACATCGGTCCTAAATCTAGCACATAGCCACCGGTTTTCATCCTTAGATTCAAGTGTATTTATGCATTTGTCATATGAATCTTGCACACCATTATTAACAACATTCTTATTCAATTTAACACATAACCAACATGTAGATCATTTTCAACCAAGAACATATAATCACTCGACATCCTTAACCGATCATCTACATTATTTACTCATACAAATTATTCATGGAAAACATTTAAGCAAAGCATGCATATCATTTATCAATCAAGCTTCACAAATTCTAAAAGTGTGAAATGCTAACCGAATGGTGTTTGGTGTGAGAATGGCACGGAATCAACCGAAAGGAGGACCTTCGAGCTAGGACAAGGGCTTGATCTTTGCTACACTTGATCCGAGATAAGAGGAGAGAGTGGTGTTGCTAGGGTTTAAGGTTTTCTAGAGGGAGAGGATGAAGTGAAAGAGAGAGTGTAGAGGGGAGTGTGAGGGTTTTGGGTTTATATATTAGGTGGTGCACCCCAAGTGGGCTTCCGAGTGGGCTAAGGGGGTTTGCGGCCCAACCGGTGTGACAACCCTCACCAAACCAGGTATCCGTACGAATTAATTAATATTTGATTACTGCTGAATTACTGTGCTTGCTTACAGTTGTGATTAAACAGCTACTCGAATTCTGATAGATACATGTTCATGCATCATACTTTATTTGCTGTCACTCTATTATTTACATACTGAACTTTAGTGACAACCTTGATGCACAAAAGCACAGTAGCACGATAAACGGATAACCTAGTAAACGTGCTGACATAGCCAGCACCAGGCAGACAATGCCTCTAAGGCCTGTATGAGCCAGAGATAGTTTACTACACCTGTAGAGAGTGTAGGGAAATGAGGGTTGTAGAACTGCGTCACTAGGTATAGGTTATAGTGACCGGATGTGCCAAAAATATGATTTAAACACAAATTCTGCACTTTAATATAAAATTCAGCATTTAAGCTAACTAATAAAGTGCCAAAACATGAGAAAAATATTAGTAGACACTTTCCAAAGTGTCGGGAATAAATCGTGTCACTAAAAATAATATTAACGACACTTTAAATAATTATTTAGCACTTTAACGGACTAGTATCCAACCGAACAACCGGACTTAACCCGGGACATAAAATTATTAACAATGACATCGTGTTTCTTTTTCTGAGCTAGTTAGAGTCCCCAAATACCCTAACACCCGTTATAAATTACAATACACTATTACACTAATCTAGTAACTAATTAGTCACCAACTAATCCAACTAGATCATTTATCCATTTAGTTAGAACCCAACCAAAAGCCCCCCCCCCTTGACCGATCGGTCACCTTAATGGTGACACCCTTTTGCATTGATGGATTATTTTAAGTCCCTTGTTTAATATCTTGAGGACATTAGGTCCTTTGGATAATTAGAAAGGAAGTTGTCTATAAAAACAAGTACAAGTCCACCACTCATTCTACAAACTTCAAAACAAAAAAAAATCAACTTTCCTCCCTCATTTCGTTTTGCTTACTGTCGTGAGCATTCACTTCCATCCATCCATTTTTCAATTTACTTCAAGTAAGTCCAAGTACATACAAGTGTGAGGGGTCACGCATAAGGAGGCTCGGTGCTTATGGAATCGCGAGGACCTCTCTACGTCGCTATTAACCACCCGTTTTTCGACTAGTTTCTTCCCTAGCCTCGAGCTAGTAGTAAGTGACTCTAAACGCCTTTTTAATCTATTCTAAAGTGGTTAATAAGAATTTTGTCTGTTGAAAATTTATTAACATACAAGATCAAAGTTTAAAGTCTACTAAAAATAATAAACATGGTGGTTAATAGATGAATAATAGTGTAAAACTTTTGAAACTAGTTTTGTTATGGTTATTTATTGTTGTTGATTGCTAGTATGGAAATGGATCGTCATCGAACCATGCTAGAGCATGTTCATGAAACATGAACTAGCCATATGTTAAGTCGTAAAGTTATTAGATGACGAACCCTTTCTAGCATAAACATGAACTTGTGTAAAAACAATATTTCTTATGAAATGGAGTTCTAAACTAGTAGATCTAAGGATCTACAAGTGGTATTTTTGAAAACCCTAGTGTCTAGTGAAATCATATTTTCTAAACCGGATCTCTCATAAACAAAGGTGATTTTTATAAACACACAAGTGTGTAGACACTTGTGTAACACAAAGTTTTGACAAAGAATTATTTTTGTAAATTTTTGACAAGAAGTTGTAGAAATGTATCTTCTTTAAAAACTAGATCCTTAAGAAACCGAGTCTATTTATAGAAAGACCTACTAAAAATATGGGGAAATTACTACATATTTTACGCAAACCACAAGTTCATGTAGTTTTGCGATTTATATCTATTTGGACTAGTTTAATGTTGAAATATTGTTTGCTAATGTTGGGAACATTGTTGATGTGAATTTTAAAAGAAAATGATACGCTTGAAAGTGTGGCCATCTCCAGTTACAGAAGAAACTCTGGCGAAATTTTTCCAAAAACCTAACACTTAGAAATATTTTCACTACAAGTGTTAGAAATACATTTTGGCATGTTTTCAAATTATAGATTTCGCCACGATTTTATTTACAAAACATCGGAGGTGGGATTTCACAAAATAAAATTTGGTAAATATATATTTAGTATATATTTTCATAACGACACTTGTGTGAATTTTTATGATTATTTTGTGAAATATACAAATATTATTTTTAGGGTAAAAATAATATTATCATGTTAACGACTCCAAAATAATACGAACGCCTTCGCAATAATTATTCAAGTTACACCGGTAATTATTATTACCACTCGATCTTTAAAACGTAACTTACACATTTAAGGAAATATTTATGAGCGCGTATTTTTGTCAAGGTATTATTTTGGGAAAAATTATATGTATTAAAACATAATATTTTTGGGAAGAATATTTATATTTTGGAATAAGAAGTAAAATATATATTAAGTGAGACTTAATAATATATTCCGAAGTATACGAACGCACATGTATTAAATCCCCCATCCTTGGGAAGGAAAATAATTACCAAGTATATACAGAATGTAAACACGAAATAGTTGTCTAACTATTTCTCAAAAACTTAAACCATAAAGCTAAGGCACGGCCGTCCGTCTAATAGAGTTAGTACGTGTAGGTCGTCGCACAGCTGCTTGATCAGGAGATATACTTGGTAGAGACGCACCACTGTGAGTTCATGTCCCCCTTTTCTCTTAACTGTTTTCAGTTTTATAAACTGCGGGGGTGAAATACATGTTACTATGATTACAAGTACTTTATACATGGTATGGTTAGCGTAAGGAGGTTTACTACTTAGATCATGTGAGTGGGTAGGCGGAAACTTGAGGCCATTAATCCTCATGGTAGGACCGAGGGACAGGAGCGGTAGATCTATCTGGGTGTAGCGAGCCCAACCCCTGAGCCCGCCTAATGGACCAGGTGGTGACTTTGTGCCCGACGCATAAATCTGCTAGGTTTGAGTCTTCCTACTTGCACTTCACACATATCAATGGCCTTGCAAACCATTGGCGATCTCTTTTTCCTTATTTGCTACATACCAGGGTTTTATACATACAAAGGTTTATTTACTCACTTACACATGAACTCGCTCAACATTATTGTTGATTTTTCAACTTACATGTATTTCAGGGAATTAAAGGATCTGGCACGGTATGGCACGTTTTCCCCGCTGCACTAGTTACGAGGTCATCCAAGTTTAAGGGATGTGACTTTTTCCTGGACGAGTCACAGTTCTTAAACTGTGTTTATGTCATGTTGATGTTTGTGTCTGTGGAACACTGTTTATGTTGTTAGGATGTGTTTCCGTTGAGACATTGTTATGGTATTTTACTTTTCAAACCTAATTTAATGGATGATCTTGCATGGTTTTTAAATTCATATAGCTTGTTATGGTTAAGCTATGGTATTAAGAAGTCACACCAAATTAACCACGCTTCCGCAAAGCCAGTGTGTGACAGCTTGGTATCAGAGCTCTGATCATAGCGAACTAGGATTCCTTCTCGAGTCTAGACTATGATCACTAGGGCTCTCACGAAAACATTTTTATTGCATACCACTTAAGTCCAGATCCAAAACGTTTTTACAAACAAATGTTGAGCACATTTCCCTTATTATTTATAGGCTCGGTCTTGGAGGCCGAGGCTCGGTCTAGGAGACCGAGGTAGTTGGCTAGTGGGACTAGGAAGAGCAGTCTGAGAGGCTGGGAGAATTGGCTAGTGGGACTAGGAAGAGCAGTCTGAGAGGCTGGGAGAATTGGCTAGTGGGACTCGGAAGAGCAGTCTGAGAGGCTGGGAGGCTAGTGGGACTAGGAGGACTGTTTGATTGATTATTGGAATTATATGTTTATATGATTATATGATTGATTGTTATACGTATGTGTGTTTGTGTTACAAACGTCATGCCTTCATCATGTACTAGAAAGATGGACACTACGAATCCCATGGCCATCAGACGACATAGTTTCATCGGAGCACGAGGTGTACCTTTCCGATACTACCGGCACAGACAATGACGACTTTCAGCCCTTTTGCGCTGCCTGAAGTCGTAGCAGAGCCTACTGATGGCCATCTTGTTGGGAATTTGCCACTCGCGGTGATCCCTGCTCCTGTGCCCCTTGCCGCTTATCCTGTTGTTGATATGCCCCCCCCCCCCCCCCCGACGTGGCCTCTGACGACGATAACGATCTACTAGAGGAGGACCCATTCGAGGGCGAGGCCCTATTGCTGCTGGTATTAGCCTACTGCTTGCGGACGCTCCTGCAGGGGAAACTCATGCCCATTCCCCTGTCCCAGACTCATTTGAGTTTCTGACATCCGCATTTTCGCATATACAGGGAGTGCAGCACCATTCACACGACGCTGACCCTGATACGGCATCATCAGCTGCACCGGTTCCCGCACACAGCTTTGAGTTTGATCACAGTATTGAGGGTGATCCTGTTCTTCCACCTGGTTTTGATCCAGGCCATGACCTTGAGTTCATACACTTAGACCAGCCCTTGGAGGATCCTGTAACCCCCTGTGATGGTTGATCCAGCTGATTTTGAGATGGAGTTTGTTGATCCGGAGCCAGCCGTGGCCCTGAGCCAGGCGTTGCTCTTGTCCCCGCATTGGAGCATGACCTTGTTCATGCCGATGCATCTGCTGTTGCTCCTTGATTGATCATCTGCTTGGACGAGGGAAAATTTGGGGTAACTGTGCAAGATAATTTATTATTACGAGGGCCCACGTAATAACGACTTGTAGTGCACAGAAATCCTGGTGGACTCTGCGGGTCAAGCTGATGAAAACCAATGTAGCAGGAAATAACTAAAGCACGAATGACCAAGGCGATGTAGCCTCGAGATCATTCTATTTCAAGCAACGAGCCAAATTGGCAAACCTATGTGAAGGCTCAGAATTTATTTCCTCACTTATACATTGAATATATTTTCGTGTGAAATTGGGTGATTACATGATGGCTTATGGTGCTATCTATCTCCTAGACAATTGAGATGATGTCTAACCCGCTTCATGCCACTTCGGCAAAAGAGAATGCCACCCAGGCATGACACAACCACCAGTACGTTGCCAAGAATAGAAGCCGAGCTGCAAAAACGCAACTCACAGGCAATTGCACGACATGAAGCTCTCCGCTTTTAGCACAGCAATGGCACTGCTGGAAATAACCCTCCAACTGACTGCACCTATGAGCAGCACCTGAACTACAAGCCTTTGAACTTCGACGGAACTGGAGGCGCCGTTACAGTTGTTCGTTGGTCCGAAAAGATTGACTTCATACTAAGAATGACTAACTGTTCACCCCAACAGAGTGTTACCTTTACCTCAGGGTCATTTCTAGATGGCACACTCTCATGGTGGGACCATCAGGGTCAGGCCTTGGCACAGAATGCTGCTTATGCACTGAGCTGGGACGAGCTCAAGGAAATGATTGAGAAGAAATGTGGTTCTAGGAATGGAATCCAAAAGTTTGAGGTGGAGTTCTGGAATTTGAAGATGGACAAACCAAGGATTCCTGAATACGTCCAGCGATCTCACGGCTTATCTAGGGTCGTCGCCTACTAAGTCATTGACGTTGTATGATACAGTTGTGTACCTGTAAGCCTTACATTCTGGTCTCGATTTGTGGCTATACAATCGCAGTGATCTATTGTTTATGTTCTATGACATGGGATGCTATGTGGCTGATTTATTTATAGCATGAGATGTTATGTGCTGATATTGTTGAATACATACATACGTTTTACCTGCTATGACCTAACCTATGTGAAACATCTTTTAGAAGATGCCACCAAGAAGCGAAATGCGCATGCCCACCTCAGAGGCAGAACTTCAAAAGATAATTGCTGCAGCTATAGCACAGCACGAGGCCCTACGCTCCGGACCTAGCAGAGGCACCTCAGAAAATAACGGTTGTTCCTACTGGCACTTCCTCAATTACAAGCCTTCGAAGTTCGACGGCAATGGGGGTGCCATAGCTTTTGTGAAATGGATTGAAAGTATGGAATCCATCTTTCGAATGAGTGGTTGTTCGCCAGAACAACAAGTCACGTACGTTTCTAAGTTATTTCAAGATGGAGCTCGATTATGGTGGAATCTTCAGGTTCGAATAATGGGCCTAACTACAGCATACGCGTTGACTTGGGATGAGTTGAAAGGAATAATGCGTAAGAAGTATTGCGCCCAAACAGAAACCCAGAGGTTAGAAGGTGAATTCCAGAGCCTGATAATGGAACCAGAATTGAGGAAATTAGGACATTTCATTTGGGAACAAGTCGTTCCGTACTTAGTGGAACCAGAATTGAGGAAATTAGGACATTTCATTTGGAAACTGGCACCTCAAGTCCTGAGCTTAATGACAGCATCTACGCCACCAACAACTATGGCTGCAAGTAAGATGGGCTTGGCACTCGTTACGGAAGTCATTAGACTAGAAAAACTTGCAAAGCCTGACAAGGAGACTCACGTCGAGTCACCCGGAGGTAACAAACGGAAGTTCTCGAACTTCAAGCAAGGCACTAGTGGGGTTGTTAAGAAAGGAAAGTCAAGCGCGCCAGCTCAGGTTACAGCTGGTAGTGGAAAGAAAGGAAAGGGATATATGGGCACTCAGCCCAAGTGCAACACCTGCCAGCGTCACCATTCTGGCCGGTGTAGTCGGAAAGTGTGTGAAGCGTGTGGAAAACCTGGCCACTTGAAGGATTCTTGTTGGGCCACTGTTGGCCAGGGAGGCCAAGGAGGATTTGGAAACAGAAACAATAACCGGGGTGGTAATGGAAATCGCCCACAAGGAAACGTTGGAGGAAATAGGAATCGAGGCAACAATGCGAATCAAGCAGGCGCTGTGAATCGTAACCAAAGGAATAATCAAGCTGGGAATGGAGGTGGAAACGGGCAAAGACCTGGATGCTTTAACTGTGGTGATCTTGGGCACTACAAGAGGAACTGCCCAGAGTTGAACCAAGCCCGGGGAAGAGTGTTCAATATCGAAGCGAGGGAAGCGCTCCAGGACCCCAATATCGTTACTGGTACGTTCCCTGTAAACCAACGCTATGCATCCGTTTTATTTGATACCGGTGCCGATTATAGCTTCGTATCATTAGAGTTTAAGAATATGCTTGGGTTAGCCGCTAGTAAGTTAGATATTCCGTACTCGAACGAATTGGCTAATGGAAAGTTAGTAGAAGCCAATGAAGTTGTCAGAGGCTGTGTGATCACGTTAGGAGAGTGTGAGTTTGCTCTGGATCTACTACCAGTCCAGCTGGGGAGCTTCGACGTGGTGGTAGGAATTGATTGGTTATCAGGTGACAAAGCTGAGATTGTTTGTCACGAAAAGGTTGTTCGTATCCCAACCGAAGATGGTGAAACAATTGTGGTTCACGAAGAGAAGCGAGATACGCCGTTGAGAATTATCAGTTGCCTCAAAGCGCGAAAGTGTTTGCAGAAGGGATGTGCTGCCTATCTGGCACACATTGTAGACAAGAAAGCTGCAGAACCAAAAATCAAAGACATCTCTGTCGTGAGGGAATATCCAGAAGTCTTCTCGGAGGACTTGCCTGGATTGCCGCCTCAGAGGCAAGTAGGGTTTCGCATCGATTTAGTCCCAGGCGCTGCACCTGTGGCTAAGGCACCTTATAGACTTGCCCCGTCCGAGATGCAAGAACTGTCAACACAACTTCAAGAGTTGTTAGACAAGGGATTTATCCGACCAAGCTTCTCGCCTTGGGGGAGCTCCAGTTTTGTTTGTCAAGAAGAAGGACGGTAGTTTTCGAATGTGTGTCGACTACCGGGAATTGAATAAGCTGACGATCAAGAATAGATACCCTCTGCCGAGAATCGATGATCTATTCGACCAACTGCAAGGTTCAAGCTTTTACTCTAAGATCGATCTTCGATCTGGATACCATCAGTTAAGGACCAAGAGAAGAGTATCCCGAAGACAGCCTTCAGAACTCGTTATGGACACTCCGAGTTCCTAGTTATGCCGTTTGGGTTGACAAACGCACCTGCAGTCTTTATGGATTTGATGAATAGAGTTTGCAAGCCCTACTTGGACAAGTTCGTGATTGTGTTCATCGACGACATTTTGATTTATTCAAAGACGAAGGCTGAGCACGAACAGCATTTAAGAGCCATTTTGGAATTACTGAAGAAAGAACAATTGTACGCCAAGTTCTCTAAGTGCGAGTTTTGGCTGCGAGAAGTACAATTCCTTGGGCACGTGGTAAATGGAGATGGAATCCACGTGGATCCCACCAAGATCGAAGCGATCAAGAATTGGGAAACGCCAAAGACGCCAACCGAAATTCGACAATTCTTAGGTTTGGCTGGTTACTATCGAAGGTTCATTGAGGATTTTTCAAAAATCGCTCAACCATTGACGCTCCTCACGCAGAAAGATAAGAAGTTTGATTGGGGAATCAAACAGGGAGAAGCATTCCAGATATTGAAAGATAAGCTCTGCAATGCGCCAATCTTAGCACTATCAGAAGGTACAGATGATTTCGTGGTATACTGTGACGCCTCACGCCAAGGTTTGGGTTGCGTGTTGATGCAACGCCAAAAGTTTATTGCTTATGCATCGCGACAATTGAAAGTGCACGAAAAGAACTATACCACACATGATTGGGAACTTGGCGCAGTGGTTTTTGCATTAAAGATCTGGAGGCACTACCTATATGGTACGAAGTGTACAATCTTCACAGATCATAAGAGCCTACAACACATATTCAACCAGAAGGAGCTGAATATGAGGCAGAGACGTTGGGTTGAGTTGTTAAATGATTACGACTGCGAGATAAAGTATCATCCAGGGAAGGCGAGTGTGGTCGCCGATGCCCTAAGTTGAAAAGAAAGAATCAAGCCCATAAGGGTTAGGGCTTTAGAGATGATTATCCAAACAGATCTTTCCTTGTGCATTCATGCCGCGCAGAAGGAAGCTCTTAAGGAAAGAAACCTGGAAGAGGAATATCTCCGTGGGATGGAGAAGCTATTGGTGCCAAACGAGGAAGGAACGTTATGTTTTGAGAAAAGGATTTGGGTTCCTCTGTTTGGTGGTTTAAGGAAGGTTATTTTCGATGAAGCTCACAAATCGCGGTACTCTATCCACCCAGGAGCGGATAAGATGTAAAAAGATCTTAAGGATTATTACTGGTGGCCTACGATGAAAGGCGATGTTGCTGTTTATGTGAGCAAGTGTCAAACGTGCGCTAAGGTGAAAGCAGAATACCAGAAGCCTTCAGGACTTCTGCAACAACCCAAGATTCCCAAGTGGAAATGGGAACAAATTTCCATGGATTTTATTACAAAGTTGCCAAGAACGCCGAGAGGCCATGACACTATTTGGGTAATAGTGGACCGCTTAACGAAGTCAGCGCACTTCTTACCTATCAGAGAGAAGGATAACACGAGCAAGTTGGCCGAAATCTACATGAGAGAAATCGTTACACGCCATGGAGTGCCTCTCTCAATCATCTCTGATAGAGACGGAAGGTTCGTATCAAGGATTTGGCAATCCTTCCAAGAAGCTTTTGGCTCACAATTGAATCTGAGCACTGCATTTCACCCACAGACCGATGGGCAAAGCAAACGGACTATTCAGACGTTGGAAGATATGCTGAGAGCATGTGTTATGGATTTGGGCGGTAGCTGGGATAAACATTTACCATTGGTCGAATTTTCATATAACAACAGCTACCACACCAGTACTGGTGCCGCGCCATTTGAAGCTTTATATGGACGCAAGTGCAGATCACCGCTTTGTTGGTCTGATGCATGTGATAAACAATTGGTTGGTCCTGATGTGGTCCAGGAAACCACAGACAAGATCGCACAGATCCGAGATCGCATCAAGGCGGCTCGTGATCGTCAGAAATGTTATGCGGACCGAAGAAGGAAACCTCTAGAGTTTGAGGTAGGCGATATGGTATTGTTAAAGGTAAAACCCTGGAAGGGTGTGGCACGCTTCGGGAAGCGTGGAAAGTTGAATCCGCGGTATATTGGTCTATTCAAGATTCTTGAAAGAATTGGGTTAGTAGCATACAAGCTGGATTTACCTGCCGAACTGAACGGTGTTCACGATACATTTCACGTATCAAATTTAAAGAAAAGTCCAACGCAAGATACTGTTGTTATTCCCGCAGACGAGGTCCATATCGACGGCACGCTCCATTTTGTTGAAGAACCCGTTGAGGTTACAGATTGCAAGGTTAACAAAACCCGCCGGAGCAGTGTCAAGCTCGTCAAGGTACGTTGGAACGCAAGACATGGTCCTGAATACACCTGGGAGCGTGAGGACCGAATGAAAGAGAAATACCCCCACTTATTTCCCAAGAACCCTGCCTCTAGAAGCAGAATTTA
Organism: Helianthus annuus; assembly: GCF_002127325.2. Taxonomy (NCBI): domain Eukaryota; kingdom Viridiplantae; phylum Streptophyta; class Magnoliopsida; order Asterales; family Asteraceae; genus Helianthus; species Helianthus annuus. Next base: position 151,744,702 of record NC_035445.2, read on the forward strand.
AAATTTCGGGACGAAAATTTTCTAACGGGGGGAGAATGTGACAACCCTCACCAAACCAGGTATCCGTACGAATTAATTAATATTTGATTACTGCTGAATTACTGTGCTTGCTTACAGTTGTGATTAAACAGCTACTCGAATTCTGATAGATACATGTTCATGCATCATACTTTATTTGCTGTCACTCTATTATTTACATACTGAACTTTAGTGACAACCTTGATGCACAAAAGCACAGTAGCACGATAAACGGATAACCTAGTAAACGTGCTGACATAGCCAGCACCAGGCAGACAATGCCTCTAAGGCCTGTATGAGCCAGAGATAGTTTACTACACCTGTAGAGAGTGTAGGGAAATGAGGGTTGTAGAACTGCGTCACTAGGTATAAGTTATAGTGACCGGATGTGCCAAAAATATGATTTAAACACAAATTCTGCACTTTAATATAAAATTCAGCATTTAAGCTAACTAATAAAGTGCCAAAACATGAGAAAAATATTAGTAGACACTTTCCAAAGTGTCGGGAATAAATCGTGTCACTAAAAATAATATTAACGACACTTTAAATAATTATTTAGCACTTTAACGGACTAGTATCCAACCGAACAACCGGACTTAACCCGGGACATAAAATTATTAACAATGACATCGTGTTTCTTTTTCTGAGCTAGTTAGAGTCCCCAAATACCCTAACACCCGTTATAAATTACAATACACTATTACACTAATCTAGTAACTAATTAGTCACCAACTAATCCAACTAGATCATTTATCCATTTAGTTAGAACCCAACCAAAAGCACCCCCCCCCCTTGACCGATCGGTCACCTTAATGGTGACACCCTTTTGCATTGATGGATTATTTTAAGTCCCTTGTTTAATATCTTGAGGACATTAGGTCCTTTGGATAATTAGAAAGGAAGTTGTCTATAAAAACAAGTACAAGTCCACCACTCATTCTACAAACTTCAAAACAAAAAAAAAAATCAACTTTCCTCCCTCATTTCGTTTTGCTTACTGTCGTGAGCATTCACTTCCATCCATCCATTTTTCAATTTACTTCAAGTAAGTCCAAGTACATACAAGTGTGAGGGGTCACGCATAAGGAGGCTCGGTGCTTATGGAATCGCGAGGACCTCTCTACGTCGCTATTAACCACCCGTTTTCGACTAGTTTCTTCCCTAGCCTCGAGCTAGTAGTAAGTGACTCTAAACGCCTTTTTAATCTATTCTAAAGTGGTTAATAAGAATTTTGTCTGTTGAAAATTTATTAACATACAAGATCAAAGTTTAAAGTCTACTAAAAATAATAAACATGGTGGTTAATAGATGAATAATAGTGTAAAACTTTTGAAACTAGTTTTGTTATGGTTATTTATTGTTGTTGATTGCTAGTATGGAAATGGATCCTCATCGAACCACGCTAGAGCATGTTCATGAAACATGAACTAGCCATATGTTAAGTCGTAAAGTTATTAGATGACGAACCCTTTCTAGCATAAACATGAACTTGTGTAAAAACAATATTTCTTATGAAATGGAGTTCTAAACTAGTAGATCTAAGGATCTACAAGTGGTATTTTTGAAAACCCAAGTGTCTAGTGAAATCATATTTTCTAAACCGGATCTCTCATAAACAAAGGTGATTTTTATAAACACACAAGTGTGTAGACACTTGTGTAACACAAAGTTTTGACAAAGAATTATTTTTGTAAATTTTTGACAAGAAGTTGTAGAAATGTATCTTCTTTAAAAACTAGATCCTTAAGAAACCGAGTCTATTTATAGAAAGACCTACTAAAAATATGGGGAAATTACTACATATTTTACGCAAACCACAAGTTCATGTAGTTTTGCGATTTATATCTATTTGGACTAGTTTAATGTTGAAATATTGTTTGCTAATGTTGGGAACATTGTTGATGTGAATTTTAAAAGAAAATGATACGCTTGAAAGTGTGGCCATCTCCAGTTACAGAAGAAACTCTGGCGAAATTTTTCCAAAAACCTAACACTTAGAAATATTTTCACTACAAGTGTTAGAAATACATTTTGGCATGTTTTCAAATTATAGATTTCGCCACGATTTTATTTACAAAACATCGGAGGTGGGATTTCACAAAATAAAATTTGGTAAATATATATTTAGTATATATTTTCATAACGACACTTGTGTGAATTTTTATGATTATTTTGTGAAATATACAAATATTATTTTTAGGGTAAAAATAATATTATCATGTTAACGACTCCAAAATAATACGAACGCCTTCGCAATAATTATTCAAGTTACACCGGTAATTATTATTACCACTCGATCTTTAAAACGTAACTTACACATTTAAGGAAATATTTATGAGCGCGTATTTTTGTCAAGGTATTATTTTGGGAAAAATTATATGTATTAAAACATAATATTTTTGGGAAGAATATTTATATTTTGGAATAAGAAGTAAAATATATATTAAGTGAGACTTAATAATATATTCCGAAGTATACGAACGCACATGTATTAAATCCCCCATCCTTGGGAAGGAAAATAATTACCAAGTATATACAGAATGTAAACACGAAATAGTTGTCTAACTATTTCTCAAAAACTTAAACCATAAAGCTAAGGCACGGCCGTCCGTCTAATAGAGTTAGTACGTGTAGGTCGTCGCACAGCTGCTTGATCAGGAGATATACTTGGTAGAGACGCACCACTGTGAGTTCATGTCCCCCTTTTCTCTTAACTGTTTCCAGTTTTATAAACTGCGGGGGTGAAATACATGTTACAATGATTACAAGTACTTTATACATGGTATGGTTAGCGTAAGGAGGTTTACTACTTAGATCATGTGAGTGGGTAGGCGGAAACTTGAGGCCATTAATCCTCATGGTAGGACCGAGGGACAGGAGCGGTAGATCTATCTGGGTGTAGCGAGCCCAACCCCTGAGCCCGCCTAATGGACCAGGTGGTGACTTTGTGCCCGACGCATAAATCTGCTAGGTTTGAGTCTTCCTACTTGCACTTCACACATATCAATGGCCTTGCAAACCATTGGCGATCTCTTTTTCCTTATTTGCTACATACCAGGGTTTTATACATACAAAGGTTTATTTACTCACTTACACATGAACTCGCTCAACATTATTGTTGATTTTTCAACTTACATGTATTTCAGGGAATTAAAGGATCTGGCACGGTATGGCACGTTTTCCCCGCTGCACTAGTTACGAGGTCATCCAAGTTTAAGGGATGTGACTTTTTCCTGGACGAGTCACAGTTCTTAAACTGTGTTTATGTCATGTTGATGTTTGTGTCTGTTGAACACTGTTTATGTTGTTAGGATGTGTTTCCGTTGAGACATTGTTATGGTATTTTACTTTTCAAACCTAATTTAATGGATGATCTTGCATGGTTTTTAAATTCATATAGCTTGTTATGGTTAAGCTATGGTATTAAGAAGTCACACCAAATTAACCACGCTTCCGCAAAGCCAGTGTGTGACAACCGGCCCCAACTATCTACGGTTCACTCGAGACCGAGTGGTCTCGAGTCATGGTCTCGGCCCACTAGTATTTATACCCTTATATATATATATATATATCATACACACAACACATAGCATAACAAGTTAATCACAACTTTCATTTAATAATTCGTACGTACACATTGCTAATACAAGAGGGTTACTCGGGAAAACCCGAAGTGTCACATTATCCCCAAGTTTTAAGAACTTTCATCCCGAAAGTTAAGGCAGCCACTGTCAAGCTAGTACGTGTGAGAGCGTTTCAACGGGGTGTCACATCATCCCCCTGTTAGTTTGGAATTTCGTCCCGAAATTCGGTCGTAGCTTCAGTACTGGGGGTTTCGTTTGGGAACAATTGGGGATACTTGCACTTCATCTGATCTTCTCGCTCCCAGGTAAACTCTGGGCCACTTCGTGAGTTCCAACGAACTCGCACGAGAGGTATCTGGCTGCGTTTGAGGGTTTTGATTTCTCGATCCGTGATCTCAATCGGTTCCTCAGTGAAGTGTAGCTGTTCGTCAATAGTGAGTTCCTTGAAGGGGATTATGAGTGTCTCATCCGACAGACACTTCTTCAGATTAGACACGTGAAAAACATTGTGCACCGCACTCAGTTCTTCAGGCAGATTCAATCTATACGCAACCTTACCGATTTTCTCGGTAATTTCGAATGGTCCAACATATCGCGGATTAAGTTTGCCCCGTTTACCGAAACGAACCACACCCTTCCAGGGTGAGACTTTAAGTAGAACCCGGTCCCCGACCTGGAATTCTAGCGGTTTCCTACGCTTATCGGCGTAGCTTTTCTGACGGTCACGAGCTGCCGCCATGCGTTGTCTGATCTGGGCAATCTTCTCCGTCATGTCTACCACCAGTTCTGGGCCTGTGACCTGGCTGTCACCAACTTCCGCCCAGCAAATAGGTGATCGGCATTTACGACCGTACAATGCTTCGAAGGGTGCTGCCTGAATGCTGGTGTGGTAGCTGTTATTATAGGAGAACTCCACTAGCGGTAGATGCTTCTCCCAATTCTTGCCAAAATCGATCACACATGCTCTAAGCATGTCTTCTAGGGTTTGGATGGTGCGTTCAGACTGCCCATCCGTTTGCGGGTGATAAGCGGTGCTCATGTCCAAACGTGAGCCAAAGGATTTGTGCATAGCTTGCCACAACTCGGAAGTAAATCGTGCGTCTCGGTCGGAAATAATGGAGGTTGGCACCCCGTGCCTCGAGACTATTTCCTTTAAGTAAACCTCCGCCAAGGTAGAAAACTTGTCTGTTTCCTTAATGGCCAAGAAATGTGCGGACTTGGTCAATGGATCTACTATCACCCAAATAGTATCATTCCCGCGTTGGGATCTAGGTAGGCCAGTAACGAAATCCATGGAAATTTGCTCCCATTTCCAATTCGGGATTTCTGGTTGTTGGAGTAGGCCCGCTGGTTTCTGATACTCAGTCTTGACTCTTGCGCAGGTCAAACATTTGCTGACGTATGTTGCTATGTGGGCTTTCATCCCAGGCCACCAATACGTAGTCCTTAAGTCGTGGTACATCTTATCCGAACCAGGATGTATTGAGTAACGGGACTTATGGGCTTCGTCCATCACAAGTTCACGTAGATCTCCATAGAGTGGAACCCAAATGCGCCATGTCACATAGTAAGCGCCATCTTCTTTTTGTTCTAATCGCTGTCTCGATCCTCGCAGGGACTCAGCCCTGATGTTTTCCGGTTTCAGGGCTTCAACCTGAGCATTTCGAATCTGAGTAGGGAGGTTAGACTGGATTGTGAGTTGTAGCGCTCGCACGCGCTTGGGTGCAGTGTCCTTTCGGCTGAGGGCGTCTGCCACGACATTGGCCTTGCCCGGATGGTACTTGATTGCACATTCATAATCATTCAAGAGTTCAACCCATCGGCGTTGTCGCATGTTTAATTCCTTTTGCTTGAAGATATGCTCGAGACTCCTGTGATCGGTGTAAATAGTGCACTTGGTACCGTACAGGTAATGTCTCCATATCTTAAGCGCAAAAACCACTGCTCCCAGTTCCAAGTCGTGCGTAGTGTAGTTCCTTTCATGAGTCTTAAGTTGTCGAGAGGCGTAGGCAATAACCTTCTCGCGTTGCATCAGCACGCAACCAAGCCCATGAATGGACGCATCGCAGTAAACCACAAAGTCGTCGGTACCTTCAGGTAACGAAAGAATAGGAGCACTACAGAGGTTGTCCTTTAGCTTCTGGAATGCGGATTCCTGAGCTTCATTCCATTTGTAAGCAATACCCTTCTGAGTGAGAGCCGTGAGAGGCTGAGCGATCTTTGAGAACCCCTTGATAAATCTCCGATAGTATCATGCCAATCCCAAGATTTGGCGAACTTCGGTAGGGTTTTGGGCGTAGGCCAATTCTTTATAGAGTCGATCTTTGCTGGGTCGACGTGAATCCCGTCCTTATTGACCACGTGCCCAAGGAAATGGACTTCTCGAAGCCAGAAGTCGCATTTCGAGAACTTGGCGTACAGTTGCTCATTGCGAAGGAGTTCGAGGATAAGGCGTAGGTGCTGTTCATGCTCTTCTTGACTTTTCGAGTAGATTAGGATGTCGTCGATAAACACAATCACGAATTTGTCGAGGTAAGGCTTGCACACTCGGTTCATGAGGTCCATGAAAACTGCAGGCGCGTTAGTCATTCCAAAGGGCATGACAAGGAATTCGTAATGACCATAATGAGTTCTGAATGCAGTTTTGGAGATGTCTTCATTACGGACTCTTAGCTGATGATAGCCCGATCGTAGGTCAATCTTAGAGTAGTAGCTCGATCCCTGCAACTGATCGAATAGGTCGTCGATACGCGGGAGAGGGTAGCGATTCTTGATGGTAACTTTGTTCAGCTCACGATAGTCGATGCACATTCGGAAAGTGCCATTCTTCTTCTTAACAAAGAGTACTGGTGCTCCCCAGGGTGACGAACTAGGGCGGATAAATCCTTTATCCAATAGTTCCTGTAGTTGCGTAGAGAGTTCCTTTAGTTCTGCGGGGGCTAGTCGATAAGGCGCACGAGCTATAGGCGCTGCTCCGGGAGCTAGTTCGATTTGGAATTCGACCTGACGGTGGGGAGGGAGTCCAGGTAGTTCTTCAGGGAACACCTCGGGGTAGTCGCGTACCACTGGAAAATCTCCAATCCTCTTTTCCTTTTCCTGTGTGTTGGTGACAAGTGCTAAGAGAGCGGTGTGCCCTTTTCGTAAACATTTCTGGGCCTTCAAGAATGAGATGATGCCGGTGACTTCTCCACCTCTGTCACCTTGCACGATGAGGGGTTTGCCAGAACGGCGGGGAATGCGAACCATTTTCTCTTGACAGAGGATTTCCGCGCGATGTTTGGATAACCAATCCATACCGATAACGACGTCGAAGCTTCCAAGAGCAATAGGGAAAAGATCGATGCTATAGGTCTGACCAGATAGTACTAGTTTGCAGTCGTTGATAACATGTGAGGCCTCGATGTTTCTACCATTAGCTAACTCGACGATATGTTTAGAACTTAGTAACGAAGGCGGGTGCTTAAGCTTCTTACTAACACGTAGGGACACATAACTAGCTTCGGCTCCGGAATCAAATAATACAGAAACATAACGATCATCGAGTAGGAACTTACCCGCCACGACGTTGGGGTCATTCCTCGCTTCTCCAGCTCCAATCACAAAAGCCCTTCCCCTTGCACCATTCCCAGCATTGTTGTTTTGGTCGTTGTTTCCAGCTCCCTGATTGTTGTTGCGGTTCTGGTTCAGTTCAGGGCAATTCTTCTTAAAGTGCCCCTCAGCTCCACACTGGAAACAACCCTTTACGTTCCCATGATGTTGCTGCTGCTGCTGGTTCTGCCCGGTGGGACGTGGACTCCTACAGTCCTTCATCTTGTTACATCGCTGACACTGACTTTTCCCACAAGGCCCACTGTGGTGTCAATTGCACTTGTTGCACTTGGGGTGGTTCCCGCGATAGCCACATTGTTGTTGAGGGCCCTTGTTGTTGTCAGTTTTCCTCTGCTGGGTTGGGGCCTGAGTGGGGTTAGCATCCTTGCTTTGATTTCCTTCCCACTTACGCTTGTTGTCATTAGAAGTTCCAGCAGTAGCACTGATCCTTTTGGGCAGCTTGCCCTGTTCCACGGCCTGATCAGTGAGTTTGTGAGCAAGACGAACGACCGGCTGAATGGTATTGAGGTTGGCTGCAGTCACATGGCTTCGAATTTCTGGAGCCAAACCCTTGATGTACAATTCGATTCTTCGGTACATGGGTCGAGACATGTTTGGGCAAAGAGCAGCATAGTCGTTGGACTGTTTGGTGTATGCCTCGATCTCTGATCCAACCATCTTGAGCTCATAGTACTCGTTTTCGAGCTTGTGGATGTCATCCCTGTGGCAATACTCCTCCTTAATCATGTCCTTGAAATCCTCCCACGCAGTAGCATTAGCGGTTTCCAAACCAAACATCTGAATTTGCGCCTTCCACCAGGAAAGCGCGTTTCCTTCAAGCGTACCAGTAGCAAACTTCACCCAATTCGCAGGGGGACACTCACAGACAGCAAAGACAGCTTCAACTTTCTCAATCCAATGCAGAAGACCTATGGCACCCTCAGTGCCATTGAATGGGAGAGGTTTGCAATCCATGAAAGTTTTGAAAGTACACACGTGTGGTTGCGCAGGTGCATGCTGACCTCCAGGGTGAGCAGCGAAAGCTGCAGCCACCGTGTTAAGCAGGTTAGTGAATTGAGCTTGAGTCATGTTGATGTTTCCTCTTCCACGTCCACTCATTGTCTTCATAATCAGGAAACATAGTATGAGTGTGATGTCGTAATGTAGCGAGAATGAGATAGAAGAGGGAGGTGTATCTATCTAACTAGGCACACTAGTACGTATCGCAAAACAGAAAGCATAAAGCAAGCAAGCAAGTAAACACTAGGCCGAGCTATGAGGTCTAATGTGTTGAGTCTTGCACTTGGAGTGTAGTGGCGTCGCGAGTCACGGGTTATAGTCTGGTTTTTCTCAAAAAGATTTTCCCCTTTTTAAAACCAAGTTCACTATAACCAATGGCTCTGATACCAATCTGTCACACCCCCAAAATCCACCTGCGGAATACCACCGCTTGGGGGCGTGACTGATCAGGATCCAGCCACCAATTATACTGAGCAATATAATAATAACATAAGTAATACTCACTAACCACAAGGTTAGCAAATATCATAGTCAAAGTTCAAAAGTTCTAAGTTTAAGTAAAAGTTCAGATAAGTAGCGGAAGCATAGACAAAATGGATTAAAACAAAGTTCTTAGTTCAAGTTTGTTAAAACCCAACACACGGGTTAGACGACCACTACACATCCCCAAGCTGCAAGCTCCTGAATCACTGGGTACCTGCAAAGCATGCAGTAGGGTATCAATATAATGTTGGCGAGTCCACGAGGTGTCAAGTTTTAGTTTTCGAAAACGTAAGTTGTTTAGATAAAGCATTTATAATCACGTTGTGGGGAGCTACCCCATCTGTAAGCTCACTAAACTGTAGATACCGAAACTGTTGACGGAAAGTTGTTGTGCCCCGAGTCAATGTCTATCGTCATTGACCAAGATACAAGGTCTACTAGTTCACGCCCGATCTCCCCCGGTCACGGTGTGAGGTTGTCAAACCTAATAGCGCTATCAACTAATAACCCGTTCGCCCCCGGCGATTAATCGGTACTGTAAGCAGGGACTTAAGGTGATAGAGTTTCGTTTAGCTTGGCTAGTTGTGATTTATAAATAATATCCAAACGTATCTCCCCCGGAGATAGTAAATACCCATTCGGATTTCCCCCGGAAATAATAGTTCAAAAGTATTTTTCCCGAAGTTGGCAATTTGTCCGTGTCCCTCCTTGGGACGCATGCTTTTAGTGTGTGAACTCACCTTGGGTTGCTCGGCAGATTAGGTTACTTGTCAAACACGCTGGTCACCACGTCCTAACATGGTTACCAGTATAGGTCAGGTATATTTTACACATAATCTAACACATAGCATGCATATAGTTACATCTAGAGTTATTGGGCCTTTTCTACTATTGGATTAGTCAACAGTATCATCTAACACATAGTTCAGTTAAACATGCAACCCAAACAAATCACGTTGTGGCCCAATAACTAAAGTGAGCAGCCCAGTCGAGACAAGGTGGTCTCGACTCGAGAACATGCGGTCTCGAGTCGCAGCCAAGAGGTCTCGACTTGTAATGGCTGGTCTCGAGTGGTACAGGCATGACTCGCAACCTCAGAGGTCTCGAGTCCTGTCTCGAGTTGTCACGATGTGGTCTCGAGTCAAGACCTTGATTGTCTCGAGTCCCTGAAGTCCGTTTTGAAGTTGCTTGGTCTAGGTCTCGAGTCGCAACCGTTGCGGTCTCGAGTTATAGCTTCATGGTCTCGAGTCGTTTCCCTGCTGATTCTGATGCATCTGCCCGAATTGTACTATGCAACAGAATTCTGACTTCATGCTTTTGTGTACTAACCAATTAAACCACACAAACATGTTTTCTTGTCTAAAACCTTAATCAAATGGATCAAACACAACAATTCAAATCTTCATATCATATTCATATCACATTCAAACAGTTCATCATTCTAATCAAACATGTTCATCTTATCAACCTATGTTCATTCATTCCAACATAACCCCAAACCGGGTCACAATTCAATCATCAACATCGGTCCTAAATCTAGCACATAGCCACCGGTTTTCATCCTTAGATTCAAGTGTATTTATGCATTTGTCATATGAATCTTGCACACCATTATTAACAACATTCTTATTCAATTTAACACATAACCAACATGTAGATCATTTTCAACCAAGAACATATAATCACTCGACATCCTTAACCGATCATCTACATTATTTACTCATACAAATTATTCATGGAAAACATTTAAGCAAAGCATGCATATCGTTTATCAATCAAGCTTCACAAATTCTAAAAGTGTGAAATGCTAACCGAATGGTGTTTGGTGTGAGAATGGCACGGAATCAACCGAAAGGAGGACCTTCGAGCTAGGACAACGGCTTGATCTTTGCTACACTTGATCCGAGATAAGAGGAGAGAGTGGTGTTGCTAGGGTTTAAGGTTTTCTAGAGGGAGAGGATGAAGTGAAAGAGAGAGTGTAGAGGGGAGTGTGAGGGTTTTGGGTTTATATATTAGGTGGTGCACCCCAAGTGGGCTTCCGAGTGGGCTAAGGGGGTTTGCGGCCCAACTGGCCCCAACTATCTACGGTTCACTCGAGACCGAGTGGTCTCGAGTCATGGTCTCGGCCCACTAGTATTTATACCCTTATATATATATATATATATATATATCATACACACAACACATAGCATAATAAGTTAATCACAACTTTCATTTAATAATTCGTATGTACACATTGCTAATACAAGAGGGTTACTCGGGAAAACCCGAAGTGTCACAATAATGAAGGGTTTTGGCATTATCTGTTCAGGGGGAGATTGTTGGGATTGAACCCTACCAGAGGAACAGATAATGAAAGCCAAAACCGGATCACAACAGTGGACTCTTAATAAGCAGCTGTTTACACTTGGCTTTCCCCTTGACAGTGGTAATCTAACAGCTGATAGATCTTAAATACTGCTCACTATAACAACTGATGAACCAAACACTGATGAAACTCTAAAGACTGCTGAAGACAAACATTGTTGCTCTATCTACTGTTGTTCCCTAAGTACTGCTGAAGACATAAGCACTGCCCATTCAAGGACTGATCACCTTTGAAGAAAGCACTGATGCTCAACATCAGTGCTCAGGCTACAACAGCGGAACATGAAGCAGTTGTTATCTCTTGTTTTGTATTGTACTTATAATCAGTTGTTACACATCAGTAGTTTGTATAGAACAGTGTTTATAAGTTGTTAGGTTGTTAGATGTCACTATCATGGTGACGTCAGCTGAGATGCTTCAGTGGTTTGGTTTGCCTATAAATGGAGCAGTATCCTGTACTGTTACATTTGATTGACTGAGTGGATTCTTCTTCTCCAGTCCAATCCTTTTATCTTGTGCAACCAACCTTGGGGTATCAAGCTGAGGGGGAGCTTAGTTCTGTAAGCATGCTTGTAATAATTTGCTTTGTATTTCAATCATTCAACTTAATGAAAAGCATTTGTTTACCAAACTATTTTCTCTTCTGATTGTGTTCACAAAGTTTGTTTTTCATTTCCGCTGCACTTAATCTCATTTTTATATTCACTGTTCTGTCAAAATTATACAAACGAGCACAATCATGACAGCCTCCGATCCTAACAAAGGAACAGATTGAAGCTAAGACAATGCTCAATATTCAGCGTTTTATCATCCATATGATTACTTGTTGAGGTTAGTTTAGATTCATATTGATGGAATGATGATTTCTTTACTCTTTACTGTTATGATTATTAAGTCTAGTTTTGCAGTCTCATGGTATGTTTTCAATTGTTGAATAATAAAAAATACTCTAATTTGCAAATTTGTGAATCTGATTTTATAAGCACCTGACATGCGATAAGAAAAACGCCTCTACGCTTTGAGGCTGCGCTTCATGCATTACTGGGCCAAAATTGGTTAACTTTTGTTAAAATTTGGATCTGTACTCTGTAGGAAGGAAGGTGATATGTAAAACAAACCAAGGGATGCATAGATTATGATTGTTTTTTTATTTTGATAAAAATGCTAATATGTAAACCGATGAGACAAATGCAACTTTTAGTATACATGAACCTTATTTGATTGTACACAAAGCAACATCTCGCATACGTGAAGCCCCTGCCTTGGTTTTCGGGACCTAAATGTTTCAGAGTGCCTCGCGCTTTTCTAAAGCAAGTTCATAAGATGTTTGATTATGCTTGCTGGCCGTTCTCTTGGTTTATCTAATGTAGTTATGATTTTCGATTTAGATCATGTAGCAACTCTCAGTTCAGGTGCGTTTGTTTCCTATTTATGATCTGCTGTTTATGCTTATTTAGGGGTCGGGTTTTGATCTGATATGCTTTGATTTCATGCATTTACATGACCCGATGCATTAAAAAAAAAAATTTAAAAAATCCATGGGTGTAATAAGCAAGGTTGGAGAACTCGCTAGTCGGCCGGTGAGGTAGGGAATAGCGACTACTCGGGATTAATTGGATCAGGTTTTTTATATGTAATTTTCAGTTTTATGTATACATATACACAATTTTTATAGGTAAATTTTTAAGTAGCTAGGTTTTAACTTTTACTATTCAACTCATTTTTTTAAGTATACAAGATTAATTGTTGGAATTCACATGTTTTGGTTGGAAACTAGCCGGAATTTAGAGGTTTTGGCCGGAATATAGAGGTTTTTTTGTTGGAATCTGGTCGGAATCGCCAATTTTTGGCCTGCCGACTAGAGCCGACTAGCGATTAATGAAAAATTACTCAGTTACTGGCCGACTAGCGATTAATCGTCGACTAGTCGCGATTTTTTTAACAGTGGTAATAAGTGCAGGTCAACATGTATTTAAGATTTAACTATTTAATAGGTTAGTTAGGTATTGGGCTAGATACTTAAATCATGATCCATTAAATAATGGATCAGATCAAATTACATGTAGATTTGTTAAGAATTAGATTACTTCATTATTTGTTAAACCCAAACCTGGCCCATTAATAATGTCTTGAAGTCTTGAATGATTGGATCCAACAATTCTTGGAAGATCTGAACTGTGATTTTTAATTGAAGTGTACAAATATGATTGACTGTATTAATGAAATAATTCCTAGTATAATTACATCTGTTTTCTTATGAATCCTGTTAATAAATCAACCTCCACAAATAACACTGGTTCCGTCGTATATCAAATTAAATAAAAAATCTTATGTATTCAAATCAGATCGTTTCTTTGTTTGTAGTTTTCTAAACACATTTAAATACTACGAACATTACTTTATAGAGGAAAATTGATAGGAAAGAAGTAATTGAAATGAAAATAGGCTAGTCTTTATTAGAATAAAAGGATAGTGGCCCGATTCGAGAGGGGCAAGGTCTCCGATTACAAGAACAAGAGAAACAAACAATCTGAATGATGATAATAAAAAACTAGCCTCTTATTTATACTATTCAAAATACTAGAATTAAGGGCAGCAATCCACTCCCTAATTTACTGGAGAAACTTTAATTAAATTGATTGCATAAAATCATCCCGTGGTTAACCGAGAGGATTCAACCAATTTCCAAAGATAGAATACAGCTGTCCCTCATTTGCAGCTGGGGCCCGATTCTTCCTTCTAGAATACACTTTCAATGGTGGACTTCTATCATTACTTCCCTCCCGGTAAAACGTCTTGTCCTCAAGACAGAATGCAGGAAATTGCTCAGCCACTAGATCATAGGTTTCCCACGTAGACTCTTCTATAGGGCGGTTACACCATGAGATCAACAATTCTAGGTCAGGTTGGCCCGCTTCATAGACCCATCGATGCGTGATGACCGAGTTAGGCTGTAAATAAATTTCCCAGTCTTTGGTGATGGGTAATGGGGTAGTAGGGACTGAAGAGAAGGAGCCATGGGCAGGTTTGAGCATCGAAATGTGAAATACCGGGTGGATTCTAGCTTCGGGAGGCAATTCCAACTCATAAGCGACCGGCCTCTGCTCGTTTAATACGATACAGCCCAAAGAACCTTGGAGACCGCTTCTCATAGCGACGTTTAGCCAAGGTTTTTTGACGATATGGTTGAATCTTCAAGAAGACATAATCACCAACTTGAAACATGAGTTCCCGTCGCTTCTGATTTGCTTGGTTTCTCATTCTGTCTTGGGCCTTTTGGAGGTTTTGACGGAGAAGCTTTATCATTGCGTCCGATCAACTAACTGTTGTTCCAGCTCTGCATTTTTTGTTTCACCTGCAACATAGGGGAACAATGAAGGGGGTTCCCGGCCATATACAGCAGAGAATGGAGTGGTTCCGGTGGCCGTGTGGTACCCGGTGTTATATGAATATTCAGCCCATGGTAGGTACGCACTCCATTTGGTTGGCTGCTCATTAGCAAAGCAACGTAAGTAAGCTTCTAGGCAACGATTCAGAACTTCGGTTTGGCCATCCGTTTGCGGGTGGTAACTTGTACTTATCTTTAACTTTGTTTGGCTTAATCGGAACAGTTCTTGCCAAAAGTTGCTGAGGAAGACGAGGTCTCGATCAGAAATGATGGAACGGAGAAAGCCATGCAATCTGACTATTTCCTTGCAAAAAACTGCTGCTACTCCTTTAGCCGTGTAAGGATGGGATAAGCAAATGAAGTGAGCATATTTGCTTAAACGATCCAACACCACTAGAATAGTGTCGAAACGACTAGATGGTGGTAAACCAGCGATGAAGTCCATGGAAACATCCTCCCAAATCTGATCTGGAATGGGCAGGGGTTGAAGTAATCCTGCAGGAGCTAAAGTTTGGTACTTTTGTTGCTGACATATTACACATTGCTGGACAAACTCTCTGACATCTTGTTTCATCTTTAGCCAATAGTAATGAGAAGAGAGTCGCTTGTAGGTTTTTAAAAAACCTCCATGAATACCAATTGGTGTGTCATGTGCTTCGTGTATGAGCTTGAGTCTGAGATCATGTTTCTCCGGGATCACCATCCGTCCATGATGAAACAGAAGCTGATCCACCAGCGATAAGTTAGGAACAGATGAAGGATCCTTTTGCAACTTCTTGATCAGATCGCTAGTGAATGGATCTGTTTGCAACCCTGCCTTGATATCAACTACCTCAACACAAAAAGGGATGATAAGTGTTAATAATTCCCCCGAGTGGGGTCGGCGAGACAAGGCATCTGCCCCTTGTTCTCTTTCCCAGCCTTATGGATGATTGAAAAATCATAAGGCATGAGTTTTAATAAAAGCCTTTGCTGCTCTGTAGTAGTGATGCGTTGTTCTAATAAGAACTTAAGGGTATAGTGATCAGTGCGAATGAGAAAGTGCCGATCAAGCAAGTAATGGCTCCATTTTTGATCGCGAGGACTAGAGCCAATAGCTCCCTGTCATAAGCTGATTTAAAGTGGTTAGATGGAGAAACTCCCTTGCTGAAATAAGCCACAAGATGGTCTTCTTGTGATAATATCGCCCCTACTCCATCTGATGATGCATCACACTCTATAACAAAGGGTTTAGAAAAATTTAGCAGCCTTAGAATCAGTGTCGTTAGCAGTGCCTGTTTCAGGTCATTAAAGGCCTTTAAGGCTGCCTCTGACTAAATAAACCCATCCTTCTTGGTTAAGGCAGTGAGCGGTCGGGCTATGAGCCCATAATTACGGACAAAACGCCTATAATACCCGGTTAACCCGAGAAAACCCCTCACCTGTTTTACTGTTGTGGGTATGGGCCAAGACTCAACTGCTGAAACCTTTTCTTCTTCCACACTAACTCCTTCAGAACTGATTACATGACCCAAAAACAGAACTCGTTCTTGCCCAAAACAGCACTTAGTCAATTTGGCAAAAAATCGATTGTCATGCAATTGTTTTAAGGCCTGTTCTAGGTGGGACTTGTGATGCTCCATGCTTGAGCTGTAAATTAGAATATCATCAAAGAACACGAGTATAAAACGCCGTAAGTAAGGACGAAACAAATCGTTCATAACAGCCTGAAATGTAGAGGGAGCGTTAGTTAGGCCAAAAGGCATAACCTTGAACTCGTAATGACCTGAATGGGTGCGAAAAGCCGTCTTTTCAATATCTCGGGCTGTTACTCTGATCTGATAATAGCCTGATCGTAGATCGAGTTTTGAAAATACCGTAGCACCATACAATTCATCAAGTAACTCGTCGATATTAGGTATGGGATATTTATCGGCGACGGTTATCTTGTTAAGGGCTCGATAATCGACGCACATTCGCCAAGTATTGTCCTTCTTCTTTATTAGTAAAACCGGGCTTGAGAAAGGGCTGGTGCTTGGTTGTATAAAGTCGGCTGCTAGCAATTGTTCTACTTGTTTCTCTATCTCAGTTTTTTGGGAATAGGGATAACGGTAAGTGCGGATATTGGGTGGAGTTGAATTTGGCAAAAGAGGGATTGAATGGTCTTGTGATCTAACCGGGGGTAGGTTCTGAGGTTCTTCAAAAACAGCAGTGTATTGTGTGACAATAGGCTGTAGCGGGGCTGGTATGCAGGGCAAAGTTTCTGGATCAATGGCTAAATGTTGGAAGCTAGATGATTTTTGGGGGCCAGATTCAACACCTTGTAACTTGTATTGCTTCCCATTTATTGTAAAAATCATGAACAACTCCTTCCAGTTAGCCTGAACTGTATTTAATGTAGCTAACCATTGGATTCCCAAAACCAGATCAGCCCCACCCAGGGAAAAGGGGTGAAAGTCCTCAATAATCTTGAGTTCATTGACCTGTACAGGAAGATTTTTGCAAATGTGGCTGCATTGAATCACATCCCCGTTACCGATTTGGACACTAAATGGTGGCACGGGTTGAGTTGCCAACTTGATTTCACTTGCCAAGACGTCCGAAATGAAGTTATGCGTGGAGCCTCAATCAATTAAAATTAAAACTTCGGTAGAATGCAACTTACCTCGGACCTTCATTGTAGTAGGGTGCGGTTTCCCTAAGATAGCATGTAGGCTGATTTCAGCCGTTTCTTCCTGGTCAGGTTCAGATTTAGGAAGCTCTGTTATTTGAGGCTCCTCCACATCCTCTTCCGCTTCTAATACCTTGAGGGTACCCGTCTTACATCAATGATCTGGTCCGTATTTATCACCGCATCTGAAGCATTCTCCCCTCAAGAATCGGTTCTGTTTTTCCGTGTCGGAAATCCGGGGGGTGTTTTTTGGTTGGGTTGATGTTGGAACCGGGGTGAAAGGTGTAGGTTTAGAATCTGTTTGAAAATTTTTCGAACTTGAGGTCCAAGAAGTACTCTTTCCTGGCCGGTGAGAAGAGAGTTTAGACTCAAATGCCAAAGCCAAGCTCATAGCATTGTACACCGTACGTGGCTTGTGAATCCTTACATCAGATTTCAAATCATCTTTGAGACCGTTCAAGAACACCCCTAGGAGACAATGATCAGGCCAATCTGAGACTCGAGACGATCTTTTCGCGAACTCCTGCCGGTATTCTTGGACCGAACCCGTTTGTTTAATGCTACAAAGAAACTCATCTGAGTTTTGGAACTTGGCTGGACCAAAATTCTGGGTAAAAGCTTGGACCAATTCTTCCCAAAAAGTGATGGGTTGGTCACTAGAAAGCCAAGAATAGAGGTCCAAGGCATCACCCTCTAAATGCGTTGAGGCTACCTCAACCTTGTCTTATCAGGAATCTGATAATATCTGAAATACTTATCTGCCTTCAGCAGCCAACCACGAGGATCACCCCCACTGAAAGTCGGGAAATCAATTTTGTTGTAGGGTCTATACGGCTGTCGACCCCTCCAAGAGCTTTTCCCTTCAAAGTTACTTCCTCGTGAACGTTCTCCTTCCTTCAAAGCTGCTATATCTTCATTCATCGTATCGATCGACTCCAACCTTGCTGCTATGGTTGCCAACTGAACAGCTATAGAATCGGCAGAATTATTGCCGTCGCCAGAGTTACTCCGGGTTTGCACCATTTCGATTCCCGGCAATGGAACCAAATGATAGGAACAGAAGTAATTGAAATGAAAATAGGCTTGTCTTTATTAGAATAAAAGGATAGTGGCCCGATTCGAGAGGGATAAGGTCTCCGATTACAAGAACAAGAGAAACAAACAATCTGAATGATGATAATAAAAAACTAGCCTCTTATTTATACTATTCAAAATACTAGAATTAAGGGCAACAATCCACTCCCTAATTTCCTGGTGAAACTTTAATTAAATTGATTGCATAAAATCATCCAGTGGTTGACCGAGAGGATTCAGCCAATTTCCAAAGATAGAATACAGCTGTCCCTCATTTGCAGCGGGGGCCCGATTCTTCCTTCTAGAATACACTTTCAATGGTGGACTTCTATCAAAAATGTTGTCATTTAAAAGGGTATTCTCTATTTATTATTGTTCTTTGATTCTTTGATGAAGCAAAGTGGGATGGTTGGATACTTTTCTAGAAAAAGGAAAATGCTGTCATTTTAAAATAGAAATATACATTCATTAATTAAGTGAAAGTACTTTATTAAATACATATATACATTCTTTAATTAAGTGAAAGTACTTTTAATAAAGTAAAAGTGGAGTCGAATATTAAACATTAACAACTAGCGGGATTAATTAGCATTTGTTGCTTTGGTAGTTGCAGTTTTGTGAGATTTTAATTTTTTAACAAAATCACAAAAATTTTTAACATGTATATACAACAATTTATTTTTTTTCGAAAATATATGTATATTTAAATTATCGTTGGCATTATAAAACTTTTTATTTTAAGTGCACATAATGCTGCGTATCTCACTATAGTTTTGTTTTTACCATTAAATCATCAATGGAGCATGCATAAGTAGGTTATGAAGTTATCGGAGTTCTCTATTTAATAGTAGTTCCGACAAAGCACACCTTTGTATGAATATTAATATAATCTGTTGTAAAGAAACAAATACATTTTTGTTTACTTATTTTTACCTATAGAAAAGAATACATGCCCTTTTAGAACACGGGAGATTAAAAACAAAAATTAATATTATCTTATTGTTTCTTTGTGTTATTCACGTCTTGATCAATATCATCAAACACAAACTAGAAATTGTTTTTAAGAAAGAATTTTGATGATCGGTTTTGATTTTAATAGGAACCGTCATGAAATACCCTTTAACAAAAAAATATTTATAAATTATATAACTGATTATTAAGAGTTTTCTTGGTTTTATAAAAAAATGAGAGTTTTTTTATATCCATTCCCTTTTATTGTAAACAAACAAATACATCACAGTTACTCCTTTGTACTACTAGAAAACACACACGTTTAGAAAGCGGGAGACTGGGTAACATTAGTTTTAACTTATTGTCTTGATTTCAAGCTTAAGGTGAGGGTATACAAACAAACAACTTACTATTCCGGGGAGGAATGCTTTCAAACTAATATTCCGGGGAGGAATACTTTTAAACGCTTCGGTCTAATTTCGATGTTAGTTAATAAACTCACTCTATCACCAAAGTTCCTACTTACTACCGAACTAGTTGCCGGGGAGGCAACGGGGTATTAGTTGGTAGCGCTATTAGGCTTGACAACCTCTCACCGTACCGTGGAGGACGGGCGTGAACTAATGACCTTAAACAACGAATTATGCTTCCGCTGAACGATTGTTGGTTTGAATCAAATGTTTTGAAATGCACTTTTCACATTCATTTCGATCTTGTGATTATTATTCTACTGTTAGTTTACGTGAATAGTGGCTAGATCCTAGTACGTCACACGCATCGCGGTGGTTTCCGCATGTGGTATTTTGGGGGTGTGACATTACGGGCCGTAAGCCATAAGGCTTTGCGTTCCGTAACCGAACCTCAAAACTCAAAAATTTCCTTGTTTGCGGTCCGTAATCCATGAGGTTATATGGTCCACAAAGGTCACTTAGAGGAAATAAAAATTGCATGTTGACACTTTTAGTCCCTCCACGTTCATACTTTCAATAATTGGCAAAAATAGTCCCTCCCGGCCAACATTAGGCACATTTGGGAGTATGGACACGTGTCAGTACATTACCGGACACGAATTTACGAGGTGTTACAATAACCCAGGTTCTAAAACGCAATCGGGTTTCATATGGTTGTGATTATGTCTTAACATGGCCATGTCTCTATTCTAATGATCATGTTTATGTTTTAGCATGATCATGTTCTTTGCACTTAAATTCTGAAGAAAACGTACCTAAAACGCAATAGGTTTCACATGGTCATGTTTATCTTTTAACATGGCCATGCCTTTGTTTTAGCATGGTCATGTTTTTGTTTTAACATGACCATGCCTTTGTTTTAACATGGTCATGCCTCTGTTCCAACATCCAGGTTCTAAAACGCAATGAGTTTTAGCATGGTCATGTTTATGTTTTAACATGGTCATGTCTTTGTTTCAACATGGTCATGTCTTCCCTTTTAATATGATCATATTCTTTGATGTTCTTTTATGCTCCGGTTCTAAAACACAATGAAACTCAAAATCAAGATTTTGCACTACAGATTCTAAAAAGCAATGAAGTTTTAACATGACCATGTTTATATTTTAACAGGGTCATGCTTTTTTTCCAACATGACCATGCTTCTATTTTGGCATGATGATGTTCTTTGCATCCCAGGTTGTAAAACACAATGAAACCTAAAATCAATATTTTGCACTGTAGGTTCTAAAAAGCAATGGAGTTTTAACATGGCCATGTTTATGTTTTAACATGGTCATGCTTTTGTTTCAACATGGCCATGCTTCTATTTTAGCATGATCATGTTCTTTGCTTGTAAAACGCAATGAAACCAAAAATCAATATTTTGTACTGTAGGTTCTAAAAAGCAATGGAGTTTAAACATGGCCATGTTTATGTTTTAACATGGTCATGCTTTTGTTCCAACATGACCATGCTTCTCTTTTAGCATGATAATGTTGTTTACACTCCAGGTTGTAAGACGCAATGAAATCCAAAATCAATATTTTGCACTGCACGTTCTAAAAAGAAACTGAATTTTAACATAAGTTCTAAAAAGCAATGAAGTTTTAACATGACCATGTTTATATTTTAACATGGTCATGCTTTTGTTCCTACATGACCATGCTTCTATTTTGGCATGATGATGTTCTTTGCACCCCAGGTTGTAAAACGCAATGAAACCCAAAATCAATATTTTGCACTGTAGGTTCTAAAAAGCAATGGAGTTTTAACATGGCCATGTTTATGTTTTAACATGGTCATGCTTTTGTTTTAACATGACCATGCTTCTATTTTAGCATGATCATGTTCTTTGCTTGTAAAACGCAATGAAACCAAAAATCAATATTTTGCACTGTAGGTTCTAAAAAGCAATGGAGTTTAAACATGGCCATGTTTATGTTTTAACATGGTCATGCTTTTGTTCCAACATGACCATGCTTCTCTTTTAGCATGATAATGTTGTTTACACTCCAGGTTGTAAGACGCAATGAAATCCAAAATCAATATTTTGCACTGCACGTTCTAAAAAGCAACGGAGTTTTAACATAAGTTCTAAAAAGCAATGTAGTTTTAACATGGGTATGCCTTAGTTCCAACATGATCATGCCTCTGTCTTAGCATGATCATGTTCTTTGCACTGAAAAATGCAATTGAGGTTTGATAACCTAAAACGCAATGAAAATAAAAAATAATACAACTTAAAAAAGAACTCTGATTAACGACAGTGGATGGAGAAAGAACTTCAATACACCGTAGGGAAACTGGTGGCGGTGGAGCGGTGACGGTGGAATGGTGGTGTCAGATCTGAAAAACTCAACAGGTGGTTGAAGGTGGTGGTGGTTTCAAATCTAGTTTCCGGCAAGATGGTGGCGATCATAGGTGGTGGTGGTGGTGGTGGTGGTGGTGGAGGTAGTGGTGTTGGTTGTGATGTGGTAGTTTATGGTTTTGAAAATGGTGGATTTGAGTATACGAAAAAAAGAAATGAATTGCAGATACTGAGTTTTTTTGAAGATGGTGAGTTTTGACCAAAATGCCCCTCCTTATGTTTTTTCATCTTTACCATATGTCATCGTCTTATTGTTTTCTATCCTTTCTATCCAAACTAAACTTTCTATTTTATCTTTCCCTACTCCTACTTATGTATTTTATTATTTTGTTAGATGGCCATTATAATAATAGAAAATAGCTTTTCTCTTTCCGATCATTAACTTTCTTTTCCTTTTCCTTTTAATAATAGATGACAAGGGTGGGGATCAAATAGTAAGTTTATTTTGGCTAGGAAGTGTAGGAAGCAATAGAATTATGACATGCGGCAACATTTAAAATAAAGAGAAAGGGTATTTTAGTTAATCCAACCATTTCTTCTTCCTTCTTCTCCCCAGTAACTTCAAAACCCACCATTTTCAAAACCCACAATCTTCAACTATTTCTTCACTTACTGTCTCAATAATCACTACATTATAGTGCGATTTTCGTCACCAATCAATGATTCAAACACCCGATCAACGTGTTCTTCAACTTTTTTTTGAAGAAAACTCAGTTTAATTTCAATTAAAATCTCGTTTTTCCCGTGATTTTGAAGATAATCACTCGATCCGTTCGATTCGATCGCTGATAAGTGTTTCTATCATTCAAATTTCATCAATCGTTGAAGAAATCGGCTTCGATCCATGTAAGAAGTTCTTTAATTTCATTTTAACGATCTGGGTTTTTAATTTAGTCATTGCGTTTTACGATCTTGACGGGGGTCCGGGGGCAGCGCCCCTGGTAGCAGGGTCCCAGGGGCGGCAACCTCTAGCGGGGTCCAAGGGGCAGAGCCCCTGGCTGGGGTTGAGCTGTAATAAAAATGCATCGGAAAAATTAATTTTCTGTAAATTGCCTATGGAAAACTGCATTCGTAAACTTTATTGGTAATTCACAGTACAGACAATTCACAGCACAGACAAAACTATTGTCCTGGTTCAATGCGTTTTAGAGAGAACACTTTCTTTGGTGTTTTTAAGCAATTGCGTTTTAGAACTAAGCAATTTTTATGTGTTTTCTGGCCATTGCATTTTAGAAAAAACACATTCTTGAAGTGTTTTTAGTCATTGCGTTTTAGGTAAAACACATTTTTAGGTGTTTTCAGTCCATTGCGTTTTAGAGAGAACACTTTTGTTTTTTTAGGCCATTGCGTTTTAGAAATGAGACATTTTAAGTGTTTTCTGGCCATTGCGTTTTACAAATAAGACATTTATTTGTGTTTTTGGTGTATTGCGTTTTAGGTAAAACACTTTTTATGTGTTTTCAGTCCATTGTGTTTTAGAAAACAGACATTTTAAGTGTTTTCTAGCCGTTGCTTTTTAGAAATAAGACATTTGTTTGTGTTTTTGGTGTATTGCGTTTTAGGTAAAACACATTTTTATGTGTTTTTAGTCCATTGTGTTTTAGAAAGTACATTTTCTTTTGAGTTTTTAGGCTATTGCGTTTTAGAAATAAGACATTTCTTTGTGTTTTCTGGCCATTGCGTTTTACAAATAAGACATTTCTTTGTGTTTTTGGTGCATTGCGTTTTAGAAAAATGTCATTTTTTAGGTTTTTTTTTCCATTTTGTTTTACGCAACTGGGTTTTAGAAAAAAATTTTCGAAAATATAGCAATAGTATACTCGTTTCAAAGATAAAAAAACGCTCGTTTTTTTGGTGAAATTTTTATAAAAAAATAATGTCGTATGAAAGAGTTATTAACGTTTAAAAAATGGGAGGGAATTGGAGGAGAGAGAAACTATTGGCTTGGATTGACTAGAATACCCCTAAACAAACTCACGCGCTTCTTTTCTTCACTTCAATTTCTCTGATTTAATCTTAACCCTTGATTAACTAAATGGATGGTCAAGATCACTTTCTAGCCTTATTAGCTAAATAAACTTACTATTATATCTTTACCGACCATTATAATAATAGAAAATAGCTTTTCTCTTTCGGATCATTAACTTTCTTTTCCTTTCCTTTTTCTTTTCATACGTATGTATTTTATTATTTTTATAGATGACCATTATAACAATAGAAAATAGCTTTTCTCTTTCCGATCATTAACTTTCTTTTCCTTTTTCTTTTCATAACTGGCCACAATGCCTGCTTTTTCAAGAATAATTCTGATTTTTCAAAGATATGGGTGGGTCCAGGATAGTTTATTTCTTATTTACAACAGGACAATTGCATAAATGGTACCCCAAACAATGGCTAAAAGAAGTATATAAAACACAGTAGAAATCAGTTTCCTTTCTTTCCACACCCTTACAATTTCATTCACATATATCCTTTCTATACAGAATTTCCATCATCACCATAAACTAATTAACAATGGCTGAAATCATTGCCTCTGAACTCCTGAAAGCTGTTTTTGAGAAGCTGTCTTCTGAAGCCTTGAAGAAAATCGGACGGTCCCAAGGAATCCAATCAGAACTGAAGAAACTAGAGAGGACCCTGAACCAGATCCAGTCTCTCCTTAACGATGCTTCTCAGAAGGAAATAACTAATGAAGCTGTTCAAAACTGGCTCAATGGTCTCCAACATCTGGCTTACGACATTGATGACGTACTTGATGATCTGGCAACACAAGCTATGCATCGTGAGCTCACCCAGGAATCTGGAGCCATCACCAGCAAGGTAAAAAAGCTAGTCCCAACTTGTTGCATCAATTTATCACTAAGTCAGAGGATGCATCACAAGTTAGATGATATTACCACCAAATTACAAGATCTAGAAAAGGAGAAGGTTAGTCTTGGTTTAATTGTAAAAGATGAAAGGTCAAAAAGAATTTATCAGACCTCGCTGGTAGATACTTCTAGTGTTGTTGGACGAGAAAAGGAAAAGAAGGAATTGCTCGTGAAGCTTTTAGGGGACGAGCCATGCGATAAGAACTTTAGCATCGTGCCTATTGTTGGTATGGGTGGGTTAGGGAAAACCACTCTAGCTAAAATTTTGTATGATGATGAGGACGTTAAGAAGCACTTTGAACTCATGGCTTGGGTTTGTGTTTCTGATCAGTTTGATATCTTTCATATAAGCAAAGTTATCTTACAATCTGTGAAGGGTGAGGACAAGGAATTCGCAGATTTGAATCTGCTTCAAGTAGCTCTTAGAAAGCAACTTAGGGAGAAACGCTTTTTAATGGTATTAGATGATGTTTGGAGTGAGAGCTATGAGGACTGGCAAACCCTAGTGAGCCCGTTTCATGCATGTGCTCCTGGAAGTAAAATTATAATGACAACACGAAAGGTGCAACTGCTCAATAAGCTTGGTTATGATCATCTATACCATGTGCAGATTCTGTCACATGACGATGCTGTTTCCTTATTTGCTCAACATGCGTTGGGTGCAGATAACTTTGATTCACATCCAGATTTAAAACAATATGGTGAAGGCATTGTGGAAAAATGTGATGGCTTACCTTTGGCTTTAGCAGTACTTGGTAGGTTATTAAGAACA
Organism: Helianthus annuus; assembly: GCF_002127325.2. NCBI lineage: Eukaryota > Viridiplantae > Streptophyta > Magnoliopsida > Asterales > Asteraceae > Helianthus > Helianthus annuus. Next base: position 151,770,290 of record NC_035445.2, read on the forward strand.
AAGACTGAAGAAGAAGAGTGGAAGGAGCTGTTGAATAGTGAGATTTGGAGGTTAGGAAAAAAAGATGAGATTGTCCCGGCTCTTAGACTAAGTTACAATGATCTTTCTGCATGTTTGAAGCAGTTGTTTGCGTATTTCTCCTTGTTCCCAAAGAACTATGTGTTTAACAAAGACCTGTTGATTTTACTTTGGAAGGCGGAAGGTTTTTTGAACCCGTCATCTTCAAACAAGTCAATGGAACGCTTGGGTCTTGAATATTTGGAAGAGTTGTTGTCAAGGTCATTGTTGCAACATGCACCTAACGACAAATCTTCGTTTGTTATGCATGACTTGCTGAATGACTTGGCTACATCTGTTGCTGGAGAATTCTTTTCAAGATTAGACATTGAGATGGTACCGGATGTTAGGAAGGAAGCCTTGGAAAAGTACCGCCATATGTCATTTGTTTGTGACGAATTTATAGCTTACCCGAAGTTCGATCCATTCAAAACAACTAAAAGTTTGAGAACATTCTTATCCTTAAAAGGAAAAGATAGTTTCGAAAAGTTTTACTTATCAAATAAGATTCTAGTTGACTTACTTCCCGAATTACCAATGCTAAGGGTTCTAAGTTTGGGAAATTTATGCATCAGCGAGGTGCCAGAGACCATTGGCAGTTTGAAGCATCTCCGGTATCTTAATTTATCTCAAAACCCAATCACACATTTACCAGAAAGTGTTGGCAATCTCTACAATTTGCAAACATTACTCCTTTCTGGTTGTAGTGACTTAATTCAGTTGCCCAACAACTTGTCAAAGCTTAAAAACTTGCGGCATTTGGACCTTCTTTTTACTCCGCTTTTGAATAAGTTCCCCCCATGGATTGCGCAACTGAAAAGCCTACAGACTCTATCCATGATGGTTGTCGGAAGAGATAATGGCCTTGCAATAACCAAGATTAAGGACCTTACAGATTTTTTGGGGTGGATTCACATCAAGGGGCTGGACAAAGTGGAAATGGCAATGCATGCACAAGAGGCGAACTTATTGCAAAAGAGGTTTAGATGCTTAAATCTAGAATGGAGTGATGTGTTTGATGGTTCTCGAAAGGAGTCTCTTGAAAAGGAGGTCCTCTGTGTGTTGAAGCCTAATAGTGCTAGTTTGACAATCCTTGAAATAGCGTCATATGGGGGTATAGAATTTCCTAATTGGGTTGGGGATCCATCGTTTCTTCAGTTGACTGTGGTTAATATACGTGGCTGTAAAAACTGTACATCTTTACCACCACTTGGTCAGTTACCATCACTCAAGAAGTTGTTTATTGTAGACATGGATGAGGTGAAAGCTATGGGTTCAGAGTTAGTAGGGACTGGTCTTCCATTCCCTTCACTTGAAGTTCTTAAATTAGAAAATATGAAGAGGTTGGAAGAATGGTCCGGGGTTGTTTCGTTTCCATGCCTTAAAGAGCTTGCTGTAAGAAATTGTCCTAATTTTCTTCAAGTGTCACCTGAAGCTCTACCTTCTTTGAATATGCTAGAAGTATCTGAATGTGATAGTGCTGTGTTGAGAAGCCTGGTTCAAGTAGCTTCAGGACTTGGGAGATTGCAAATAGAAAGTATTTCAGGGCTTGATGATGTGGTGTGGAGAGGTGTTATAGAGTATCTTGAAGCAGTCGAATATTTGATGATAAAAAACTGTAACGAAATAAGATACTTGTGGGAGTCGATGGCTAGTAAGGCTCTTATACGTTTAATGTATTTGGATGTACTGGAATGTCAAAATTTGGTGAGATTAGGAGAGAAAGAGGAAGGGGATAGTTGTGGGAGCAATGTCTTAACAACTCTTAGGACACTAAAGATCGAAAAATGTTTGAGTATGGAGCATTGTAGGTGTCCAAATAACATTGAGGAGTTGGACATCTCAGATTGTCCTTCCATTACATCTGTTTCATTTCTTACAACAGCTGGAGGGCAGAAGCTCAAGTTTCTTTCCATTAAACGTTGTGACAAACTGTTAGAAAAGGAGCTAATATTTGGAGGAGATAACACTAGGGTGCTTGTCAACAACACAAGCATGCCAATGCTTCAAAGTGTATATATATTCAGCTGGCCAAATCTGACAACGATCATTGAATTGAAGCAGTTGATTCACCTTACCTCCCTGGCGATAGAGAGTTGTCCAAATATGGAGTCATTTCCTGACCACGAGCTGCCTTGTCTCACCTCCTTAACAAACCTGGTAATATACAATTGCCCAGGTACAGATGCTTCCTTTCCTCGTGGGTTTTGGCCTCCCAATTTGCAAATCCTTTACATAGGGGGGTTGAAGAAGCCCATCTTAGAGTGGGGACCACAGAATTTCCCAACCTCACTTGTCGACCTGGGGTTAATTATTGGACTAGCAGAAGAAGATGATGTGAGTAGGTGTAGTCAGTTGTCTCATCTTCTTCCTTCATCTCTTACTACTCTTGGGATATATAACTTTAAGAAGTTGAAATCAGTTTCAGTGGGACTCCAACACCTCACCTCCCTCCGGCATCTCATTTTAGCGTATTGCCCGAAGATGAGGCATCTACCAGACATTCTGCTGCCTTCACTTTTGAGTTTAACCATCGATGAATGCCCAAAATTAGAAGGAAGGTGCACTAGAAGAGGCTCCTATTGGTCCCGCATCTCTCATATCCCCTGCATCAAAATAAACAAAGGACCTTCTTTTTTTTGAAATTGTCTGATTGATTATTGTAAGTATTATTTCAACACAAGTTCATTATTACTTCAATAAAGTGCAAAAATTAGTATGAGTGATTTTATCAAGAATGACCCCAGTATATTAAACCCATCACAGCATGTTTAAATACAAATGGGGTTAACTGGACGGGTTTTTTTTTTTTTTTTTTTTTTTTTATTAAACTGGTAGCTTTTGACACCTCTTCATACGATCTTTATTTCTGCAAAATTGTTGTGAGTAGAAGTTTTATTGTCTTTTTATGTTTACATTTGAAAATTTTAGTTTTCTGACAATATTTAATTTGGAGTGATGTCAACAGAATTCCAATGTCTTTTACTTGACTGGAGTTAAATTTATTTTGAATGTCAGTTTGTTAATCCAAACTGACCTGAAATTACTAAATAAATGATCATCATGGTCTGCAGTTTGATATATTCAAATACTAACAACGATTCTTTTTTCTTGTCTGGTCAGTGTTTCAAAGATTCACTCAAATTAAAGATGGGTTGATTATAACTAGACTAAACCGTTTTTTCTCGGAGCTGTAATTCATGAAGCAGGGCATAGAATAAAGCATGTCATGAGAGTCCAAGAAGGAAAACAGGTGACCCTTTTCTTGGTTGAGTTTTTCTTATTTAGTGATTCAAACTATCCCTATAGGTGCCTTAATAAACCCGCTGTTTAGTAGAGGTGACAACGTTGAACCATTTACCTACGAATGAGTCGCTGTATGTTATATTGAATCTCTAACGTGTTAAAGTAAAGAAACATGGGTTGAAAGTCACCCAGAGCGTATTTCTAAGGCACAAAACCTCATAAATAATTTTATACAAAACCATGGTTGTTTATTAGTGAAATAGTAAAGTTTTTTAATCATATCTGACACTAATTATTTAATAAACTTTAAAAATATTGGACAAGCTGTTTTCGGTCAACCTAACTTTATCAACCCGTACCAAAAGGTCGCTTGTTTTAGCTCCCTTAACCAACGCGCCCTTTTTCCACAATACGTGTGTTAATTCACAAGCAAAATGTAAGTTTTAAACATTTCTGGCCTTTCTCTTAATATATCCTTTAGCAATAATATAACAATTCATTTTCATGGTTTATTGTTTATATATTATTAATTCTTTTTGTAGGTTCTTAAAGTTAAGCTCTACTTTGGAACCTGGCCGCCCTGCCACCACTGATAAACTGGCTATACTTGGAGATGGTGTCTGCGTTCTGCATCAGCATAAATATGAATCGCAGGATTTCAAAGAAATGAGTGAGAAACTTTCCAGAAGAAATTAAAACAAAGGTTAGTGCATGTATACACATAATTAATAATAAATGAACTTGCTTAATGTTTTTTTTTTTTAAATATATTTCTAGTGAAATCCTAAAAGAATCTTCTCATTGCTTGCCAAAACCGACAGGCAGAGAAGAACGAGCTTCGTGAATAGAACTTGTTTTAAAGGTGGAAAAAAGCAAAAATGGAGCAGCAGATCAAGTGCATGACCAATGATCTTCCACCATGTGGATCTATGACACCACATCCGGCTGCATTTCAGGCTGGAGCAAACAAGATGCCTGTTTTTCTAGAAAATGGTTACATTCCAATGTGGCAGTATTTACCACAATCTACGTGTGATACGTCTCATGATCATGAGCTCAGGCCACCTGCTGCTTAATAACCTAACCAATGAGAAAATTGTTAGCGCATTGTAGTTTGTAAATAGCTTGAATGGGTTGGATAAGTGGTGAGTTTTAACAGGTCAGTTGACCCAGTCTTCGTCTCGGTTTGACCTGGTAGTGGAAGCGAATGTTGCAAGTTTGTTGCTGATTTTAGGGAGATGTTAACTGAGTTTTTGCATGTGATTATTTCAAATCTTTTCTTATGTTAACATTCTAAAACTTAATTCCGTACAATATTTGTTTTAAATTTAGAATTCAGTTATCTTTTTACCGGAAAGACATAGGATTTTAATCTGTAAAAAAAACTGACTTGAAGTTATCAATTAAATCATCATGGTTTGCAGTTTGATGATATACTCAAATATTAACAACACAATTATTTCTCGTCTAGTCAATCTTTCCACTGATTCACAGGACTATACTTAGACCGCTGGGTGTGGGCGTGACTTTTGGCGTTGATGGCCCTTCAACGCCGGGTGTTCCACCCCGGGTTGGCATTTTGGTGGGCGTTGCCGGCTTGGCGTGGCAATACTGCTTGGCGTGGGGCGCTGGCCTGGGGTGACATGTCTGGCAATGGTTGGCTGGTTGTTGATGACAGTTTGGCTAGCCCCTTCCACAACGCCAGCCTGGGCACGCCGCTTCCACACCCCACTTTTTTGGGTGTGGACTGGTGGAGCCCACATCTGCCACGTGTCGAGCAATGCCCCCAAGCCAAGCCCCTCCACACCCCATAGTCTTAGGATTTGGAAGCCTGAAAGTTGTACTTGTGGACATGTATAATTAATTATCAAACTCATTCTATACTATGTGTATACAGCAAGTAAGATTCTGGGGGCAAGTCCATCACTTGTGAGCCTCTTATTCATCCAGATTCCGAAAGCAAAGTAATGCTGTCTAGCAAATGTGCTTTTATATAACAACTATATATTGTAATATTATCAGTTGGTACTGCATCTTAGGTCGATCTGGTTCGGTGGATACATAAAACTGGTCAATAGTGATCTAGATCGATGGCTGCTAACCATATCAGATGAGAGTTCCGTGACCCGTTTGTTTTGTCTCCATATCAGTCGGTACATATATTACATTATAGAAACAGATGTGGTGATGATTTTATACTGCACTCTGGTGGATATATGATATGTGATATATGAACAAATTAGTGCAGATAATTTACACACTAAATACATAAATAGAGGAAATCAACCAAATTGAGCACATATCAGAACAAACTATTGAAGTAGTGTAGAAAGTATTTTATAAATATAGCTTACCCAGAACACAAATAGAGGAAATCAACCAAATTGGCTAGTCAGATGTTCTTTAGATTTCATATATATAGTTTAAAGTCAAAATTCTTCTAATTGGTTGCGCCTTGACGAAGAACCGATCAATCTTCACGTCTTTAAGAATATCTACGTCATGTACCTCCAACCTAAAGTTTGTAGAACTTGGTTGTACACTCGTACCACTAAACCAAATGCTATCCAAAGGGCTTGTAGCTTAGTGGTACTAAGGAGTGGAGTAAGATTTCCCTCCCCAAGTGGTGAGTGTTCTGGTTCCGGAATTGACAATGATGTGGATTTAGGAACATGTTTAGTGGTGTGTGAGTTACCATTCTAAAAGAGCTAAACAAAATGCTAATAGGTCAACATACCTTGTTGACCAGATATTAATATTAATAAGCATGAGTATGATCAATATATATACTTTTCTTTAACAAATAATAATAAGATTGCAGATTTCTCAAGTATGGTACAATTTAAAGCTTCAAATGATGTAAATGAGAAACGCCGTCAAGGCCCTTAGAGAAGGAATATTGAACGTAGTCATGAACTGTGGTTTCCCTGTACCTCGGTGGGTTCTCATCGGAAAGCAATTCCTTGATAGGTCCGTACACCTTCGTGGATGCCGCTAGGGAGCTGCTAAAGAAACATGCCACTGACACCCTTGGTCCTTTCTCATTCGCCACCACTCTGTGCTCCACACTTTTCAATTTGTCATTCGATATCATCTGAAACTTAACAATATTAGATTCTTGTTTTTAATAGTTTTGATCAATAGGCTTATAAATGAACACGAACAAAGAATGTTCATGTTCGTTTGTTTAACTTTAACCAAACATATGTGCTTGCACGAACATTTAAACGAACGGGGTTTACTTGTTCATGTTAGTTCCTTAAGAAAACAAATGCGGTCGTGTTTATTTAGCTTCTTTCATTAATAGTATAAACGAATGGTTCACGAATGTAAACAAACAAACATAACTGAACATAGATAAATGAACATAACTAAGCTAACACCAATTAAAACTAACTATGAATAACGTTCGTTGTGTTAAAATTATAAAACTAGACTAAATTATAATTGGTGATATTTTAGTTTCATAAAACTAAACTAAATGGTAACCGGCGGAACAAATTTAAACGATAAACCAAAGAAGCGGATTTAAATGAACGAACGTCCATTAACATAATGAACGAACTGAACATGTGTTTGTGTTTGTCATTAAATTAATTAAATGAATAAGAAAGTTTGGTTCATGATCGTTCGTTTGTTAGATAAACCAAGTTCTGCTGAACCGTTCACTAAACGTCCAGTTCGTTTACAAGCCTGATTTCCATAATCAAAATAACATGTAGAACTAGACTTGCTTGTAACAGATCCCCAATATTGATCGCAAGCGCACCAGGAGTTGGCGGAACACCAACCCATTGATTTTGATGAAGTATTTGCAGCCCGCCGATATCATCTTGTAGAAGCACCGTCAAGAAACCATCATCCGTGTGTTTGGTTGCACCCATGGTTAGCTCTGGTTGTGGACAATCAGGGTAATAATTGCCTATGAATGTGAGTGCCTTGTCACACTCCATATCCCCCAAGTGATTTGGTTTCAAACCTAAAGCCTCCGAGATCAACCGAAACAGTAAGCCGCCAAGTTTCAACACATGATTCGAGTACTCGATTTGTATGTCTCTACAAACATCCGGCAATTCTTCCACCTTTGGAGGTGATGGAGCCATAAATGAAAAATATGTGTCTCTCCAGTTCGCGGCTGGCGAAGTACACAGATCGAAATTGCTATTATACACCATGGTCCTCGAAGCATCTCTGGAGTAAAACCTTTTTTTATTCTCCACATCTTGTTCATGGAATCTACGGACGCCTTGAAGTGTCTCGTGCATCACACTCAACGGAATTCCATGATTCACTACTTGAAAAAGCCCGATATTCTCCAAGGCAACACGGATCTTTTCCATCACAGATGCTCTATCGGTGGATCCGAGGTCTATGAGTGGAAGCTCGATAGAGGTGGAAGCTTTTTGAATGGTTTCGGGTTGTTTGATGAAGATGCGAGGGACGTGTCGGATACCCGCTTCGACGAGGCCTTGAACGTCGGTTTTTGTTTGGTCGAAAGCTTTGAGTTCGGTTGCTCGGTCGTATGGTGAGATGGTTGAAGTTGTGGTGGTCATGTTTGTTATGATGATCGTATGCAAAGACTCATTCTAACAAGAAAATCCGCTTACGAACTGAACATGTGATCGTATGCAAAGACTCATTCTAACAATAAAAAAGACTTTAATACCAAGAAAATATTTCAACACACCCAAATCCTTGATTTGAAAATTATCACTTAGAACCTTTTTAGTTCTAACAATATCAACCTCAGAATTACCAATAACAACGATATCATCCACATATACCAAGAGAACAACAAACACATATTTATTAGAAAGTATATACATAGAATGATCACATAGACTCTCCATAAAACCCATTTTAAGCAAAACTTCATTCAGATTTTCATTCCACTTCCTAGGTGCTTGTTTTAACCCATATAACGATTTAACTAATTTACACACTCTAGTCTCATTTTCAGGAAAATATCCAGGTGGTAACTTCATATACACATCCTCTTAGATGGACCCATAAAGGAATGCATTATTAACATCTAAGTGGTATATTTGCCAATTATTTTTCACAGCCAAACTTAAAACACACCTAACAGTGACCATTTTAACATCGGGAGAAAAAGTCTCTCCAAAATCAAGTCCTTCACGTTGACTAAACCCTTTGGCAACTAACCTAGCTTTAAATCTCTCAACCTCACCGTTAGACTTGTATTTAATCTTGTATATCCATTTACAACCTTTGGCTTTCCTATCTTTTGGCAAGTTAACCAAGGTCCAAGTACCATTTTTATACAACGCTTCCATATCCTTATTCATGGCATCAACCCATCTGGGATCTTTAACATCATCATTAAAACACGTTGGTTCAACAGTCTTATTTAAATTTGACACAAAACATATATTATCAAAAGACAGATTTGAATAATTCACAGATTTCTCTATACCATACTTGACTCTACCTTCAACAACAAATTCTTCAAATCGTTTAGGCATAGAAGTATTCCTAGAAGATCGTCTAACATGTTGTGTGCCCTCAGATAGGTTAGCGTCTACATTTGATCCTGAAGTGTCCTCTACCCTACCACTGTTGCCTTGACTACTACTGCTCACCTGTTCTAATTGTTGATCAGGACCAACATCAGAATCAAGGGCTGATGTAGAGGGTGACGGTGGTTGCTGATCATCACTAACATGACCATGAGCACCACTTGTACCTTCTTCATCATTGGGCATGTTAGGAACTTCAGATGTAATGTTATCTAAAAAATTAATATGATTCAGATTTATTTCACGAACATCTTCTTGGTTATTAAATGACTTAAGTTTAAAAGGGTACACATTTTCATAAAACTTTACATCTCTAGGAAAAAAATACTTTTTTACTATCCAAACTCCACAATTTATACCCTTTTTTAACATCAGAATAACCAAGAAGAACACATTTGTCCGCATGATATGCAAACTTATCAGATTCATTTAAAATCGTACTAAAACATAAATACCCAAAGTTCCTTAAATGTGACAAAGAGGGTCTAAATCCAAACATCAATTCATAAGGACTTCTACCATTCAACACATAAGAGGGCAACCTGTTAATTAAATATATTGCAGTTAGAATGCAATCAGACCAAAATCTTAAAGGCACACCATCAAACATCAAAGCCCTAGCTGTGTTTAAAAGATGTCTATGTTTCCTCTCCACCACACCATTTTGTTGTGGTGTATAGGAACACGAAGTTTGATGTAAAATTCCTTTTGACTTACAAATCATATTTATATTATTATTCATAAATTCAGTCCTATTGTCACTTCTAAACACTTTAATTTTCCTTTTAAATTGAGTTAATCATAAAAATCCTTTAGATGTTCAAATACTTCTGTTTTATTTGACAAAAATATCACCATACAGACCTTGAAAAGTCATCAACATTTGTCAAAAAATACTTAAACCCTTCATAACTTGTGACCTTATATGGACCCCACAAGTCCAAATGTACTAAATTACCAACAAATTTGGTTTTATGTTCACTTAAAGGAAATGGGACCCTAATTTGCTTAGCTCTATGACATATTTCACACGGTTCATGATCACTAGTATTTAGACTAAGATGTTGGTTTAACACAGCTAAGACTTGATCTGAAGGGTGTCCTAGCCTACTATGCCAAGTAAAGGTTTTCACAGAACTATTAAAACAAGTATTAACAGAATTACCATTATTTCCTACAACATACAATCCACTATCCTGTCTAGCATTCACCAGGATTTTCCTTGACTTGGAATCCTATAATACACAACTATCCTCATTAAATACAACAGAAACATGATTATCTCTAGCCAACTTGTACACAGACAGCAAATTAACACAATAGTCAGGAACATAAAAGACATCTTGCAAGATTATATCCTCTGTTAATTTTAGATACCAATCTTTAAGACTTTAACATTTGTTCCATTAGGGTGACCCACAGTTGTACCAAACTCAGACATATCAACACCATTTATCAGATTTTTATCAGTTTTAACCATGTGTTGACTAGCACCTGAGTTTATCGAAGTTCTCTATTTAATACTAGTTCCGACAAAGCACACCTTTGTATGAATATTAATATAAAATCTATTGTAAAGAAACAAATACGTCTTCTTTTACTTATTTTTACCTATATAAAATACAAAGAATACATGCCCGTTTAGAACTCGGGAGACTAAAAACAAAAATTAATATTATCTTATTGTTTCTTTGTGTTATTCACGTCTTGATCGATATCATCAAACACAGTCCTAACAAGTTGGTCTAGTGGTTAGTCACTTGGTTTATCTCCTTGAGGCTTCAAGTTCAACTCCCACTAGCATCACTTTGAAGGACGTTAGTGGTAACAATGAAGTTTAAAACTAGGCCTCTCTGGAGGTCGCCAGTTCGAAACCGAGCCGAACCGGGTTTTGCTGCAATGGGCCTTCGGGCGGTGGATTTTCCCCGGAACTGGTGGCTTGGTAGCTCGGGTATGTATCCAACTCTGACCGTTATGGAGGAGGGGATGCATTTGCTCGATTGAGGGCATCATAGGATGCTTATCCCGTGATTTAGTTGGTCGTTCAAAAAAATATCAAACACAAACTGGAAATTGTTTTTAACAAAGAATTTTGATGATCGGTTTTGATTTTAATAGGAACTGTCATGAAATACCCTTTAAGAAAAAAATTATTATAAATTATATAACTGATTATTAAGAGTTTTCTTGGTTTTATAAAAAATGAGAGTTTTTCATATCCATTCCCTTTTATTGTAAACAAACAAATACATCTCAGTTACTCCTTTGTACTACTAGAAAACACACCCGTTTAGAAATCGGGAGACGGGTAGCATTAGTTGTAACTTATTGTCTTGATTTCAAGCTTAGGCAGAGGCGGAACCAGTAGGATACCCCTGAAGGTAATAGAAGAGGATAAAATGAAATGAAGTTTCAGAGAAAATGAAAATTTTCGGTTACATAAAGTTGCAGGTTATAGAGCATACTTTCTTGAAGAAGGAAGAAGATGAACTCATAATAATTAATATTTAATATAATATTATGAGTATTGGGATACTAAATGAAAAGTCAAAAGTCACTTTTCAAAATATCCAATTAATGTTCAACCTTTTATTCAATCCAATATATTTTTTTTGAAAGGAAAACTTCATTCACGCACAAAGCCACAAGCGGTCCTCAAAGCAAGGACCCCCGGGCAAAAAACGACATTACATCACGTCCATAGGATATTTACACCAAACATTCCAATCAATACCTTTCAAACTAGACCTATGACGAATCCACAAAAACGTCGTAGATTTGACAATTTCCACCACCTCGGTCGGTTTACGAGAGTGGCCCTTGAAAATTCTAGCATTACGTTCATTCCATATCGACCACATTGTGGTGTAGATAATGCCTCTAAGAATGTATTTCTCCTTCTTCGTCTTCATTTGAGTACCCGTCATCTTCAAAAGATCTTTCACTTCAAAAGCATAGATGGGACTTAAACGACACCAAGATCCCACTCGCGCCCAAATTTCATCCGAGAACACACAACCTGTGAACAAATGCGTCGTAGTTTCCAAATCCTCATTACATATGGCACACGATCTATCATTAAAAGCAACCCCACGTTTAAGAAGCTCCGACCGTGTTGGGAGCCGATTAATGTCTGCCCTCCACACCAAAATTTTGCACTTCAATGGCGTCCAACACTTCCATTTCATACTTTTGAAGTGAAAGATCGGCACCTGTGTCCTATTTTCAGCAATCATCTTCTTTGCCTTATGCACGGTATACACTCCACTTTTATCTCCCTTTCCAACACCAGCGATCATGTCCCAAGCTCGGTTGATAATCATGGATGTCCGATAATAATTGAAACAACTCATTAACCTCCTCATATATTGAAGGGCTTCTTTTCCATTCCCAGTTCAGATTTTTCGACCCATTTACAAGCTGAATCCGATCGTCGACCATGGCCCATTTCTTCTTTTCCAAATTAAACAACATTGGGTAAGTTAAGCGTAAAGGTTCTTCATGTAGCCAAGTATCTCCCTAGAAGTGAATCGAAGACCCTTCGCCAACTGTACCTACAAAAAAACTACTTAGAGTTTTACCATCACACAACTTCTTTTCCCCTATTTTGACAATTTGTTTCCAGCATCCACTAGCCGATAAAGAACATGGAAGCATGGACCACGGCTGATTTGAACCATGAAAGCCCATCACTACCCTTTTCCACAAACAATTATTCTCTTTTAATTTTTAAATCGCCACGCCCATTTAAGAAGAAGAGCGTCGTTAATATCTTGAAGTTTATTCACACCTAATCCACCCTCATCCTTCGGTCTTGTTATCACATCCCAAGCCACCCAAGGTATCTTTTTTTCTTCGTTAGAACCCGCCCATAAAAAACGTCTCATAATAGCTTCGATACTATCAATAACCGCAACCGGGGCTTTATAGAGAGAAAAATAATAAATCGGTAAGTTTTCAAGAACCGATTTTATAAGAATCAATCGACCCCCTATAGATAAAGTTTTCGCTTTCCATGACACACGTCGAGCCTTAACAACATCAATCACCGTGTTCCAATTATTTATACACATTTTAGCTCCCACTTTAATCCCTAGATAAACAAACGGAAAAGCACCTCGTCTACACCCCAACACCTCCATCATGTTATCAACTTCATTGTCTTGGGTACCAACTCCATACAAGTTAGACTTGTGAAGGTTAATCCTGAGACCCGAGCATAAGTAAAAAACACGAAGAATCCGGGCGGTGCTCTGAAGATTCTCGCGAGACCACTCTCCTAAAATCAGAGTGTCGTCCGCGTAGAAAAGGTGGGTAATGTCGGCTTCATCATCCGTAAAATTAATGCCCTTCAACTCACCAATCGCCTTAGCTTTTTTCAACATCCAAGATAAAGCTTCCATGACAATCAAGAATAAAAAAGGCGAAAGTGGATCTCCTTGATGGAGACCTTTTTCAATTTTAAATTCAAACGTCGGAGAGCCATTCACTAAAACTGCGGCCCGCGAGGATATAAGAATACCTTTAATCCAGTTGCACCACGTCGATGGAAAACCCATTTGCTCCATAATAGATATCAAAAAATTCCAATTGACATTGTCATATGCCTTCTCGAAATCTATTTTTAAGAGAAATGCCTTTCTATTCCATTTTTTCAACCACTCCATTAATTCACTAACCACGAGAGGACTATCAAGATTAAAACGATCTGACAAGAAAGCCGATTGAGACTCGGATATCACGTTCCGTAACACCTTCTTAAGACAGTTAGCAAGGATTTTAGAAATAACCTTACTAATCATCCCAATAAGTGTAATGGGCCAATAATCTTTGAGAGCCAAAGGCGTTTTAACCTTCGGGATCAAAGTAATAAAAGATGAGCCACAACCTGTATTAATAATACCTGTCGCATGGAACTCCACCAAAATTTCGAAAAAAATCATCCTCTAAAAGATTCCAATACCGTTTAACAAAACGGTAGTTGAAACCATCAGGTCCCGGGGCCTTATTCGAACCACAATCAAAAACCGCATCTTCTATCTCTTGTTTAGAAAAAGCCGCGGTTAAAAAATCACAATCCCGATCCATAATACTGTTAATACCCGAGCATAATAAAGCCGGCCGAAAACAACATTCCTCTTTAAAGTGAGCTCTAAAAAATCGTAACACCTCCTTCTTAACCAAAGTCGGTTTAGAAACCCACTCCCCGTTCACTTGGAGGCCCGGAATAGCGTTCCTAGCCTTTCTACCATTCACCGTACTATGGAAGAAACCTGTATTTTCATCCCCAAGAGCCGCCCATTTCACCCGAGATTTTTGACGAATGTCACGAGATCTAAACAGCTCAATCTCTTCAAGACTCTTTTTGCACTCGGACCACACCCATAATTCAGACTCCTCTAAATCTTTCTGTTCCATCAGCCTCTCGATCCCATCTCTTTCTTTACGAAGTCTTTTTTCCTCTTCCGCTTCATTGCATTTACACGCTTTATACCACACTTTTAATCTGTTACGCAACATCTTTAGTTTATTATTAAGATTGAGATCCGAAGGACCCTCCATATTATTTCCAGTTAAAATCGAAGTAATAATCTCAACGCAGCCCGGTCTATCAAGCCAAGAATCAAAACAACGAAACGGCTTTGGTCCAAAATTGGTATCAACGAGTGACAGAATTAGGGGCGAGTGATCAGATAATTCTCTATTTAGAGCGCGAACACAAGCATTTGGCCATTTATTAAAAACATTGCAACAAACGAGCATCCGATCAATTCTACTCATATCTTACACTTGCCTCCTCTATTCGTCATATAAGTATACTTCATACCTTTCAAATTATATTCTCGAAGGCTCGCCTCATCAATAAAATTGTTAAAACCCTTAGCACAAACTGTGTCGAACTTTGAATTTTTTCTTTCTCCCATATTTCGAACTGCATTGAAATCGCCAAAAACCAACCACCAACCTTGACCCGATTGCATAAGTTGCACAATTTTTGCCCATAGATTTCTCTTATCTTGATTGTGTTGAGGAGCATAAACATTAATAATATTAAGACGAATAGAACCATCCGTCAGCAAACCCGAAACATGAAGATAATTATCATCTTTCGCTACCATGTCTTTCACATATGTCTTGGGATCCCACATACAAGCTAAACCACCCGAGTGACCATTAGAATTAACAAACTCATAGTCAAACCCCATACCTCCCCAAAAATTAGCCAACATCCCCGATTGTACATTAGTCGACATAGTTTCTTGCATACCGATAAATGACACACCGAATTCATTTTTTAGTCTTTTAATCCAAGACGCCTTCCCACTAACCCCAATCCCCAGAATATTGATTGATAAACAATTCATACCTTAACAGTTTGTAAACCTTCTTGAACAATCGATTGTCGTATAAGGTTATCGCAATTGGGAAGGACGGCTCCAAGCTTCTCCCCCATGTCTTTCGTAGCTTCAATCTCTAATGAATGATCACAAGGAACATCTTTATCATTCACTAAAGAATCATCAACAGCACTTGTGGACTTTGGATGAACATTCAAATCAAAAACCTCCTGGTTCTCCTCGGTCTCATTAATCTCTTCGCCACTGGCATGCGAATCTTCTTCATCCTCCAATCCCAAGAGACCGTTAAGTTCGAAAGGGTTCGTTTGGGGCGTTTAACAATCTTCAAACTTTCCTGGCTACTAGAGTATGAATTACTTGGGCGCTCCACTTCACTTCCTTTTTTGAACTTTTGCCTCTTGGTAACTTTGTTCTCAACCGACTGGATACTAACACTACCTTCAATAACTTGTTCAAACTGAAATGACACAGCAGGCACAAAGTGTTCAGTGTTTTTAGCCTCGATGGAAACATTTTTGTCATTCAGATCCTCAGTATCACAATGATTATTTTCCACATTAACATTCTCATCATCATTTTCCGAATCATTGTCACTCGAATTGCAATCCTCCTCGGACATCGACCCATCAGATACATACCCCGAGCCATCTTGTTTGTTTTCACAATTATGTGGTGAATTGATTTCCACAAAATCCGGGATCCATTCGCCTAATTCCTCCATAACCCACACGCGAAATTTCCTATCCTTCCAGTTCAAAACAATCTCCTCCGACACCCTTTTCCCATCGCCCAACAAAATTCCAACATATTCATAGGATAAATCAAGGTCCGATTCAGATCTATCAGCATGATGAACCACCTTACAGAATAAACTTCCAACCTCATCAATGACTTCATTCGTTAATAAATGTAACGGAATTCCTTGAACTTTAAGCCATGCTAACCTCTCAAACCCAAAAGCTTGTCCTTCCCATATACTAACAATAGAAAATTTGTCGACCATCAAAACAGCAACATCTCGAAACACAACAGCGTTCTCCGGAATATCGAAAGTTAGCATTACATCTAAACCTCCCAAATATTGAATTTTTTCTAGAAACGGGCAAATCTCACTAACTGTAACCTTAATGTTCTTCAAAGCGTTAACATCAACCATTCTTGCAATTACAGCTCTCCCATGCACCCCATAAAACGCGTTGACATTACTATCAATATTGATCAATTTACCAACAAGCATATCTTTAAAAGAACGTTCACCTGTACCAAACAATGATGCACCACCATTCCTCTTATCTTCAAAGGCCTGGCGATTGTTAGTAATATTAGGAACCTGTTTCTTTTTTACGGGATCTTTATTACTTATCTCTCCGTCTTCCAGAACAAACCGAGCGACACTAAAACACAGTTTATAATCCCCCATGCGAATGTTACGAAGGTTCTTCAATAGATCGTCCTTGTCTTTAACATCAAGCATCGAAATAAAACCAAATCTGTTACCTCCTTTATCCCTCTTTCTTGCAATATAAAGATCGAAAATATGTCCGTGCACACGAACTTCAGCAGCCAAATCAGATCCACTACATCTTTCCGGGAGATTGGTGACGAAGAATTTGAATCCATTTATGTGAACTTCAGCAGTCAAATCCATTTATTCAATCCAATATAAGTTTCATTACTGTAAACTGGTGCTGACTTTAAGACATGATTTATATTAATATACAGTAGTTGATTATGTTAACTAAGAAGCATTGAATCCATTTATGTATTCTTAGGTCTAAATCAACAGTTTACTTGTGTCATTATTTAGCAATGTTGCTTTAACTTTTAACTTTTTTTTCAATATTTCAGTTGCAGCAACAATACAGAGGCCGACACCCCATCTTACACAAATTCAAGGTCAGTGTTTCATGGTTTCTACTGATTTTTTATACGGTAACTGAAAACTTTCTGTTGTGGTGTTTGAAAGTTGAATCTATCAATCGTGTCAGGTTGGCAGGTTGAATTCAACATGAACCGAACCCATATTTTTATTTGTGTCAAAAACATCAACCCTTAACCCACACATACTTAAAATCGTGTAATCTGAACACGACCCGTTTAAACCGTTTATGTAGACGTGTCAAATGGGTTGGCGGCTAATCATCAAGTTATAAACGTGTTAATCGGTTTGGTGGGTTGTAACAATGGGTTAAAAAGGTTAGCGGGTCTACCTGTTTAATTAATCGAGTTAAATAGGTTAACCCGAACACGATCTATCTAATTTGGCAACCTATCGTTTCTCCATCAGTAACAACAACCAATTGCCAGTAAACAAGCGGTACATTTCATGGAAGTTTTGAAAAGGTTTTATTTCTTTCTGTGTCTTTCTTTATAGCAATGAAAAGGTGGACATAAAGGCAGTGATAATTTGCACTAGATTCACGTCAAACAGGCTTCTTTCCTGGAAACAATTTGTGAGTTTTGTTTGGCAGCACTTGGGACTTGAGTAAATAATACTTTAGCATTATAAAAACTAATCCAGATTAACTAAAAAAATATAGTGATTATCAAGTTTAATGACTTCAGGTATGGGATAGCATCCACTGAGATGCAGTCATGGGAACTATCTTCCTTAGTCCACAAGGTCAACCACCTACTAGAGTTTCTCAGGAAACAAACAATCCGAAGAATGTCACCGACTTATAGGTATACTATCAACATTTTATGAAAATATCCTATAAAAATAGAGATGACAATGTTCCTGTTTGATTAATGCAGCAGTGAAGAAGGAGATGGATTTCAGAAAAAAAACATGAATGTTGATTTGTTGTCTAATCTTGGTTAGGAGGTTCTACTAGGTCCAATAGATTGAAAGGTTCCCAAAGTTTAGTTTTAGTGCATAAAGCTTCTTGAAGAATTTTAAAATTTAGATTAGTATTGATATAATATAAATTTGAGTAAACTGCAATTTTACCCCCTGGGGTTTAGGCCAATTGGCACTCTGACCCCCCCCCTAAGGAAGTAATTGCAATTTTACCCCCAATGTTTGGTGTTATGTCGCAAGTTTACCCCCCGGCGTCAAAGTCCTAGTTATCTTTAAACGGTCAAAGGGCAAAAATGTAATTTTACATGAGGATCTTTCTAACCCCTGTACTTCTCTTCCTACTTCATCCTTACCCCCTAAGCTTCACTCCCCCCACTCCACTCCTTCTTCTTCATCCTCACACCTACCGGCGATTAACAACAGGAAACCCACCCCCACCTCCGGCGACCACAGTGCTTCCACCTCCACTCCTTCTTCTTCTTCATCATGAGCGAATCAGAGAACACCATGCTTCCACCTCCACCTCCGGCGACCACAACGGCGACCACACCTCTGGCGCACCTGTCCACAGGCGATGCCCCTGTCAACCAGCGATCCTCCCTTTTCTCTCACTTGTCAGGTATAATCGAACAAGTATAGTAATGTAAGGTTGAACAAGTAAAAAACAGGGGTTATTGAACATCAATCTTTCTGTGTTTGCAGTGGACATGAGGATTCGTGTTTCACTCCGATCGATTGTGGTTTCCTTGGTTGTGAAAATGCGGGGCTGCCCTTTGCTGCACTTCCAGTTTCCCCCTCAGCAGGAAATGATTGTGTAATTGATGTTTAATATATTAGGATCTTTTGGTTTAATATATTAGGCTCTTTTGATGTTTAATATATTAGGATCTTTTGGTTTAATACTGATCTAATTGTATATATATTAGGATCTTTTGATGTTTATAATGTGCCTAGTTATGACCAATGTTTACAGCTACTGTCTTCTTTTGTGCTAATGTGTAAACTGATAGTGGTGATAGTGCAGCAGGTATAGGTGGTTACATGATCATACATGATCAAAATGTGCAGTTGATGACAGTTACATGATCATACATGATCAAAATGTGCAGTTGTGAAGTTTGATGTTTGATTAGGATTACATTTTGTCCATTTGATCAAAATGTGCAGCATGTTAGTTGTTGAATATGTGCAGTTGATGACAGTGGTTAGATGTCCATTTGATCAAAATGTGCAGCAGGTTAGGATCAAAATGTGCAGTTGATGACAGTGGTTAGTCCATTTGATGATCATACACAGGTTAGATCTCCATTTGATGACATTGGTTAGTCCATATATGATCATACAGATGCTAGGGCATAAGTCCTGTTAGTCAGATTGATTAGCAGATCTGTAATTTCTGCATAGTGTCATTTTTGTAATAAGTTTGGTAATCAGTTGTTAGGGCAGTTGTTTGCTGTTATTAGCTGCTGCTAATCAGTATATAAGGAGAGATTTGGCAGTTGTTTGCTGTCAACAACCTGTTTAAACTGATTTTGTTTCATAACCTTTTTCAACTATTTCAACTGATTTTGTTTAAGCATTAACCTGATGTCAGATTTTGTTATACTGATTAGGGGTGTTTAAACTGATTTTGATCATGCGTACGTGTTAAATCAGATTTTGTTAATTACAAAGTCTGAATGTGAGTGTGCTTAATCAGATTTCTTGTTGATGATCATACAGTTACATGATTATACAGTTGATGATCATACAGGTTAGGATCAAAATGTACAGTTGATGACAGTTACATGATCATACAAGTGTTGAACAGGTTTCTGATTTTGGCGGGAAGGGTTTTGGAAGTTGCAGGGGGTAATGTTGTTTCTTAACACAAAGTACAGGGGATAATAACAAAGGACAAATTAGTAATTTACCAGTGGGGGGTAATTGTGCGACATAACAGGAATGTTGGGGGGTAAAATTGAAGGGTAATATAGTCATATGAAGTTATAGTTAACAGATCTGTTAACAACTTTGACGCTGGGGGGTAAACTTGCGACATAACACCAAACGTTGGGGGTGAAATTGCAATTATTTCCTTAGGGGGGGTCAGAGTCCCAATTGGCCTAAACCCCAGGGGGTAAAATTGCAGTTTACTCAGTAATTTATAACATGACTATTTTACTCTTATTTATTCAAACTTTAAAAGTACTTATTTATCTGCAATTTTTACACAGCTTCACTGCAGTTTTTTGCTGTGCTTTTAACTGCCATTTTCTGGCAGTTTTTAACCGCAGTGTTGAGAGGTTAAATTTTGAGCAACAATAGTCAAACATGCCAAAAGAAAGTAGCTAAAATTTCTAGTGAAGTACAAAGAGTGCCTGAAAGTTTCATAGCTTTACAGTACAACAAATGGCAAAACCTTGACCCATTACAGTAGTAACAAAAATAACTGTTTCGATTATCTCCTCGTCCTTTTTCTCTTACAGCGATTGATGTTTGTTTGATACTAACTTGATCTTCCTTTTTTCGCTTATAGCGGTTGACATTGATGTTTGATACCAACTAGAATTTTGAGATGTTGGAGGATATCTGTCCTTTTGGGGCTTATCATGTGGTATAATTTTATTTTTTCTTGATCTTCCAGCTAAACATTGTTGGCCTCCAGAACTCGACACAGCGGAATCATCACAAGAATTGGTGTTCATGATGTCGATAAACAGTTTGAGAATGGATTGAAAGTTGGACAAACGATGATGTGATAAATGTGGACAATTACTAACAGTTATAATTGTCTTGGTACCGAGAGAATTCCCGGCAAAAGACTTAAATACATTGGGAGGAGAAACGGTTGGAGGGACGGTTGAGTTTGGCGGGAATAACCACCATTCGAAACCGACACAATCCATAAGACACACCTCCTCGAATTTACATACATACATATAAGTTTATATATCCTATAAATCGTTACATATAAATACGAAATTATGTTTATAATATTCTAACACTCTCCCCTAAACATAATCGAGTCTACGAGAATGTTGCAGAACACTTTCATTAGCCGCATCCACAGCTGCCTTTGCCCTGTTGAAATCGAAGATTCTCCTGGCTTGTCTTCGTCTCTTGATCTCGTTCCAGCCATCATTTGTGAAAAATGCATAGTGCTTCTTTGGACTTCCTGCACCATCTCGACAGTCATCTTCTTCTATGTCATTCTTGATGTCTTCTCCTTCACTGCGGCTGCTCCGCATATCCATCTTGGATTCCAGCACTTCCTTATCATCTGAATTATCCCTTTCACTGACTCCTGACTGAACGATCTTAAACTTATAGTAGTAGACAAGGACGTCCAGATACATCACATATATGAGACGCATTAAATCACCATCACTGTATTCGAATCCCATATCTTTGGCCACCTTAGGCCACAGATTATTCTCAGTCACACTTCTGTGTCCTCCTTCCTTTTCTATTTCTAGATACAGATCCAGCAAAAACACCTTCCGATTATTCGACGCATAGGCCGGTAATGGTCTGGTGGTTATTCCCAGTTTCTTTATCATAAACCATTCTACCATTTCTTCAAATTTTGTTTGAAGAATATACTTATACTTTCCGATATACTCTTCATCGTCCATCATGTCGAGTAAAGCCTTGCAATCTAAGAAATCTTTAAATTTCAAAGTTTGAAGTATCATCACGTTCCAATCCGGTTCGTTTGATGATATTTCAAGTTTTTCGAAATAACTGTTTAAATAATCGTTCTTGAAAGCCATAAACTCTTCTTCTTTATTCATCACTTTCAACTTTCTGTTTCTCTAAAATCCCCATTTCTTCTTCCTTAGTTAACCCAGCTTTTGCATCTATACCATTTATTAGAGGAACACTAAATGTAGGATAAAGTTTACACTTATCCCCAGAGAATTTAACAGTAAACCCTTGTGTGATTAGTTGATCATAACTTAAGACATTCCTATCTATGTCTTACGAGTAAAACACACTTTGAATCCGAATTCTTTCGATTCCTGAAATTACTTCCGTAACACCGATACCCCTTATGAAGTAAAACTGATTTTCACCCGTGTTTGACTCTACCCCTTTCATACTCTTAATACGTTTGAACATGTTTAAATTTCCAGAGAAATGATTTTTTAGAGATTTACTGACATACCAAATTTCTGACCATAAGCCACCATCTGTTCCGGTCACTATGAATTCTGGTTCCCAACTACTTCTGTGTTCTTCATTCTTCACATCACGTTGTTGTACCCCGGTGTTGATTGCAAGACGTATTAATTGAGTTTCTTCGTCACTTTCTTTCCTCTTACAGTTTGAAACTTGATGGCCCGGATTATTGCAGTAGTAACATCGTTTTACTAGCCACCTTCTTCCCCTTTTTTCGTCTGCACAATGTTGACACGGAATAGTTGTAGATGTTGCCCTAAGATTGGAGTAACCTGTCGCTCTGATACCACTATGTTGGCCTCCAGAACTCGACACAGCGGAATCATCACAAGAATTGGTGTTCATGATGTCGATAAACAGTTTGAGAATGGATTGAAAGTTGGACAAACGATGATGTGATAAATGTGGACAATTACTAACAGTTATAATTGTCTTGGTACCGAGAGAATTTCCGGCAAAAGACTTAAATACATTGGGAGGAGAAACGGTTGGAGGGACGGTTGAGTTTGGCGGGAATAACCACCATTCGAAACCGACACAATCCATAAGACACACCTCCTCGAATTTACATACATACATATAAGTTTATATATCCTATAAATCGTTACATATAAATACGAAATTATGTTTATAATATTCTAACAAACATTTGATGCTATCTATATGCAGTTATGCACCCATTGATCTCTTACATTTATCAGGGCAATACTAGGCTTCAAAATACAATTCTTGGACAATACTAGCATGCAAAAGAATTCCTCCTAAAACTTGAGACTTGATGTATGATTATAAGTTTCTAACAACATCAATATATAAGGCAAGTGCTCGAGTTGTAGTGATTGAATCATGATCTCCAATGTTGGTGTTATGGAACGATTTTCAGTAATGTTTACGCTAGGGGGGCAAGGGCACATAAGGGAAGTACCTTTGCCTCAACCAATCAAATCCCGCCATGTCAAAAATCATAAAAACTACCCTTAAGCCACAAAACACTCCCTTACCCTTGCCATAAACTATTTTTATTCAATTTTGTTAAACATCAAATAATTAAACATAAAACTTAAACATTACTTAATTAAACATAAAACTTACACATTACATAAAAATTAAACAAACATCCTAATAGTTTGCCACGCCAAAACGTGTTCAAAGTACGGCCGTACATATGTTTGTAGTTGACGAGGACCACTTGAATGACGTCATGAGGTCGTTGTCAGGATTTTCCGCGTTGTTGAACATCGAATGAAATCTTGCACTTTTGGCACAGATAATCGTGAAATGTGAATTAAGTTCATCCACGGGTCAGCTGGCCTCTCACCCTGCATGAATGCAAAATTGTTGAAAAACCCGGTTCCAAAACGAAGCCCTTGCATTAGGAGGTGATCGGTCATTAGGGGTTGCGAGCCAAGATGTAGCCAACACAATCTCTTCTTCTTTGGTCCAGGATATCCTTGTCATTTGAGATGAATTTTTTGTAGAGAAATATAAATAGACAAAGTTATTTGATTTTTTGAATGTGATTTAACAAAAAAAACAACTGTCAAAACAAGTGCAAAAGGTCATATTGACCTCGAAAAGCGAATCATTAACACGGGTTATTCTACCCGTTTATTCAACCCGCCCACCTAACCCGTAAGGGTGGCAGCGGTGTTCTAGCGCTGGTTCAAACCTGAGGAGGGCACCCGCATGGGTGCCCCGTCCCTCCTTACTGTTTATTATAAGATTAACATAATGAACAAACAATTAGTTCAAACAACAGTTACTACTACTTTATTTTGTCAGCCTAGTAAACATGACAATCAAATTTGTCGTAGGGTAATCAAATTTAGGTAGTGTTAATGTGAATATTTTAACTTCCGACAAATGATCTACAAACAAATGCACTAATTACTAATCTTTTTATTATACGAAAAAACTATATACGTTTTTTTTTATTGGATATATAAAAGCTTATTTATGTGGCCTTTATAAACAAACTCTTATCTAATATACAAGATCATAAATTATAATTAAACAAGTTTTTAGAATCCCATGCGTTGCAACGGGACTGTCAAACAAACGAAAATAAACGTAAAATTTTTTATTGTATCATGGAAAACAATAACTAAATCGAAACAATGAAATAGTTTTAAGGTAACAAAATTGGATAGAACCTAAGAAAATAATAAGTAATATTAAAAGAAACAAATTTTGCTACGTAATGAAATTAATCGATGGTATTAAATACAGTACTAATTTATTGTTATTATTAATAAATATCGCATTTGATTTATTATATGTCTAAACTCTCAAAATACCATTACCACATTCAATATTTTTTACTTACTATAATAAGACATTCTAACTTGCATACATATAATCCACAATAAAGTTACAATTCAATTAGAGTTTTTAAAGAAAAAAGAAACCAACAATTAATAAATATTATATTTGATTTATTAGCTAAAGGGTGTGGGGGTTATGGTTGGGATATGATTTGCCACCTAGAAACATGAATGGAAAGTTACACCATCCCCTTACTTGATCCACCATGGTTTGTATGGATTAAGACCATGGGGTATGGTAGGGCTTGGGTTGGGGCTTGGGTTGGGCATTTGGTGACACGTGGATCTTGAATATTCCCAACCCAAAGCCAAGTTTTCAAGGGGTATGGTTGGAGCTTGGGTTGGGCGTGCTGGGCGGGTGGCATAGCCACATCAACAATATTTAAAAAAAAATACATAAACATAAAAAAATAACTACATAAAAAATAAACATACATATTTTTAACAAAAAAATACATAAACATACATAATAATTATCAAAATAAAAAACAGTCATTCTTCGTCGTCTTCGTCGGTTTCGAACCCAGGAATCGTTGAAACATGTTCCACCAAATCAGCTCGAAGGTCTTCTGATGTATATCCCTTGACTTTATTAAAAATTCATTTGCCGCTTTATCTTCGTCTGTTAGGTTACCTGGTTGGGGGTCATCGTCATCGTAGTAGGTAACGACCGCTCTACCTTCATCCTCCAAAATCATGTTGTGAAGAATGATACATGTGTACATCACGTGTCCAATCTGATCATTGTCTCATAGTCGACAAGGCATTGCCAATATTCGCCACCTTTTCTTCAAAACACCGAATGCTCGCTCGACGTCTTTACGTGCAGCCATCTGGACCCTGTTAAACTTTAATCTCTTTGGATCTAAGGTACCGTGTCTTGTGAACGATTTTACGAAAACCCCCCACTCTGGGTAAATCCCATCAACTAGGTAGTACCCGTACATGTACTCAATCCCGTTTACAAAGAAAGTTTCTTTGGTTCCTATACCATTTACCCGATCATTGAAAAGAGGCGAGTGGTTTATGATGGTAATATCATTATGTGAACCTGGCATACCGAAGAACGCATGCCATATCCAAAGATCTTGGGACGCAACCGCTTCAAGCATGATGGCTGGCACCCCGTGAAATCCACTAGTGTGAGCGCCTTGCCATTGGGTAGGACAAAGTTCCCAGGGCCATTTCATACAATCTAAACTACCTAGCATCCCGGGTAGCCCATGATAATCAGCGTGATGGTCCAATATTTGTTGCATGTCACTGAAGGAGGGCTTTCTCAAATATCTTTTCGTATAAAGTTCTATAATACACGAACAAAAGTTGTGAAGAGTTTCTCTAGCTACACGTGCAGACATTTTTAAATAGTCATCCATAATGTCCGAACTATTGTCGTACGCTAACTGCCTAAGTGCGGCCGTGACCTTTTGCCACGTACTAAATCCTAATTGCCCGGTTACATCGGGTTTTTGTTGGAAATAATCATATTTCTCCTCAAGATCTCTAGATATTCTTAAAAATAAGTTTCTACTCATACGAAAACGACGCCTAAACATTTTTTCATCATACTTAGGTTCCGCTGAGAAGTAATCGCTTACCAACAAATCGTTAGCGGTGTGCCGTTCATGAGCGATGTACCTCCTCCTCCGTTTAGGTTGTTGAGTCTCTTCCTCATCGTCTTCGTCTTCCACGATAGCTTTCACCACCGCCGCGATCATTTGTAGAAATATTTCCGCACCATCGTCAGATGATGATGACGATTCACTATAACTTGAAGAACTCATGGTAATATTGTGTTTTTTGTGTTTGATATTGTGTGAGAAAAATGTTAAATGTTGTAAGTATATATAAAGGAAAAAAGATTTTTTTTTTAAACTAGCTCCCGACGGCTAGCCCAACGGCTAGCCAACGGCTACTTTGAATGGGCCACTCAGCAACCGTCATGTCACCTTGCTCCCCCGCCCCACGCCCGGCTTGAAACCCAAGCCCCAAGGGCCACGCCCCAAACCCAAGCCCACCCGGGGTGGTGCCTTGGGCGTTTTCCCCCAACCCACGCCCTAACCCCCTCCCCATACCCCACGGCCTAAACCATAGCAACCATGGTCCTCCTTTCCATTTTTCAAAAAATCATTTTTTTTTCTTTAGACAAAGATAAATTAAAATAAATAAGGGGCTAGTGTTTTGGGTCATGACCACACCCTTAGGGTAGCGGTTTTGGATGGTGGATTAGAGGTGGACTATATGGCACTGACGTAGAGAGTAATGATGGTAATGAGGGTCATGACCACATCCTATAGCCTTATATGTCACAACTCTCAAACTACCATTACCACATTCAATATTTAGTTACTATAATAAGAAATTCTTAACATATAATCCATAATAAAGTCTTGGATTAGAAAGGAAAAAACCAAAACAATACAACCTGCAAATGTGCATTTGGATTTGGATGGTTGGCCTAATATCCTAGCATTCTAAAGAGAAAAATAAAAGTATTTGATGTGTTATTGATGAATGGGAGTGGATGACATGCATGATGCACCAATAAAAACCTATTAAAATTGAATAGTATAATTGTGAGTAGAGTAAATTTTACAAATTAATATAGAGGGAAATAAGAGTATAAATGTTTAGATACCATATGAATCTACACTTATTCTATCCATAATGTGATTTGGAGTGTAGCTGAAATGTGTGTATGTGTTTAAATAACTCTTATAACAACTAATTTGTTGTTTCTCACATTTCTTTGTGGTTATCGAAGTCAACTTGTCCGCGTTACTCTCTCATGAATTGTTAGTCTAAACTAACACCATATGAATATTTTATTTCATTTCTATATTCTTTTTGTAAGGCTAAAGCTCATTTATGTATTCTATAGATTAAAAAACCAAATATGTATATATGGTTTCATTCAAATACAGTGACTATGAAATACCCATATAAATTATGAAAAAAAAGGTTAAATGTTTCTGCTTTCAGAAAAGAAAAAAAAGGACAAATTATTACAGTATAAAGGAAGTTAATATAAATAAAAAGTAAATATATTGTATAAAATAGTTTTAATATATACACTAATTAACTTAACATACAAAGGTACACATATGTCATTATCTCGAGGGAGCTTAGGCCGGGCGTTGACTTATTTATTCTAAAACATAAAACAATTATGCTGAATATTAAATAAAAGTCTACTGTTTATTTTTGGCTGAAATAAGGCGCCAAAAGGGTGACACAAACTACCATCCTATTCCAAGCCAGTGAGCCACCCACAAGGCACTGCTTTTACTCTAACAAGCCGCCATAAGTCGCCACTGACCGAGTATTCATCGCCATTGCAGCCATAATAAAATCCCATCAAAACTTGAGTACAAAGTTTCAGTTTTGTTAGGAAATAGTAGAGAAAATGGGAGGGACAACAACGATCTCAGTTGGGTCGGATGGGGTGGCTATCATCACCATCATCAATCCACCTGCTAATTCACTTTCTTTTGATGGTAATCTATATCTTACTTGAGTTTTTTTGTTGTGTATCTAACATGCCATGATCAGTGATCTTGTTGGTTTGTTTGATCTTAAAGTGTCATCATGTTGACGCATGTGAGTAATTGTGAGTAGGGCTGTAAACGAACCGAACGTTCAGCAAACAGTTCATGAACCGTTCGGCGGGAAGTTCGTTTATGTTCGTTCGTTTAATAAACGAACGAACATGAACAAGAAATTTCGTTCGATTAGTTAAATGAACGAACATGAACAGAGGTCTCGTTCGTTCGATTGTGTTCGTGAACGTTCGGTAAGGTATTCGTGAACGTGTTCGTGAACATTCGTTGATTTGCATTCGTTTATATTCGTATGTTTGTGTTTTAATTGAATATCTTTGTATTTTCTTACATTTTATTTGCACTTTTTATATTATTAAACTTTTATTTATTTTATTATCCTAACAATTAAACTAGGAAACCCACTTTCACTTTGTTTATGCATCATTTCCCTTTCATTTCTCATTATTTACATCGGCGGATACGATCGACCTCCGTTCCACAATAAGGGATTCAAGTTCGAGTGCTACTCTCTGGGCCATCTATCTTTATCCTTCGTCGCGTTCGCCAAATTTATTTGTGTTCGTGAACCGTTCGCGAACACGCTCATTTCCTTAATGAACGAACACGAACATAAAATCTCGTTCGGTAAGTGTTCATGAACCGTTCGTGAACACATTTATTTCCTTAACGAACGAACACGAACAAGGCCTTGTTCATGTTCGTTCGGTTCGTTTACAGCCCTAATTGTGAGCTAATCGATGATCATGACATTTTGTTCTAATCAACGTAGAGTTTTAATAAAGTAACAAACCAACAAACAAACGTACCCTGTAAAATCTTAGGAAAAGGCGAAAAGCTCCTCGTAGGGTCTGGGGAGGTTGGGACGAGGGCGAGCATACCTATTAGCTGATATATATATATATATATATATATATATATATATATATATATATATATATATATATATATATATAGTGGAGAGTTCAAGCGAGAAGAATTTTTTTGTAAGAATAAAAAAGAACAAACTTCAACCAATAAGAATGTTTCATTTTACTTCATTTAATTTTTGTATTTAATATGGGTGTAAGGGTATATTAGTAAAATTAGATAGATCATTAATTGTTAGTCTTCCTTTTTAATATCTAACTAAATTAAATTTGTAACTTACTTTCAAAAAAAAATATTTTTTCAAAGAAGAAAAAATTTAATTTAAAGTGTAGGATAAATTATAAGGTGTGTAGGATAAATTACGAGTTGTGTAGGATAAATTTCAGTATGTGTAGGATAAATTTCAAAAACGTGTAGGATAATTTTTGATGTGTTTAGGCAAAAATTTTAGTGTGGAGGATGATAGTCTTTATGACTAATTAATTAGTCAAAAATAATACTAAATGAGATGAAAGATAAACTATTTAATGTTTTACAATTGTACCCTTTGTTCTTTTTCTTCTCGATTTAATTTTCTTCTCAAATGAACCTTCCCCTATATATATATATATATATATATATATATAGTGGAAGGTTCAAATGAGAAGAATTTTTTTGTAAAAAGAAAAAAGAATAAGTTTCAACCAATAAGAATAATTTATTTTACTTCATTTATTATTTGCATTTAATTTTAATATAAGGGTATATTTGTAAAGTTACACAGATCATTAATGTCTAGTCTTCCTTTTTAATATCTAACTACATTAAATTTGTAACTTATTTTCAAAAAATATATGTTATTTCAAAAATTAAAAAAATATAATTTAGAGTGTAGGATAAATTACTAGGCGTGTAGGATAAATTACGAGTTGTGGAGGATAAATTTAAGCATGTGTAGGATAATTTTCGAAATGTGTAGGATAACTTTTTATGTGTGTAGGCAATGAACATTATTGTAGAGAATAATAGTTTTTATGAATAATTAATTACTTAAAGATTATAATAAATGAGATCAAAGAATAACTACTTAATATTTTTACAATTGTAACCTTTGTTCTTTTTCTTCTCAACTAAATTTTGTTCTCAAATGAACCTCCCCTATATATATATATATATATATATATATATATATATATATATATCTGTATTTATTGTATTTATTGTGCACATATCTCTCCTTGATTTACGGAGATGTAGTTTCCTTATTGTGCCTTTGTATTCCTGTATTTAAACCCTTTTGACTACTGAGAATGATCGTCGAATTTCTAAAGATTACATGGTATCAGAGCTTGTGCTCTATACCTAACCGCAGCTTCTTCTTTTTTTTCTGGATTTCGATCCAGTCCCTAGGGTTTCGACCCTAAACTGCAGGCCACCTTATTCCTTTTTTTTCGATCCTGTGTCCTGTTAATTGAACCCTCCACCATGAATGACAACACCAACACCTCCACACAAACTGCTCCCCTACGTCCAGTTTATACCGTTACTGATATCACCAAGAAGGTCTGTGTCTTGGATGGTACTACGGTCACGTACTCCGCGTGGGTGAAGCTCTTTAACCTTCATGCTCACGGATACGAGGTCCTCGACCACATCACCGCTGAACCGCCGTCTAAAGAAGATCCCACCTACGCTCAATGGATGAAGATTGATGCTGTTGTACTTCAGTGGATATACAGCACGCTATCCGCTGACAATCTCCTTCGGGTCCTTGAAGAACCATCTACGACCCTCCAAGCTTGGAATTGGGTCAAGAACATCTTCCATAACAACAAAGGTCCTCGTTGTGCTGCCCTTCAATCTCGATTTGTCAACCTTAAACTCAGTTATGTGTCTTCGTTGGAAGCCTAATGCCAAACCCTTTGGGATTTGGTAGCCCAGTTAGATGATGTGGGCAGCCCGGTTAATGAACAAACTTTAGTTCTGCAACTGGTTCAGGGTCTGCCTCGGGAGTATGACACTATCGGTTCTATCATCAATCGTGAACTTCCCTCCTGGAACGAGGCATGTGAGATGCTTCGTGGTGATATGGAACGACAGGCTGCTCGAGACGGAACTGGTCCCAATTCGGAAGCACATGCAGTCGTCGCCCCAACTCCCAGACGTGATGGTTCCCCTCGTGATACTCAGCCCACTCGAAATCAGAACTATGACTCGAACCGTCCCACCCGGTTCAATCAAAACCGCCGCAGCGGCCCACGCCGGGACAACCCAAACAGCAACCAAAACCCAACTAACGGCCCAATTAATTCTAGCCCAGCCCACTATCGTTCAGGCACTTTCGGGTCTGGGTCCAGTAGCTGTGGCTTATCTAATCGGAACCCGCCAAGGAACTCGTGGAACCAGCAGTACTACCCCATGCCACCACCGTATTGGGCCAACTCGTTCTGGGCCAACCCACCACCCCCGTGCCCTTACCCAACCCAACCGGGCTGGGTCTCACCTTAGACCGCCCCACAGCAGCCACCGTCCTCGGCACCGAACCAGTTTGCCCCTGAAGCCCATATGACTGACGTCAACCCCTTGGAACCTACTGAACTTGCAGAAGCACTATGGCTTTGGAACCCGAAACTCGTAGTTGGTTCATGGATACTAGAGCATCAGACCACCTCACCCGAGACTTAGGTATGATTTCTCACCCGTGTAATCGATCTATTAAAAATGTGTTGGTTAGAAATGGACGTCGGTTACCAGTTGTTGGATCAGGCCACACCAGTCTACCCACCACCTCTAAACCACTTCACCTTAAAAACATACTTCACACACCTAATATCATAAA
Organism: Helianthus annuus; assembly: GCF_002127325.2. Lineage (NCBI taxonomy): Eukaryota > Viridiplantae > Streptophyta > Magnoliopsida > Asterales > Asteraceae > Helianthus > Helianthus annuus. The sequence goes on from NC_035445.2 coordinate 151,802,031, forward strand.
GAACTTAATTTCTGTTTGAAAATTTACTCGTGATAATTGGGCGTCTGTCGATTTTGATCCTTTTGGTTTTTCTGTGAAGGATTATCCGAGTGGGATTTCTTGAGTCGCCACGACAGTACCAGTAATCTCTACCCGCTCACTGCTATCCAAGTACCTGATGCTTCTGCTTTTGTTTCCACCAGTTCTCAAGGCTCCTAGCACAAATGTCTTGGACATCCTGGTTTACATGTCCTAGATTTTTTGAATTCCAATAAATTTATTTCTTGTGATAAACGCAGTCGTTCAGTTTTTTGTGACTCTTGTCAAATTGCTAAACATAAACGTTTGCCTTTCAATTTATCTACTTCTTGCACTGTTTGTCCATTTGATATTGTTTATTGTGATTTGTGGACATCTCCTATACCTAGCAAACAGGGATATAAATATTATTTGGTTGTGATTGACGATTATACTCATTTTACTTGGGTATTTCCTTTCAAATTTAAGTTCGAAACATACACCAAATTTACCCAATTTTATAAATACATATCCACCTAATTTCATCACCAAATTAAGAGTTTCCAATGTGATATGGGTGGAGAATTTGATAACACCCAATTCAAACAATTCTCCTCTACCCATGGCTTACAATTCTGCTTCTCGTGCCCTCACACCTGCCAACAAAATGGGACGGATGAGCGCATGATTCGTCGTCTTAATGAAATCATGCTCTCTCTCCTCACCCATGCCTCTCTACCACCACACTATTGGGTAGAAGCATTGCACACGTTCGTATACCTTCATAACATTCTTCCTTGCAAACCCATTGGTTTTCGAACACCTACTGCGACCCTCTACCTCAAAAACCCCGACTATCAACACCTTCGGGTGTTTGGTTGTGCCTGTTACCCTAACCAGTCTGACACCCGTCCTCACAAGCTTGCCCCCCGCTCCTCTCCATGTGTCTTTCTAGGCTACCATGTGGATCATCGTGGGTACCGATGCCTGGATTTATCCACTGGCAAAGTTTGTATTTCCCGTCACGTCACCTTCAATGAACTCGAGTTCCCACTATCCAAGAAGTTTACACCTAAACCTATGTCCTACAGTTTTTTGGAGTCGGACCCGTCCCCCTTAATTTTTCAACAACCCATGGCCACCACTCCCTCACCACCGATACAAACAGCTTCCGCATACCCGATACCACCCATCCCACCACCGATTCCTACATCCAGGCCCCCACCTACTTTTACCTATTCACGTAGACCACGGCCCATCGCCCAACCTCATACCTCGGCCGAACCTCCTACATCGGCCAACCTCATACCTCGGCCCAACCGAACACTCACCTGACTCAGCCACCCAATCCACCGACAACGTCCCTCCCCACCGCCCCTACCACTTCGACACACCTAATGATTACTCGGTCTCGTGAGGGGACGTCCAAACCTAAGGCACCTCTTAACCTAAACGTTGAAACCATATCCCCTTTACCCAATTCACATATTGATGCCCAGTCTGATCCACATTGGTCCGATGCTATGAAAACCGAATACACTGCTTTAATAGATAATAACACGTGGGATCTCATGCCTCGGCCTCCCGATACTCATATTATCCGGTGTATGTGGTTGTTTCGCCACACGTTTCACGCAGATGGACGTTTGGAAAGGTATAAGGCCCGTCTTGTGGTAAATGGTAAGTCTCAGCAGGTTGGCATTGATTGTGATGAAACGTTTAGTCCGGTAGTTAAACCAACCACCATTCGCACTGTACTTAGCCTGGCAGTGTCCAGGTCCTGGCCTATACATCAGTTGGACGTTAAAAACGCATTTTTGCATGGGGATCTCAATGAAACTGTGTATATGTTTCAGCCACCAGGATTTGTTGATGCATGTAATCCTAAATATGTATGCAAGTTGAATAAATCATTATACGGGCTCAAACAGGCACCTTGGGCGAGGTATCATAGGTTTGCCTCCTATATCATTTGCTGTGGATTTCAGACATCCACCTCTGATAGCTCCTTGTTCATCTATAAACGCGGCACTGACATGGCTTACCTCCTGTTATATGTGGATGATATCGTACTCACTGCATCAAATGATCGGCTGCTTCATCATTTTATATCAGCTATGTCACGGGAATTTTCTATTACTGATCTTGGCAGGTTACATCATTTCTTGGGCATTGAAGTTACTCATCAATCTGGAGGTCTTTTTCTCTATCAACGTGCCTACATTCATGATATTCTAAGTAGAGCAAAGATGGAAAATTGCAAACCGTGTACCACACCGGCAGATACTCATTCTAAACTCAGTGCTTCGGCTAGCACACCCCTTCCTGACGGGACTTTATACCGCAGCCTTGCGGGTGTGGTATAATACCTTACGTTAACACGACCAGATATTTCATACGCAGTGCAGCAAATATGCCTCTTCATGCATGCCCCGCGGGAGCCTCACTTTGCGTATCTAAAACGCATACTTCGCTATCTAAAGGGCACTGCCGATCATGGTCTCCACATGTCCCCCTCCAGATCCACAAGTCTCACCGCCTACTCGGATGCTGACTGTGGAGGGGGTGTCCCGATACACGTCGCTCGACCTCCGGATATTGTGTTTTTCTTGGAGACAACTTGGTATCATGGTCCTCTAAGCGGCAACCTACAATCTCACGCTCCAGTGCTGAAGCCGAATATAAGGGAGTTTCAAACACCACAGCTGAGTTATCTTGGATTCGCAACTTGTTGCTTGAACTGCATCTTCCAGTTACGCAGGCGTCCGTCATTTATTGTGACAATATTTCTGCCATGTATCTGTCACAAAACCCGGTTCAGTATCAACGCACCAAACATGTCGAAATTGATATTCATTTTGTACGAGAGAAAGTTCGTCTTGGTGTTGTACGCGTTCTACATGTTCCCACTGAATACCAATATGCTGACATCTTCATAAAAGGGCTTCCACGTATCTTGTTCGAACGCTTTAAGTCCAGTCTTTGCATTCGGCCGGCTACTGCTTCGACTGCGGGAGGATATTAGCCGATATATATTACTGTATTTATTGTATTTATTGTGCACATATCTCTCCTTGATTTACGGAGATGTAGTTTCCTTATTGTGCCTTTGTATTCATGTATTTAAACCCTTTTGATTAATGAGAATGATCATCGAATTTCTAAAGATTACAATACCCACGTAGGGGATAGAGTGGTTGCTCCCACTGAGACTGGCGGCTCTAAGAAACCTTTTTGATGTGTAGAGTGCAGAAAACAAGGCTGGTATAATTGATTTAAAATGAAACTATGTTAGTTTGCATTTAAAAGTAGCATATAGGATATGAATGCTAGTATAACCCTTCCCATCTTCCTTAGCCTTTTTTCGTGTTATCAGGGTTGAATCACGGAAAACCTTTGGATTTCTATGATAATGGTTTGAACATGTCACATGTGGGATGCTATGATTTTTTTTTTTTTTTTTTTTTTTTTTTGATTGAAATGGGTAGAAATCAGTGGTGACAAGATCACATGATGGGTGATTTTTTAACCATTAAAAATAACAAGACAGATTATTGTCAAAAATACTCAAAATCACATACACAAGACACTCACTCTAGATTCACACTTTACATAAGTTCAGACCAGGAATTTTTGCCCTGAATATGACCAAAGGATTGTGGATTTGTAGATATGCAAAAAATAAATAATCATAAAAACATTTGTTTTAGACAGACTAATGATTTGTTGACTTGAATCATGGCTGTTTTTCTGTTTTTGCGTCGTTCTTTTCATAATATATTTACTACATAAATTCATGGATCATCTAATTAGATCTATAAATATTAAATTTGAAGCAATGGGCAATTATATTTGCTAATTATATTGAAACTATATGGCCCTTTTTATCCACAGTACTAAATAGCTTAAAAGAAAGTTTTGATCAAGCCTTACAAAGGGACGACGTGAAGGCCATAGTTGTTACAGGTAATTTCAATCCTCAGTTACTTGATTATTTTTTAATCATTAACCGTTGTAACTCATGTAAAGTTCTTACTAAACAAGTAAACATGATTGGAGCAGGTGCAAAAGGCAAATTTTCTGGTGGTTTTGACCTCAATGTATTAGGCGGACTGCGGGAAGGAAAAGGTATGGATATTACATTGCATTGCATTTTGTTTGTGTGTCAATTAGAACTAGAAAAATGGGTGGCTTAACAGGCCAAAAATGGTAGTTTTTGTATGGATCGGGTTGTCCCGGAAGACCAAAACACTTTTTGTTCTATTTTTTAAAGGAGTTATAGTGTCAAATATGTTTACAAAACTTATTAAGCTAGCTTTTGGAATGGATGATTTAAAAGTTTTTTATGTTTTACGCATTAAGATTAGACTTCATGCGACTTTTGACCCATTTAACCAGTTCGACTGGTTTCTCTTATCCAAATTTTGAATTGACTCCCTGATGTAGCATGTGTTACGAAAACCCGTGTAGTTCTTCCCCAACCCCCAAAATTCAACCCAAATGGCACATAATTTGAAATGAAAATGAGTTAATTCAAAATTCAAGTCTGATATTTCAAATTACTAGAGAAACATATAAATAGGAACAGAAATTCGAAATGGGCCTCAAAAAGACAATGGGCCAAACACAAGCTCAAAAACAAAATGCCCAAAACACTTCAAAAAACATAAAAACGTAAATAACTAATAGAAATAAGCGTTTTTTGGCCCGGACGATGACCAAACTGCCGTAGGCGTTTGCAGCAAGATGGAGCTCGTTCTCACGTTCGTTTCGCCTAGTCCCACGCCCAAAACGGACCCCCGTAGCCCAAGTTAGAGTCATTTTAGTGAAGCCCCTTTTGTTACACGATCTTGGGCCTCCAAATACAAGATGACCCGCTCCTCCACACTTGGGCCCGCATCACTCCCTTTCGTTAACCCATTAGTTTTGCTAAAACTTTATTACTTTTTTCATGTTGATTTACTGTTTACAGCAATGACAACGGGACTGGGATCAAAACATGGTTGTGAATCGGTTCATATTCTATCTAATACCATGGAAAGTATGTTTTTCGAATTTTTTATTTTATCTTTTTGATGGTTTTTACCGTTAACTACTCATTAATAGAATTTCTTATAATAAATGTTGGCTTCAGCTGCAAGAAAACCGTCTGTTGCTGCTATTGATGGGGTTGCTTTAGGTGGAGGATTAGAGGTTGCAATGGTATGCACCATTTTTCCATTTTCCATATTCCTTTTTGGAAACTTTTAACATATCTTTATAAAGTTGGTGATAAATCATGCTTATTTTGTTTTCAGGCTTGCAATGCTAGAATATCTACTTCTACGACTCAGTTAGGCTTGCCTGAACTGCAGCTCGGAATTATTCCTGGAGGCGGAGGTATGACCACATATATATTTCTTTTAATTTAAATAGTGGAAATGATATATCAAACACTATACAATCTTTATAGAAAATGTCCAAAAAACAATGTGTAACTTGTGATTTTGCATTATTTCAGGAACTCAACGGCTTCCACGGCTTGTTGGTCTAACAAAAGCCCTTGAAATGATGTTGGTATGTTGTTTATTATCACATATTGTTTGTGTTACGCTAGCATCCATGAAAATTAATGTTTTAATTTTCTAATTTTAGAGAGGTTCAAGTTACAATACATAATATTATATACATTCTTGTTAACTGATCGGCTTCTTCATCTCTCTAACACAAACTAGACGTCAAAGCCGGTCCATGGAGAGGAAGCTCATAATTTAGGACTCGTGGATGCCATTGTACCGAGAGATGAATTACTAGAAAATGCTCGCCAAAAGGCGTTAGATATATACGCCCGTAGAAAACCATGGGTTTCAAGTCTTTACAGAACAGATAAAATCGAGCCACTTGGCGAGGCCCGTGAAATATTGAATTTTGCTAGAGCTCAAGCACGCAAACAAGCACCCAACTTACAACATCCACATGTTTGCATTGATGTTATTGAAGAGGGCATTGTCTCGGGCCCGCATGCTGGAATATTGAAGGTTTGTATTTGTTGTCATAACTCATACGGAGTAATTAAATTCCCTATTTATGATTACCTTACTTGAACCATTTTAATATGATTTTTTTTTTATAATTTGCAGGAATCTGATGCATTTCAAGTTCTTTTAAAGACGGATATTTGCAAGAGCTTGGTTCATCTCTTCTTTGCCCAGTGTGGTACTACAAAGGTACAACTGTTAGACTTGTTGTAATCATAAGTCAAAGCTGACTAGAAAAAAGTCAACATGGTGTCAAATGAGTATGATCAAGTCTTGTTTTTGTGTATTAACAGGTACCCGGGGTCACGGATCTTGGTTTGAAACCAAAACAAATAAGAACGGTTGCTATTGTTGGCGGAGGTCTGATGGGGTCCGGAATAGCAACGGCTTTGATTCTAAATGGGTATCAAGTTTTCTTGAAAGAAGTCAATCAAAAGTTCTTGGATGCAGGATTAGGCAGAGTCAAAGGTTTGAGTTTTTACTCTCTTGAAATATTTCTAAATTGCTTTTGTATTAATGTATATACATATCTATCATCCAGTCAATTTGACAAGCAGTGTTAAGAAAGGTAAGTTGACTAAAGAAAAGTTTGAGAAAACCATCTCTCGTATCACGGGCGTTCTCGACTACGAAAGCTTTAAAGATGTGGATATGGTGATTGAGGTACTTAACATTTTCCAACTTATTTAATAATTCAGAGAAAAAAAATGTAACAAGCAAATGGAATTTAATGATTCTCTATACATGTTTAAACAAACAGGCTGTTGTTGACAATGTCTCGTTGAAACAAGAAATATTTTCGGATTTGGAGAAGTACTGCTCTCCAAATTGCATACTTGTAAGTAACACCTCAACAATTGACTTGAATCTAATTGGTGAGAAGACAAAATCTCATGATAGGATAATTGGTGCACACTTTTTCAGGTATAAGTTTTTAACTTTTTTTGCAGCTTGAATTAGTTACCAAAATAACTTGTAACTTTTTTGCAGCCCGGCTCTCGTTATGCCACTTTTGGAAATCGTCCGGACGACGAAAACATCACCTCAAACAGTGGTTGACTTGTTGGATGTGGCGAAAAAGATTAGAAAAACACCAGTTGTAGTTGGGAACCGCACAGGTTTTGCTGTTAACAGGATGTTTTTCCCATATACTCAAGCGGCTCTTTTGCTAGTAGAACGTGGGGCCGGCGTATACAACATTGATCGAGCGATTACAAAATTTGGAATGCCAATGGGCCCGTTCAGATTGTGTGATCATGTTGGTTTTGTTGTTGCAGTGGCGTCTGGGACACAGTTTGTTTATAGTTTTCCTGAAAGAACATATAAATCTATGCTTATTCCACTCATGCAAGAGGATAAAAGAGCAGGTATCGCGAATCGCGATCTGTTCTAGTTATGAAAGACAAAATGTTTTTAGTTTTTTTTTAAGGATTTTGTTTGTTAAACTTGTGATTCTTGTTTTAGGTGAAACCACTCGCAAAGGTTTTTATCTCTACAATGATAAATGCAAAGCGAGTCCAGATCGTGAAATAAAAAAATACATCAAGAAAGCAAGGGAAATTTCTGGCATCTCAGTTGAACCTGAGGTCTCTCTCGCATATACACACATGTGCGCTCGCTTGCACACTTACACTTCATTGATCTTCAAAGATAAATGTCAGCTCTTCACACGACAGAAAAAGACTTATGTTTAACTAATTTGTTATGGTTTTGTTACAGTTAAGGAAACTATCAGATAATGACATAATAGAGATGGTGTTCTTTCCTGTTGTCAACGAGGCGTGTAGAGTATACGCTGAGGGTATTGCAGTAAAGGCAGCTGATTTGGATATCGCGGGTGTTATGGGAATGGGATTTCCACCTTACAGGTTTCATGTTTTTCCTCAACAATTTTATTTAGAATTATACAATAAAATTATTATTTTACGATTTAACATACGTTTTGTGTACAGGGGAGGGATTATGTTCTGGGGAGATTCGGTTGGATCTAAGTACATATATGAGAGGTTGAATGAGTGGTCAAAGTTGTATGGGGACTTCTTTAAGCCATGTGACTACTTGGCTCAGAGAGCTGCACTCGGGGCTCCTTTGGTTAGATTCTCTTTAATCATTTTCTTTAGATATATCGTCGAATTTAAGAATGTTAAATATACAATATGCTGTTTTGCAGAGTTCGCCATTGGATCAAACAAAATCGCGGTTATGAGATGAATATATGAAATACAATCATCTACCGGTTTTATGGATGTTGAAGTAATTAAAAGTGGAGATAAAAGTTGCTTTATAATTGTGATAATAATAGGTTGAAAAGTAGCAACTTGTTTCTGTTTATGTTTATGATGATCTTCACATCATGTTGTCGGAAAGAAGAAAATAAATAGTATAGGGGGCTAATATGTAACTTGGTGTTCTATATAGCACCATTTCTTTGTAACCCTAAGTGATATACTTCAATACAATTCAATACAATTCAAACCCCAAATCAGTTCATTCTTTATACCAAACAACATGGTATCAGAGCAGTGTTTCTGATTCTGGAACACTTTGCCCATCATCTACATCAACCCCAATCAATCCAACCTCAAACCAGAACAAAACCTGATAATCAAATCACAAAATCAGACTAAAAAAACGAACCTGTCGAATCCGCATCCATCAACAACAGCAGTCGCCGTCACCGTTCCAGCCAGCAAAACTCCGAAACACTAAGATTCCCATAAATCTGTCGCCGCCGCCGCGTTCATCCGTGTCGCAAACCCTAAAACCGCCGGTGATATGTGCAGCCGCAACCTGTTCATTATAAAAGGTCTGACATCAACCGCCGGTGGTCTGTGCCGACATCAGCCACGTTCTCCACAGTAGCTGGGTCTTCTCACCGTTTGGAGCATTTGAAGATTAAAGTTCAAACCTTTGTTTTTTTTGGATTGGATTTATGGTGGTGATGACCGACCTGTAAAGAGGGTGTAGAAAAAGTGAAAAGTGCCAAAGAAACCCTAGGAATTTTTTGATAATTACGCTGCACATCCCAAAAAATTTGTTTCTTAGCGGATTTGTAGTTTGCGGGAACTTTAAATCTTGAACGCGAGTTCAAGTCACCGGTGAATTTAGATAAATTCGCCAGTGAGATAACTTCGCCATTTAGCGGTGGTTTGCGGGCGGACTTAAATCTTGAACGCGAGTTCAAGTCACCGGTGAATTTAGATAAATTCGCCGGTGGGATAACTTCGCCATTTATCGAAGTTGTTTTTGGGTGCCAATTAAATACGCTCGTTTTTTGGTTGTCGTTTAAAAAAAATGGAAATCAATCAGAGTAAGAATAGTGCTTGGATTTTCGATTCTGGTGCCACTGACACCATGACGTTTGAACCATTAGACATACGGTCAATGACCCAACCTCAAAAATCTCAAATACATACAGCAAACAACGGAACGATGCAAATGAAAGGAGGAGGAGTAATTGAAATTTCACCAACTATGAAATTGTCAAATTGCCTCTATGTTCCGTCCTTATCACACAAATTACTGTCAATCAGTCATATTACCAAAGAATTAAATTGCACGGTACTAATGCACCCTACTTTCTGTCTCCTACAGGATATCAGGACGGGTGTGATTATTGGACGTGGTACTGAGCGCCAAGGATTGTACTATGTGGATGAAGTGGCTCACCAGGGTACTGTGATGTTGGCTCATGGAACTGATAACCGGGACGCCTGGCTATGGCATCGACGTTTGGGACATCCATCCCATGGTTATTCGCACCTTTTGTTTCCAAAACTCTTCCCTTCAAATGGGAAAATAGATTGTGAATCTGTCTTCGCGCCAAAAGCCATTGACACCCGTTCAAACCTAGCAATACGAAAGTTGCTTCACCTTTCTCATTAATCCATTCTGATGTGTGGGGTCCTGCTCCTGTGATAGGGGGCAGGGTCTTCGGTACTTTATATTATTCGTGGATGATTGCACTCGCATGACATGGGTATATTTTTTAAAAAATAAAGCCGAAGTTTACGAAAAATTTGTCATGTTTTATGCTATGATTCAAACTCAATTTCAAACTCAAATCCAAATCCTTCGATCCGACAATGGGGGGGGGGAATTTGTCAATACATCTATGAAACAATTCTTTACAACCAAAGGATTAATTCATCAAACCTCTTGTGCCCACACCCCAGAACAAAATGGTGTTTCCGAACGGAAAAACCGTATTATCCTTGAAATGACTCGAGCCCTTTTGATAGAATCTCAAGTCCCTAAATCTTTCTGGCCGGAGGCAGTTGCAACCTCCGTGTATCTGCTGAATCGGCTTCCCACAAAAGCTCTTAAATTCAAGACTCCCCTAGATTGTCTGTCTAAATCTGCCAATATTCCCCATCCTCTTACACTTGAACCTCGAATCTTTGGGTGTACCGCTTTTGTCCATATACCCAAAACCAACCGAAACAAACTTGGCCCATGTGTTGAGAAATGTGTATTTGTTGGCTATGGGATCGATCAAATCGGTTACCGGTGTTATAATCCAACAACTCGTCAAATGTTCACCACAATGAATGTTGACTTTCTTGAAACAAAATACTTTTATAACACCCAACTCAGTGGTCAGGGGGAGAATGACAGTATAGACACTCTGAGCTAGTTAGCCCAAATTCCCTCATCTGAAGAAGTCACAACAGAAAACTATCACAGTACTGCGAGTCCTTCAAACACAGACACACAATCCACGGAGCACAGTACCACTGAAAAAAGTCCATCCAACGTGATGCCTGAGGTAAGAAATACCGAGAACCCTGAATGTTCTACGTCTTATAACTATGAGACAACAGGCCGGGGAACATATAGAACCGACAACAACAGAACATGTTGATCCAGTTGTTGAATAGGTTGAACCAGTTGTTGAACATGTTGAATCAGTTGCAGCGGAGACTACCGGAAGATATTCTCTTCCACCTAGAGCCAATAGAGGAGTTCCTCCAAAACGGTACTCCCCAGAGAGGGAAACCAGAAATTCAAGATATCCTGTAGCTAATATGGTCAACGGGAACTTATCCAACAGTGCAAAAGCATTTGTTGCTTCTCTATACACTGAACAGATACCTAATTCCGTAAAGGAAGCTCAAGGTAAGAAGAACTGGGAAGAAGCAATGGAAGTGGAGATGCGTGCTCTTATGAAAAACAATACATGGGAGAAGTGCATTCTTCCTAAAGGAAAGAAAACTGTTGGATGCCGGTGGGTGTATTCGATTAAATATAAACCAGATGGTTCCATTGGAAGATACAAAGCCCGGCTTGTAGCCAAAGGGTACACTCAGACGTATGGGATCGATTACTGTGAGACATTTTCTCCGGTTGCAAAAATGGATACCATCAGAGTCCTCTTTTCCGTTGCAGCTAATAAGGATTGGGCCCTTCATCAATTTGATGTTACAAATGCATTTCTTCATGGAGACCTAACTGAAGAAGTTTACATGGAAGCACCTCCAGGTTTTTCAGGGGGTTTTAAAGATGGGGAAGTTTGTAGGTTGAAGAAATCTCTATACGGGCTAAAACAGTCTCCTCGGGCATGGTTTGGAAAGTTCACCTTGGCCATGAAAGAATACGGGTACCGCCAAAGTAATGCTGATCATACCTTATTCCTCAAAAGGAGGAACGGCCTCGTAACTTGCTTGATCATATATGTGGACGACATGATTATCACCGGAGATGATGTAGAAGAAATAGCACAACTGAAAAGGAATTTGTTTTCAAAGTTTGAAATGAAAGACCTTGGGAATCTCAAGTGTTTCCTTGGAATTGAAGTTCTCAGATCTAAACGGGGGATTTTCATCTGCCAAAAGAAGTATGTTCTTGATCTTCTGGCAGAAACTGGGTTGATTGATTGTAAACCAGCTAATACGCCAATGGTGGTGAACCACAATCTTCACATGGAACTCGATGGAAAGCTCACAGACAGAGAAAGATACCAAAGGCTAGTGGGCAAGTTAATTTATCTTTCCCATACTCGCCCTGATATAGCTTACGATGTTGGAGTGGTAAGTCAGTTTATGCACCAACCACAAGTTGCACACATGGAAGCTGCTCAGAGAATTCTAAGGTATCTCAAGGGAACCGCAGGCCATGGTGTGCTGTTCAAAACAAATGGGCATTTAACTGTTGAGCTCTACACTGACGCAGACTGGGCAGGAGATAAGGGAAACCGAAGGTCTACATCAGGGTACTTCTCCTTGGTTGGCGGAAACCTAGTGTAACAACTGCCACTAAAATCAATAATTAGGACGATAATTAGTCAATAAGAAAACCCTAATTGAGACACCCAAGTAATTCTGCACTAGCCCTAAAATTTTCAGAACAATCGGAATTAGGATCAGGACCCCTAAAAATCGAGGGGGGCAAACCCTAGTTGATAATTATCAACAGAAAACGAATGTTTAATTCTGATTGGCCAATTCATTTGATTCACCCAAGCTATAACCGAGCCTAGGCAGCCTATGAATTAGACTGCTTAGCTTACGGACCGCAAGGGAAAGGGCTTACGGTCCGTAAGCGAGTCCCAAAAATTAGTATAAATAGCCGACCTTGGGACTTGAACTGAGAAATGAAAATGACGTAAAGTTGCTGTCTGTACGTCGAGTGAGAGCTGTTACACTACAATTAAACACACACGATCACGAGGTGCTGCCGCAATCAGGGTAATAACTCGATCGCTATTACGATTCAACGTCCGATCGATTATAACTATCCAACGATTGTCCGAGTGCTGCTCAAATTGAGCTTGTACTTTGTTATTCATTGTGATTTCGACTTGAATGTTTGAGTGCTGTTCGAATTCAGACTATGCTCTGTCATTCGTTGTGAATCCATTGAATTATTAAGTATTGCACTTGATAATAGTTGTGAGGGTTTAATCTCGTGAATTGACGTAACTGCTGAATTAGTTACTAATCCCATTTGTGTGTGCATTGTTATTTAAATTAGGTTAGAAGGCTAATCAGTAAAGCTTATACTCTGCTCGTAAATCTGCAATGTGAGTCATTCTCTTTTTTTTATCAACTGTTTTACAAAACTCCAAATTATTTTCAAAGTTATAGTTACAGTGATTAAGTCTATGTAATCACCAAGTTACAGCCGGTATGTGGGGTTTTGTATACATTACTTATTTCCCGTCACACTTGGACAACGAGTTAGCCAAGGGGTGATCTGACCACAGTCACAGACACCATTTGGACAACGAGATAGCCAATGGGTAGTCGAGTGACAAGTACTGTGGGTAGTTGGTTTGAAATCAGAAACATTGTAATTCCCCTTAATACTGTAGATTATAACAAACGAGTCGTTTTAGTAAACTGAATGATTCACTCAGTATTTCCCCGCTGACAAAACCTTTTTCAAACATGTTTCAGGTGATCTGGTGTGAGCAAAGGAAAGTGCCACGGAGCACTCCCAGCTTAGAAAAGTGGCTCAATGCAAATAAATAAAATGAACATGTTTTGAAAATAAAGATTTCCCTGGGAAATCATGTTATTGTAAATTATGGGATTCTATCCCTCAGTTATAAAACGAGCAGTTTAAATTATTGAAAGATCCTGTTTTAAAAAGTCTTCCGCTGTCACCTAAATTAAATACCACGGGATTCCTGTCCCGCGGCTCTTGAAACGGGTCAAACCGGGTCGGGGGCCGTGACAGGAAAAGGTGGTATCAGAGCCACTGTTTTAAGCTTACTGATTAAGCTCACTGTTTTAAGTGTTTAGGAAAATTCTAATTGCCATTCTGTGAATATATGCTTATTAACTGACTAATTGTTAAAATTACAGTATGGGTAAACAAAAGATTTCTGCTATCTACCGTAAATTAGATAGTACACCCAAAGAACAGGGAACCTCTTCCTCCAAATCTCATGTCAAGTTAGAGGAAGGAATCTTTGTCCGTAAGGCAAATTATGAAAACCCACTTACACCGGAGAAAAGGAATTTGATTATTAGGAAGAGTCAAGAGAAAAAGAAACCCCAAACCAAGAGAGTGAGGTTTAACCCAGAAATTCAGGAAATTAGCAATAATCCACCAGGGGAAAATAACTTAGAAGAAAAATGGGCAAATCTGTATTTGCTCGCTACTGTGGCGGAAAATGCAATTCTTTGAACTTTAAATCTAGAAATAAGTACTTCCCAGTAAATAAATAAATAAATCTGAGTGTGTTTTGTTTGCTGTTATGTTGTACAAATTGGTGTGCAATAAAAATGTTTATTTGTTAAGCTTTGTTCCAAAGTTTTAACTTAACATTTTGTGCATTTTGCATATATGCCGTACAGCATGAGTGAGCTATCCGAGGCATTTCAGAACCTCAACCTCTATCCTGTGCCAATTGAAGTCTCCCACAACTTCACTGGTTACATTGCTGACATAGAGGAACCTCTGGAATTCCAAGCTCCACCGCTGGAAAAAGCAAAACCTAAAAAGAGGAGAAGATATGTAGGGTGGCGAAAAGTGCGCAGAAGGAAACCTAGGAGACTCCCTAAAATAGAAAATCCTGTGAGTGTAAGCAAGGGAAAAGAAATAGAAACCGGAGAAAGTTCCAAACCAGCTGAAATAGGGATAGACCTAAAGAAAAAGGGAATAGAGATCGGAGAAAGCTCTAAACAGCCTGAGGAAATCACATTCCAGGGCGAAATCGACCGCCTACTGGATAATTGTGATATATTAGAGCCTATCAACGATAATCTCTTTTCTTATCCTGCTACAGCCCAATTCCCAATAAACCTAGGACCAGCTATTCCAGACCCACTAGTTCTGTAACGCCCCAAAATTTGAAAACATATATTTACCCTATGTTTTCACATGATGTAACACGAAATAAAATAACTAGGCCATTTAACCTAGTTAAAATACTTGGTAAAATAAGTATTGAATGAAATGGATGGCATTTGTGATGGTGTCACAAACTAGAGGGGCTAAACTTGAATAAGTGGGAAGTGTTTAAATCAAACACTTAACAAGTTTGAAGGGGGTGATGTGAAAGATTGTAATGAATTAAGGGTTAGTAGTGCCTAAACCCCAAACACACACTCTGTGCGTGTTCTGGGATCGATCAAGGGCAGGAGAAACAAGGGTTTACCCTTGTTCTTGGTAAAACTCATCAATTAGCAAGAGAATTCGATGTTAATCGGCTGCATGTCTTCAATTTTCGATCATCTAAGCATACCAAGCGAAGTGGTAAGTCGAATTTCTTGATTTGGTGAATTGTAGAAAAAGGGTTTCAACCCAATCATGAATCTGTGATATGATATGTCTAATTTGGATGTTAGGGTTACTCCCTAGAGTAGAAATCATGCTTGATTTTAGTTTAATTGAAAGAAAATTTTATAAACCCACTTGTAGTATAGAGATGATGATATGGAAGACTATACTTGTTCAATGCTTGTGTGAGGTTGATGCGTGATGTTGTTGTAAGGAGTAATGGTTTGATAATGGTATGAAAAGTTATATGATTCTAGTTGAAATTGATAATCTATGTTGTGAACTAGGAAGAGTATGCATAAAACACTTGTACTATATGCTTAAATTGCTTGTACAATGTGCTTACAATGTTATATGCACGCCAAGTGTTCGATTAAATGCTTGAATGGGTAATATTATAAATTTAAATGAATTATGAAGTCTTGTGTTGCATGTAGAAAATTATGAAATTGGCCTTTTATATAAAAAGTGTTATGGAGTGCATACTATACGAGAATGCAAGAGTTATGTAAGTGTATGATTAAATGTATACAATGTCGTCCGTATAGTCGATTATGATGTTACGGGCATATGTTGATAAGTCGATAGTTACCTATGGTTAATAGTTGACTTTTGGAAGCCAATAAGCACAAGAAACATGATTTGACTCGTTATTGTAAAAGCAGGATTATAGGAAGTCGTTTGATACATGTTATGTTAATATGTGTTAATTTTGATTACCCGATGAATTACGTGTGTTGGAAAGGATATGAAGTTGATTAGATGTTTTGATACTTGTTAGAAATGACTAAGGAAAGTTAAGTATGAATTATGCGAATGATATGATTGTTACATGTACAAATGAGTATGCTAATAAGAGCGTGGTTTCGATGAAATGAAAGTATAGGGATCACGTCGTGACGGACTCAAGCATGAAAGGATAACGGGTCAAGAAAAGGCAAGAAAACGGATACGAGCACGAATGCATAAGGTAAGTGATTCCGTAATCACTTCTTAGTTGTTTATGTAATGTTATATGCAATTTAATTATATGTGATAATTGAGGTCGAATAGGAATGAATTGTATGATGTCAATGAAGTATTAAACGGATTTTAGTTTTGATCCGAGCAAGATAGGTGTGATTAAGAAATTGTAGCTAAGTAGTGGAATTGGTTACTTATGTAAGGAATTCCTTTGTTATTAAGGATAGAGCATAGTTGACTAAAATGCCCTTGATAGGTATATCGGGCAAACGACCTTAGAAGTCGTTTGGAAACGAGCTATTCGATTAGAGTAATGTCTTGGACAAGTATGAAAGCGAAGTATAGGGTTTGGTATGTCATAGTCCACTTAATGCGCAAATACCCATAACGGGTCAAAAATAAGCTTTTGAGCGAAAATGGGTTAAGAGGATGCAAGACGTCCGAGAATTTAATCTTTTATGATAGGTGCCAATGAAATTATTAAAGTTCTTATGAGATTGAGGTCAAATAAACTGATTATGTTGATAAATGCACGAACGGGTCAAATAGTTAGAAAATGATAATATGTCGAACGCACGTAAGTTAAGAATTTCCTTAAACCGAACGTGGGATTTCAAGTCCATATGATAGAGGATTAAATTACGATCACGTAGGAAAAAGAATCGGGTAAAACGGACAAGAAATGAGAAAGTTATGACCAAAACTGTAAAAATTCGTCATGCTGAAAGTTGCAGGTCTGAACCAGGCGCAAGGTTGCGCCCCCCTGGCACAAGGTTGCGCCCCTGACTGATGTCATCTGTATTGCGCCAGAACTGGCACAAGGTTGCGCCAGATTGGTTCCTTCTTGCGCTAATTGCTGGTTCTTTCATATTTTTCGCATTCTTCAACTCTAAACTTGTGTGAAGGCTATCTAAATACGTTATATGCATTATATAACTATATGTAAGTATGTGAGAATGTACGTGTAGATGTGTTTATGTTTGCATGTATGTTTTCGGGTGTATTTAAATAGATGTATGACTATACATATATGAAAGTATGTACATATGTAGTAAATGGGATTGGATGTACACAAAGGAATAAAGCTTGTATGTATGTATGTATGTATGTAAGTAAGTATGTATGTACATAAGTATGTATGCATGTATGTATGTAGGTATGAAATGAGTATGAACATACGTGTGTAGGTACTTATCCATGAAGTAGGATTTGTTGGTGCATGAAAGAAAGGATCTTGTATATATGCATATATATATGGCTCTAACATATATTAATGGTCATGTTACTAATGGCGTGCCATGGTGAATGAAGTGT
The DNA here is from genome assembly GCF_002127325.2 of Helianthus annuus. Classification (NCBI taxonomy): domain Eukaryota; kingdom Viridiplantae; phylum Streptophyta; class Magnoliopsida; order Asterales; family Asteraceae; genus Helianthus; species Helianthus annuus. The sequence goes on from NC_035445.2 coordinate 151,819,550, forward strand.
AACGCAGGAATAGCAAAGAAGTCTCACCGCGGGTCATATGATCAGATGGAAAGCCGGAATGTAAAGAGTTAACGGAACGAAAAATAAACGTAAATGAATTTTACATGTTTACGATGCGTACTGGTGTTTATGAATTTTATGTGGTGAGCGCAGGTAGTACGAGATACGAAGGATCTTCAAGGGATAGAGATCAAGGACCGAGTCACAAGACAGATTGTACGGGAACGTTGGTGTTGAAATTTAGAAAACCCATGTCATGTATTTAATTGTAAATGAGTCGGTTGATGACTTCATGTGAAAAAGTTGTGTTAAAATGAAATTTTAAATAAGTTAAGGTATTTATAATGAAAGAAATTTTATGGCTTAAACTTCCGCTGCGACTCTTTGTCAAATACGAATTAGGGCGTAACAAGTTGGTATCAGAGCCCTGGTTTGAGAGAATCAAGTAACAAGAGGTAGATACTTGAACTCAAACCGGTGTGCTCTCGTGACCAAGAACCTGTACAATCTAAGACTCGATCGAGGCCTAAATGCAAAAGCGAATGTAAGTATGTATTAGATTATGTATTTGAAGGAAACTAATAGTATGTTATGTGCAAGGTAAGCGTAAGAGTTTGAAGAGGGTGATCCGTGAATGCAGAATAGGATGAACGCCAAGGCGGGCGAAGGTGCAACTAGGCAAATTAACCCCAGGTACACAATACTAAAATGTATGAGTACCGATGTCAAAATAAAAAGGAAGGGGTCTCCTTGGGAGGGTAATTATTAAACGAAAGGCCATGATGTGGTCTTGGGGAAGTTTTGGAAATATACACGAAACTGAAACCCATCTCTCGGGCATAAGGCGATGATTACACGAAGGCACGAAACTAGTGTGTGGATTGCGCACCTGGCCAGTACGCAAGAAGCATATGACGTTCGTGAGACCGTGGCAATTGTTGCAGGTATGCCCGGTAGAACGGGGTAGCAGACGGGCGCTATGTTGTAGCGAATGCGAATTAGCAAACCATTGCGGATTTGGTTATGCTAACGAAGGTTATGATAAGCTATGCGAGCCGACCGGTTCTAGCGAACAAGTTGAATAAGAATACGCTACCATCCGTTTTGAACGGGTGATTTTGAATGCTCTAATGAATGCTAGAAGCTTAATCCGTTATACGGATTGAAAGAAAAAGTTATGATTAAATGCGAAAAACCCAATTATTTGGGTAGTGGAAAATGTGTATGCTTAACTCTCGTTGAGAGTGTTTATGCCAAACCCAATTATTTGGGTAGTGGAATGTGTATGCTTAACTCTCCTTGAGAGTGTTTATGCCCAAACCCAATTATTTGGGTAGTGGAATATGTATGCTTAACTCTCGTTGAGAGTGTTTATGCCAAACCCAATTATTTGGGTAGTGGAATGTGTATGCTAAACTCTCCTTGAGAGTGTTTATGCCGAAACCCAATTATTTGGGTAGTCGAATGTGTATGCTTAACTCTCTTTGAGAGTGTTTATGCCAAACCCAATTACTTGGGTAGTCGAATGTGTAAGAAAGAAGAAAGCTCATATGTGGATGGAACTAAAATGAAGTGATTATGATTCGACAACTGAGATGACTAACTTTAAAATCTTGTTGCCGAAGGTAGGTAAAACTTTAAGTTTTTGTTAGAGCACATGTAAGGAAGAAAAGGTACGAATGATATGTTTGAAGCCGATAGTGTGTAAGTTAAGATTTTTCCTTAAGGCGGATGTGGGATTTTAAGTTCATATGATAGAATGTGAATTTACAAGCGTGTAGGAAGAAACGGGAGGTTAAACGGGTAAACGGTTCAAAAGATACGCGCGTTTTAGTGCGTTCGGACGACGAAACGGATCTGCAGATAAGGGGCTTTTCTAGAGGCCGTCGCCGACGGGTTCCCACCCCGTCGCCGACGGGCTCCCAAAAGTGTGAAAGAGGCCGACGGCCTAACCGACTGGTTACAGGTTAAATTGGACGACGGGCATTTTAAGAGGCCGTCGCCGACGGGTACCCACCCCGTCGCCGACGGGCTGTCTAGCCCACTTCTCCGTTTTGCTTAATTTTGCATTTCCAAATGATCCGTAACGCATTCCGATGATTCGTAAAGTTTCTATTGAGCATATAGGGATGTACATAAGTAGATAAGTATGTAAGTATGTTTATATGTAACTGTATATGTACGTAGAACTTATGCAAGTAGGTATGCGTGAAAGTATGTAAGTTTATAGTGTGGGAACAAGTACTAGTTATGTATGTATAAATGTATATGTATAGATATCGGTTTATGTAGGTACGCAAGTATTTATATAAGAGCACAAGCATCATGTGAATGAATATGAAGATGTGTACGTATGTATGCATGATGATATGTATGAGCGTATGCATGTATGTGAAAAATATAGGAAATGTGTGTACGTATGTAGATGTATAAGTATATGGGTATGTAAGTACATATATGATGTATGAGTAGAATGAAATAAATCGATTTATTTCGATTAGTAAATATATGAATGTAATATGCTTAAATAGGAAATTAGAAACAAGCCGTAGACTTAGGTTTGTATGAATAATAATTGTATACAATTGGAATAGATTCAATGAATGAAACGCTAGTGATGATATGTGTTAGGAGCTAGCATTATAAAGTAAAAGACACTAATAAGAGCTCTGGATCAGACCCTGACCCTTGTGTGATTATGAGAGTAAATTACTAATTTAAGAAGATAAGGGCAATGCGTACGATTATATTTATTCATGAATAAAACTTATGTAAAGATCTCGAATGCAATCATGATATACTAAGCATCGTGAATGGGTAATCGAGAAAGTGAGTGTAGTTCTGGTCTACTGAGAATAAGAAAGGTTTCGGGGACGAAACCTTCTTTAAGGAGGGTAGACTTGTAACGCCCCAAAATTTGAAAACATATATTTACCCTATGTTTTCACATGATGTAACACGAAATAAAATAACTAGGCCATTTAACCTAGTTAAAATACTTGGTAAAATAAGTATTGAATGAAATGGATGGCATTTGTGATGGTGTCACAAACTAGAGGGGCTAAACTTGAATAAGTGGGAAGTGTTTAAATCAAACACTTAACAAGTTTGAAGGGGGTGATGTGAAAGATTGTAATGAATTAAGGGTTAGTAGTGCCTAAACCCCAAACACACACTCTGTGCGTGTTCTGGGATCGATCAAGGGCAGGAGAAACAAGGGTTTACCCTTGTTCTTGGTAAAACTCATCAATTAGCAAGAGAATTCGATGTTAATCGGCTGCATGTCTTCAATTTTCGATCATCTAAGCATACCAAGCGAAGTGGTAAGTCGAATTTCTTGATTTGGTGAATTGTAGAAAAAGGGTTTCAACCCAATCATGAATCTGTGATATGATATGTCTAATTTGGATGTTAGGGTTACTCCCTAGAGTAGAAATCATGCTTGATTTTAGTTTAATTGAAAGAAAATTTTATAAACCCACTTGTAGTATAGAGATGATGATATGGAAGACTATACATGTTCAATGCTTGTGTGAGGTTGATGCGTGATGTTGTTGTAAGGAGTAATGGTTTGATAATGGTATGAAAAGTTATATGATTCTAGTTGAAATTGATAATCTATGTTGTGAACTAGGAAGAGTATGCATAAAACACTTGTACTATATGCTTAAATTGCTTGTACAATGTGCTTACAATGTTATATGCACGCCAAGTGTTCGATTAAATGCTTGAATGGGTAATATTATAAATTTAAATGAATTATGAAGTCTTGTGTTGCATGTAGAAAATTATGAAATTGGCCTTTTATATAAAAAGTGTTATGGAGTGCATACTATACGAGAATGCAAGAGTTATGTAAGTGTATGATTAAATGTATACAATGTCGTCCGTATAGTCGATTATGATGTTACGGGCATATGTTGATAAGTCGATAGTTACCTATGGTTAATAGTTGACTTTTGGAAGCCAATAAGCACAAGAAACATGATTTGACTCGTTATTGTAAAAGCAGGATTATAGGAAGTCGTTTGATACATGTTATGTTAATATGTGTTAATTTTGATTACCCGATGAATTACGTGTGTTGGAAAGGATATGAAGTTGATTAGATGTTTTGATACTTGTTAGAAATGACTAAGGAAAGTTAAGTATGAATTATGCGAATGATATGATTGTTACATGTACAAATGAGTATGCTAATAAGAGCGTGGTTTCGATGAAATGAAAGTATAGGGATCACGTCGTGACGGACTCAAGCATGAAAGGATAACGGGTCAAGAAAAGGCAAGAAAACGGATACGAGCACGAATGCATAAGGTAAGTGATTCCGTAATCACTTCTTAGTTGTTTATGTAATGTTATATGCAATTTAATTATATGTGATAATTGAGGTCGAATAGGAATGAATTGTATGATGTCAATGAAGTATTAAACGGATTTTAGTTTTGATCCGAGCAAGATAGGTGTGATTAAGAAATTGTAGCTAAGTAGTGGAATTGGTTACTTATGTAAGGAATTCCTTTGTTATTAAGGATAGAGCATAGTTGACTAAAATGCCCTTGATAGGTATATCGGGCAAACGACCTTAGAAGTCGTTTGGAAACGAGCTATTTGATTAGAGTAATGTCTTGGACAAGTATGAAAGCGAAGTATAGGGTTTGGTATGTCATAGTCCACTTAATGCGCAAATACCCATAACGGGTCAAAAATAAGCTTTTGAGCGAAAATGGGTTAAGAGGATGCAAGACGTCCGAGAATTTAATCTTTTATGATAGGTGCCAATGAAATTATTAAAGTTCTTATGAGATTGAGGTCAAATAAACTGATTATGTTGATAAATGCACGAACGGGTCAAATAGTTAGAAAATGATAATATGTCGAACGCACGTAAGTTAAGAATTTCCTTAAACCGAACGTGGGATTTCAAGTCCATATGATAGAGGATTAAATTACGATCACGTAGGAAAAAGAATCGGGTAAAACGGACAAGAAATGAGAAAGTTATGACCAAAACTGTAAAAATTCGTCATGCTGAAAGTTGCAGGTCTGAACCAGGCGCAAGGTTGCGCCCCCCTGGCACAAGGTTGCGCCCCTGACTGATGTCATCTGTATTGCGCCAGAACTGGCACAAGGTTGCGCCAGATTGGTTCCTTCTTGCGCTAATTGCTGGTTCTTTCATATTTTTCGCATTCTTCAACTCTAAACTTGTGTGAAGGCTATCTAAATACGTTATATGCATTATATAACTATATGTAAGTATGTGAGAATGTACGTGTAGATGTGTTTATGTTTGCATGTATGTTTTCGGGTGTATTTAAATAGATGTATGACTATACATATATGAAAGTATGTACATATGTAGTAAATGGGATTGGATGTACACAAAGGAATAAAGCTTGTATGTATGTATGTATGTATGTATGTATGTAAGTAAGTATGTATGTACATAAGTATGTATGCATGTATGTATGTAGGTATGAAATGAGTATGAACATACGTGTGTAGGTACTTATCCATGAAGTAGGATTTGTTGGTGCATGAAAGAAAGGATCTTGTATATATGCATATATATATGGCTCTAACATATTTTAATGGTCATGTTACTAATGGCGTGCCATGGTGAATGAAGTGTAACGCAGGAATAGCAAAGAAGTCTCACCGCGGGTCATATGATCAGATGGAAAGCCGGAATGTAAAGAGTTAACGGAACGAAAAATAAACGTAAATGAATTTTACATGTTTACGATGCGTACTGGTGTTTATGAATTTTATGTGGTGAGCGCAGGTAGTACGAGATACGAAGGATCTTCAAGGGATAGAGATCAAGGACCGAGTCACAAGACAGATTGTACGGGAACGTTGGTGTTGAAATTTAGAAAACCCATGTCATGTATTTAATTGTAAATGAGTCGGTTGATGACTTCATGTGAAAAAGTTGTGTTAAAATGAAATTTTAAATAAGTTAAGGTATTTATAATGAAAGAAATTTTATGGCTTAAACTTCCGCTGCGACTCTTTGTCAAATACGAATTAGGGCATAACAAGTTCACACCCGACCATTAGGCCAAATGGAGGAATGGTGGACCAATGACTGGCAATTCCAAAATATAGTCAATAGTCCCTATAGTTTTCTCCCACAGTTTGATCCAGAACCTATCCCTAATCCGCCAATGAGCTACGAAAATTTAGCTGAACTACGTCAGTTTGGTGAAGAACTGATAGGCACCGGGAATAGGATCCGGGAAATGGGGGAGCAGATCTCTTGGAAGTACGACGAGAGGGAGCGTCGTTACTGAAACTGCCAGTGAACCAAAAGATAGGATGGGTTTGGAGAAGTTTGTTTGTATTATAACTAATATAGTAAAACTGACTTTGTAAAATGGGCAATAAAACAATGTAAGATAACCAGTGTGTATTGAAGCAGGTATAATATATAAAACAAAATAGAAGTCAAGGCATCGACAATTTTGGCTATGCTTGCATGTTATACTGATCTATGTGTTTATCTGTGATTTTGGTATCAATAATTAGACACTAATAATTTCCATTAATATTAATTAGCAGATAGAAAACGCTAATAGTGAACCAATTAATGAAGTAAATCAGTCTGAGCAAAATCAGGAAGATCAATATATAACTAGACAAGATATTGAGCAGTTTATTGCTCAAGGGATAGCCAATGCTATTCCAGAAATTGTGGCTGCTGTTCAGAAACCAGCCGAACCACAATTAATTCCTAGTAAACGTACTCCGGAAGATAACGGCAGTAACAACATAAATGGAGGCGGCAATCATAATGATCATGATCCGCAACAGGCCCCACTCCTTAAGAGAATGAAAGCTGCAACACCTGGTTGCACTTACAAAGAATTTCTTGCCTGTAAACCCGAAGAATTTGCAGGTAATGAAGGGGCAACTGCAACACTGCGTTGGTTAGAGAAAACCGAGGCAATAATTGCAATAAGTAAATGTGCTGAAGAAGATCAAGTGATGTATGCTTCAAATCTATTCAAAGAAGGGGCGCTAGAATGGTGGAACACGGTGCTACAAGCAAAAGGAAGAAGGGTGGCCTATGCAATGAATTGGGAAGAATTTAAGAGTCTTGTAGAAAGAAAATTCTGTCCCGAATACGAGAAGGAACAAATGGCAAACAAGTTCCTGAGTCATCGTATGATAGGAGTAGACTGTCGAGGATATACTTCGACATTCTTCGAATATGCGAGAGTGGTACCTTCCCTGGCTTCGCCAGAACCGGTACTCATTTCCCGTTATATTTGGGGATTAATCGGAGAAATCCGTAACATCGTTAAAGCTGCGAGACCACGCACGATTGACGATGCTGTGGAATTAGCTAATACCTTAACCGATGAACTAGTCCGCACCAGAGAAGAAGATCGCAAGAAGGAATTGGCTCAGAAGATTACCCAAGGATTTCGTGTGGGTAATAATAGCAATAAATTCAAGAAAAGAGGAACCGGGCAATACTCGTCACCTCCTTTCTGCAGAAATTGCAAAAAGAAACACTATGGACAGTGCAATATATTTGGCAACTTCTGCAAGGCGAAAGGACATCGGGAAGAAGACTGCAGAAGGAAAACAAGAATCTGTTATAACTGCGGAGAAACAGGGCATATCAAACCTGAATGTCCTAAGTTAGCCCAACCAGCAGACAATAAAGCTAAAACGGCTGATGGAATAACCAAGAAGAATGCTCGCGCCTTCCAGCTAACCACTCAAGAAGCCGAACTTATTCCAGACGTGATAGCGGGTGCGTTCTTAGTGCATAACGTCTATGCAAAAGTATTATTTGACTCTGGTGCAAACCAAAGTTTCATTAATACTGCATTCTGCCAAGCTCTTAACTTACCTCTAACTACCCTTAGGCAGATTTATACAGTCGAAACGGCAGAAGGGAATTCTGTTAACATAGATAAGGTTCTGCAAGAAGGAAAGATAGAATTGTTAGGTCATAAGTTTTCTGCAAACCTGTTACCTATGAATTTAGCCGGATTTGATGTAGTATTAGGAATGGATTGGTTAATTACCAACCATGCTCGAATCCTGTGTGCTAAGAATTCCGTAGAAATCTGTACCCCCACAGGAGAAGTAATATTAATTTCAGGAGATAGACCTCGAAAGCCACTGAAATTCATTTCAGTAATGAAATTGGCTTGTTATTCAAGGAAACAAGAAATGGTGTATATGATTTCTGTAATCATTAACACTAAAAGTAAGGAACTCCAGGACATCCCTATAGTTTCAGAATACCCAGATGTTTTTCCTGAAGAATTACCTGGTTTACCACCTGATAGGGAAGTAGAGTTTAGAATTCATTTAATTCCAGGTACTACACCAATAGCTAAGACACCTTATCGATTAGCAACTACTGAAATGCTAGAATTGAAAAAGCAGTTAGATGAATTACTAAGCAAAGGATTTATACAACCTAGTTCATCCCCTTGGGGTGCACCAGTGTTGTTTGTGAAAAAGAAAGATGGATCAATGAGAATGTGTATCGATTATAGGGAATTGAATAAGGTTACAATTAAGAATCGATACCCACTACCTAGGATTGATGATCTTTTTGATCAATTGCAAGGAGCTAGGTATTTCTCTAAAATAGACTTAAGATCAGGATATCACCAGTTGAAAGTACAAGAGGAGGACATACCTAAAACTGCTTTCAGAACTAGGTATGGTCATTATGAGTTTACAGTCATGCCCTTTGGACTAACAAATGCTCCAGCCGCATTTATGGACATGATGAATAGGATCTGTAAACCATACTTGGATAAATTTGTGATCGTTTTCATTGACGATATACTTATTTATTCTACAAGTCAGGAAGAACATTGTGAGCACCTGCATGCACTCTTAACTTTGTTAAGAAAGGAAAAGCTTTATGCCAAATTCTCGAAATGTGAATTCTGGCTGCAGGAAGTACAATTTTTAGGTCATATGGTGAATCACGAAGGAATTCACGTAGATCCTGCTAAAATAGAAGCAATCACAAATTGGAAAGCTCCACGAACAGTTATGGAAGTTAGAAGTTTTCTAGGATTAGCTGGATACTATAGACGATTTATTAAAGATTTCTCTAAGATAGCTGTACCTTTAACTAAGCTAACCTGTAAAGCCATTAAGTTTGAATGGGGATCTAGACAAGAGGAAGCTTTTAGGATTCTAAAGCACAAATTGACAAATGCTCCAATTTTAGCTTTACCCGAAGGAACAGAAGACTTTGAAGTATACTGTGATGCTTCAAAATTAGGATATGGATGTGTGTTGATGCAACGCAAAAAGGTAATTGCGTAAACCTCTAGACAATTGAAAAAGCACGAAGAGAATTACACAACTCATGACCTAGAGTTAGGAGCCATAATTTTTGCCCTTAAAATTTGGAGACATTATCTGTATGGAAGTAAGTTTACTATCTATACGGACCATAAGAGTTTAAGGTATATATTTGGGCAAAAAGAGTTAAATATGAGACAAAGAAGGTGGATGGAAATCTTAAGTGATTACGACTGTGATATTCAATATCACGAAGGAAAGGCAAACGTAGTCGCAGACGCCTTAAGTCGTAAGTATCATGAAAAACAAAAGCGAGTCCATGCTCTTAGGTTAAATCTACAACTAGATTTAATGGAACAATTGAAGAAAATTCAGGGAACGGCAATTAAGGACGATGCCGAAGGAATGAAAGGTTACCTAAAGGAATTAGAACAAGGAAAAGATGGAATTTGGAGATTCCACAAGAAACGAATTTGGGTACCTAAGCAAGGAGAATTAAGAAATAAGATTTTAGAAGAATCTCATAAATCAAGGTATACTGTACATCCAGGAAATAATAAGATGTACCAAGATTTAAGAAATAATTTTTGGTGGATAGGAATGAAAAAGGATATAGCCGAATACGTATCTAAGTGTTTAACCTGTTCACAAGTTAAAGCCGAACATCAGAAACCTTCAGGACTACTACAACAGTTAGAAATGCCTGTATGGAAACGGGAACTCATAACAATGGATTTTGTTACTAAGTTACCCAAAACCAGAAAAGGTAATGATGCTATTTGGGTAATTGTGGATCGATTAACCAAATCAGCTCATTTTCTACCAATGAAGGAAACCTTTAGCATGGAAAGGTTAGCCAAGTTGTATGTAGATGAGGTAGTATCCTTACATGGAGTCCCACTCTCCATTGTATCGGATAGAGATAGTCGTTTCACTTCCCGTTTCTGGACAAGTTTCCAAGAAGCAATGGGAACTCGACTTAATTTAAGTACCGCATATCATCCTCAAACAGACGGACAAAGTGAAAGGACGATACAAACTGTCACACCCCAATTTTCCACGTGTCACCGGTGGGCCCGGTGGGGAGCATAGTGACGTAGTTGGCGTCATCATAGACAAACAACACAATATATATAAATGCACAGCGGAAGCAAAAGATAAATATATTACATTCCGAATATAAGTAATGTCAAAGTATTACAACGGAAGGTAAAGGATCCACAGGCGGATCAATAAAAGATAACTGTTCAATAGACTTTAGGCATCTAGGACTTGCAAGATTCCCTAGTGACGCCCCGAGCTCCCAGCCAATTACGCATAGTACCTGTCACTTAACCTTTTGGAAAAATACGTCAGTTTACACTGGTAAATACAATTAACTGACTCATTTTGGAAAAAGAGTTTGAAAAGTAATTTGAGTGCAAACGGCACAAAATATCTTGACACATTGATTAAAATGCACAGAGGCAAAATTAATCTTTATACTTGGGACAATTTTATTAATAAAAATCTTGTATCCGATTTACATGGTTGTCCAACATTTAGGGCCGGTGATTATACAATACAAGCCGGACAAGATTAATCGACACACCACAAATATAATCTCACAAGAAGAAAATCTCACGAGTGAGTATACGTTATACATATGCAACAGGAGGTGTTCTGCCTACACCTTGTGCTTACGTCGTGGCCATTCACTTTTTAAAATGAGCCAAGGATATCCAGGACACGGTCATTAACCCCCAATGTTATTTGTTATCAATCAACACAGATTAAAACGGGATTATGCAATTTAATCATCTCCGATTAAACAGTTTCTACACCCGACCAAGCGGTATTTTTATAATACCGTATCCCAAGCCCGTATAAGGGAAAATAAGTTAAAATGTATTTACCTGAGCTAGCTCCTGTCTTAAATAGCAAGAATAATAACTCAGCCGTATTCCTAAGTAAGCGTAGGTACAATTTACCGGGAAGCTCTAGTCTGGACGATGGTATAAATAACCAATTAGAATACTAACGGGTCTTTAATTCAGCCTAAGCTTTGACCGGTTAGTTTTAAGGATCACACGGTTTAAACGCACGATTAAGCGAAAGACCGGATGGAATGTGATTTAGACCCGACAAGCTTGAATACTTGTATAATATGGGTATACTAAATACATTCTGGATTTTGAGATAGAAATGATAACGTTTGACCCGGTTCGGTCAATTTACGCAAACTAGTTACGTAACCCGAATCGAACGCAAAAAGGGCGATACGGGTAGCCAAATGATTCAAATGCAAGTTCCCTGATATAAAGTGCTTAAAATATGATATTATATCAGTAAGTTATGTTCTAAATTGCCCGAGATAATTTTAAACTCAATTTACGCCTTAGGAGGGCGTTTTGGTCCTTTAAACGATAATAAAAGAGTAAAATTAGAAATCTGAGTTTCGGGTCTGGTTCATACAGTAAATATACTTAATATAACATATTATATCAGTAGGGTATAACCCATATATCAAATTTACCATTTAAAAACAAACTATGCACCGTAGGGGTATTTTAGTAAATTCATAAGGGCTAAAACTGCCAAAACTGGAAACCTGGGTTCAAAATATTATACTTACTGTTATTATATGAAAATATGCTAAACACATCAGTAGGTATAAGTTTTATAGGTTTAAAACGAGCATAACGCTTACTATGCGCTTAAAACGCTAAATATGCGATTTAAGGGCGTTTTCGGGTTTTCGCGATAAACCTGAGATTTTTATATTTCCAGAACACTTAAAATAATTTATTTAACATTTAAAATCAGTAGAAAAAGGTTTCGGGTCAAAAGGATATGTAAAACTCATTTTATGGCCTAAACGGTCAAAACCGACATAAGCCGAAATGACTAAGCGATTTAAGATCCGTTCAGCCAAAAATTAAATAAAAATCATCTAAAATCCCAAAATATTATAATACATCAGTTGGTAAAAAGTTTCGCATCAAAACGTGGCCAGAAACGGGTTCTACGCGAAAAGGGCCGTTTATGTAAATTTATAATATAGTTTTACGCTAATGGCCATAACTCACAATCTGGACCACCAACTGATCCGAAATTTTCGGTGCAAGTTTATGTAACAAAAATAAAGATTTCTACTCTTTCACTTTTCCAAAAATCACGTTTTATATCAAAAAGGGCAAGAAAGTCAACTTTATGCATAAATCGGAAACATGCATTCGAATAGGCTAAACATAGACTTCAATAACGAAAATTCCAGAAAGTTTCACCAAAATAAAAATGGTCAAAAATGCTTTTCAATACAGATCTCAAACATGCATGTATGAATCCGAATCGATAGTCTACGAAATAACCGTTTTACAAGACTTTCGGTTCCGATTCGTGTCTATACTATAGATTGTCGAGTGAATGATGATTAGAACACATTCTCATATTTATTACAAGTCATTTTTAATGATCAATCAGGTTGCATGTCATCTATATCATTAATCATGTTATTTTTCACCAAAATCGTTTCTGTTGACTTTTTAGAAATAGGTTTGACTCGACATTTAGCATGCATGTAGTGGGAATCAGTATGTACCCTTTAGAGGGTTTGTTTCCCACATAAATACCAATCCATAACAAGTTTCAATTCGAGAAATGACTGAAAGGAACTCGTTTAATCAGAAAGTCAAAGGTTATGAACACCCAGTTTGACTTTTAGCAATTAACACAACATGAATGGATTAAATAACGAATTGAAGGCTTACAAGAGTCCTATAGATGTTATATGATCACTAGAAGTCGGCCTTGTTGATCAGAATTCCTCCAGAGAAGCTTTGAGAGCTCTTGCAAGTCTTGGTGTTCTTGTTTACTAGGGTAAATGATCACAAATGGATGCAAATTCGGATTTAAAGCAGGGAATTGAGGTTTACTGTTGTAATAGGCTTGCATGAAAGGTTATTGGTGCAAGAGGAGGTGCAAACAACTGTATCCCACTCGAATTCGGACCCAAATCAGCCCCAAATACGTTTTCTGTTCGCTGGGCAACCCACGCGGCCCGCTTGGGCATTCCCAGGCGGGTCGCCTGACCCCTCTGATCAGCCAACAACTTTCCTCAATTGACAGAAATGGTCCCTGTGCTTGTACGTGATGTTTCGGCTACTTTTCTCGACCCGTAAACCCCCAAACTTGGTTTCTAAGAACCTTAGGACTTTTACCAACATGGTAATGCCCTCGGATAACTTTGCGCTCAACCGAAAAGCCCTGAAATTCGACGTTGACGCTTTTAGTCCCTTAATTACGGTTTTGGCCATAACTTTCTCATACGTTGACGAAACTTCATGAAATTTTTACCACATATTCTAGTGAGTATATTTTAGCTATACAAAGCTTCGGGTCTGCCAAAAGTTCACTCAGAGGTATAAATTAAACATGTTGACACTTTTGGCCCCTATAGTTTACAATACATCACTTATGTGCAATTTCCGCGTCGTATGATCCATCAACCATCCGTTAAATGTTATAAACATTATGTGGGGTTATCATAGAGCCTATTTATCCATTGTTGACACTTTGGACCCTTACGTTCCATAGTTTTCACTGTTTGTCACTTTTAGTCCCTCTAAAGTATGTTTTCACATACCGGAACCTTATGACACGTGTCAAGACATTATTGGACGAAATTTTTCGAGGTGTTACATCCTCACCCCCTTAAAAGAAATCTCGTCCCCGAGATTTACTGAAACAATTGGGGATATTTCTCTTTCATCGTGGATTCCACTTCCCACGTATATTCGGGACCTTTACGGGCATCCCATTTGACCTTAACAATAGGCACGTGCTTCCTTCGAAGCTTCTTCACCTGTCGATCCTCAATCGACAAAGGTTTTTCCACAAACTTTAGACTCTCGTCTATGTGTATATCTGTATGCGGTATAACCAGTGATTCGTCAGCGAAACACTTCTTCAAATTACAGATGTGGAACACATTATGAATAGCGCTAAATTCTTCAGGCAAGTCTAACTTGTAAGCAACTGCCCCGACACGTTCGATTATTTTGAAAAGCCTATGTACCTCGGGCTTAGCTTGCCTTTCTTTTCAAATCGCATCACACCTTTCCAAGGTGATACCTTAAGTAACACTTTTTCACCTACTTTGACGTGAAAATCTTTGCGCCTTGGATCCGTATTCGATACGGGTTTATCATTATATCACAAGTCTTCCAACCGTTATGTGATAGTGCTTCTTGACTTATTGGCGAAACATATCCCTTAATCCTTAGGGTGCAATACATCGCGAGTTCCACCAAGCTCCTTAAATAAGCTTTTAGCTCATAAGTTATATGAGCTATGATACATTCGATTCCTTCGAATAATTTTTTTATATATAATCAGAGTTTAACTAGCCTGATACTTATTAATTTGGCACACCCTTCCAGAGTGATGTCTTTGATGAACCTTATTTCTTAACAAGGACTTAGGAGGGTTGCTATTTTCACAACTCTTTGATTTTTCTGTCAAAACCGGCAATCTTACAGATGATCATGGATTTGCCTGATCTTATTCGTTGTTTCCAAGGCAACTATCAGACCGGATGATTGGACTTACCAATCTTCTATTTAGCAATAGATAATTAACATTCCATCTAAGCAAGGTCTCCAAAGGAGTAGCCTTGAGACTTATACATCACTATTATAGAAATGCTTATCTTAATGAGAGATGGTTCTTCCAACCATTACTTAAAACTAGTCTTAAGGGGTAGTTAATTCTCTCAGTTAGTCGAACAATCGACGATCCTGGGCAGCTGATGGAAATTCTTAATTGTTGCTTAATTTGGGTTGTGGTATTCAATGCATCAGCAGAATGAACCTTCTTTCTTAATTAACAATACCGATTTCTTCAGGATATCGAGTTAGGCTATATGAATCCTTTATTTTAAAACTTACTTAATCGGGGTTTCGGTTCTTCCAATGATGGTACTAGCTACCTTGAAGGTTTCATAATAGGATAACCCGAAATGGGATATAGATCTTAACTCTACTTGCCTCTCAAGAGGTGAACATGGTAATTCTTATAAGGAAGCTAATTATGACACATAAAGATGTCAGAGATTTCCGTACTCTCAGGCTTTGGCTCATCTGTCGCTGTCGGTGTCAGATAATGACACATTCCTTTTACCATTGCAAAGATGCCCTAAGTAGAGATACTTATAAGGACATTTTTATATTGGATATCTTCTTTGAATACTACTAGTCGACTTTAGTACTATATGACTATTGGGATATCTTCGGGGATCCCATGCATTAAACCTCCATACTGATCAGGCATGGAAGCAATCTATGGGACACACTAGGATACGCAAATCCTCATATGGTACTCTTATCAAACATAGTTTGGCATTCGCAGACGATAGAAAACAATGAGAAAATAATAAAATAAAATAAATAATATATATATTATCGTACTCTTTCTGGGGAAGAGTACTCCAGAGTCTTATGAAAGGATTTTCTCCGAGGATGGGAGAGAGGTCATTAAAGATTCCATTGGTAATTCATACCTCATATTTAATATATGGAGTCCTTATGAAGAGTTTAAAAAAAAATTTGATATACCTATAGTTCACGAAGGATTTACTGGTATCCGAACCCAAAATAAAACTCTTAGCATTTAAATTACTGATAAAACGACAAGGAATTGTACCTGATGTCATTATTTATGGGCCAGCTTAGGCATCTTAAGCGCTTTCAATTTTTGGCTTTACTTCCTCTGCCGCATTTCCTTTGACATATTTAGGGCACGTAGTCTTGATGTGGCCTTTCTCATTACAGCCAAAACAAACTGCATTCTTCATGTCCTTACAGTCCAATGCTTTATGTCCCTTAGACTTGCAGATCCCACAAACCCTGGGCTGTGATTTGGATCTTAGTTTGAGTCTGCATTTCCCATAATGGCGCTTCTTGCAGGTCTTACATACTGGTTTCTTGTCAGACTTTTGTTTGTTCTTTTTCTTAGAACTCTGGGAGTTATCTACCTCCCTTTTCCTTTTAAGTTCATCCTTTGCATCCGAGGCATGAACGAGTTCCTCCTTAAGAGCAAGGAAATGTGGTCCTAGATAAAACTTGGACCGAGCATCATGGGGCTCCTTTAACTTTTTCACAGCCTTCTTCACAGCTTTTCCAACGGCTGCGTCTATCATATTTTGAAGAACATCTTTGGAAATTCTAAGGTTTACAATTTCAGCATCATTAGCATGTGTCGCGTCATCAATGGCGCGATTGACTGTTATCTTACCCGAGTTTGCCATACTTGATATTGGTTCCTAATACCAATAAAACAATTTCTTAGTTGAAATCCAACAACTGCTATTTTTCACTCTGATGGCCTTAATGTATACTAACCATGGTATCAAACACCTACACAGGCTATTATAGCACTAACATTCTTAATGAACGTTATTTAAAACATATTAACATTACTTAGCCTAGGTCGCAAAAGACCATCAATGGCATTAAAGGTTTGGACCTAGTCCATTACCTTTCTGACAGAGGATCAAAACGTCACATCTGTCTTTATTATTTTAAAGAATTTAGGTAGCTTGAAAGCTTGCCATAGGAATATCAGAAAAGAGTGATTCCTATTTAGATATAAAATATCCATCTAAGGTTTGTTGGAGCATTTTCTAAAGTATCATCGGCCAGTTCCTTCTTCATATAAAATGACCGAAGTCCTACTAAGACGGAGACAACAGTTCTCAACAATGATCGTTCATTATTATTGAATCACATGTGTCAGTATCAATTAAATTTCTGCATAAACTGCTTGATAAGGAAAAGTACCTGCTATATAGTTATCCTTCCTAGCATTCATCCGGAAGACTCATGCATTTGTTTTCCTGGCCTCTCAGGCTTCTTTATAAGCTTTGGGCAGTTGGTTTTGATGTGCCCTTCCTCGTTACAGTTGTAGCATGTGGCGTTCTTTAACCCCTTGCAATCTAAGGTTTTGTGGCCTTTGGTCTTGCAAATTCCACACAATTTAGCGCGTGGGTCTATTGTACATCTTCCAAAATGTTGCTTTTTGCAGTTATTGCATTTGGGTCTGTTATCAGACTGACTCGAGTTCTTCCTAAGCTCGGAATCTTTCCCACGCTCCGAGCTTCCCTTCTTCTTCTTGTTAGTTTGATGAGAGTTTTCCTCCTCTCTTTCTCTTCTTCTCTCGCCAGAAGCCTTAACAGACTTAATTCTGATTGCATCTAAGGTGAGAGATAAGGATAAGTCCACCGCGGACCTATATGTGGTTGGCCTAGATGCTTTAACATTCCCTTTTATTTCTGGTGCTAGGCCCCCAATGAAACGCGCTATGCGTTTAGGTTCAGGGGTGACTAAATAAGGAACTAGGCGGGACATAGTGTTGAAACTTGTCACATATGCCGGACAATTCAAATCTTCCATGACCAAGGTCAAGAAGTCTGATTCTATCTTTTCTACTTCATGCTGAGGGCAATAGTTTTCCTTGACTAAAGCAGCAAATTGATCCCAAGATAAGTTGTAGAGTAGAACTTTCCCCGTGGCTTGGAGCAATGATCTCCACCATGCCAACGCTTCTCCTTTAAATGATTGTGAAACAAATTTCACAACGTCTTGCTCCGCACAACCGCTGATGTCGACAACAGCGTCCATCTCATCGAGCCATGTTATGCAATCGATGGCCCCATTTTCTCCTGTAAAGTCTCTGGGCTTGCAGGAGATAAAATATTTATATGAACAGGTCTTAACTGGTGCCTCTTGATGAAACACAACTTGTCTAGACGGAACACTCCTTTGATTTGACAAGTTATGGTCATCGTCCTTCCTTGACTCATGTGTTTCAGGAGGGGGCTTACTACGAGCCATAGATAGAGTCTTGGAGTGGGTATCATTTGATTCATCATTCTGTCGATCAAGAGCTCGAGTAACAGCGTAATCTATCATTGCCTGCAGTTCTGCTCCAGTTACACTAATTCTGGTAGTATCATTGCTCTCCTTCAAACGACTGTTAACTTCATCTAATCCAGCCATGTAGCTTGATTGCTACATAATTATTAACAATGATTTATTCAGAGATTATTATGGAATCATCATCTTTGACGATTTATCAACCATGGTAATATAAACCATATTGGTTAACTTGTTGGTTATGTTTAATTAGTATTTTCCATTATAATTTATCCTAGTTATAAAACATTAAGGATATTAAAGTGGCGCATAAGGCCTAGTCACAAGGACAGTTCTAAATTTTTGTAAGCCATGATTCCAGAGAATTGAGGCATTTAAGGTTCGAATCACGTTCATTACCTTCTATTGACAGGGAGTTGTAGACTTCAACTGTCTTTTGTCCTTTAGGACAATAGGCATAGCCCGTGGGCGTTCCCCTCTTGAGGGATGGTTATAATATGATCATCTTCTCAGATGCTATTTGTCGAGATCGTATGGATCCTACCGACTATTATGCTTGGACCTGGTCCAACACTTTTAGACAGGAGGTCAAAGACCACCACTGTCGTTGTCTTATCGGACAACAAGTTTAGCCCGGAGGCACTTCATCACTATCGGATGTTTATAATGTGATCATCTTATAGGATGACACAAGCCATGATTTCTAAATCACTAGGCTAGATAAGAAAATTGGAAGAATCCAATATAAGTTTGATTGTTGTGATTTATCGAATCACATTTGTCAGGAGTGCTAACACGTTCTTAGGTGTTAACAAGGATCTGAATCCCTTGGGTAGGTTTCACCATCTTGGCCGCGTAGGCTAGATTTCACCTTTTAGATTCTTTTTAAAAATACCTACTGGCAGGGAAGGAAGGATATTTATTTTATTCAGGATTTTATCATAAATCCTAATTTATAAGTTAATAATAGCACAAATGGCCTAGTCGCGTAGACAAGTTAATTTATAAGCCATGATCGTCTGGGATCGAGGCATTTAGTAATAGCACAAAAGGCTTAGTCACGCGGACAAGTTTAATTTATAAGCCATGGTCGTCTGGGATCAAGGCATTTAGTAATAGCACAAAAGGCTTAGTCACGCGGACAAGTTTAATTTATAAGCCATGATCGTCTGGGATCAAGGCATTTAGTAATAGCACAAAAGGCTTAGTCACGCGGACAAGTTTAATTTATAAGCCATGATCGTCTGGGATCAAGGCATTTAGTAATAGCACAAAAGGCTTAGTCACGCGGACAAGTTTAATTTATAAGCCATGATCGTCTGGGACCAAGGCATTTAGGTGTGAATCAAGTTCATTACCTTTTCTTGACAGGGAGTCATAGACCACCACTGCCTTCTGTCTTATATCACAATTAGTATGGCCCGTAGGCGCTACATCACTATTGGATGTTTAATAAGTTTGGCCCGTAGGCACTACATCACTAATGGATGTTTTAAATAAGTTTGGCCCGTAGGCATTACAAGATAATTATGTCCTTATAAGGACTAATAAGGAAAACGATTTTCAGTAAAAGGAGTTTCTTCTTCATCTCATTTCTGAATGCTTTCTCCTTGTATGTTCGTTCCATTTTAGCCGCGGTACGAGGCTCAGCATCTCGGGTTCCGGTGTGGAGAACTCCTATTACGGCTTCTTCGCTTAACGACGTATCAAAAAAAAAATAGTCGGAAGCAGTAAATTCCAGATTAGAATCGGGAGTATTCCTATGTTAAGTCTAGACTCAAGTATGTGCAATTGTGTCACTGAGATTAAACACATTAGGATAGTGTTTAATTCACTCAGCGTTGGCTCTGATACCAACCTGTCACACCCCAATTTTCCACGTGTCACCGGTGGGCCCGGTGGGGAGCATAGTGACGTAGTTGGCGTCATCATAGACAAACAACACAATATATATAAATGCACAGCGGAAGCAAAAGATAAATATATTACATTCCGAATATAAGTAATGTCAAAGTATTACAACGGAAGGTAAAGGATCCACAGGCGGATCAATAAAAGATAACTGTTCAATAGACTTTAGGCATCTAGGACTTGCAAGATTCCCTAGTGACGCCCCGAGCTCCCAGCCAATTACGCATAGTACCTGTCACTTAACCTTTTGGAAAAATACGTCAGTTTACACTGGTAAATACAATTAACTGACTCATTTTGGAAAAAGAGTTTGAAAAGTAATTTGAGTGCAAACGGCACAAAATATCTTGACACATTGATTAAAATGCACAGAGGCAAAATTAATCTTTATACTTGGGACAATTTTATTAATAAAAATCTTGTATCCGATTTACATGGTTGTCCAACATTTAGGGCCGGTGATTATACAATACAAGCCGGACAAGATTAATCGACACACCACAAATATAATCTCACAAGAAGAAAATCTCACGAGTGAGTATACGTTATACATATGCAACAGGAGGTGTTCTGCCTACACCTTGTGCTTACGTCGTGGCCATTCACTTTTTAAAATGAGCCAAGGATATCCAGGACACGGTCATTAACCCCCAATGTTATTTGTTATCAATCAACACAGATTAAAACGGGATTATGCAATTTAATCATCTCCGATTAAACAGTTTCTACACCCGACCAAGCGGTATTTTTATAATACCGTATCCCAAGCCCGTATAAGGGAAAATAAGTTAAAATGTATTTACCTGAGCTAGCTCCTGTCTTAAATAGCAAGAATAATAACTCAGCCGTATTCCTAAGTAAGCGTAGGTACAATTTACCGGGAAGCTCTAGTCTGGACGATGGTATAAATAACCAATTAGAATACTAACGGGTCTTTAATTCAGCCTAAGCTTTGACCGGTTAGTTTTAAGGATCACACGGTTTAAACGCACGATTAAGCGAAAGACCGGATGGAATGTGATTTAGACCCGACAAGCTTGAATACTTGTATAATATGGGTATACTAAATACATTCTGGATTTTGAGATAGAAATGATAACGTTTGACCCGGTTCGGTCAATTTACGCAAACTAGTTACGTAACCCGAATCGAACGCAAAAAGGGCGATACGGGTAGCCAAATGATTCAAATGCAAGTTCCCTGATATAAAGTGCTTAAAATATGATATTATATCAGTAAGTTATGTTCTAAATTGCCCGAGATAATTTTAAACTCAATTTACGCCTTAGGAGGGCGTTTTGGTCCTTTAAACGATAATAAAAGAGTAAAATTAGAAATCTGAGTTTCGGGTCTGGTTCATACAGTAAATATACTTAATATAACATATTATATCAGTAGGGTATAACCCATATATCAAATTTACCATTTAAAAACAAACTATGCACCGTAGGGGTATTTTAGTAAATTCATAAGGGCTAAAACTGCCAAAACTGGAAACCTGGGTTCAAAATATTATACTTACTGTTATTATATGAAAATATGCTAAACACATCAGTAGGTATAAGTTTTATAGGTTTAAAACGAGCATAACGCTTACTATGCGCTTAAAACGCTAAATATGCGATTTAAGGGCGTTTTCGGGTTTTCGCGATAAACCTGAGATTTTTATATTTCCAGAACACTTAAAATAATTTATTTAACATTTAAAATCAGTAGAAAAAGGTTTCGGGTCAAAAGGATATGTAAAACTCATTTTATGGCCTAAACGGTCAAAACCGACATAAGCCGAAATGACTAAGCGATTTAAGATCCGTTCAGCCAAAAATTAAATAAAAATCATCTAAAATCCCAAAATATTATAATACATCAGTTGGTAAAAAGTTTCGCATCAAAACGTGGCCAGAAACGGGTTCTACGCGAAAAGGGCCGTTTATGTAAATTTATAATATAGTTTTACGCTAATGGCCATAACTCACAATCTGGACCACCAACTGATCCGAAATTTTCGGTGCAAGTTTATGTAACAAAAATAAAGATTTCTACTCTTTCACTTTTCCAAAAATCACGTTTTATATCAAAAAGGGCAAGAAAGTCAACTTTATGCATAAATCGGAAACATGCATTCGAATAGGCTAAACATAGACTTCAATAACGAAAATTCCAGAAAGTTTCACCAAAATAAAAATGGTCAAAAATGCTTTTCAATACAGATCTCAAACATGCATGTATGAATCCGAATCGATAGTCTACGAAATAACCGTTTTACAAGACTTTCGGTTCCGATTCGTGTCTATACTATAGATTGTCGAGTGAATGATGATTAGAACACATTCTCATATTTATTACAAGTCATTTTTAATGATCAATCAGGTTGCATGTCATCTATATCATTAATCATGTTATTTTTCACCAAAATCGTTTCTGTTGACTTTTTAGAAATAGGTTTGACTCGACATTTAGCATGCATGTAGTGGGAATCAGTATGTACCCTTTAGAGGGTTTGTTTCCCACATAAATACCAATCCATAACAAGTTTCAATTCGAGAAATGACTGAAAGGAACTCGTTTAATCAGAAAGTCAAAGGTTATGAACACCCAGTTTGACTTTTAGCAATTAACACAACATGAATGGATTAAATAACGAATTGAAGGCTTACAAGAGTCCTATAGATGTTATATGATCACTAGAAGTCGGCCTTGTTGATCAGAATTCCTCCAGAGAAGCTTTGAGAGCTCTTGCAAGTCTTGGTGTTCTTGTTTACTAGGGTAAATGATCACAAATGGATGCAAATTCGGATTTAAAGCAGGGAATTGAGGTTTACTGTTGTAATAGGCTTGCATGAAAGGTTATTGGTGCAAGAGGAGGTGCAAACAACTGTATCCCACTCGAATTCGGACCCAAATCAGCCCAAAATACGTTTTCTGTTCGCTGGGCAACCCACGCGGCCCGCTTGGGCATTCCCAGGCGGGTCGCCTGACCCCTCTGATCAGCCAACAACTTTCCTCAATTGACAGAAATGGTCCCTGTGCTTGTACGTGATGTTTCGGCTACTTTTCTCGACCCGTAAACCCCCAAACTTGGTTTCTAAGAACCTTAGGACTTTTACCAACATGGTAATGCCCTCGGATAACTTTGCGCTCAACCGAAAAGCCCTGAAATTCGACGTTGACGCTTTTAGTCCCTTAATTACGGTTTTGGCCATAACTTTCTCATACGTTGACGAAACTTCATGAAATTTTTACCACATATTCTAGTGAGTATATTTTAGCTATACAAAGCTTCGGGTCTGCCAAAAGTTCACTCAGAGGTATAAATTAAACATGTTGACACTTTTGGCCCCTATAGTTTACAATACATCACTTATGTGCAATTTCCGCGTCGTATGATCCATCAACCATCCGTTAAATGTTATAAACATTATGTGGGGTTATCATAGAGCCTATTTATCCATTGTTGACACTTTGGACCCTTACGTTCCATAGTTTTCACTGTTTGTCACTTTTAGTCCCTCTAAAGTATGTTTTCACATACCGGAACCTTATGACACGTGTCAAGACATTATTGGACGAAATTTTTCGAGGTGTTACACAAACCCTGGAAGACATGCTCCGAGCATGTGTAATTGACTTTGGTGGTAATTGGGATAGCCATTTGCCATTAATTGAATTCTCCTATAACAATAGTTATCATTCGAGCATTGAAGCTGCTCCATTCGAAGCACTGTATGGACGCAAGTGCAGAACTCCCGTTTGTTGGGCAGAGATAGGAGAAAGTCAGTTATCAGGTCCAGAGATTGTGCAAGAAACTACTGATAAGATAACTCAAATCAAGGAAAGACTGAAGACTGCTAGAGATCGCCAGAAAAGCTATGCGGACAATCGCCGTAAGCCGTTAGAATTTCAATTCGGAGACAAAGTTCTATTAAAAGTATCTCCTTGGAAAGGAGTAGTACGATTTGGTAAGAAAGAAAAACTGAGTCCAGGTATGTTGGACCATTCCCAGTGATCCAACAAATAGGACCAGTAGCTTATCGGTTACAACTACCAGAAGAATTAACTGGAGTACATGATGTGTTTCATGTATCCAACCTCAAGAAATGTCTATCAGACGAATCCCTGGTAGTACCTCTTCAAGATATAGAGGTAAATGAAAAGCTGAAATTCATAGAGAAACCCCTACAAATAGAAGATCGGAAGATTAAGTTTCTCAAACACAAACGACTAGTGCTAGTGAAAGTCAAATAGGAATCCAAGAGAGGACCAAAGTACACTTGGGAACTGGAATCAGAGATGAAGCGAAAGTACCCTCATCTATTTCAGTAAATCTCGAGGACGAGATTTTTCTTAAGGTGTCACACCCCGAATTTCCACGTGTCACCGGTGGGCCCGGTGGGGGTAACGTGACGTAGTTGATAACATCATAGTCAAACAACACAATATATAAATGCACAGCGGAAGCAGAAATAGATTCATTTCAACTTTACATAAACGTAATATTTAATATCACAAGTAGTTGAAACGGATCCACAGGCGGATCAAATAAAATAAGATAAATGTTCAACAGACTTTAGACGCCTAGAACTTGCAAGATTCCTTACTAACGCCCTGAGCAGCTTCCAGCCTATTACGTACTTGTACCTGTCACTTAGACTTTGGAAAATACGTCAGTTTTCACTGGTAAATACACTCAACTGACTCATTTGAAAAGAGTTTATGAAAATTGGTTTAGGCGCACAAGGCACAAAACTATTTTGACACTTGATTAAAATGCACAAGGCAATATTAATCTTTTATACTTGGGACAAACTATATCTCATGTTATCAGTTTTACATAACTTGCTCTACATACGGGGCCCGGTCCTATGCCGGTTCAAGATTAACCGACACACCACTATTCCCTTATTGGGAATCCCATATTGGGTATAATCAAGTAATAAGCATAAAGCATCTGTCAGGTGTATGCCTACACCCCGTGCTTAGGTCGTGGCCATTTGCAATTAATGAGTCAAGGATATCCAGGACACGGTCGCATTAACCCCCAATGTTTCAGTCAAGCAATACGAATTAAAACAGGTTATTTGAATTTCCCGACACATTGGTCTTCGAATCCCATACCTGACCATGCGGTATTTATATTACCGTATCCCAAGCCCGTAATAGGGAAAATAAGTTAAGAGTATTTACCTGAGCTAGCTCCTGTCTTAAATAGCAAGAATTTTAATAACTCAGCCGTATTCACTTAAGTAAGCGTAGGTACAATTTACCGGAAGGCTCTAGTCTGGAACGATGGTATAAATAACCAATTAGAATACTAACGGGTCTTTAATTTAAGCCTAAGCTTAGACCGGTTAGTTTTAAGGAATTATACGGTTCAAGCGCATGATTAAGCGAAGACCGGATAGAACGTTATTTAGACCCGACAAGTTTGAATACTTGTATAATATGGGTATACAAAATACATTCTGGATTTTGAGACAAAAATGATAACGTTTGACCCGTTTCGGTCAATTTACGCAAACTAGTTACGTAAACCGAACCGAACGCAAAAAGGGCATTACGGGTAGTCAAATAAGTCAAATGCAAGTTCCCGGAGGTAATATGCTTTAAATATGATATAATATCAGTAAGTTATGTTCTATATTGCCCGGAATACTTTTAAACTCAGTTTATGCCTTATAAGGGCATTTTGGTCATTTAAAAGATTATAAAAGAGTCAAATTAGAAATCTGAGTTTCGGGTCTGGTTTATACAGTAAATATACTTAATATAACATATTATATCAGTAGGGTATGACCCATATACCAAATTTATCATTTAAAACCAAACTATGCACCGTAGGGGTATTTTAGTAATTTCACAAGGGCTAAAACTGCCAAAACTGGAAATCTGAGATCATATACTTATACTCACTGTTATTATATGAAAATATGCTAAACACATCAGTAGGTATAGGTCTTATATGTTTAAAACAAGTATAACGCTTACTATGCGCTTAAAATGCTAAATATGCGATTTAGAGCCGTTTCCGGGTTTATATATGAAAGCTGAGATTTTTATATTTCCAGAAGGCTCATAATAATTTATTCAACAATTAAAATCAGTAGAAAAAGGTTTCGGGTCAAAAGGATGTGTAAAACTCATTTTATGGCTAAAACGGTCAAAACCGACATAAGCCGAAATGACTAGGCGATCTAGGATCCGTTCAGCCAAAAATTAATTAAAAATCATCAAAATTCCCAGAATATTATAGTACATCAGTTGGTAGAAAGTTTTGCATCAAAACGTGGCCAGAAATAGGTCATACGCGAAAAGGACCGATTATGTAAATTTATAATATAGTTTTACGCTAATGGCCATAACTCACAATCTGGACCTCCGACTGATCCGAAATTTTCGGTGCACGTTTATATAATAAAAATAAAGATTTCTACTCTTTCACTTTTCCAAAAATCACGTTTTATATCAAAAAGGGCAAGATAGTCAACTTTATGCATAAATCGGAAACATGCATTCGAATAGGCTAAGCATAGACTTTATTAACAAAAATTCCAGAAAGTTTAACCAAAATAAAAATGGTCAAAAATGCTTTTCAATACAGATCTCGATCATGCATGTATGAATCCGAATCGATAGTCTACGAAATAATCGTTTTACAAGACTTTCGGTTCCGATTCGTGTCTATACTATAGATTGTCGAGTTGATGATGATTAAAACACATTCTTATATGTATTACAAGTTATTTATGATGATCAATCAGATTGCATGTCATCTATATCATTATTCATGTCATTTTTCTCAAAAATCGTTTCTGTTGACTTTTTAGAAATAGGTTTGACTCGACATTTAGCATGCATGTAGTGGGAATCAGAGAGTGCCCTTTAGAGGGTTTGTTTCCCACATAAATACCAATCTAAAACAAGTTTCAATTCGAGAAATGACTGAAAGAAATCCGTTTAATCAGAAAGTCAAAGGTTATGAACACCCAGTTTGACTTTTAGCAATTAACACAACAAGAACGGATTAAAGAACGAATTGAAAGCTTACAAGAGTCCTATAGGTGTTTAATGAACACTAGGAGTCGGCCTTGTTGATCAGATTATCTCCAGAGAAGCTTTGAGAGCTCTTGCAAGTCTTGGTGTTCTTGTTCACAATTGTAAATGCCAAGAAATGAGATGAATTCGGATTTAAAGCAGAGTTTTTGAGGTTTACTGTTGATGTAGGCATGCAAGGAATGTTATTGGCTCAATTGGAGGTGCCACCAGCTGTTACCAACATCAAATTCGGGCCAAACTACCCATTTTTCGAATTTCTGTCGCTGGGCAACCCACGCGGCCCGCTTGGGCTTTCCCAGGCGGGTCGCCTGACCCTCCTGATCAGCCAACAACTTTCAAACTTGGCAGAAATGGTCCCTGAGCTTGTATGCGATGTTTCGGCTGCTTTTCTCGACCCGTAAACCCCCAACTTGGTTTTTAAGAACCTTAGGACTTTTACCAACATGGTAATGCCCTCGGATAACTTTGCGCTCAACCGAAAAGCCATGAAATTTGACGTTGACGCTTTTAGTCCCTTAAGTACGGTTTTGGCCATAACTTTCTCATACATTGACGAAACTTCACGAAATTTTTACCACATATTCTAGTGAGTATATTTTAGCTATACAAAGCTTCGGGTCTGCCAAAAGTTCACTCAGAGGTATAAATTAAACATGTTGACACTTTTGGCCCCTATAGTTTATAATACTTCACTTTTGTGCAATTTCCGCGTCGTATGATCCATGAACCATCCGTTAAAGGTTATAAACATTATGTGGGGTTATCATAGAGCCTATTTATCCATTGTTGACACTTTGGACCCTTACGTTCCATAGTTTTCACTGTTTGTCACTTTTAGTCCCTCTAAAGTATGTTTTCACATAGCGGAACCTTATGACACGTGTCAAGACATTATTGGACGAAATTTTTCGAGGTGTTACATCCTCACCCCCTTAAAAGAAATCTCGACCCCGAGATTTAATCAAACAAATGGGGATATTTTTTCTCTCATCGTTGATTCCACTTCCCACGTGAATTCGGGTCCTCTACGGGCATCCCATTTGACCTTTACAATAGGCACATGCTTCCTTCGAAGCTTCTTTACCTGTCGATCCTCAATCGACAAAGGTTTTTCAACAAACTTTAGACTTTCGTCTATGTGTATATCCGTATGCGGTATAACCAGTGAATCGTCAGCGAAACACTTCTTCAAATTACAGATATGGAACACATTATGAATAGCACTAAGCTCTTCAGGCAAGTTTAACTTATAAGCGACTGCTCCGACACGTTCGATTATCTCGAAAGGTCCTATATATCTCGGGCTTAGCTTGCCTTTCTTTCCAAACCGTATCACACCTTTCCAAGGTGATACCTTAAGCAACACTTTTTCACCCATATCGAAGTGAAAATCCTTGCGCTTAGGATCCGCATAATTTTTCTGCCTATCCCTGGCAGCTTTCAATCGATCGCGTATCTGCACGATCTTGTCCGTCGTCTCAAAAACGATATCTGGTCCAGACAATTGGACATCTCCAACTTCTGCCCAACAGATGGGCGATCTACACTTTCTACCGTATAGGGCTTCAAAAGGCGCGGCCCTAATACTAGTATGGTAGATATTTTTATAGGAGAATTCTATCAAGGGTAGGTGGTTATCCCAACTGCCACCTAAACTAATCACACATGCTCGAAGCATGTCTTCCAATGTTTGGATGGTACGCTTACTCTGTCCGTCCATCTGCCAACCGTTATGTGATAATGCTCATTGACTTATTGGCGGAACATATCCTTAAATCCTTAGGATGTAATACATTGCGAGCTCCACCAAGCTCCTTAACTAAGTTTTAGCTCATAAGTTATTTGATCTTGATATATTCGATTACTTCGAATGATTTCATATATTCAGAGCTTACTAGCCTGACAATTAACAGATTGGCACACCTTTCCAGGGTGATATCTTTTGTCGAACCTTATTTCTTAACAAGAACTTAGGAGGTTTGCTATTTCCATGAATCCTTGATTCTCTGCCGAATACTGGCAACTTATAGATGGTTATGGATTTGCTCGATCTTATTCGTTGTTCCCAAGGCAACTTTTAGATCCTGATAATTGGACTTACCAATTTTTCTGTCTAGCAATAGATGTTTAACATCTTATCTATACAAGGTCTCCCAAAGGAGCAGCCTTGATACTTATATACCAACTGTTATAGACAAGCTAATCTTAAGGTGAGATGGTTATTCCAATCACCGCTTAAAACTAACCTTAGGGGATAGTTAATTCTCACACTTAGTCGAATAATCGACGATCCTGGGCAGCTGATGGAAATTCTTAATTGTTGCCTATTTTGGGTTGCGGTATTTCATGCATAAGCAAAATGAACCGTCTTTCTTATTTACGAAAAAGAAATCGGAGTTCTTAGAACCTTGAATTTTAGCCTTTCGAAACCTTATCCAAAACTTATGGATTTGGCTCTTAGTTCTTCCTATTTCGCTGGTAATAACAGATATAAGATTCTTACAATAACTGCAGCCCTAAGCGGGATGTTTGTCCTAACATCCTCTTGCATTTCAGAAGGTAACCATGGTAATTCTTATAAGGAAGCTAATTATGACACATAGAGATGTCAGAGATTTTCGTATTCTCAGACTTTAGCTCCTCTATCGCTGTCGGTGTCAGATAAATGACACATTCCTCTTACCATTGCAAGGATGCCCTAAGTAGAGACACTTATAAGGACATTTTTATATTGGATATCTCCTTTGAATACTACTAGTCGACTTTAGTACAATATGACCATTGGAATATCTTCGGGGATCCCATGCATTAAACCTCCATACTGATCAGGCATGGAAGCAATCTATGGGGCACACTAGGATACGCAAATCCTCATATGGTACTCTTATCAAACATAGTTTGGCATTCGCAGACGATAGAAAACAATGAGGAAAATAATAAAATAAAATAATTAGTATATATTGTCGTACTCCTTCTGGGGAAGAGTACTCCAGATTCTTATGAAAGGTTTATCTCCGAGGATGGGAGAGAGGTCATTAAAGATTCCATTGGTAAATTATACCTCATATTTAATATATGAAGTCCTTATGAATGTAATCCAGAGTTTTGCTAAGCTTATGGGTTGCTAAAGGTTTATTATCCCTTGCATCAATGCAAAAATACTTGACAGTCATTATCAATGCTAAATGGTATAGGACGTACCTATTGCTATTATCGATGTGCACTGCCGCAGGTATTCAACCGATAGTCTAGGCGGTTCCTTTCTTATCCTTTCCAGACCTAGCTGCTCCTTTCTTGGCAGCCATAGGGCAATTAGTACTGATGTGCCCCTTTTCACCACAGCTGAAACAGTTTGCATCCTTCATGTCCCTACATTCGTGGGACTGGTGGCCAGTTCTTTTACAGATGCCGCATTGCTTTATCTTTTGGCTTAATCGACACTGCCCCCAATGTCTTCTTTTACAGGTTTTGCATGTAGGCTTCTTGTTGGAATCCTGTTGGTTACTGTTGAACTTGGATTTGCTCTTCTTAGAATTCTGAGAGTTATCCTCCTCCCTTTGTCTTTTGTCATTAGTTTTATTCATGAACGACTTTTGTCTCACTACGTCTAGAGTGAGAG
The DNA here is from genome assembly GCF_002127325.2 of Helianthus annuus. Classification (NCBI taxonomy): domain Eukaryota; kingdom Viridiplantae; phylum Streptophyta; class Magnoliopsida; order Asterales; family Asteraceae; genus Helianthus; species Helianthus annuus. The sequence continues at coordinate 151,850,339 of NC_035445.2, forward strand.
ACAAGGATAGATCTACAGCTGATCTGTAGTTGGTTGGCCTTGAAGCCTTAACATCCCCTTTTATTTCTGGTGCCAAACCACCGATGAAACGCGCAATGCGTTTTGGTTCCGGGGTGATTAAATAGGGTACTAGTCTAGATAGGGAGTTGAAGTCGGTAACATATTGCTGGCAATTTAGGTTTTTCATTGAGAGGTTCAGAAATTCTGTCTCCACCTTTTCCACTTCGTGTTGTGGACAGTAGTTTTCTTTGATAAGGTCCGCAAACTTGGACCATCCCATAAGGTATAGGGGAATTTTCCCCGTGGACTGCATCATGGCCTTCCACCATACAAGAGCCTCTCCTTTAAAAGATTGTGAAACGAATTTTACTACGTCCTTATCAGCACAATCGCTGATGTCCACAACCGTTTCCATTTCCTCAAGCCATTCCATAGCATCAATTGCTCCTTTTTCGCCATTGAAATCTCTGGGTTTGCATGAGACGAAATATTTGTAGGTGCACCCGCCCTCAGTTGAACGGGGCTTATCATAGAGTACTAACTCCTGAGGTTCGCTCTTTTCATCTGAAGAGTGAACGGAGCTCTCCTTACGAGCTGGTGTATTCGTTTCCGTATGGATCTTTGAGTGAGTGACACTCGGTTCCTTTTTGTTCTCAAGGACCTTTTCCACAACTTCACTAATTGCTGCGCTAATCAAGGCCTGAAGAGTAGTGCCATTAACATTTATATTTATACTTGCATTCTTGTTTTTAGCCGCTGCACTGCCGTGCGCTTCGTCGGGAACCCCCATTCTGGAGCTTTGGTACTAATCACCAAAAATAACGTATGCTTAGATGCAAGTTATTATGAGATCATCGTAATGGATGATTTATAAAGTCATGGTATTACTAAACCTTAATGGCTGTTTGGTTTATAACTTCCTTATAGTATGCTATTAGAAAGTATGTCAATTATATTTAGCCTAGGTCAAAAAGGACCATCAATTGCGTTTATGGTTTGGACCGAGTCCATTACCTTTTGACTGGGGGTCACAATGTCACAACTGTCTTTGTCATAACGACAATCTTTAGATAGTTGGAAGGCTTGTCATGAAGGACATTGATAATCATAGGCCCGAAGGCCTTGTCACAAGGGACATACAAAATATGGTACATAAGGCATTAATATATAAGCTGTAATCTTATTGGATCAGAGATCTTAATGTTCGAACATAGTTCTTCACCTTTGGACAGAGAGTCAAAGACTACAACCGTCATCTTTTGAAAGATAATTTATTTGCCACAAAGGCTAGTCAATGTACATCATCCTGACTAACTAGATGATTGTGAGCCCTAGAGGAGTCAGCCATGGTGAAGCTTTGAAGGCCAACTAACCATGATGTAATAGCTTACTTAATTATAGGGAATCGTCGAACTTGATAATTTAAATAGCCATGGTGCAAACAAACCATATAGGCCAATAGATAGTATTTAGTCTATTTGATCATGTATTGCCTAGATTTTTAAATAAACCATCTTTGGCGTTTTTAAATGGAATAAATCCTTTATACTTACTAGACAGGGGACATAAGTCACGACTGTCAATGTCATAGCGACATCTTATATAGCACAATGGCTTGTCCCATAGGACTTTTCGATGGCATAGATGCCTTGTCACTAGGGAAATTTTAAAACATAACCAATGATTCCTTTGGATCGGAAAATTTCATAATTCATTGTCTTGACAAGAAGTTATGAAATATAACTATCGTTTTCATGTATGCATCTTTGCCCGTAGGTATACATCCCAGTGGATGTTTAGATGTGTACATCATGTTCGACGTTTATTAGCCATGATTCCTATCGATCATATAGGCTAATTAAGGAGTTTAGAAGTTCCTAATATAGAGGTGACCATCGGGATTTTATCGCATCACTGTTGTCGGGAGTGTTAACACGTTTTCAAGTGTCAATCAGGATCTGAATCTCTTCTAAACAGGTCTTACCATCATAGCCAGGTCCCTAACGACATTCAAGCTAGGTTATACCCCTTTGAGACTCTTTTTAATATAAATACTGGCAGGAAAGGAATGATATTTATTTTATTCAGGATTATAATTATCCCAAATTTATTGAAAATTTAACGTTGGCATAAAAGCCTAGTCACGTAGACAAGTTTAATTTATAACCCATGATTTCTGAGAGTCGAGGCATTACAATTTATCCTAGTTATAAAACATTACGGATATTGAGGTGGCACAAAGGCCTAGTCACAAGGACATTTATAAATTATAAGCTAGGATTTCAGAGAATCGAAGCCTTGAGGTTTGAACATAGTTCATTACCTTTTTCTTGACAGGGAGTCATAGACCACCACTGCCTTTATTAAAATTTCTGGCCCGTGGGCCTATCAATTGACATCTCGTAAGATGTTAAGACATATAGTCATTGTACTGATGATACGCTCAGCGGTCACAATAATGACATGACGCCATGATCAGTGTCATTAATTTAATCAACTGTCGTTCAGTGGTCATAATGATGACATGACGGCAGGATTAGCACTTAATTTATATCAACTGTCATTCAGCGGTCATAATAATGACATAACGACAGGATTAGTACTTAATTTAAATCAAATGTCATTCAGCGGTCATAATAATGACATGACGACCAGATTATCGTCTAGAGGGCTTTTGAGCATAGCTCACCCCCTTAGGACAGGGAATCTCAAAAGATTCACAACTGTCGATGTCGCAATCGGACAGTGTATTATAGCTCGTGGCACTTCATCCTTAAGGGATGATTATTTTACTTACAGGGAATTTTAAATAAATCCCAATTTTCAAATTTATTACCCGTAGGCACTTCATCCTTAAAGGATGGCTATTTTACTTGCAGGGAATTTTAAATAAATCCCAATTTTCAAATTTATTACCCGTAGGCATCAAGTCATTATCAGACTTGTATACAGATATAATCTGCAGATAATTTATAAAAAGAGTGGCTTGTGTGATCTTACGGTCACGCTTAGCCAGGAGTGTTAACATGTTTACATATGTTAACAGAGATTTGAATCTTTTCAACCAGGTTTTACCATATTGGCCAGGCCTTTTATTAAGACATTCAAGCTAGGTTTTACCTTACTAAGATTCTTGTTAAATGGCAAATCAAATAAAAATTGATATTTTCCATTTATTTAATATTTCTTATTTAGAATGAAAGTCCAAACGTAATCATTCCATTATATAAAAGTAAAAGTATAAAGTTGCCCTAAGCGGGACTTGAAAGGAATAATGTTGTCCTCGCAGGGACTGAAAGATAAATATGTCCTTATAAGGACTAATAAGGAAACGATCTTCAGTAAAAGGAGCTTCTTCTTCATTTTATTTCTGAATGCTTTCTCCTTGGATGTTCATTTCACTTTAGCCGCGGTACGAAGCTCAGCATCTCGGGGCTCCAGGTGTGGATAACTCCTAATACGGCTCCTTCGCTTGGCGACGTATCCAATATATAAAATAATTGGAAGCAATAAATTCCAAATTAGAATCGGGAGTATTCCTATGTTAAGTCTAGACTCAGATGATTAAGGAATGTGCTATTGTGTCATTGAGATTAAACACAAAAGGCTAGTGTTTAATTCACTCAATGTTGGCTCTGATACCAACCTGTCACACCCCGAATTTCCACGTGTCACCGGTGGGCCCGGTGGGGGTAACGTGACGTAGTTGATAACATCATAGTCAAACAACACAATATATAAATGCACAGCGGAAGCAGAAATAGATTCATTTCAACTTTACATAAACGTAATATTTAATATCACAAGTAGTTGAAACGGATCCACAGGCGGATCAAATAAAATAAGATAAATGTTCAACAGACTTTAGACGCCTAGAACTTGCAAGATTCCTTACTAACGCCCTGAGCAGCTTCCAGCCTATTACGTACTTGTACCTGTCACTTAGACTTTGGAAAATACGTCAGTTTTCACTGGTAAATACACTCAACTGACTCATTTGAAAAGAGTTTATGAAAATTGGTTTAGGCGCACAAGGCACAAAACTATTTTGACACTTGATTAAAATGCACAAGGCAATATTAATCTTTTATACTTGGGACAAACTATATCTCATGTTATCAGTTTTACATAACTTGCTCTACATACGGGGCCCGGTCCTATGCCGGTTCAAGATTAACCGACACACCACTATTCCCTTATTGGGAATCCCATATTGGGTATAATCAAGTAATAAGCATAAAGCATCTGTCAGGTGTATGCCTACACCCCGTGCTTAGGTCGTGTGGCCATTTGCAATTAATGAGTCAAGGATATCCAGGACACGGTCGCATTAACCCCCAATGTTTCAGTCAAGCAATACGAATTAAAACAGGTTATTTGAATTTCCCGACACATTGGTCTTCGAATCCCATACCTGACCATGCGGTATTTATATTACCGTATCCCAAGCCCGTAATAGGGAAAATAAGTTAAGAGTATTTACCTGAGCTAGCTCCTGTCTTAAATAGCAAGAATTTTAATAACTCAGCCGTATTCACTTAAGTAAGCGTAGGTACAATTTACCGGAAGGCTCTAGTCTGGAACGATGGTATAAATAACCAATTAGAATACTAACGGGTCTTTAATTTAAGCCTAAGCTTAGACCGGTTAGTTTTAAGGAATTATACGGTTCAAGCGCATGATTAAGCGAAGACCGGATAGAACGTTATTTAGACCCGACAAGTTTGAATACTTGTATAATATGGGTATACAAAATACATTCTGGATTTTGAGACAAAAATGATAACGTTTGACCCGTTTCGGTCAATTTACGCAAACTAGTTACGTAAACCGAACCGAACGCAAAAAGGGCATTACGGGTAGTCAAATAAGTCAAATGCAAGTTCCCGGAGGTAATATGCTTTAAATATGATATAATATCAGTAAGTTATGTTCTATATTGCCCGGAATACTTTTAAACTCAGTTTATGCCTTATAAGGGCATTTTGGTCATTTAAAAGATTATAAAAGAGTCAAATTAGAAATCTGAGTTTCGGGTCTGGTTTATACAGTAAATATACTTAATATAACATATTATATCAGTAGGGTATGACCCATATACCAAATTTATCATTTAAAACCAAACTATGCACCGTAGGGGTATTTTAGTAATTTCACAAGGGCTAAAACTGCCAAAACTGGAAATCTGAGATCATATACTTATACTCACTGTTATTATATGAAAATATGCTAAACACATCAGTAGGTATAGGTCTTATATGTTTAAAACAAGTATAACGCTTACTATGCGCTTAAAATGCTAAATATGCGATTTAGAGCCGTTTCCGGGTTTATATATGAAAGCTGAGATTTTTATATTTCCAGAAGGCTCATAATAATTTATTCAACAATTAAAATCAGTAGAAAAAGGTTTCGGGTCAAAAGGATGTGTAAAACTCATTTTATGGCTAAAACGGTCAAAACCGACATAAGCCGAAATGACTAGGCGATCTAGGATCCGTTCAGCCAAAAATTAATTAAAAATCATCAAAATTCCCAGAATATTATAGTACATCAGTTGGTAGAAAGTTTTGCATCAAAACGTGGCCAGAAATAGGTCATACGCGAAAAGGACCGATTATGTAAATTTATAATATAGTTTTACGCTAATGGCCATAACTCACAATCTGGACCTCCGACTGATCCGAAATTTTCGGTGCACGTTTATATAATAAAAATAAAGATTTCTACTCTTTCACTTTTCCAAAAATCACGTTTTATATCAAAAAGGGCAAGATAGTCAACTTTATGCATAAATCGGAAACATGCATTCGAATAGGCTAAGCATAGACTTTATTAACAAAAATTCCAGAAAGTTTAACCAAAATAAAAATGGTCAAAAATGCTTTTCAATACAGATCTCGATCATGCATGTATGAATCCGAATCGATAGTCTACGAAATAATCGTTTTACAAGACTTTCGGTTCCGATTCGTGTCTATACTATAGATTGTCGAGTTGATGATGATTAAAACACATTCTTATATGTATTACAAGTTATTTATGATGATCAATCAGATTGCATGTCATCTATATCATTATTCATGTCATTTTTCTCAAAAATCGTTTCTGTTGACTTTTTAGAAATAGGTTTGACTCGACATTTAGCATGCATGTAGTGGGAATCAGAGAGTGCCCTTTAGAGGGTTTGTTTCCCACATAAATACCAATCTAAAACAAGTTTCAATTCGAGAAATGACTGAAAGAAATCCGTTTAATCAGAAAGTCAAAGGTTATGAACACCCAGTTTGACTTTTAGCAATTAACACAACAAGAACGGATTAAAGAACGAATTGAAAGCTTACAAGAGTCCTATAGGTGTTTAATGAACACTAGGAGTCGGCCTTGTTGATCAGATTATCTCCAGAGAAGCTTTGAGAGCTCTTGCAAGTCTTGGTGTTCTTGTTCACAATTGTAAATGCCAAGAAATGAGATGAATTCGGATTTAAAGCAGAGTTTTTGAGGTTTACTGTTGATGTAGGCATGCAAGGTATGTTATTGGCTCAATTGGAGGTGCCACCAGCTGTTACCAACATCAAATTCGGGCCAAACTACCCATTTTTCGAATTTCTGTCGCTGGGCAACCCACGCGGCCCGCTTGGGCTTTCCCAGGCGGGTCGCCTGACCCTCCTGATCAGCCAACAACTTTCAAACTTGGCAGAAATGGTCCCTGAGCTTGTATGCGATGTTTCGGCTGCTTTTCTCGACCCGTAAACCCCCAACTTGGTTTTTAAGAACCTTAGGACTTTTACCAACATGGTAATGCCCTCGGATAACTTTGCGCTCAACCGAAAAGCCATGAAATTCGACGTTGACGCTTTTAGTCCCTTAAGTACGGTTTTGGCCATAACTTTCTCATACATTGACGAAACTTCACGAAATTTTTACCACATATTCTAGTGAGTATATTTTAGCTATACAAAGCTTCGGGTCTGCCAAAAGTTCACTCAGAGGTATAAATTAAACATGTTGACACTTTTGGCCCCTATAGTTTATAATACTTCACTTTTGTGCAATTTCCGCGTCGTATGATCCATGAACCATCCGTTAAAGGTTATAAACATTATGTGGGGTTATCATAGAGCCTATTTATCCATTGTTGACACTTTGGACCCTTACGTTCCATAGTTTTCACTGTTTGTCACTTTTAGTCCCTCTAAAGTATGTTTTCACATAGCGGAACCTTATGACACGTGTCAAGACATTATTGGACGAAATTTTTCGAGGTGTTACATAAGGTGGGGAGGATGTAACAACTGCCACTAAAATCAATAATTAGGACGATAATTAGTCAATAAGAAAACCCTAATTGAGACACCCAAGTAATTCTGCACTAGCCCTAAAATTTTCAGAACAATCGGAATTAGGATCAGGACCCCTAAAAATCGAGGGGGGCAAACCCTAGTTGATAATTATCAACAGAAAACGAATGTTTAATTCTGATTGGCCAATTCATTTGATTCACCCAAGCTATAACCGAGCCTAGGCAGCCTATGAATTAGACTGCTTAGCTTACGGACCGCAAGGGAAAGGGCTTACGGTCCGTAAGCGAGTCCCAAAAATTAGTATAAATAGCCGACCTTGGGACTTGAACTGAGAAATGAAAACGACGTAAAGTTGCTGTCTGTACGTCGAGTTAGAGCTGTTACACTACAATTAAACACACACGATCATGAGGTGCTGCCGCAATCAGGGTAATAACTCAATCGCTATTACGATTCAACGTCCGATCGATTATAACTATCCAACAATTGTCCGAGTGCTGCTCAAATTGAGCTTGTACTTTGTTATTCATTGTGATTTCGACTTGAATGTTTGAGTGCTGTTCGAATTCGGACTATGCTCTGTCATTCGTTGTGAATCCATTGAATTATTAAGTATTGCACTTGATAATAGTTGTGAGGGTTTAATCTCGTGAATTGACGTAACTGCTGAATTAGTTACTAATCCCGTTTGTGTGTGCATTGTTATTTAAATTAGGTTAGAAGGCTAATCAGTAAAGCTTATACTCTGCTCGTAAATCTGCAATGTGAGTCATTCTCTTTTTTTTATCAACTGTTTTACAAAACTCCAAATTATTTTCAAAGTTATAGTTACAGTGATTAAGTCTATGTAATCACCAAGTTACAGCCGGTATGTGGGGTTTTGTATACATTACTTATTTCCCGTCACACTTGGACAACGAGTTAGCCAAGGGGTGATCTGACCACAGTCACACACACCATTTGGACAACGAGATAGCCAATGGGTAGTCGAGTGACAAGTACTGTGGGTAGTTGGTTTGAAATCAGAAACATTGTAATTCCCCTTAATATTGTAGATTATAACAAACGAGTCGTTTTAGTAAACTGAATGATTCACTCAGTATTTCCCCGCTGACAAAACCTTTTTCAAACATGTTTCAGGTGATCTGGTGTGAGCAAAGGAAAGTGCCACGGAGCACTCCCAGCTTAGAAAAGTGGCTCAATGCAAATAAATAAAATGAACATGTTTTGAAAATAAAGATTTCCCTGGGAAATCATGTTATTGTAAATTATGGGATTCTATCCTTCAGTTATAAAACGAGCAGTTTAAATTATTGAAAGATCCTGTTTTAAAAAGTCTTCCGCTGTCACCTAAATTAAATACCACGGGATTCCTGTCCCGCGGCTCTTGAAACGGGTCAAACCGGGTCGGGGGCCGTGACACCTAGTTACCTGGAGAAGTAAGAAACAGAAGGTGGTTGCTCTGTCAAGTGCAGAAGCAGAGTTCAGAGGTATAGCTCGAGGGTTAAGCGAAGTTCTTTGGATCAGGAAGCTGCTAGAAGACATTGGTTTTTCACAAAAGGATCCTAGTAAAGTTATGTGTGACAATACCGCTGCAATACAAATCTCAGAAAACCCAGTTCAACATGATCGAACAAAACACGTGGATGTAGATCGACATTTCATCAAAGAAAAGTTGGAAGGAGGAATCATAGAGCTCCCGTATGTAGCATCAAAAGATCAACTTGCAGATATCCTCACAAAGGGAGTCAATGGAAACGCGTTTAATAGCTGTTTGAGCAAGTTGAGCATTGGTAACCCCACTACTCAACTTGAGGGGGAGTGTCGGAAAGAAGAAAATAAATAGTATAGGGGGCTAATATGTAACTTGGTGTTCTATATAAGCATCATTTCTTTGTAACCCTAAGTGATATACTTCAATACAATTCAATACAATTCAAACCCCAAATCAGTTCATTCTTTATACCAAACAACACATGTTACACTAGCTTTTCTTAAATATCATGTATACTGACCAAACTTTACAATACTGGTAGGGTAACGGGTCATAACGTGTTCACTCAGAATGGGACATCATAAAAAATGGTCATTTTGGTTCGGGTGAGATCCGTTTTGACCATTGATTTTGTAATCCTCATTAGTGAACATAATCAAAGTCAATAGAGAGAGAGAGAGAGAATTCCCAAATCAAAGCATAACCGTGGTTGGGCTTTCAACTACTTTTAACAACCTTTCAAACGTTCTTACACGAGATTACAACCTTGGTCCCTTAACATTGGCTTATCACCACTGTTTAGAACAATCTGGTGATCATAAGCATAAGCTCTCTTAGGAGGTAAGGCTTTAGGGTATGTTTGGTATGGGGTAATGGAATAAACGGATGAATGGAATGGACGAGGTAATGGAATAGATGAGGTAATAGAATTGATTATTACCATTCCATGTCTTGTTTGGTTACCATGTGAGAATGTAATGAACCATTACTTTTTATTGTTTGGTATGCGAGAAAAGACGAAGGAATAAAATCATTGCCATTTAGTCCACTGACTTAACTACATCCATTTTTTCTGTTAACAAGGAAAGACAATTCGATTATTTTATATGTAATTATGTTAACTAGAAGGGCAATTCGGCCATATAAAATGACCGAATTGCACTTCTCGTTAACAGAAAAAATTGATGAAGTTAACTCAGTGGACTAAAATGGCAACGCTGAAACCTTTTCAGACCCACAGGCAAAAAATGAAACATTTGGACTAAACTGGCAAAATGACCCAAACCATAGGGACTAAAACGACATTTAACTCTTTGTAAAATTAAGAGGACACTGTTGACCCTCTATAATATTTTAATATATATTTTGAAAATGGTTGTGAGTGGATAAGAGAGAAAACTTAATGATAAAAGTATAAAAAATTATTTAATTGAAAAATGAGAGAATATATAGTTGTTTTTAGTGAAATTATAAGATTAAAAAATGGAAGAGATGTGATTGCTCTAAAGTGTTGCTCAAAACGGTAAGCAAACACACCATACGATGTTGAAGGCCGCCACTAACGACCGAGCTTTTTTTTTAACGGCATACGATTAGGAGAACACTAACCGAGTTAGTAGTTAGTATGTTAGTGTCACCAAGTTAGTATTAAAATCCTTTTTTTCTGGATTTGAACTCAGGACCTCCAAGAGAAGCAAAACTTCTCACCTCCCCCTTGAACAACCGAGCTTTTATATAAACCTAAAGAACGTTATGTAATTTTGTCTTAGTATAATACTCTGAAACTTATTGATTGTCATTAGCTATTGATTTCTTTATAGTTTTTTTTGAACGACAAATTTTTATTTTTATTTTATTTTATTTTTTTGCACGACAAATAATATAAAATACGTCCATTGTTCATGTTTGAACTTGGGATCTACTCTTAAGACTATGCGTTGTGGGGACGACCTAGGGCCGGCTTGGTGCGGCGTCATGCCTGCACATCGCCCCCTAGGGGCGTCCCCGTCCTCTCCGTCTTCATGTTGACGCCAAAGCTGGGCCACCAAAATAAAAAATACAGGCGTTATAATGGCTATTTTCTTAAAAAATATAATTTTCTTTATAAATATACGTCATTTATCCCCCATTTCATACCAAATCTTCCCAATCTCTCTCACTTTTTATACAATTCTTTAAATTTTATAAAGTTTTAGCCATGTCCTCTTCGTCGTGGTGTTCGTCATCTTCGCGTGAGGGCGATTTGTTTCTTCATCATCGAGGAAGAAGAAGATGAAGAAATCACGTCACAACCGCGAACTAGGCAAGCCGTCCTAAACTGAGACCGAGAAAGTTATATTATTTTTCGGTGTTAATAATTTAGTTATATTATTTTTCACGTGTAGCTGTCGATGATAGATTAGTGGTCAATTAGTTTGCCGATGTAATGTTTGAATTAATATTATATTTAGAGTTTAAATTAATTTTACTTTTATATATATTGCACTTGCAAAAAAAAAAAAAAAAAAAAAAAAAAAAAGAGGCCCATCCTCCACTTGCTTGGTCCATCCTTTGAGGGGCATCCTCCTTAGGTGTTGACGTGGCAGGTGACGTGGAGGGTCATCCTCAAATGATGGGGCTACTTTACACCCCATAGTCTAAGAGGCAAGTGTCTCTACCAATGGGCTACCCCACATTGGCTTTTATTTTTACTTTTGTGCCACTTGAACCCATGACCTCCCCACAGGTGCTTCTAGATAGGGCCGGCCTTGAGAATTCGTGTACCATGTTCGAGCTCGAAAAAACGTGCCCTTAGACCTTAACGAAATTGGGTATTTGTCTCACTAAAGGTCTAAACCTAATGACAATGGGCTAGTAACTAATCTAAACAATAAAAATAGTTTTGTAAGTGAGCCTATGTTGATGTTTGTATGAGTATACCCTATTAATTTATTTTTTTACATATACATATCGTTTTTTTAAATAACGTGTCTTTCGAAATATCGGGCTCTGCCCAGTGGTCCTCCCCGCCCACCCTCAGAGCCGCCGATGCTTCTAGAAACTTTGCTTCTACCGTTATATGACACCAACCTCAATGATGATTTCTTAATAGTTAACAACTAAGATTGTTTCTGTAGTTGTCAAAGTCGACTTGTTCACGTTTACGTGCTCATCGATCTTTCATGAATCTTTAGGCTAAACTAACAATACATGATATCCAGATATTTTATTTCACACATTAAGACCCATGTATATATTGTACCTTTAAAAATTTGTAAATATGTATGTTTTTTTTCAAAGCAGCATTAAATATGTATACCGTTTCATTCAGATACTGTGAATTATGAAAATACAAAACCCATTTAGCAAGATGACGACATGTTATAGGTAATATGCTTCTGTTTCTAGAAGGAAAAAAAAGGGTAACATAAAATGTATTTTGTAAAAGTGTAAAACTGCCACTTTAATCTATAGGTTTAAATCATTGCCTCAAACATATATCTTGTCATTTTTTTTTTTTGAAAACTAAACTTCATTAACAAAACGCCCCCGACTTAAAAGGACAAAAGACCAATACAAAACAAAACCTCGAACCAAACGAGCAAAGGACCAGACAACTACAACATATACATATATCTTGTCATTTGAGACCACTTGACTAATACGGTTAGTATACTTATTTAAAAAAAATAGTAAAAGAGCAATTTTCGCCAAACCACTCTTGAAGAGAGGTGTTAAGCTGGAAAAACATGCTTTGTTCGAGATGCGGGTTTAGAGATGAGTATGTGAAACATATTATGCGGGAATGTCTTTTTGCCAAATCAATTTGGTGGGCAGTTTTTATTTCGCTAAAGTTACTGAGAAACCAAACTCGGTTCAAGATATGTTGGTAAGAACCATGGAGAGAAACGGGTTAAAGACGTGGAAGAAATTAATTGGAGCCGTTATACTAGTGGCGGCATGGGAGATTTGGAAAACTAGAAATGAAAAAACCTTCAATGATCGGCAAATTCACTTCAATCGTACTGTGGATTCTATCAAAGAAAGCTCCTTTCTTTTTGTTTCTAGTAGATCTAAATTCTGTAATTTCAACTGAGATAGGCGAATTGATTTCAATATTGGCGATGTAATCTTGTAATCCCTAGTTCTAGTTTCTTGCTGGCTCGTTTCTATATATTTATATAGAAGTTTTTTCCAGTAAAAAAAAGCATAAAAAAAATTCAACTTTGAATCTTTTTTCAAATTTAATTATATAGATTATCTCAAGTCTTAACATTAAAAAAGTACACGATTAATATCAAATTACAGATTATTGGGTTAGGTCATAAGTGGTAAGACAAGACACGTGATTTAGAATCATGTCGTCATGGGACGTTGACTGTTTGTATAGTTCAAATAACTAATATTTGAAACACATAAAAAGTACAAAACAGTTGTATAAAGTCCCAGCGTGTATTGTTGACCAAATTTAGGCAGCAAAAGGTGGCACAATTCTACAAAATGCCACCCTAGCCAGTGATTTCACCCACACAATCACTGCTTTTATTTCAATACGACGTCGTGCTACACCACCACCAAGCATTCATCCCCTATTGCCACCTTTATAAAATCCCATCAAAAGTTACAATTTTGTTAGGAGTTTGTAGAGAGAATGAGAGGAACAACAAAGATATCTTTTGGGTCTGATGGGGTTGCTGTTATCACCATCATCAATCCACCTGTTAATTCACTTACTTCTCATGGTAATAATAATCACTATCTTACTTACTTCTGTTTTTGTTATGAATATTCTAACATATCTGTTAGAAAGGAGGATATCTTGGAGAGCAAATTATGGGTCAACAAGAATCCTCCCTATTCTTAGCATCCGTAAATCAGGCAACCAATAATTGTGAATCATCTTTATTGTATTTCCTTTTTTATAAGTTCTTGTAAAGCCTATAAATAAAGGCTTGGTTTTATGTTTTGTATGAAAGAAATAAATCAATAAAATGAAGTCCCTTTTTTGATTATCTCTAATTATCATTTACAACATGGTATCAGAGCAGAGTTATGATCCGTGAAAACTCTGTTCTTCAATCTCAAACCAAAACCAAAATCAACTTCAAATCTGACCTGATTCCACTGTTCCGACAAATCAGTCGACCGTCTTCGTTCATCAGTTCTGTCGTCAAACCGGTTCGCCCAAAACCCCCCAATGAACCATTCCAGTCCAACGAACAGTCCCCACGAAGACCCTGAATTCTTTGTCAACTCCGAACCAGAAAAAAACCAAAATCAAATCAAAACCTAAACCCCGAAATCGAACCTGAAACCCCGGTGAACTTCGCCGCCGCTGCATCCACTGCCGCCGCTGCCGCTGAAAACCCTAGTTGTTGCTGCCGCTGAAAACCCTAAAATTCATCACCGCCGCCGCGTTCATTTCCGCCAGGCTGCTCTTGTCTCCAAGAAAGACCAGGAAAAGATGAGATGATGAAAGCCGTTAGTTTCATGTATGTCCATTCCCCTGGTTATAATGCTGAAAGTGTCAAAGCTGCAGATACTGCTGAGGAGAAGAAACCCTCGGCTGGAACATCTGATATGTTGCAAAACCCTATTCCCCCAAATGAGCGAACGAAGAAGCCAAGGCCTAAATATGTTTTGGTATTTTATGTAGGCGAAGGGCTAGGGCTTCCTTTCTTTTTATATAAAAGAAAATATTAAAAAAACAAGGATCAACATTCCGCTCAGGAAAAAAAAACAAAGCTAAAAAAAAAGCTCAAAAAACAATGCTCAAAAAAAATAGAGCTCAAAAAAAATCCGCTCAAAAAAAATCAAAATCAAAAAACCCAAACCCAAAACCCAAAAAAAAAAAAAAAAATCCAAAACCAAAAAACCAAACCAAAAATCAAAACCCAAACAAATGCCAAAACCTAAATGGCCAAGTTGATTTTTTCAACTTGAGGAGAAACCAAAACCCAAAAGTTACCATGTCGAAAGGCGGTAGCTCAAATCAAGCCAAAAGTTACCATGTCTAAAGGCGGTAACTCAAATCAAGCCAAACTACCATGTCAAGGAGACGGTAGCCAAACCAAAAACCAAACATAATCAAAACCCAAAATCAAAACCAATCCAAGTTGAATCGTGGCAATCCCACAATTCAACTTGAGGGGGAGTGTTAGAAATGAGGATATCTTGGAGAGCAAATTATGGGTCAACAAGAATCCTCCCTATTCTTGGCATCCGTAAATCATGTAGGTCCCTTTTCTCGGAGGATCGAGAACAACCTAAACCTTGTTATACTAACCCACTAGCGAGTGCGGAATCCAAGCTAGTAGGCAAACCGGGATGAAGCAAGAACAAACACAAGAACACACAAAGTTCACCGATTAACACCACTGTATTAATACGTATGAAGGTTTACGGTTACAAGCACAAGGTTTACAATCTTGTTTGCAAACTCTCTAAAGTATGTGTGTGTGTGTGTTTTCCAGCAGAGTTTCTCTAACTCTCCAAATGTGCATCTATCTAACACTAACACACTGCATGGGTATTTATACCCATACATAGCAGGTCTTGGTCGAAGGATCGATAGATGGTCCGAAGGATCATCTATCGATGACAGGGAGCTCGAACGATCAGCATGGACATCGAAGGATCATCCTTCGATGTCTAATGGTTGAACTATGGTCGAATCATATCTTTTGAGCACCTCGAAGGATCAGTTGTATCCTTCGAGGCTATCCTTCGATCCAGACAGCATCATGTTGTCCAAGTCAAACTAGGAGGATAGTTGACTTGGTCAACTTACAGACTGACTTTGGACATCGTTTACATACAGACCGAATACAGACAAAGTACAGACACAAGTGCACCAACAAACTCCCCCTTGGCTGTAGCTTTGTCTTTATCTTCTATGGTTGTAGACTCGTCTTGAACTTCGACGGTCTTTGGTCTTCGAGTTATCAAAACTCTGATGTCCTTTCAAGTCTTCAATGTCGGAGGATCTTCAAAGTCTTCACGTCTTGAAAGCAGAGAGTGTATCAACAAACTACCTGTATCATGTAGGAAGTGTGTTGACAAACTCCCCCTTAACATAAGCTCCCCCTTGAGTTATGCTCGTGAAAAGACTTTATCTTTATGAAGTGAGATCCTTGTGGTGTTGAGGATGGTCAGCGGCTACTCGATCATCTTCATCAGTTGAGCGCCTTCTCGTCGTGTCTTCATTCCAAAGCTTGTCATCGACCATGTTCTCCTAGCCTTTAGAATCTGCACATGCAAGAAATCTAAACGCGTAATGAGAACAACTGCTTGGAATATTGTATAAACAAATGACACACGAATAACCATGTCACAATCAAACACCGTCCGACAGTTTGAAAGTTTAATAAAATTTGTCAATTTTAGTCTTTAACTTTCAAAACATGCAAATTTCGACCGTTTATGAAGATTTAGTCAGTTCGGTTTTCGTTCAGGTTTCAGGTAACGAAGACTCGAGCTCCAACATCGTACGATCGAAAATAAAGTAGAAATAAAATCTTTTTGGCTTTTATAAAGTTTATATTAAAACACACCTAAAATCTTTTTGGTATTTTTGAAAGTAAACGACAACAATTTAAAATCCTTTGAGTGTTATCAAACGACATCACCGCTAATGTCGTGCTGATATGCACCAAACGACGAAACTGTTTAAAAGAAAGCAATAAAAGTTAAGCAGTAAATAAATATATACAGACATTCTTTTTGCGAGTTTCGAGGGTAAGAGAATCATATCAGTGTACGGTCATGCCAAAACACTCTTGTTGTTCGGTTAGTTAACATTAAGATAAGCATCCTATAACAATTATCGGTATTGTTGTCCACTTAAGCTCAACTTATCAGATGTAATCATGTTTAGAGGATACGTTAATGTATGATTTATACTTACCGACCGGTGTTCATCCACATCACGACACATTCCCGTATCAAGGTATGCACGAGAGTTCATCTTACCGGTGAGTATACCGATTATCATCTGTTTGACCGTATAAATTGTGAGATACTCACTTATTTTGATTTGAAAACAAGTCCTATGTGATATAATCACTTATTGATGAGGTACTTGATTTTCGTATGCATGAGGGCACAGGTGCAAGTCCGTGAACAGGTCAGTACTTCCGTACAGCAGAGAGACGAACTTGACACCCGGATAAATGTGATATTTTATCACTTATTTGATTTGGACATGTGATTGTTTATCACTTATTGAGGTCGAATGCAGTATGTAAATATGTACACGTATGTATAGTATCATGGAAGATCTAGACTTGCGTCCCCGTTATTTTTCGGTAAAAGATACAACCATGATACCCAGATGATAAGCAGCATAAAGACCGAATATCTCAGAACCTCGGCAATCTATCAAACGAAATTTCGGTACCAAGACCATATGCCAATGAATGGTTCCCACCTGATCTTCAGTCGATTAAGATTTATATCACCCTGCACACTTTAAAATGATTGTGAGCCTACCGATACATCTTATATAGAGCTGCTTATCGATTTGCATTTAAGGTTTAAAGAGGTTTGGATAGACCACTGATGTACTATCATTTTCTCTTTTGCTCGCCAGGAAACTCATTTTTGTTTTTCTATTGTTTTTGTGTTTTTGAAATTTTTCGATGTTTTTGTATTTTCCGATTTTTGGATTTACTCCCCCTAAAATCAACAAACTAAGATAAATTTAAAAACACACAAAGATATTTACAAAAATGATTTTCCGATGTTGGTTTACTCTTGCTTGACCTTAATGCCGTTTACCAATAATAAGAAATCAAATCTAGATTTGTCAAAAGCTTTGGTAAATAAGTCGGCACGTTGGTCATCGGTGTGGACCTTAACAACATCGATTAGCCTTTTCTCAAAGCAATCACGTATGAAGTGATATTTGATTTCGATGTGTTTGGTCTTTGAATGCTGCACAGGATTTTTAGTGATATCTAAAGCAGCAGAATTATCAACGTATATAGGAGTAGTTAGGAATTCAAAACCGTAGTCCCGCAATTGTTGTTGGATCCAAAGAACTTGTGAACAACAACTTGAGGCAGCAATGTATTCAGCTTCGCATGTTGATGTAGCGACACACGTCTGCTTCTTGCACTGCCAGGTGACTAGGCGATTTCCTAAAAACTGACATCCAGCCGTTGTGGATTTGCCGTCGATTTTACACCCGCCAAAATCAGAATCACTGAATGCGACCAAGTCAAAGTTATTATCCCTAGGATACCACAGACCGGTGTCTGGATAAGCCTTCAAATAACGAAAAATCCTTTTGACAGCTGCAAGATGTGAGGCCTTCGGGTTGACTTGATATCTGGCAAGCAGGCATGTTGGGTACATTATATCTGGCCTTGATGCTGTGAGGTACATAAGGGATCCGATCATCGCGCGATAGTATGAAGGGCTAACAGGTTCACCCTTCAAGTCAGGAGTAATTCCATGATTAGTTGGCAATGGGGTACCAATGGGCGTTGCATCGGACATCTGGAACCGGCTCAGGATGTCTCCAACATATTTAGTCTGATGGATGAATATCCCAGACTCCGTTTGTTGCACTTGTAGGCCCAAAAAGAAATTCATTTCCCCCATAGCACTCATCTCGAACTTATCCTGCATGATGCGCTCGAAATTCCTGCACAAAACATCATTAGTAGAACCAAAAATAATATCATCAACATATACCTGTACCAGAAGAAGATCTCCATCTTGTTCTTTGATGAAGAGAGTACAATCGATAAGACCTCTTCGAAAACCGTTCTCCAACAGATATGTAGATAAGGTTGCATACCAAGCTCGTGGCGCTTGATGAAGACCATAGAGAGCTTTGTTGAGCAACCAAACCCGATCGGGATGGACAGGATCTTCAAAACCAGGAGGCTGTTCGACATATACCTCTTCTTCAACCACACCATGTAGAAATGCACTTTTGACGTCCATCTGGTAAACCTTGAATCCTTTGAATGAGGCATAAGCCAGAAAGATCCGAATAGCTTCCAGACGTGCAACTGGTGCATAGACTTCGTTGTAGTCGATACCCTCTATCTGACGAAAACCTTGAACGACTAAACGAGCTTTGTTTCGAATGACCACTCCACGGTCGTCTTTCTTGCATTTGAATACCCATCGAGTGCCAATCTTCTTGTAATTCTCAGGCTTTTCAACCAGCTTCCAAACACCCAGCTTGTGAAATTGCTGTAATTCTTCCTGCATGGCTTCAACCCAAGCACTGTCTTTCAATGCTTCTTTCCACGACTTTGGTTCTTCTTGTGACACGTAACACGCGAAGGACCAGTCATTCTGTTGGCCAGATTCTCTTATAGCTGAATACAAACCAGCATTCCGGTTGTTTCTCAGCTGATTACGCGTCTGCACGCCGCGATGGACATCTCCTATGATATTCTGCTGTGGATGGGTATCGTGAATCCTCATTTCAGGATTATCCGGTACACGAGCATTGATACCCAAATTATTCAGATTAAGATCAACAACCAACTCCACACCAGGAATGTGGTTAGAGGTGGATGCATTTCCTTCAGCAGTATCGACATTCTGCGTATGAGGTGTATCACCAGAGGCACCTTGAACAGGAGCAGCTGGAGCTGAAGATCCTTCGGCTGCATCATGATATTCATCATCTTCAGAAGAGTCATTATAATCAGCAGCATCTTCATAAACCTCATTTTGAACCATATTGTTGACTGACGAAGAAGCTTGAGGGTCAACAACAATAGGTCTAACCAATGGCGAAACAGCAGCGTTGTCACTTTCCAACAACATTCGAGCCGCTGCTGATTCTTCGTCAAAGGTTGGCAGATTAAAGGAGTCAAATAGCCCATCATAATCGAACATCCACGGATCACCCGGAGCCCTAACAGGACTCGTGTACCTTTGAACCCTAACTTCGCTCCATAGCTCAATCTTTTTGGTAGCTAGATTCCAAACACGAAAATTCGGAGTTGCATATCCAAGGAAGAAACCCTCGATAGCTCGTGCACCAAACTTTCCATCCGGCTCAATCATAGTACAAGGAGCACCAAAAGGTTCAAGGTAAGAAAGATCCGGTTTCCTTTTCTGAAGGAGTTCGAAGCAAGTCTTGCCATGTCTCTTAACTGTAAGAACTCTGTTCAACGTGTAGCATGCAGCCGATACAGCTTCTCCCCAGAATTGAATAGGGAGTTCCGACTCTACTAACATTGTTCTTGCAGTTTCAATAATAGTCCGATTCTTCCTCTCAGCGACACCATTTTGTTGTGGAGTATAACGAGAACTGTACTCATGAAGAATGCCTTTAGAAGTACAAAACTCATCCATAACTTGATTCTTGAATTCAGTTCCATTGTCGCTTCGGATCCTTTTCACTTTCAACGTATAGAGATTCTCCAACATTGTAAGAAGATCCTTGAGGATGCCGGGAGTTTCACTTTTGTGTGCCATAAAAGATACCCAAGAAAATCTAGAGTAGTCATCAGTAACTACTAAACAATAAGCATCACCAAACGTTGTCTTGTGCTTCATAGGTCCAAAAAGGTCCATATGAAGACGTTCGAGAGGCATGCTGACAGTGTTGATTTTCTTCAAAGGGTGAGACTTCTTTGTTTGCTTCCCCTTTTGGCACGAGACACAGATATCTTGTAGATGAAAACTTCTCACAGGCACACCATTCACAAGATTATTTTTCACCAAATGGTTCATTTTTCTCAGGTGAATGTGTCCCATTCTTCTGTGCCAAGATATAGACTCCTTTTCTGTGGCTTTTGAGACAAAGCAAGTAACTTGTGCAGACGTAGTAATTGCTTGGCTCATATCGAGAATATAAAGATCATTAACTCTCGGAGCCGATAAGAGAACCCATTCTTGTGGAATTTTGAATCCAGGTTTCAGCACATAGCAGCCAGCATCATCAAAAATCACTGAGAACTTTTTATCACAGATTTGCGACACACTGAGAAGATTGTGATCAATTTGCTTCACATAATTGATCTTATCAAAGCACACGATGCCATTGGAGATACTTCCTTCTCCAGTGATGTACCCTCCTTTATCACCCGCAAAGGCAACATACCCTCCTCTGATATTTCTCACGTCATACAGGAGCCGTAAGTCGCCAGTCATGTGCCTGGATGCTCCACTATCAACAATCCAATGACTATTAATAGTTCCTCCTAGAACATCCTGCACATGTCAAATAAACACATCAGTTGAGAATGGGGACCCAAGCCTTAGTGGTCTTGGGTCGTCCCTTGGCATCACGATACGTAAGCTCTATCTCTTGATGGTTTTCAAGAACAACTGCTCCCCCTGAATTGTCACCCGACTTAGGTAACCAAGTTTGTCTGTGCCCACCAGTTTTTGAAGATTCTGGTTTTACAGGTTGTGACACTCTTGGTTCCTTCTGAACTGTTTTAACTTCAGATTTTAAAGCTTTTTCAACAGTTTTTATGTTCTTACGTCGTTGTTTAGTTTCTTGTTCTTTTACAGTTCGTTTATCTTGTTTAGGTGAAACTGACCGACGTTGAGGGTGAACTGTTTCAGGTGGAGTTTTCTCAACAAGTTTCTTCTTTGGAGCATTTGGGCAATTTCTGATAATGTGCCCAATTTCTCCACATTTGAAACAAGTTCTCCTTTCAACAGACTTAGGAGAACTTGATCGACTACCAGATGTTGAGCTTGTAGAACCTGAGGTACTTGCTCTTTCATCACACCCGTTTGTATGTTGGGTGTAATTGTTATCACTGTTTCGTTTCAAAATCTTGACTTGTTGTACAAAATCAGTGTTTGATTTGTTTTCAAAAGTCTCAATTTTATCTGTACCTTTTGATGCTACAAACTTAACATCTTTTCCTTTCTTCATGTAACGAGCTCCTTTTGATTCAACTTTAGCCTTTGGCTTTGGAGCTCGTTGTGGTTGTTTACCCTTAGAAGCAGTCGGTTGTTGAGTGGTTGGAGATTTTTGATTGCCAAACTGTTTCCTAATCTCAGCCTTAGGAATTGGATCACATTGTGTTACCACAATTCCCGGCAGTGTTTTTCCCAAAAATTTGTTTGTATTGTCTTCAAAGACTTTGTCAATCAAAGATTTATTTACATTTTTAATTGGAAAAACATGATCTGAATAGATTTTATTATCTCCAACCAAGGTGTACAGCACATTACTGCTTTTAACAGTAGACACACCTGTCTTATCAACCTTGACAGGATCAATCACTTGCTTCTCAACAGATGGAACCTCAGGAGTATCAGGATCACAAAGGATGTGATTCTCTCGTGGAATATCTACTCCTTTCATCTTGCTAAGTGATTTATCCTGATCACTTACAGCCACATCTGATTCATCATCCGATGTCTCATAGTCCTCGATAATTGGAGGACTTTGTTTCATGGATGGTGAAGTTTCTGGTTCCTTAGGGGCTGTGTTTGAAGAACTGTCCGATTTGAACCCTAGGCCAGTAGAAAATTCCTCAAAGTTCAAAGGCACACTGGGTTCATACCGAGGCATTTCCTCTTCATCGGGCATCTTGGTATAGTTGTCCATCAAAGGGGGTGGACACGCCTTATACCCTACACCTTTCACGTTACCTTTCAGTTGTTGAACGTCTATGATGTGATCAAGCACAAATCGGGAGTTAGAATAACTATCCAATTTTTGTTTGATCGCATCATGCTTGCCTTGGGCAATGGCTAATTGCTTCTTAGTTTCTTCCACAAGGTTAATGTATTCATTTATACTTACTTGTTTGTGGTAAACTACTTTGTTAACCTCGGACACATTTTTCTTTAATGTTTCTATTACAGATTTGAATTCTTTTTCATTCCGGGTTAAAGCCATGTTTGCCTCTTGGCATTTTGACAGTTCAATAACCAAATTCTGATTATGACTATGAAGCTTTTCTGATTCAAGCTTCACATCTGCACATGATTTACAAATACTAGAAACAGGAGGTTCAGAAGTTACCTGACTAGTAGAGGCTGAACCATTTGCCATAAAGGCAGTTTGAAAAGAAAAAGCTCCATCTTCAGAAAATAGCTTTTCCAATTCCATTGATGTAGCAGCAGCCTTCCTAATCAGAATTGATTTCTGACACTTAAGCTCATCAGCTTCATTCAGTAGCTCCTGTATATCATCATCTCCTTCTTCATTCACATCAGGCTCTGAGTGATTATCCCCAGAAACAGAGCCTTCTTCATCCGAACTGCCCGAATAACCAGAACTGTCATCGCTCCCAGAAGATTCTTCTTTTTGAACCTGCTCGATGACCTTAGCATACAATGCAGTTCCACTTCCTTGATCACCTTCACCAAACTGAACTGACCAGTCACATCCTTCATCAGCTTGAACAGCCAAAGCCCGATTGTGATTGGTAGCTCCAGGCTGTCCCTGATTGTTATTCACTGCCACCATCCTCCGTTCACGGTTTTCTTGTTGGGCATTCACATTGGTCTGGTTTCTGAACGGGTTGTGATTGCCGTGTTTTGTTGGTCGAGTGCACTCACGTTTAAAGTGCCCTTTCTCGCCACAGTTAAAGCACGTGACGGCATTAATATCAAACCCATACTTCGTGTTTTTCTTTCCTTCCAACGAAGTTCTTCCAGTTCGTGCCATGAAATCTTTTGCCCTTCTAACCGCACTAGCAAAAGCCCATTTAATATCCATCAACTCCATTTCTTCCTTGTCGATCTGATCATAATCTTCATTGGTCATGTTGATGTTTCCAAGCTGACCAGCTACCAAACCACAGTAAGCACTGACCATGGTGTTGATAATTTCCATATGTTCCTTAGCAACTTCAATGCTAAGGTGTGAAAGATTTGAGTTGTCGACTCGGATTGTGTGATGACTTTGAGGTTGAGGTTGAGGATTGCTTGTATAGTGAGCTTGCTGTTGTTGTTGTTGAGGTTGTGGTTGTGGCTGTGTTGGAACAGGAATATAAGACCTCGGATCGAATTGAGGTTGTGGTGGAGCAGCTGTTGATTGAGGAAATGGAAAGGAACTCGTATTGGACACAAAAGCAGTTTGAAGCTTCGGTTGCTGAACAGAACTAGCTGAAGGACCAAAACCAGGCAAATACATTTCAGTATTCTGAGGAGCTGGAGCACGCCTTGCTTTCCTAATTTCTTCATCATTTTTATGTTCCAGCTTCTGAATGAACTCATAGATGTTAATCTCATCTAGAGCTTTAGTATGCTTCAACAACTCAATAAACGAACTCCATTTTGGGGGTAGGGCATCAGCAAACCTATTCACCATGTCTTGTTGAGTAGCTGCCACCCCATAAGCACACATTTCACTAATCAAATGATAGAAACGTGTGGTCATATCATTCAGAGTCTCGTTTTCCAAAAACTGAAAGGATTCAAATTCTTTCTTCAACAAATCATGCCTAGACTTTCGAGCAGCTGCATTGCCTTCTCCTCTAGCAACTAAGGCATCCCACAATGCTTTCGTGGTCTTGCAATATGAAAACTGATGGTAGATGTCTTTGTTGAGTGCTTGAGTAAGTATGGCATAGGCCTTTTTCTCCAATTCATAAGCCTTCTTGTCATTTTCAAGCATGTTGGCGTAACCTTCTGAAGTGGATGCTCTACTTTCAAGACTTTCATTGAATGCATTGACAAAACACATCCAAAGATCGGTGCTTTGTCCTTGAACATATGTGTGAAAGCGGCCTTTCCATGACGGAAAATCGTTCATGTGGTTCAGCTTTGGTGGACGATTGTTACTGCCTGTTTCACTTTCACTAATCAGAAGATTCTGAAGACTTTGACTTTGATTGGATACCAAAGCCCATTGACACGAACTTATTGATTGTTGTTGTTTTGGAATGGCACTCGTCATATATTCAGCCATCGACATCTGTTTCAGATCTGGTTGTGGATCCGTACTCCAATCCCAAGGACTTGTGCAACTCATCTTGATCAAAAATTAACAAATAACCTACACACCACAAACTGTTAACAACAAACAGACAACAATTGAAAGATACAATCTGATCGAAAGATCAAGACTTGTTCGAAGGATCAACAATGATCGAAAGATTACTGTTGAGTTTCGAGCAAAGCCTTCGAAAGATTTTCAATGAAAGATCCTTATCTTTCGACTGATTATCACGAAAGATTCACAGTTCGAAAGATCTATATCTTTCGAATACTGATCTCGAAAGATTCACAATGAAAGATCCTTATCTTTCGAGATGTATCCTTATCTTTCGGACAACCAACTTTCGAAAAGATTCCAACTACGAAGGATAACCCTTAGACTTCGAAAGACTACTCGAAGGATGCCTATCTTTCGAGCTGCCTTTGATCGAAAGATTTCGAAGGATATCTTTCGATGTCGAAGGATATCTTTCGACAGCTCTGACACACTTACACAAGGTACGACAGGTTGGTGAAAAGTTGATGTGGTTGGTGAGCCAACTTTCGGCAGAAAGGATGTTTCTGTCAACAACTTTTTCACCAACTTTTTGACTTTCAAAAAGTTTACCCAAAATGGCAACCTTATCCCAAGTCCAGTCACCGGAAAGATGATCGGAACACGGCCGGAAAAATCAAAGTTTCACAAAAACAATTTTTATGTTACCCAAACCGACCCCGAACACTCCCGATAGGTTTAGTACGCGTTTTTATGCAGAAAACTACCAAAAACGGGTGCTAAACCAAGTGTCCAAACACACCAAAGAACTCGAACAAACCGGTTTTAAACAAGGTAAAGAGCGAGGCTCTGATACCACTTGTAGGTCCCTTTTCTCGGAGGATCGAGAACAACCTAAACCTTGTTATACTAACCCACTAGCGAGTGCGGAATCCAAGCTAGTAGGCAAACCGGGATGAAGCAAGAACAAACACAAGAACACACAAAGTTCACCGATTAACACCACTGTATTAATACGTATGAAGGTTTACGGTTACAAGCACAAGGTTTACAATCTTGTTTGCAAACTCTCTAAAGTATGTGTGTGTGTGTGTTTTCCAGCAGAGTTTCTCTAACTCTCCAAATGTGCATCTATCTAACACTAACACACTGCATGGGTATTTATACCCATACATAGCAGGTCTTGGTCGAAGGATCGATAGATGGTCCGAAGGATCATCTATCGATGACAGGGAGCTCGAACGATCAGCATGGACATCGAAGGATCATCCTTCGATGTCTAATGGTTGAACTATGGTCGAATCATATCTTTTGAGCACCTCGAAGGATCAGTTGTATCCTTCGAGGCTATCCTTCGATCCAGACAGCATCATGTTGTCCAAGTCAAACTAGGAGGATAGTTGACTTGGTCAACTTACAGACTGACTTTGGACATCGTTTACATACAGACCGAATACAGACAAAGTACAGACACAAGTGCACCAACAAATCAGGCAACCAATAATTGTGAATCATCTTTATTGTATTTCCTTTTTTATAAGTTCTTGTAAAGCCTATAAATAAAGGCTTGGTTTTATGTTTTGTATGAAAGAAATAAATCAATAAAATGAAGTCCCTTTTTTGATTATCTCTAATTATCATTTACAACAATATCATGATAATAATAATCACTATCTTACTTACTTCTGTTTCATCACACGTTGACATGTGCGAGTAACTTGGGGCGAACTAACAGTGGCGGAAACAGAACTTCTTTGTCAGGGGGTCATCATAAGACTCTCTTTTCTGCCGGCTACAACTAGAGAGTCTAAAACATGTTTTTTCCTAGAAAAATCTCAGATTGTACATATAAAAATCTTACAAATTTCTATGTCTGGGGGTCAGCGGACCCTCTTGACCACCCTCTAGTTCCGCCCCTGCGAACTAATGATATCACACCCTACATAGATTATAGTAGATTTTTTATTTAAGTAACAAAGCTGGTAACTGATTTACAATAAAGTTATGTTAGTTTGCATTTAAAAGCATCAAGTATGATATGAATGCTTTTGTAATCGTATCTATACTCTATATTCTGCCTTTTTGGTGTTATTGGGGTTGAATTGAGGGAAAATCTTTGGATTTTTTCTAATAATGTGTTATGGACCAACATCGTTGCAAGGTATGGGACTTGTTCCACACAGGTTGTATATATAGCCAACAGATACTTTCAAGTATCGATTTTGGGTTTAACATGTACCTTTGAATTTTTGAAGATATAATTATATGAATAAGCATCTAGAAGCATCAATCTTTGAATCTCTTTATGCAAATATGTATATTAAATGGGTAGAACTAAGTGGTGACAAGATCACATAATAAAGACATGAAAGCATATACTTTTGCCACATTAAAAGAGTACAAGGGGTCCCCATGAGGTAAGACTAGTAATTTTGCCTTAGTATGATATTCATGGATTTGTAGGTATGCAAAAAGTTATAGTTTTCTCTTTTTGTGTCTTTCTTTTCATGGTATATCTACTAGTTACTAAATAGATTCATGGATCACCTAAATTTAAAGCACTAGGAACATATGTTATGAGGCCGGTTATTGTACAATAGGGGTTAACGTACGCTGCGTACGAGATTGTTTCTCAACGTGCGAGTTTTTGCTTCAACATGCGATTTCTGATATAATACAACATGCGAAATTGTTTACCACAACATGCGATTTTGCAGCTTTTTGTATACACTAACATGTGATTTCTTCATATACCACAACATGCGATTTTCATATTTTTGTAACATAACGTGCGATTTTGCCATCGCGTACGCAGCGTACGTTAAGGTATATTGTACGATAGACTTTTTCTATATGTTATTATATTGAAACTATCTGGATTTTCATCCCCAGTACTAAATAGCTTAAAAGAAAGTTTTGGTCAAGCCTTACAAAGGGACGATGTGAAGGCGATAGTCGTTATAGGTAATTTTGATGATTACTAGTTTTTAATCATTAGTCGTCGTAACTTTCTAACTCATGTAAGGTTAATACTTAACATAATTGGAGCAGGTGAAAAACGCAAATTTTGTGGTGGTTTCGACCTCAATGCATTATATCAATTGCAGGAAGGCAACGGTATGACATACTATTACTATGGATGGATATCGTGCACATTTCGTTTTGTTTGTATGTCAACTAGAGCTAGAAATTTATGTTTGGATCGGGTTGTCCCGTAAGACAGAAACACCCTTTGTTCTGTTTTTTAAAGTGGGTGTTGTGTCAGATATGTTTATAGAACTTAATAATATAGCTTTTGATTGAATGATTTAGGAGGTGTTGATGTTTTAGACATGACTTCATGCGACTTTTGACCCGTTCAACCAGTTTGACTGGTTTTCACTTGATCCAAATTTTACAATTCTTTCGGAGATAAAACATGACCCGAACCGACCCACTTGTTAACCCATTAATTTTGCTAAAATTTTATTATTTTTCTATGTTGATTTTTATTTACAGCTGGACTGCGATTAGTTCACGATCTATCTGATATCATGGAAAGTATGTCTCTTTACTGTTCTAGTTCTGTTTTTTTTTTTTTTTTTTTTTTTTTTTGTTGATTTTTATGGTTAACAACTCATTATCAGAATTTCCTTTTAAAAATGTTGGCTGTGTTGGTTTCAGGCGCAAGAAAACCGTCTGTTGCTGCTATTAACGGGCGTGCTTGTGGTGCAGGATTAGAGGTTGCAATGGTATGTGGCTATGTGCTATATTTCCCTTCTTCTTTTCGGGCTAGTTTAACGTATCTGTATAATAATCTTGATAAATCATGCTGATTCTGTTTTCAGGCTTGCAATGCTAGAGTAGCTACTTCTACGGCTCAGTTAAGCTTGCCTGAACTACGGTATGGTATTATTCCTGGAGGTGGAGGTATGTCATTCTTGTGAAATAAATAACAAAAATGATTTATCTTAATAAAAAAATCGACGTGTAACTTATGATTTTGCGTAATTTTAGGAACTCAACGGCTTCCACGGCTTGTTGGTCTACGAAAGGCTCTTGAATTGTTGTTGGTATGCTGTTTACATGTCTCTTTTGATAGGTTCAAGTTACAATCATTATTCATATGTTTGACCCAAACCCATTTTGACCCGTTACTAGTCAACCCTTTTCGACACCAAAAACAATGATCGGCCAAACATTGTAGTTTTCTTGAAGTAGAGGCGATTCATAATACTATATTCTTATTAGCTGATTGACCTCTTTATCTTTCTTTATCACACACTCTAGACATCAAAGCCGGTCGATGGAGACGAAGCTCATAAGTTTGGGCTCGTGGATGCCGTTGTGTCAGGAGATGAATTACTAGAAAATGCTCGCCAAATGGCCTTAGATATATGTGCCCGTAACAAACCACTGGTTTCAAGTCTTTACAAAACAGATAAAATCGAGCCACTAGGCGAGGCCCGTGAAATATTAAAATTTGCTAGAGCTCAAACCCGCACACAACCACCCAATTTACAACATCCACAGGTTTGCATTGATGTTATTGAAGAAGGCATTGTCTCGGGCCCGGATGCAGGATTATCAAAGGCTTGTACTTGTTGTAATAACTTAATTCCCTAAATTTACTGGCATTACTTGACAATGTAATTTTGTTTATATAATTTGCAGGAACGTAAAGCATTCCAAGATCTTTTAAAATCGGATACTTGCAAGAGCTTGGTTCATGTCTTCTTTGCCCGTCGTGATGCTATGAAGGTACATCTGTTATTTATTTGAATTTTATTACTCCTTACTATCAGTTTACAATAAGTGCGAATTTCTAGCAAAATGTTTATATTTACCAACTTCTCAGAAAAAAGTCAACATGGTCAAATGAGTATGATCACGTCGTGTTTTTTGTGTGTCAACAGGTACCTGGGGTCACTGATCTTGGTTTGAAACCAAGAGAAATAAGAAAGGTTGCTATTGTTGGCGGAGGTCCGATGGGCTCCAGAATAGCAATGGCTTTGATTCTAAATGGGTATGAAGTTGTATTGAAAGAAGTAACACATCAACAGTTGACTTGGATCTAATTGGTGAGAAGACAAAGTCTCATGATAGAATAATTGGCGTACGCTTCTTCAGGTAATAATTTGTTACGTTTTAACAGCGCTAATTGCCCAAAATAATTTGTTAACTTTTGCAGCCCGGCTC
Source organism: Helianthus annuus (assembly GCF_002127325.2). NCBI lineage: Eukaryota > Viridiplantae > Streptophyta > Magnoliopsida > Asterales > Asteraceae > Helianthus > Helianthus annuus. The sequence continues at coordinate 151,880,181 of NC_035445.2, forward strand.
ACGTGATGCCACGTTTGGAAATCGTCCGAACATCGAAAACATCACCTCAAAAACAGTGGTTGACTTGTTGGATGTGGCGAAAAAGATTAGAAAAACGCTAGTTGTGGTTGGGAACTGCACAGGGTTTGCTGTTAACAGGATGTTTTTCCCGTATACTCAAGCGGCTCTTTTGCAAGTAGAACATGGGGCCGACGTATACAAAATTGATCGAGCGATTACAAAATTTGGAATGCCGATGGGCCCGTTTAGATTGTGCGATCATGTTGGTTTTGATATTGTAGTGGCAACTGGGTCACAGTTTGTTTATAGTTTCCCCGAAAGGACGTATAAATCTATGCTTATTCCACTCATGCAAGAGGATAAAAGAACTGGTAATTATTTTTTTGTTTTGAATGACATAAAAATGATTTTAGTTTTTGAGCATGTTGTTTCTTTGTTAAAACTTGTGATTCTTGTTTAGGTGAAAACACTCACAAAGGTTTTTATGTCTACGATGATAAACACAAAGCGAGTCCGGATCCTGAAAATTGATAAATACATTGAGAAAGCAAGGGAAATTTCTGGCATCTTAGTTGACCCTAAGGTCTCTCTCTCTCTCTCTCTGAAATTGAAATATATCTACTCCTATAGTCATATATATTCGTGTTAGGGGCACCACAAAAATAGGCAATTTTTGCATGTTTTTGTTGTCCCTCATGTGTTAGGGAAACATGTAATGTTTTGTGATGTTGATACCCCTTATAAACATGTAAAAGTGTTTGCATTAATAGGCGTGTTTACTTTGGGAGAGGGAGGTCTTGGGTTCAAGTCCCACAGACGACAGGAACAAAAAAGAAATTTGCCAATAATAATAATAATAATAATAATAATAATAATAATAATAATAATAATAATAATAATAATAATAATAATAATAATAATAATAATAATACTAATACTAATAGTAATAGTAATAGTAATAGTAATAATAATAGTAATAGTAATAATAATAATAATAATAATAATAATAATAATAATAATAATAATAATAATAATAATAAATATGGATAATGTATGAGGAGACTACACAACTCTTTAAAATTGGGCCACCCAACTATTGAACCTACTATATTGGGCACCCATTCCATTATGGCGGGTGTACAAATAGGGAAAAAGGGGCCCCTACAGGCCTGGTTAAAATTGGTTTTTTTCTATTGAACTTTAGCCCAATTATAAGTATACTGGGCCACTGGGGGCACTCTTTGAGTAAATGGGGGCCACAGGCCCACAGATGTGACTTCTTGTTGCATTTGTTAGTTATTAACATTAGTGATTAGTGTAGTGATTTGTTTATCTAGTTTTTAACTTAATCGGTTAATTAGATAGTATAACTAAAAGTGTTTCGTGTTATGACCCAACTCATTTTTACCCGATCTGTTTTCGTCCCGTAATAAAAATCCATGAATCTGCCACTGCACCGGTATATGCATCAGGTCGTATATACAAAATACGAAAAATAAACAAGTTGGATAACAAATATAACCTTAAATTTAATTAAAAAAAAAACAAGTTGTATCAGGTTGTATATACAATTTGTCTTCATTCAAGAGGTGAGTTTGTGACAACTGGTTTCTTCAAACAATAGGAAATCTGAAGTTGGTAATCCTACATTTTCTTAAGTGTGTGAAAATCATAAAAGAAATGTATAAATTTAACTAAATTTGTCATAACCGGGTTTGATTTTGTTTCAGTTTGCAAAACTATCAGATAAGGATATAACAGAGATGGTATTCTATCCTGTTATGAACGAGGCGTGTAGAGTATACGCTGAGGGTATTGCAGTAAAGGCAGCTGATTTGAATATCGAGGGTGTTATGGGAATGGGATTTCCACCTTACAGGTTTCAAGTTTTTATACACATTTTTATTCGCAGTTATATAAATTAATAAATATAATATATTTTATAAGTTTTTAACATATTTTTGTGTACAGGGGTGGTATTATGTTCTGGGGAGATTCAGTTGGATCTAAGTACATATATGAGAGGTTGAATGAGTGGTCAAATCTGTATGGGGACTTCTTTAAGCCATGTGACTATTTGGCCCAAAGAGCTGCACTTGGGGCTCCTTTGGTTAGATTCTCTTTAATCATTTACTTTATATATATTGACATTTTTGGTAAATATTAAATGTACTATATAATGTTTTGTAGAGTTCAGCGTTGGATCAAGCAAAATCGCGACTATGAGAATGGACGTCGTCTATTGGTTTCATGACCCTTAAACTAATCATGCTTGTTTCCAAAGGAAAGTTTGTATTGTACATATTTAGTTTTGTTGAGTAAAATGCGTAAAATAGGTATATAAGGCGGCCCCATCTAAAAAACAGTTTTGAAAAAGATTTTGACTGGTTTGCTTGACGGAGGTCGAATAACACATGCACACAAAGAGAGAGGGGGAGGGGAGCTCTATATTATTTCTTCTTGAATTGTTTGCTTAAATGTGTTATTCATTAGATGATTTGTTAGCTATCAACTATACCAATGATACTCTAGTGGTTTTCAATTAAATGGTCATTAGTCCAGTTTGGTTTTCGAAACATTATATGTGATAGGTGGTGCATTGAGGTGCGGGGGTGTTGGGTTCTCAACACATAAAAGCAACAAATGTTATCGAGTAAAAGAGTAGATCTTAGGTAAGTTGAGAATTATTGAGTTATAGATATCATCACGTATTGGATTTGTATAATTAGGTTAGGTTTTTAAAAGTTATTGTGTTATTGGGTTTTAATCTTTTTTTTAATTAATCATATATAAATAATATATTAAAAAAATACAAAAATTTAGGCCCATTGGGCCATGTATAGTAGCACCTCCTACATCTCCCCATAGCAACCCCTACGTTGGTTCATTGAACGATTTGTTAGCTCAAATCGATGATACGGTTGGTTCTTGGTTTAAATGGTCATCAACCCGGTTTACTTTTCGAAACATCATGTGTAATGAGGTGCATTGATGTGTAGCCCTATTGATTGTCCCCAACACATAAAAGCAACATAAATGTTTTTAATGGAGTAGATCTTAGGCAAGTTGAGAGTTCTAGACTTGTACTAGACTTGTAGTTATCACTGTTAGTAGCTTTAATACATTATGATATGGACGCATTAGATCTTAGATAAGTTGAGAATTATAGACTTATACTTATCATTGTTAGGGTGTGTTTGGTGTTGCATTTTCAAAATAGATTATGCATTTTCAAAATAGATTTTGCGTTTTCAAAACTGCGTTTTGAAAAAGCATGTAGGTACATGCTTTTCCAAAACTGCGTTTTGGAGGCAGATAATCACTTTTTCATCCAAACATTTTTTTTAGATTATTTATGTTTTACAAACGCAATAATCAAATAATCACTTCAAAACGTAATCCCAAACACCCTCTTGGTAGCTTTAATACGTTAGATATGGACCGATTCAAAATTTATATACCTTAAATTTTAATTAACTAGTAAATTTTACTAATTAAAGCCATTTTTAACTTACATTATTATTTTCACATTCTTCATAAATGATAATTATATCCATACACATATAAACACATGTGTGTAGTTGTTTAATCTTGTTCCAAATCATATACTAAATGATAGATTCTTATTTGAGGTTATGAATTCAAAGTTAGTTGTAATTGATTTAAATATGAGCTAATAAAGCTCTAATCCTTAAACCCAACAGTTTAACCTTTAAACTTTTTTTTTCTTCTCATAGTAAGTCCATTTAATTTTATGAATAATTAGACTACAAATGTTTAAAATTTGACTCTTTTCTTTTTTTTTTTAGAATGCATTTGCATATATATTTGTGATCTTGATCACCTCTATGGGCTAGTAATGAAAAAGGATAAAAAATTGGGAAAAGAAAACATAAAATTTGAGTAAGAAGGAGCATGTTTAGAACAAGTGTTTGTGTGACCCCAAAACAAAACAAAACATAGTTGTGTTTGGTTTTATGAGCAGTTGAGGACCACAACACAACTCATCAACAGCTTCACAAGGAACAAATAGTCAAAACTAATAACACGTGTGGAGATTCCTTCATGTGTTGGGGACTCATGCTTTCATTATCACACACTAAAATCCCATGCATTCCCACTTATCTTCATGCACTTATTACTAAATTATATAATATTTATTATTTATTAAAAACTATATATTGATAATATTTTTTATTTTATAAGATATGATCAAAGTCATGTCATATTTTATAAACAAAACTTAATGTTATGTAACATGACCAACCTCATGAAGTTAAATGACAATGACACTTGTTGGAATGCAACTCTTTCATAATTTTAATTTTTAATATTCAATAAAAACAATAAATTAAGATTTAGTTCGGGTGGTCTGATACATGGGCGGGGCAGGTGGATCCATGGTATAACCATGGCTCAACCATTCTCAATGAACAAAATAGTGTTATTTACACGCTAAACTTGCCAAACACCTCTATAACATTTACGACGCAATGATTTGATAGAACAAATAAAAAGTGTTACAAACCGAGAAATATAATTGTCTCCGAATTTGAATAATCATCATAACATATTGAAAGCATGGGATCACTATGTGGAGTATGGCAGAAGAAGGGGATAAGTGCGGTAGAAAAATGTAGTGAGGCAAGAAAGGAATAGGGTGTGCGTATAAGCATGAGAAATAACAAATGTTTTTTTATGTTTCAATGATTAGCAAAAGTCTGCAAGAAAGCAAGTCCCACGATTGGTGTAGAGCCAAAGAAATAATGTTCACTTTTTCTACGGTAAATTTAGATTACTGACGGATCACTAAACTGTCATCGTGCCACTAGCAGAATCACCCGGTCATATTTATCATCACTAGGCAATAATGTTTATACACCAATTCAGAAGGAAACACAATAAATCTGGAACCCCCCCCCCCTTCTTGTGAGAATCGAACCCAAAAGCTAATGGTCGCTAAGTCTTATCTCACCTCCAAGATGCTACTAGACTATAATGCTATGGAAAACATGTTCAACTCACGAGACAAGAAAAGGAAAGCCAAGTTATCGAGCATAAAGTCCCTTAATTTTCAAGTTTTACTCTATTTTCAGCCACCTCACATTGTATTCTATTTTTAACTTGCAATTTTACATTTACTAATACAAAAATGTATGTGTTAATGTGGGACTTGTCCACTTGATAGAGGCAATTGCCTCTTACAAAAGATGTCAAAGGTTCTAACATGGGCAAGGGGAAAACTTAGAATAATTGATGAAATAGATTGGTAGTAACGTTTGCCGCTCAAAAACATGTATGTTGTAGGAAGAAGCTAGGGTTGAGTCTCGATTAAAAGAAAATTGTTGGTTGTGGCTTATAAGACCATGGCCAATGCAATGCATTTTAGCTTGCATTTGACTTATGTGGATTTAGCATTTAAGAGGGAAATACACCGGAGGAGTTTGCATTTGAGTGGAATGTGCTTAATGTTGTTTGGTATAGAGAATAATCTCTGAATCGGGTTGAATTGTATTGATAATATTGTATTGTGTTCTCAATTAGGGTTACAAAGAATGGTGTTTATGTAGAACACCAAGTTACATATAGCCCCCTATACTATCTATTTTCTTCTTTCCGACACTCCCCCTCAAGTTGAGTAGTGGGGTTACTGTCACAGCCCCCGATCCCTATCTCCCGGGAACGGGCGGCCGTGAGCCAGTTTCGGTGGTATCACATTTATTTATTCAATTTGGCAGCGGAAATTTTCATCAGGACCGTAGTTAGGAAATATTTTAATCAGAGTAAACCACCATGTTTATAACATTAAACATATGGGTAAAAACCCAAGTTTTCAATACACACGTTTCATAGGAATAAATCCTATTTATTTAATAAAAACATCCATTTTATTCTTAGGTAACTTTATTGCCACTTTTCCAAGCCTTCAGTGCTGTCCAGCTGGCTTCTATTTGGCTTTCACATTTTGTTACCTGAAACGCGTTTTAAAAACATTTTGTCAGTGGGAAATACTGGTGAGTGAATCCCAGTTAAATCAAGTTTAAGTAAAAACCAATTTGCAGTATTGAGGGCACATCCGCAATTACATTTGTATCCAAGACATCACAATTAACATCAGTGGTACGGTCATACTCAACATATGGGATGTTACCACGCCAGTAACCAATTTTGTATACAAAACCCCAACATACCCACTATAATTGTATTCTTTACAAATACTCAATAACTATCATTCGCATGGAAAGGTATTTAAGGTTTTGTAAAAACAGTTAACAAAAAGGAGATTACTCACAAAAATGAGTTCATAAAAAGAAGGATCACTCACATTGCTGTTTTAGGTTTTTCGTAAGGGTTTCCTGGAGATAATCTATAAATTACACAAATGCACGTGTGTTAGTATAATAACCCATTTTAACATTAGTAATACCCTCCCCGAGACGGCATTCCAACGACTACGTCGGGCAGAACCACGACAGCCGTTACGGAACCCTAGATCAATCGGGCAGCGTATCTAATACGTCTCCAGGGGTTATAATACTTACATCGTAGCAGAACCTCGCTATTTTAGGGTATAGGACTCGGGTATAATGCCCACTATTTAAAAGTGTAGAGAGACAGAAAGAAAATGAACGAAATGGACTGAAGGTCGTTGCCTTCTATTTATAGTGCTGAATTCGAGTCCCCACGCGGCCCGCGTGAAGTTTGGGCCGGGTCTACGCGGCCCGCGTCAATGCTAGTCAACGGACTAGCTTGTCCGGCTCATCTATTAGACTCGCCACGATGATGACACGTGGCCGCACCGGGTCACGCCACAAATTGGGTCGCTCGCGGCCCGCATCAACTAAACTGAATAGGTACGCGGCCCGCTTGGGCTTATGGTTTGACGATATCTGGTTCTCCTACTCGCGCGGCCCGCATGGACTTGAGGTGAGGCCCTACGCGGCCCGCCTCAACTTAAAATTTATTGTTTTTATTTATTTTATATAATATACTCTATTTTGGGCTCGGTTTTCACATACGGGGTGCATATAAAGACAAGTTGATATATTTAAAGATATATTAGGGCGTCGGAAATATTATGAGGATGTCTGTTTTACCGAGGGTTGTTATATCCTCCACACCTTGTTTTAGAGCTCGTCCTCGAGATCTACTGGAACAAGTGTGGATATTTCTTTTGCATTTCGGATTCAAGCTCCCACGTGTACTCGGGTCCTCTTTTGGATTCCCACTTTACTTTGACCAGAACCAATCTCTTATGCTTGAGATTTTTAACTTTCCTATCTTCAATTTGTAGAGGCTTCTCCACAAACTTGAGTTGCTCATTAACCTCTATATCCTTAAGAGGTACTACGAGTGATTCATCAGCTAAACACTTTTTAAGATTGGATACATGAAACACATCATGTATTCCTGCCATTTCTTCTGGCAGTTGTAGCTGATAGGCTACAGGTCCTATTCTTTTAAGAATTTTGAAAGGTCCAATATATCTGGGACTAAGCTTTCCTCTTTTGATGAATCTTACCACTCCTTTCCAGGGAGAGACTTTCAATAACACTTTATCTCCCACTTGAAATTCTAATGGTTTGCGTCTGTTATCAGCATAGCTCTTTTGGCGATCACGTGCTGTTTTCAGTCGTTCCTTGACTTGAATGATTTTATCAGTTGTTTCTTGTACTATCTCAGGTCCAGATAATTGTTTTTCCCCAATTTCTGCCCAACAGACTGGGGTTCTGCACTTTCGTCCATAAAGTGCTTCGAATGGTGCAGCATTGATACTTGTGTGATAACTGTTATTATAAGAAAATTCTATTAAAGGTAAGTGTTCGTCCCAGTTACCTCCAAAATCAATTACACAAGCTCTAAGCATGTCCTCCATTGTCTGAATTGTCCTTTCGCTTTGTCCGTCCGTTTGAGGATGATAAGCTGTGCTTAGATTTAACCCCTGGTTCCCATTGCTTTTTGGAAACTTGACCAAAAATGAGAAGTAAAACGGCTATCTCTATCGGAAACAATTGATAAAGGAATGCCATGTAAAGAAACGATTTTATTTACATACAATTTGGCTAATTGTTCCATACTAAAGGTTTCCTTTATTGGTAAGAAATGAGCTGACTTGGTTAACCTATCTACAATCACCCAGATTGTATCATTACCTTTTCTTGTTTTAGGTAATTTGGTAACAAAATCCATTGTTATCAATTCCCATTTCCAAACTGGTATTTCTAATTGTTGTAATAAACCTGAGGGTTTCTGATGTTCAGCTTTAACTTGTGAGCAAGTTAAACATTTAGAAACATAAGCTGCTACATCCTTTTTCATCCCTATCCACCAGAAATTTTTCCGTAAATCCTGGTACATTTTATCACTTCCTGGATGCATCGTATATTTAGACTTATGGGCTTCTTCTAATATACGGTGACGTAAATTTCCTAATTTAGGTATCCACATTCTCTTTTTATGGAACCTCCAAATTCCATCTGTTCCTTGTTCTAATTCCTTAATCATTCCTTTTAATTTTTCAGTATCCTCCTTGATTACTGATTCTTGTGCTTTTCTAATTTGACTGTTTAAATCTACTTGTAGATTTAATTTAAGAGAACGTACCCTTTTTGGCTTTTCGTGATATTTTCGACTTAAAGCATCAGCCACCACATTGGCTTTTCCTGCATGATACTGGATATCACAATCATAGTCACTAAGCAATTCCATCCAACGTCTCTGTCTCATATTCAACTCTTTTTGCCCGAAGACATATCTTAAACTCTTATGATCCGTGAATATGGTAAACTTACTACCATAAAGATAATGTCTCCAAATCTTAAGGGCAAAAATTATGGCTCCTAATTCCAAATCATGGGTCGAATAATTTCCTTCATGACTCTTAAGTTGTCTAGATGCATAAGCTATAACCTTTTGACGTTGCATCAATACGCATCCATAGCCTAACTTAGAAGCGTCACAAAAGACTACAAAGTCTTCAGTTCCTTCTGGTAATGCTAGTATCGGTGTATGGGTTAATCTTTGCTTAAGGATTCTAAAGGCTTCTTCTTGTTGTGGTCCCCATTCAAACTTAACAAATTTACAAGTTAACTTAGTTAAAGGAATGGCTATTCTAGAAAAATCTCGAATAAATCTTCTATAATAACCGGCCAATCCTAAGAAACTTCTAACTTCAGTTGGTGACTCTGGGGTTTTCCATTTGGTAATTGCCTCGATTTTCGTTGGATCTACATGAATTCCTTCATAATTAACCAAATGTCCGAGAAATTGTACCTGTTCTAACCAAAACTCACACTTTGAAAACTTAGCATAAAGATTCTCTTTTCTTAATAAACTTAAAAGTAAGTGCAAGTGCTTTGCATGCTCATCTTTACTTTTAGAGTAGATTAGAATATCATCTATAAAGACAATTATGAATTTATCCAAATATGGCTTACATATTCGGTTCATCATGTCCATAAATGCGGCTGGGGCATTGGTTAAACCAAATGGCATGACAGTAAATTCATAATGACCATATCTTGTTCTGAATGCGGTTTTAGGAATATCCTCTTCCTGTACCTTTAATTGATGATATCCTGATCTTAAATCGATTTTAGAGAAAAATCGAGCTCCTTGAAGTTGATCAAACAAATCATCGATCATCGGTAATGGGTACCGATTCTTAATCGTGACTTTGTTCAATTCACGGTAGTCAATGCACATACGCATTGATCCGTCCTTCTTTTTAACAAATAAAATCGGCGCTCCCCATGGCGATGAGCTTGGCTGTATGAATCCCTTTTCCAACAACTCGTCTAGTTGTTTCTTCAGTTCTTGCATTTCCGCGGGTGCTAAACGGTAAGGTGCTTTGGCAATTGGTGCTGTTCCTGGTAGCAGATGAATTCTGAATTCAACTTCCCTGTCTGGCGGTAGTCCTGGCAATTCTTCTGGAAAGACATCTGAAAATTGGGATACTACTAGGATATCTTTTACTTCTTTTCCTTTAGTGTTAGTGATTATAGAAATCAAATACACTATAGATCCTTTTCTTATATAACTTGCAGCTTTCATCACAGAGATGAATTTAGTGGATCTAAAAGGTTTATCTCCTTTAATTGAGATCTTTTCACCTCTTGGTGAATTTAATTGAATTGTCTTTTGATCACATAAAATACTGGCTTTATTGGCTATTAACCAATCCATTCCTAATACTACATCAAATCCTACCAGATTCATTGGGTAAAGGTTTGCAATAAATTTTTGATTAAAAATTTCTATTCTTGCTCCCTGCAAGATTTCAGAAATCTTAACAGTTTCTCCATTTGCGGTTTCCACTAGACATTCTTGTGGTAGTTTAGTTAATGATTGATTTAGGAGTTTGCAAAACGAAGTATTAATAAAACTTTGGTTTGCACCAGAGTCAAATAATACTTTAGCAAAAATATCATTAACTAAAAACGTACCAGCAATTACGTCTGGAATTATCCTGGCTTCCTCTGTAGTTAGCACGAATGCTCTGGCATTTTTAGGATTTTTGTTGGTTGCAGCTGGAGCCAATTTCGGGCAGTTTGTCCTAATGTGACCTTTTTCCCCACAATTGAAACACATTCCATTACTGGATTTCTTCTTGCAATTCTCTTCCTTGTGTCCTGGGGCCTTGCAAAAATTACAGTAAGTAGAGCATCTTCCAGAATGCTTCTTTCTGCAGGCTTTGCAGTAGGGTGCAGAGGTAGAACCTACATTCCTACGATTGGAATTCCCAGAACGGAATTCTTGAGTAAGCCTTTGGGTTAGGTTTCTCCTCTGGTCTTCTTCTCTAGTACGGATTAACTCATCTGTCAAGGTATTGGCTAGTTCTACAGCTTCCTCTATGGTTTGGGGTCTAGCTGCCTTGACTACATGTCTAATCTCTCCAATTAATCCCCAGATATAACGGGAGATTAATACCGGTTCAGGTGATGCAAGGGTAGGTACTATCCTAGCATATTCAAAGAATGTGGTAGTGTAACCCTTACTATCTACCCCGGTCATTCTTAGATTCAGAAACTTATTTGCTATTTGTTCCTTTTCATTGGGAGGGCAGAATTTCCTTTCTACCATATTCTTAAATTCCTCCCATTCCATATTATACATCCTATCACTTCCTCTGGATTGGAGGATAGTGTTCCACCATTCTAAGGCTGCATTTTTAAACAGATTTGAAGCAAACAGTATTTTATCTTCTTCAGCACACTTGCTTATTTTCAGAACTGCCTCAGTTTTCTCTATCCAGCGTAAAGCTGCAATGGGTCCTTCATTGCCCGAGAATTATATTGGTTTGCAGGACCAGAATTCCTTGTAAGAACAACCATGTGGCATGGTTCTTCTTCTTTTGGGAACGGGCGCTTGAAGTATGGGTCCATTGTTCACGCTGTTTTCGGGTTCAGTTGGTCGCTTACTGCTATGCTTACTTTTATTATTCGCTTCCTGAACTGTTTGAATAATAAATGGCATCGCATCTATAATTCCCTGTGCCACAATATGCTGAACGGCACTATTATCCATTTGGTTTCCGTTGTTATTATTGTCCGAATTCTCATTAACCACGTTAATGTTACTCTGGTTATCGTTATTCAGATTTTCTTGATTTCCCGCGTCGGCCATCTGAATTTTAGACATTTACCAAATATTAATATCACAAATAATATTTATATATAGCCAATCCCATGACACGCACTTTTAACCAAAAGCGTCGAGCATTGCGACATTTACTCTATTTATATAGTATGCATCAATACACACCAGTACAGAAATTAAAATTACAGTACCGACTGAAATGTAAAGCTACAATACTAATAGTATGCATCCGTATTTTTTTTTTCTAACACATACACACATATATTATTATTATATTATTATTATTATTATTATTATTATTATTATTATTACTACTACCATCCTGTCATCACATTTACTGATATGGATTCAACCAGAAATCCATATTACGCTCATCGTATTTCCATACGAGGCGTTCTCCCACCTGTCGCATTCTATCACTGCTTTCTAAAATTTCCTCCCCAAAAGTCCTAAGTTCCTGGACATTTTCTGCACTCATTGGGGGTGCAGGTTCTAGGACTGGGTTTGGAAATTGAGGTACGGGTTCCTGATACGGAGGCATAGGGGCCTGGTACGGGTATGGATTCTCTAAAATTTCCCTAACGTATGCATCACTAATGTTGTAGGGATCTTGAGGATCTAACCCTGGATAAGCTCCTAAGTTGGGTATTGGCACATTTTCCTGAATTGGGTTTTGTTGCACGTAGTCCCTAACATCATCCCATCATGGGTCGTAGTTGTTTGGGTCTAGAGGATCAGGTGCAGGTACCCTAGGTATCTCCTCCGGGTTGAAATCAGGCATTTCTATCTGGTTTTCTATTTCCATGGGTTGATCAGGATTTTGTGGTTGTGGTGCTAGCATTTGTTCCAGGTTTGGGTCAGCAGCAGTGGTTGCTAAAATATGGATATTAGCGATACCCCTATTGAGCATATCCTGATTATAAGCATCAGTTTCTCTTTTTGCTGCGGCTAACACTCGCTGTTCCTGCAACTTTTTCATTCTTTTCCTACGCTCGTGCGCTCCCCTACTGAACCATCCCCTCTTTTTCTGAGGAAATGGCTCTTCAGACTGAGCCTTAAACACAAAGATTCCTTCTTCTGTGTCAGCAGAATACCCTGAGAGGGCAGGCTGAGAAGAGGAGGTGCCTTCGCTCCTAGGCGAACCAGACAGTTGACGATAGGCGTCAGAAGGTCCTTGGTCACTCATACTGTAAACTAACAAATAGTCAGATAACACATAGCAAGAAATACAATTATACACGTATTTCCATAATTTATTTCCTAACACTTTGAATTTTGATGTCAGCAGAACACTTCTGTGGCTGAATCAGTGGCATAGCTCTGATACCACCTTCTGTCACAGCCCCCGATCCCTATCTCCCGGGAACGGGCGGCCGTGAGCTAGTTTCGGTGGTATCACATTTATTTATTCAATTTGGCAGCGGAAATTTTCATCAGGACCGTAGTTAGGAAATATTTTAATCAGAGTAAACCACCATGTTTATAACATTAAACATATGGGTAAAAACCCAAGTTTTCAATACACACGTTTCATAGGAATAAATCCTATTTATTTAATAAAAACATCCATTTTATTCTTAGGTAACTTTATTGCCACTTTTCCAAGCCTTCAGTGCTGTCCAGCTGGCTTCTATTTGGCTTTCACATTTTGTTACCTGAAACGCGTTTTAAAAACATTTTGTCAGTGGGAAATACTGGTGAGTGAATCCCAGTTAAATCAAGTTTAAGTAAAAACCAATTTGCAGTATTGAGGGCACATCCGCAATTACATTTGTATCCAAGACATCACAATTAACATCAGTGGTACGGTCATACTCAACATATGGGATGTTACCACGCCAGTAACCAATTTTGTATACAAAACCCCAACATACCCACTATAATTGTATTCTTTACAAATACTCAATAACTGTCATTCGCATGGAAAGGTATTTAAGGTTTTGTAAAAACAGTTAACAAAAAGGAGATTACTCACAAAAATGAGTTCATAAAAAGAAGGATCACTCACATTGCTGTTTTAGGTTTTTCGTAAGGGTTTCCTGGAGATAATCTATAAATTACACAAATGCACGTGTGTTAGTATAATAACCCATTTTAACATTAGTAATACCCTCCCCGAGACGGCATTCCAACGATTACGTCGGGCAGAACCACGACAGCCGTTACGGAACCCTAGATCAATCGGGCAGCGTATCTAATACGTCTCCAGGGGTTATAATACTTACATCGTAGCAGAACCTCGCTATTTTAGGGTATAGGACTCGGGTATAATGCCCACTATTTAAAAGTGTAGAGAGACAGAAAGAAAATGAACGAAATGGACTGAAGGCCGTTGCCTTCTATTTATAGTGCTGAATTCGAGTCCCCACGCGGCCCGCGTGAAGTTTGGGCCGGGTCTACGCGGCCCGCGTCAATGCTAGTCAACGGACTAGCTTGTCCGGCTCATCTACTAGACTCGCCACGATGATGACACGTGGCCGCACCGGGTCACGCCACAAATTGGGTCGCTCGCGGCCCGCATCAACTAAACTGAATAGGTACGCGGCCCGCTTGGGCTTATGGTTTGACGATATCTGGTTCTCCTACTCGCGCGGCCCGCATGGACTTGAGGTGAGGCCCTACGCGGCCCGCCTCAACTTAAAATTTATTGTTTTTATTTATTTTATATAATATACTCTATTTTGGGCTCGGTTTTCACATACGGGGTGCATATAAAGACAAGTTGATATATTTAAAGATATATTAGGGCGTCGGAAATATTATGAGGATGTCTGTTTTACCGAGGGTTGTTATAGTTACCAATACCCAACTTGCTCAAACAGCTATTAAACGCGTTTCCGTTGACTGCCTTTGTGAGGATATCCGCGAGTTGATCTTTTGACGAAACATGAGGGAGTTCTATGATTCTTGCTTCCAGCTTTTCTTTGATGAAATGTCGATCTACCTCCATGTGTTTTGTTCGATCATGTTGAACTGGGTTTTCTGAGATTTGTATTGCAGCTGTATTGTCACACATAACTTTACTAGGAGCCTTTTGTAAAAAACCAATGTCTTCTAGCAGCTTCCTGATCCACAGAACTTCGCTTAACCCTCGAGCTATACCTCTAAATTCCGCTTCTGCGCTCGATAGAGCGACTACTTTCTGTTTCTTACTCCTCCAGGTAACGAGGTTTCCACCAACCAAGGAAAAATATCCTGATGTTGACCTTCGGTTTCCCTTTTCCCCTGCCCAGTCTGCGTCAGTGTAGAGCTCAACATTTAAATGTCCATTTGTTTTGAACAACACTCCATGGCCTGCCGTTCCCTTGAGATATCTTAAAATTCTCTGAGCAGCTTCCATGTGGGAAACTTGAGGTTGATGCATGAACTGACTCACCACACCAACAGCATAAGCTATATCAGGGCGAGTGTGAGAGAGATAAATTAACTTGCCCACAAGCCGTTGATACCTTTCTTTGTCTGCAAGTTCTCCATTGAGTTCCATGTGAAGATTGTGATTCACCACCATTGGAGTATCAGCTGGTTTACAGTCAATCAGCCCAGTTTCCGCCAGGAGATCAAGAACATACTTCTTTTGGCAGATGAAAATCCCCCATTTAGACCTGAGAACTTCTATTCCAAGGAAATACTTGAGATTCCCAAGGTCTTTCATTTCAAACTTTGAAAACAAATTCCTTTTCAGCTGTGCTATTTCTTCTACATCATCTCCGGTGATAATCATGTCGTCCACATATATGATCAAGCAAGTTACGAGGCCGTTCCTCCTTTTGAGGAACAAGGTATGATCAGCGTTACTTTGGTGATACCCATATTCTTTCATGGCCAAGGTGAACTTTCCAAACCATGCCCGAGGAGACTGTTTTAGCCCGTATAGAGATTTCTTCAACCTACAGACTTCGCCATCTTTAAACCCCCCTGAAAAACCTGGAGGTGCTTCCATGTAAACTTCTTCAGTTAAGTCTCCATGAAGAAATGCATTTGTAACATCAAATTGATGAAGGGGCCAATCCTTGTTAGCTGCCACGGAAAAGAGGACTCTGATGGTGTCCATTTTTGCAACCGGAGAAAACGTCTCAGAATAATCGATCCCATACGTCTGAGTGTACCCTTTGGCTACAAGACGGGCTTTGTATCTTCCAATGGAACCATCTGGTTTATATTTAATCGAATACACCCATCGGCAACCAACTGGTTTTTTTCCTTTTGGGAGAATGCACTTTTCCCACGTATTGTTTTTCATAAGAGCGTGCATCTCCGTTTCCATAGCTTCTTTCCAGCTCTTCTTACTTTGTGCTTCCTTTACAGAATCAGGTATTTGTTCGGAGTACAGTGAGGTGACAAATGCTTTCGCACTGTTAGATAAGTTCCCGTTAACCATATTAGCTACAGGATACCTTGAATTTCTGGTTTCTTTCTCCGGGGAATACCGTTTTGGAGGGACCCCTCTATTGGCTCTAGGTGGAAGAGAGTATCTTCCGGTAGTCTCTGCTGCAACTGGTTCAACATGTTCAACAACTGGTTCAACCTGTTCTACAACTGGATCAACCTGTTCTGTAGGTTCTGTTGTTGTCGGTTCTATGTGTTCCCATGTTGTCTCATAGTTATAAGACGTAGAACATTCAGGGTTCTCAGTATTTCTCACCTCTGGTATCACGTTGGATGGACTTTCTTCAGTGGTCTTGTGCTCCTCAGATTGTATGGCTGTGTTTGAAGGACTCGAAGTACTGTGATGGTTTTCTGTTGTTACTGCTTCAAATGAGGGAAGTTGGTTCAACCAACTCAGAGTGTCTATACTGTCGTTCTCCCCCTGACCACTGAGTTGGGTGTTATAAAAGTATTTTGTTTCAAGAAAGTCAACATTCATTGTGGTGAACATTTGACGAGTTGCTGGATTATAACACCGGTAACCTATTTGATCGATCCCATAGCCGACAAATACACATTTCTCAGCACATGGGCCAAGCTTGTTTCGGTTGGTTTTGGGTATATGAACAAATGCGGTACACCCGAAGATTCGAGGTTCAAGTGTAAGAGGATGGGGAATACTAGCAGACTTAGACAGACAATCTAAGGGAGTCTTAAATTTAAGAGCTTTTGTGGGAAGCCGATTCAGCAGATACACGGAGGTTGCAACTGCCTCCGGCCAGAAAGATTTAGGAACCTGAGATTCGATCAAAAGGGCTCGAGTCATTTCAAGAATAATACGGTTTTTCCGTTCGGAAACACCGTTTTGTTTGGGGGTATGAGCACAAGAAGTTTGATAAACTAATCCTTTGGTTTTAAAGAATTGTTTCATAGATGTATTGACAAATTCCCCCCCCCCCATTGTCGGATCGAAGGATTTGGATTTGAGTTTGAAATTGAGTTTGAATCATAGCATAAAACGTGACAAATTTTTCGTAAACTTCGGCTTTGTTTTTTAAAAAATATACCCATGTCATGCGAGTGCAATCATCCACGAATAGTATAAAGTACCGAAGACCCTGCCCCCCCCCCCATCACAGGAGCAGGACCCCACACATCAGAATGGATTAGGGAAAAAGGTGAAGCAACTTTCGTATTGCTAGGTTTGAACGGTTGTCAATGGCTTTTAGCGCGAAGACAGGTTTCACAATCTATTTTTTCCATTTGAAGGGAAGAGTTTTGGAAACAAAAGGTGCGAATAACCATGGGATGGGTGTCCCAAACGTCTATGCCATAGCCAGGCTTCCCGGTTTTCAGTTCCATGAGCCAACATTACAGTACCCTGTTGAGTCACTTCATCCACATAGTACAATCCGTGGCGCTCAGTACCACGTCCAATAATCGCACCCGTCCTGATATCCTGTAGGATGCAGAAATTAGGGTGCATTAGTACCGTGCAATTCAATTCTTTCGTAATATGACTAATTGATAGCAATTTGTGTGATAATGACGGAACATAGAGGCAGTTTGATAATTTCATAGTTGGTGAAATTTCAATTACTCCTCCTCCTTTCACTTGCATCGTTCCGTTGTTTGCTGTATGTATCTGAGTTTTTTGAGGTTGGGTCATTGAACATAAGTCTAATGGCTCAAACGTCATGGTGTCGGTGGCACCAGAATCAAATATCCAAGAACTGTTTTTTTCATGATTAATCGTCATATCCACTTTTCTGACGCGACTGTGGCAAATATGTTTTTTTTAACGTTGTCCCGGCACTGCTATTAAGCAACCAACTGAACCGGCGTATTTATCAATTACGCTGGATACTTGAACTCGCGTTCAAGATTTTCGTTCGGAATACCGTCGCTAGGTAGCGAGGTTATCTTACCGACGTATTTATTAAATACACCGGCAACTTGAACTCGCGTTCAAGATTTTAAATTCGCCCGCAGGTTGTCCACCATTAACAATTACGCCACCCTATTTATCAAAAAGGAAATTGACAAGATTGGCAACGAAATTGACGGAAGTTAGCAAGATTGGCAGCGAAATTGACAAGGATGGAAATTGACAACGAAAATCGAGACGGCAGCGGATTTAGGCGAAATTGTTGAAAAAAAAATGCCGGTTGCTTTATCGAACACTAGCTTATTTATCAATGAAATGAATTATCATGTATAGCACCTTTTTCCAAACACTTTTCCAAACAATATCAATTGAATAAAACAAAAAGATAACTCTATGGAATCGGTTGAAAGAATTTATTCCAAACAAACCAACAAGGAAAAGATAATAACAGGAAGCGAACCAATCGACGACACCTTTTTGATAGAAAAGAAATTATTTCAAACAAGATGAAAAAATAGTAAACAGGACACAAGCAAACCGCGACAGATTTTTGGGATTTGATTTGCCGTAATTGATCGATGCGAAGATGAAGAACAGATTTGCCGGAATTGTGGTTGATTCGCCGGAACTGATTATGGTATTTTCCGAGTTTGATTTTGTTGTCGGGTTTCTTTGGTTTGGGATTGGTTGTAGATGATGAGCAGAGTATTCAAGAATCAGAAACACTGCTCTGATACCATGTTGTTTGGTATAGAGAATAATCTCTGAATCGGGTTGAATTGTATTGATAATACTGTATTGTGTTCTCAATTAGGGTTACAAAGAATGGTGTTTATATAGAACACCAAGTTACATATAGCCCCCTATACTATCTATTTTCTTCTTTCCGACACTTAAGACTAAAGGGTATGGGGGCCGGCTGAGGCCCGGCTAGGACCGGCGCCGGTCCCCCACACCGCCCCCCTGGGGCTTGGCTCGGCAAAAGCGGCTCCCCACAGCCGGAGGAGACGGGCCTCCTTTCTCTCACAATAACCTATACATACATACATACATACATACATATATATACATAAAGGGGCTCATCCCCCACCCCCTAGGTCCATCCCTTCCAAGCCGAGCCTACGTGGCGCTGACGTTGCGGCTCATCCCCTTGGGGATGAGGCTCTCCATACCCACTAGCCTAAAGAAGAATGTTGCGTTTGGTGAGATGGTGGACCCCTAGGTTTGTTTTGTATTTATTTTATTCTTTTCTTGTTTTAATTTATTTTGATATGCATAAATAAGTTGTACACGATAAGCTTTAGTGACTTGTATATCTTTTTTTTTTCATTTCAAATATAGTAATCGGACAAAATAACAAAAAAATAATAATAATACAAAAGTTTAAGATACGTATATATTAATGTTGGTATTTGGAAGTTTTTTTTATAACTTTCGATATAAATAATGAGAAAATAAAAAAATGTATATTGATAGAAATAACTTAATTATTAAAATATATGTAAAAGTGATGATGATGTGGAAATATAAGTATCGGTAAATATGTTTGTAGGATTGGAGAGAATATATATTTTTAGTGTATTTGTGGGAATCTGATGTGACAGCCGACTAGACACGTTTGTGAGTGCATTTATCATCTTGCATTTGTGATGGTCTAAGCATATTAAGAATTAGTATCGTTTCAAGTAATAATCTTTCACATAAGAGATTGTTACTTATCACAACAATAATATCTTTGGCTATAACGGATTTTGTGTTTGCGATTTTTTTTTCAACTCAAATTTGTTTCATTTCAATCACAGGGCAAATTACATAAGGATAGGAGATAGACGAGCAACAAACTGCGCCGTCATCCCTTCAAAATGCGATTAAAGAAAACAAGCACTTAGGCAAAAGAGACCTATTTGTGAAGCCATAAATGGTTAATATGTTTGGAAAAACAAGGCAACATATTGTTTAACATTGTATTGGGTCATGCTCGGTTTCTTCTTTTCTTAGTAGACCCTTTTTTGTTAGCAAACAATAGAATTGCATGTGTCAAACAAGTCAAAATGAAACTCAATTGGGTGAGAATGGAATTCCTCATAAGGTACATGTTTAAAAGTTCAAATATTATCAAGTTCCTTTTAAGTTAAAAGAAAAACATATAACTTTTAATTAAAAAAAATTATCTTTTAAAAAAAAAAAACTTGTGATTTGAGATAATATTGAAAATCTTATAAAATTACTTGAGAAATTAAAAATCCATAGAAAATATAAAAAGGAAAATTGAAATAGCTAGCTTGAACCTTATATTAAAAAAAGTATTGCCCAAACCCTTTTTAGTTTTGTAAACCAAGTTATATAAAGAGTAGGAATGATTTGCTTCATCTTACAAACCGGATTATATAATGATTGTATAAGTTAAGGTGTAATCAAGTTATATTACATTTTGAATCGAAACTTCCCAAAGTATAACCAAGTTGAAAAGGTTTTTTTTTTTTACTTTTTTCTTTTTACAGCAACCTGGTGATGATGGGAGACAAAGCGAATAGGTGAAAATCGTTAGTTCGATCCTTGAACTCACCGCCATGTTGTGTCTTCGGGCGAGTGCTCACGGGTTTCGGCCCTAGGTGAGGGTTTTTCCCGGTTCGGAGACGAGTGTATCCCGATTTGATGAATTTCACCAGTAGCTCATTTAAAGGATTCGTTGGCCGTTCAAAAAAAAAAAAAAGACTAGCAAGGCGCTAGAAATTCCAATAAAATACAAGGAATTAAGTTATTACATTTCTGATATTAAAATCACCCCATTTCTCTCAATTAAGATAACAAGACTTTGATATATTTTCAACCCAAATAAAACATCGTCTTTAATGTATTTGTGATTCCGGCATATGATTGTTGGATAAATTGTACATGATGAATTGACTTTTGTAGTATAATTGGATGATGGGGATGAATGCTTCAACTTCATAATATGGTGGGTCATCTTCTCCAATTTCCAGGAGGGTTATTGCAGATCTTTCGGTATAGTTGCAGATTTTTATCATTCACGGGTCTTCTATCCCTTTGTTTTATTTTATGTATCATTGTATTATCAGGTGTTTTTATTGAACTCTGGTTTTCTTTCGTACCCTTTATTTTGTAGTCATGATACCAACTTTTGTTGTCAAGTCCAATGTATATTTTAATATGGGGGATAGTGCACGGTCCTCCCAACCGCCGGAGTGATCTCACTCCGGGAGCCGCTACCCGACCAAGCTAGCTCCGCGGTGACTTCCTCATGCCGAGTTCTTACCCTGGGCGGCATATGCCACTTCCAAGACTCGAACCCGGTACCTCTGGGAAGAGGTGGGTGTCGGTGGTCAACTGGGCTACCCCAGTTGGTTTATTTCAATATAGTTGATTCATGTGATCTCTATAAACAATATAAGATTGATTTTTTTTTCATAGGTTAATGATATTATTGCATATCAACTAGTATTTTGACCCGTCGTGTGTTGCAGCGGCGTCAAAACTTAAAGCAATTTGAATCTCTATTATTAAATATTTGACCCAACTCGTTCTCGAACAAAATTTACATCAAAACGTAGACCGATTGAAAACGCGCATAAAAATAAGCACGAATACTTATTATATTTGATCTAATTCATTACCGAGAAAAACTTACGTCGAAACGTAAACCATCTTGGATTTATACGAAAACGTATTTAAAATTAAGCACGCAAGATAATAGTGCTTTTTAAGTTTTAAATTGGTATCGGGTGTTGGGGTGGCGTTGAAATGTAATGTAAAGTAACTCGAATTTATATCGCCTAGTAAACACATATTATATTTGACCCGACTTGTTTCCGAACAAAATTTATGTCAAAACGTTGGCCGACCGAACCTGTACCTAAATATAAGTATGAAAACATATATATAGCACGTAAAACTTGAGGGGGTTAAAGTGAAATTTAACGAAGTTTTTCAAAAGTTAAGAGGTGTAATTGTCAATCTTAAAAGTTAAAGGATTAAAAGATACAAAAAGACAAAATAAAAAAAATAAAAAAAAAATATTGTAACTAGATTTGACTCTAACTACAGTGAATTTCATGATGTTGTTTAATATTATTTATAATATATATTTAAGTTATATTTTATTATAAACCAGATTTAAAGAATTAGCTATTTTTAATTGTATGAATGGTTATCACTTTGTAGTTTTGTTATCGTATTAGAAACTATCTATACTATATGATAAATGGGTTGAAACCGATTTGTTACACGTGTTAAATAAATATAATTTTATATACTAAATAATAAAAAAGTTATATTTTTAAGAATCATGTGTATTGTACGGGTTGAATAAATGTAATTTTATATATCAAACTATAATAAAATTATATATTTAAAAACATGTGTATTACACGTGTTGAATAATAAATAACAAACAAAATTATATCTTTAAAAAACCATGTATATTGTACGGGCTAAATAAATATGCTTTCATATACCAAATAATAAAAATGTTATATCTTTAAAAACTCCGTTTATTACACTAGTTAAATAAATTTAATTTCGTGTAGTAAATAACTAAAAACTGTAAATAATAGAAAAAAACTATATCTTTAAAAAAACTTTGTGTATTACACGGGTTAAATAAATTAATTTTAAAATAATAAAAAAATTATATCTTAGAAAATAATATCTTAATTAATAATTTAACGTTGAGGATAATATTTTATTAAAAAAATAAAAGAATGCTATTCAACATTTAAAGTATGATAAGATTTAATATTAATTTATTATTTATTTAATTATCATAAAATAAATAGTAAATAGAGGCACAAAATTAAAAAGTAAATGCTTCTAACAAATGCGATGTTCTTAAGCGGGCCGGGATCTCTGCCAAAAAGGAGGCTCCAGTAAATTTCCTGACTGACCCCTTAGAGGGGAGGTCCACTTTACGCCCGGCGGACATACTTGTGTTTGGATGGGAAAGGGGGAAACACGCTTGTGTAGGTCTAACTGGAGTCTCCACCCTTGTCGGGCTCAAGGACAAGGGCTTTGTCGTATGGCAAGCGGTGCTCAAGGCAGAGGCGAGCAAAGTGGCAAAACATGAGAAAGCCTGCCTGGAGAATCAACATGTGTTTGTCCCGTTTGCGTTTGATACTTTTGGTGGTCTCGCTCCTAACGTTGTGCGACTTTTGAATCGGGTTCAAAAAGTCGTTAATAGTAATTCTTCGTCGCCAAAGGTTTCAAACTTTGTATTTAGTAGAATTGGTTTTTCTATTCAAAAGGGGGTGGCGGCGCAACTTGTTGCCCGACTACCTGCCATTGCTTTGTAATTACCCTTTTTCGTGTGGAATGATATTATTTATTAAAAAAAGAAAAAGTATATGTCATATATTAATTTCTTTTAGTATATAGTAAATAGATATATAGATACAGATACAGATACGAAACAATTTAATTGCTTCTTTGTTTAAACTATAATAATTTAGTTACATTTCAGTTGTAACCGTATAATTTCTTTTTATACAAATTTGGTTTTCCCTACTTCCAGTTATTGCATATCAGTAGTAAATAAGAAATTGCATCTAAAAACCATATTTAACTTTAACTTGTTATTGAACTAGTGGACTTCATCCGCGCATTGTGGTGGGAAGTTAGTTGGTAGCGGTTCGATTCAATAAAGTATCGATACCATAATTGACATTTTGTATAGCGACCGGAAGATAAACCACGAATAATAAAGTTATGACATGCCGAAAAACATATCGACACATGTTTTACATCGATCAAAAAATATAAAAATAAAGATCGATTAAGGTTTCAAAAGTATAATATTGGTACCAATATTCATTCAAAATTGATGTGGTACCAATGTTGTTCAGACAATATCAAGATTGTTCATCACCGACACTCGCTATAGCTTATGATATGAAAGGTACTATATACTGCCATCAAAGGTGTTGAGATAGTTTTGATTCGGTTTGTCATAGTGATAAGCAAAAAAATCAATTATAATTGACTCGATCAATTTTGAACAAGTCTTTTAACAAAACACAAATAAAATAAGCATGTCGCAAAAGTATATTTAGCGAATTATAAAGCATTATACTATATTATTAGAATAATGAAAGAAGGTAAACGACATTAATTTATAAAAATCGTATCTTAAATGTTATAAAGAAAAACAAAATGTGTCTAAAATTAGAATAAAAAAATAAACAAATACATAATAAAATTATATCAAATAAACATAGTCGTGGAGTTAGATTTTTAAAATAAGCTAACTAACACAACTTATTTAAAAAAACAAATTAAATAATGAATAAAATTTCATTAAAAAGGATTACTAAAAATATAAATGCTAAAAAATAAAATAAAAATAAATATATTCTCAAAATTTAGAATAAAAAAAATACTTAAAAATTTATATCACTGTTCATTATAACTTTATATTAATATATATAATAATTATATAGTTAATTAGTTAGCATATTATAAAAATGGTTTTAACATCAATCCTTAATGTAAATTTATATCATGAACTACATAGTTCTTCAAAAATAATATTAGTCATTGTAAACCTTTTTAAACTATATTTATATCTACTTTTAATGAAGTTGAATAGTAAATAAGAAATTGCATTTAAAATCGATAGGTAGAGGATCATGTACATTAATTCAGAAGTGTGAGAAGTGTATTATAACACTATATAATACCATATAAACACCATATAAACACCGTATAACAATATGTAACACTATATAACAAATATAACACTATAGTTTGTCTGATAGCATGTCTATGATAGATGTATAGTGTTACATAGTGTTATATCTATATGGTGTTATATGGTGTTACATAGTGTTATACGGTGTTTATATGGTGTCATATAGTGTTATATATAGTGTTATAATACACTTCTCACACTTCTGAATTAATGTACACTATTCCTACCCTCTAAAATCGTATTTAACTTTAACTTGTTACTGAATTATATAGTTAATTAGTTAGTGTATTATAGAAACGGTTTTAACATCAATCCTTAATGTATATTTATATTATTAATTACAAAAAAAAATTGTTTTTAACATAATCCTTAATGTATATTTATATTATTAATTACATAGTTCTTCCAACATAACAATTAGTCGTTGTAAACCTTATTAACCAAATATTTATAACAAGTCACCTTAGCAAAGGGGGCATGAATACCATTACGGCCTAGTGGTGAAAGGGGGACGGTCCTTAGACTGTGGAGTGTGGATGAGCTTGGGTTGGGGGCATTGCTCGATCTAAGGGGGAGCACCCGGTGTTAAAAAGGCCAAAACGCCCAAAAACCACGCCCATACTCACCGGTCTTAGCGAAAGGGGCATGAATCATTCACACACACCCTATACTTGTGTTCTTTAATTGAAAAAGAAAAATCGTCTACACTATCATATTTCACCTTTTCATAACCACATATTTCACCTTTTCATAACACATGTTCCGGGTGTAAAACTAAAACATGAAACCTCTACCGGGTAAATATTATATAATTTATTAGATGAAAAAAAGGGTAATAATTAAATTAAAGAGGGGTGTTTCTTGTTTAGCACATTGTTTGCACAGGGTTAATAGATTCTCTTTGTGATTATAAATTACACATCTCCCCCCACTACACTCCACCACCATCATAACCACCAGTCACTACCATCACCACTGCATACATAATTTGTCCTTATAGTCTGGTAGGGTTTCACTATCTTATAATAATCCAACTTACTCAGTCCTCCACATGCTCATGGGGACTCTCCCAACCCCTACTTCCTTCCCATACCCAACATATTCATTCTCACTTTGACTCTCAACCCCCCCACACCCCCCCCCCCCCCACCCCCCCATCTCACACACACACCATTTACCACAAATATCAAGAAAAGTTTCAAGAAACTTGAAACCAAAGTTTGGCTATGGAAGGTTTACAAGATGACACAGGAGATGGAAGCATGCAGTGCACAGAGCATCCATTCAAGAACAACACACCAGCTGGTGGTATTTGTGCCATTTGTCTTCAAGAAAAGCTAGGCAAGTTGGTTTCTTCTTCTTTCCCCATAGCTGTGTTCCCATCTTCTTCTTCCTCTTCTCCGTCTTTCAGATCTGACATCAATAACATCACCACCACCGCCGCCAACAACAATAGCAGCAATAACAGCACAACCACCGTGGTTAACACTGCAGTGCCACCACGGTTACTTAATTCAAACACCCAAATCACTCAAATCACCCAAACCAACACCACCACCACCGCAACGAACTGTCATCATTATCAGTACCAGTCAAACCGGTCTAGAATACTGTATCTGATCGGTCAAAAGAAGAAGAAAAAGAAAGATCAGAACATTCTTATCACCGGCCAAACCAGCCATGACCGAAACACCATTGTTTACAAACGAAGCAAGTCAACTGCTGATGGTTTACGCTACATGAATGCAGATAACACCAGCCCACATAATAAGCGTGGGTTCTGGTCATTCATCCACTCACAAAAACCCTCACACTCAACTTCAACTTCATCCAGTAAGGCAAAAACTCTCACAAGCATTTCATCGAACACCATGAGTGCATCCACAAGATCTCAACGAGACAATGAAAATGAAATAACAATAGTTGAAAACAACGAAAGCCCATGTCACCACGCTTCCTTCGACCGCAAAGTGTCCAGATCCAGATCCGTCGGGTGCGGTAGCCGGAGCTTCTCCGGCGACTTCTTCGAGCGGATCTCAACCGGGTTCGGCGACTGCACGTTACGGCGCGTGGAGTCACACCGCGAACGGAAGTCTCAAGTCTCCGTTGTACGTAACAACGGCCAAGATTGCATTAAAGAAAGAGTCAGATGTGGTGGGTTGTTCAGTGGGTTCATGATTACGTCATCATCTTCTTCTTCATCGTCATCTTCTCACTGGGTAGTTTCAAATTCGACTACTAAAGAAACTAACAATGATAATGGTGGTACCGGAAAAGTGACGTCAGCGGTGGCCGGAAAAGAAAGAAGCTGGGGGTGGGCTTTAGCAAGCCCAATAAGAGCATTCAGTAAACCAACAACAAGCAAACGAGAAAATTCCAACAAGAATGTGACTCCAAATTTGGGTGCAATACCTTCATTGTTGTCTGTTAGAAGCTAAAGATATTATATTATTATTATTATTATTATTATTATGTTTTTTTGGTTTTCATTTTTCATTTGGTATAATTTTGGTTTTGTTTTTTATAAACTAGTTGGGGGTTACCAAAATGGCAAAAATGGTAGAATCCTACTATTTTATGGAAAATGGAATTGAAGAGAATAAGGTAAATGGAGGATGGAAATGTGTGAAGTGAAGTAATAAGATGTTGCAAGGTAGTGGGTAGTGGAATCAACATTTATATACTCTTTTAAGTACACATATGTTGCTATGGATTGATGTTTAGTTTTGTTATTGTTTTGTATGGGAGTTATATGGTATAAAAATGTTGAAGTGAATAGTGATGTTATTTGCTAAAAAGTCTTTCTTTTGTATTGTGTTTGGATTGTTATATATGGTTTATGATTTGAACCTTCATGTCAATATGAAAGTATAAATAAGAATATTTGTGTGTTGTTGATTAAATTTGATTACTTTTAGTTTTCATAAATATTTAAATTACTAGAGACAATTAAGAATCCATTTTAGTAAAAAGATATTTATAAAGTAGATTAATTGGTATTTTTCTAATGTAATATGATAAATCACTAATTTATATAAATAGATTTAATAAATAATCATGTATGTAATGTTAGAAAAAGGAAATGGGGGGAACATAGATATAGTGATAAAGAATGATGAACTTTTTGAAGATTTGATGGGGTTTTAAAAAGGGTTACAAGTGTCCATTTCACCTTTTTCTTATGCTACTAGGGTCTATTGTGGAATGGGATATATACTGCAATTTTAATTTGAGCTATTTAAGTAACATTTCTTTTGACAATTTTTGTGTGTTTTTTAAATAATTTGTTTAAATACTTCACTCATGTAAAAAATAAAAATAATCTAAGTATTAAATGGTTAACTAATACAAAAGTATCAATGAATTGAAAAGAAAATGACAGGATTTGATTTAAATTTTAAACTGATAAGAGTGTGAGTATGTCGCAGGTATGAGGTACGTTATGTTTGACGCATTGAACAGTCCATTTCAAAACACTTATTATCATTTATGATTATCACTCACTCACCAATTTTCCTTTTCTTTTTAATAACCTATATCAAACAAAAATATATTAAAAAATTAATAATCTTTGAAAACTTAATTAGCAAAAAAAAAATAAATAAATAAATACAATGTGATTATCACTCACTCACCAATTTAGAATTATGTTTAAGGGTGAGATCAAATAGAAAGTTTATTTTGGCTAGAAAGTATAGAAAGTAACAGAATTATAACATGTGATAAAATTTAAAATAAAGAGGAAGAGTTTTTTAGTCAATCGTATTCTTTCTTCTTCCTTCTTCTACCCATTAACTTCAAAACCCACCATTTTCAAAACCCATCATCTTCAACCTTTTCTTCACTTTCTATCACAATAATCACTACATTATAGTGCGATTTTCGTCACCAATCAATGATTCAAACACTCAATCAAGGTGTTCTTCAACTTTTTTGAAATTAAAACCAGTTTAACTTCATACAATATCTCATTTTTCCCGTGATTTTGCAGCGAATCACTCGATCCGTTCGATTCGATCGCTGATAAGTGTTTCTATCATTCAAATTTTGTCAATTGTTTAAGAAATCGGCTTCGATCCATGTAAGAAATTCTTGCATTGCATTTTACGAGCTGGGTTTTTGAATTGAGTCATTGCGTTTTACAATCTTGGCGAGGGTCCGGGGGCAGCGCCCCTGGGAGCAGGGTCCAAGGGGCAGAGCCCCTGGCTGGGGTCGAGCTAAAACACATTTTTCAGTCCATTGCGTTTTAGAGAGAACACTTTCTTTTGTGTTTTTAGTCATTGCGTTTTAGGTAAAACACATTTTTATGCGTTTTCAGTTCATTGCGTTTTATAGAGAACACTTTCTTTTGTGTTTTTAGACCATTGCGTTTTAGAAATAAGACATTTTTATGTGTTTTCTGGCCATTGCGTTTTAGAAAAAAGACATTTTTAAGTGTTTTCTGTTCATTGCGTTTTAGAAATAAGACATTTCTTTGTGTTTTTAGGCTATTGCGTTTTAGAAATAAGACATTTTTAAGTGTTTTTGATGCATTGCGTTTTACGCAACTGGGTTTTCAAAAAAAAATTCGAAAATATAGCAATAGTATACTCATTTTAAAGATAAAAAAACACTCGTTTTTTTGGTGCAATTTTTATAAAAAAATAATGTCGTATGAAAAAGTTATTAACGTTTAAAAAATTGGGGAGAATTGGATGAGAGAGAAACTATTGTGGTGGAGTGACTAGAATGCCCTTACACAAACTCACGCGCCACTTTTTTTTTATCTTCAATTTCACTCATTTAATTTTAGCTGTTAGTTAAATCTATTGATGGTCAAGATTACTTCCACTATTCCTAGCAAAAAAAAACTTCCTATTATATCCTAACTCTTATGTTTAAAACTGTTTTGGTCATTATAATTTGGTCTGTATATGCATATGTTTAGTATTCCATTATTAATGGTAGTTTAATTTATAAACCCATTTTAAAAATTACTAGCGAAAAAGGCCATGCTTCGTGGCGGAGACTTAACGATTTTCAACAAAATTAAAATAAAAAACATAAATACAAAAAGTGTTTCTCAACAAAAACTTAACATGCGTGTTGCGTAATTGTTAAATCGACTTCTTAAAGAAAACTCTATATAAACAAAAGAGTGAATTTCAAAAATTGTCTTTCATCTTTATACCTTTTTTTAGGCGTTGTCCTTTGTGTTTAAAATTGATGAGTTTTATCCTTTATGTTTTAAAATCCATCACGTTATGTCCTTTAAACCTAACCCAGTTTGTTTTTTCAGTTAAATGTGACCATGATGTGCAGGTCACGTGAGGGTAGATATATCATTTTATATCAAACTCATATATTCTCTCTCTAAACAAACACCCTTCTCTCTGTACTCCATGTATCTCTCTGTACCTCATATTTCCACAACCACAAACTCCTTTCACCACCACTATTCCCCTCTCTCTCTCTCTACCTCTCTATTTCTCTACACTACACGACCCCAACAACTGTCCCCATCACCACCACCACCACAACCACCACCAGATTGCACCACCCACCATTCCGATGGTGAAGACAGAAGACGAAGAGGATGGTTTGCGGTGAAGGAACAACGATGACGGTGGCGGCTAGGGTTCCCAATAATCAAGTCTAGTTGTGATCTTTGGTGGTCCAAATGTTCAAAACGAACATCAATCGAGGTCAAGCAGACAGGTTAGGGTCCATATACGAAATAGAAGACACTAGAAGGAGAAGACTCTGTATCTTTGGTTGGACCCTTTGAAACCCCATATTGATTCAAGCTAGGTCTCCGGATATTAAGCTTCAATCGGATGCTGGACAGCTTTCTTAAAACCCCCAGATAGAAAACCATCCAAAGTTGGGGTTTTGTTTTGTTCTTTTCTTTGACACTTGATTAGTGATTATACTTATGTTAATTGAAATATGGATGTTTGAGGGACAAATTTGGTAAAAAAATGGGTCAAGTGATGGTTTTATGGTGATGTCGTGATGATGGTTGTTATGATATTGATGATCCAGTGATGGTTTTATAGCGATGATGGTTGTGGTTAATATCAGTGTTTGTTAAAGATGAGTGGTTGTAGGGATATGGTCGGGTTTTACAGGTTGGGGTGAGTGGCCGGTGGCTAGGGGTGGGTGACCGGTGGATAAGGGTGGGTGGCCGGAGTTGATTTGGGGATAACTGGTGAACTAGGGTTTGGGTGGATATTAATTGGGGAGAAATGGGAAGGGTGGGAGAAATGACTTATTTGCCCTCACGTGACCTACACATGGTCACATTTAACTGAAAAAAACAAACTGGGTTAGGCGTAAATAACATAACGTGATGATTTTAAAACATAAAGGATAAAACTCATCAATTTTAAACACAAAGGACATCACCTGAAAAAGGGTATAAAGATAAATGACAATTCTTGAAATTCACTCTAAACAAAAACGTAGCACGAGCTTTGCGTTGCTTTTTATTTTGTTAAAATCAAAGTTAACTCGTCTTGGAACACCACCCCCGATCCTGTGGTGGATTTTTCACTTAGATCCTTATATTAATAGTTAAAATACAAATAAATCTTCTTGATTTGATTTCTTTTCACTTAGGTCTTTATATTAATAGGTAAAATACAAATTAAACTTTCATGTTTTTTTTTAAAATAAATTTCACCTTAAGTTGTAAAATCAAACTTATTTTATATAAATTTGTTATAAATAAGTATTTGTTGATTTGTTTATTATTTGACGTTATTTAAGGTTGAGTAAATTACGTTTTTGGCCCCTGTAGTTATATCATTTTTACTATATTAGCCCAAAATAAGAATTTTTAACATATCTGCCCCCATGGTCTCTATAACTAACTATTTTGGCCCCTAAGTCTAGAGATCATGGGGGCCAAAATGGTTAGTTATAGATACCATGGGGGCTAAAATGGTTAGACTTAGAGGCCAAAATGGTTAGTTATAGAGACCATGGGGACAAATATGTTAAAAATTCTTATTTTGGGCTAATATAGTAAAAATGATATAACCACAGGGGGCAAAAAACTTAATTTACTCTTTAAGGTTTTTTAAACTATTTAAATACTAGGTTAGAACCCCGTGTACTACACGGGTTGAATAAATGTAATTTTATATATATAATAATAAAAATGTTATATTTTTATGAACCCCGTATATTGTACGGGTTAAATAAATGTAATTTTATATATCAAATAATAAAAAAAGTTATATCTTTAAAAACCATGTGTATTACACATATTAAATAAATATAATTTTGTATACTAAATACTAAAAACGTCGTATCTTAAAAAAAGCCGTGTGTAATCGGGTTGAATAAATCTACCAAATAATAAAAAAAATTACATCCTTAAAACCCCGTATGTTACACGTGTTGAATAGATCTAAAAAAGAGTTATATCTTTAAAAATCATATGTATTACACATATTAAATAAATGTAATTTTGTATATTAAATACTAAAAAACGTCGTATCTTTAAAAAACCCGTGTATAGTTGGGTCGAAAAATCTACCAAATAATAAAAACATTATTTCCTTAAAAACCGCTTGTATTATACGTGTTGAATAAATCTAATTTTACATAGAAAATGATAAAAAGTTATATCTTTAAAAACTTCATGTATTACACGGGTTATATAAATGTAACTTTTTGTATAGTAAAAAAATAAAAAAAGTTATATTTTTCAAAACCCCGCATTTTAGACTTGTTGAATAAATATAATTTTGTATATCAAATAACTAGGTTAGAACCCCGTGTATTACACAGGTAGAATAAATGTAATTTTATATATTAAATAATAAAAAATTATATCTTTATGAACCCCGTATATTGTATGGGTTAAATAAATCTAATTTTATATATCAAATAATAAAAAAAGTTATATCTTTAAAAACCATTTGTATTACACAGATTAAATAAATGTAATTTTGTATACTAACTACTAAAAACGTCGTATCTTAAAAAAACCCGTGTATAATCGGGTTGAATAAATCTACCAAATAATAAAAAAAAAATTACATCCTTAGAAACCCCATATATTACACATGTTGAATAGATCTAAAAACGAGTTATATCTTTAAAAATCATGTGTATTACACAGATTAAATAAATGTAATTTTGTATATTAAATAACAAAAACGTCGTATCTTTAAAAAATCCGTGTATAGCCGGGTTGAAAATCTACCAAATAATAAAAAAAAATTATATCCTTAAAAAACTATGTTTATTACACGTGTTGAATAAATCTAATTTTACATAGCAAATGATAGAAAGTTATATCTTTAAAAACTTCGTGTATTACACGGGTTATATAAATGTAACTTTGAATAGTAAAGAATAAAAAAAAAATATTTTGAAAAACCATGCGTTACTTTTACACGAGTTGAATAAATATACTTATGTATACCAAATAATAAAAAAAGTTATATTTTTAATAAATTAGGATAACATTTAATGTTATTTTATTATTTATCTATTTAATATAAGATAAGTAGGAAAAGATGTAATTGTTTTAAAAACATATTAAAATAATAATTTAGATTTGAGAATAATATTCTATTAAAATATGATAAGATTTAATATTAATTTATAATTTATTTAGTTAATATAAGATAAGTATAGATTTGTATACCAAATAATAAAAAAGTTATATTTTTAATAAATTAGGATAGCATTTAATATTAATTTATTATTTATATATTTTGTCACACCCCCAAAATCCACCATGCGGAGCGCCACCGCTTGGAGGCGTGACATGACCAGGATCGAACCACCAATCATATTGAACAAGTATTTAAGTAAATAAAACCAACCACAATACAATTGGTGACCAAAAGCCAGTTAACCAAGTTTTAAATTAAACAGCGGAAGCATAATACGTGATATCAAAATATAAGTTCATAGTCCATAAGTTTAAAAATCCAAAACGTAGATTTAATAAGTTCATAAGGATTAAGTGTTTATTACGGAACATGACAGTCCGTATCCCACAACGACTCCTTCCTCGTAAAGCTCCAAGCATTTAACGACCTGTAAGGCATGTAACAACGAGTCAACAACAAAGTTGAGTGAGTTCACGTGTAGTTGTTTAGTTTTAAGTTGTTTCTGAAAACGTGGTTTGTCTTTCGTTGGCGTAATTACCGTGGGGGTTAGCCCGTAGTTGAAAGTAAGATTAACCAGTTCATTCTTTATTACCCAAACCATTTTCATGATTAGTGGGGGCTTCCCTATGTGACCTACTAGACCGTATGGTATCGACTACTACGCAAGTAAGTTGTGCCCTACATCAGTGTCTATCATCACTGATGGTTTACCATAGTCCATTAGTACACGCCCGTCCGACTGGCACGGTGTGAGGTTTGTTAAACCTAATAGCGCTATTAACTAATGACCCGCTCGCCATTGGCCTCGGCTATTAAGTCGATATAAAATGAGGGACTTATGATAGAGTTTTGTCTAGTAAGTTTAAGGTTGTTGTCCTACACAAGGAGGACGAACGTACGTAGTTCTCCCAAAGAGAATACGCAGGATTAATATTGGCATCCTACCCGAGGAGGATGGCCGTACATATCCTACCTAAGTAGGATATGTAGATTCCGTTTTAATTCTTTAACTCATTCCCAAACCACCGGGAATCCCATGCCTTAGAAAGTGTGTGAACTCACCTCGGTTTGCTCGGTTAGATTCTCAATATAGCTAACAGTCAAGGTCGGTCAATCACGTCCTAGTATGATTTACTAGTTAGTCATTTAGTGGCTTTCAGATAGAACACAAAGTTCCTACACGTATCTATCACATAACATGCATCACTTTAACGGTTTATGCCCTCTAAGTTTCCCATCCATTCCCCACTCAAAATCAAACATACGATAATGCACATAACATATATAACATGTTAGATCATTCACGGATAGCATACTCGACATTTAGACACGCAAGTCACAACTTATCTCAATTCAGCATTTATATTCAAAACCGGCTGTATTTGGTCATTTTAATAAAATAGTTAAATTATTCCAAAAATTCCCATATTTTTACAGGATGTCTTAAACGTTCCATATTTTATTGTGAAAA
This sequence comes from Helianthus annuus, assembly GCF_002127325.2. Taxonomy (NCBI): domain Eukaryota; kingdom Viridiplantae; phylum Streptophyta; class Magnoliopsida; order Asterales; family Asteraceae; genus Helianthus; species Helianthus annuus. The sequence continues at coordinate 151,914,821 of NC_035445.2, forward strand.
ATATCGGGGTCCGGTTAATTACCAATATTTTATAAAAATTCATGTTCCGGACTGAACTCAGATTTGTGAATTTCTGACCACAGTCCACGGAACAATTTATTAAAAGTTCATCGAGTGTCCGATTTACGAAATTCCAGTGGGGTAATTACACATGCATCGGTTGTCATCTACTGTACAAATTTCATGGTCCGATTCATCACAAAACTCAGGTTATGATCGAAAGTATAACACCCATTTATTGCTGTCAAAATTCAGCTTAAGTTGCTGTTACAAATTAACACTTTAAAAATAGTAAACGAAGTCCAAAAATTACGATTCCAGTGCCATTAGAACCGTATTTCATAATAACATATTTTAGATTCAAAATATCGGTTTTTCGTTAAGTTTATGACCTGTTTACAGCCTGTTAAAGGCGGCTGAAAATACACATCAGCAAGCGGTTATCAGTCTAAAGGCTACTAAAACGCACACATATGATTACCATTCATTCTAATAATGATTTACAGCAGGTTATAAGTTATTTACAGCAAGCTAATACTCATATATTTCAGATTTATCTTGTATTACCATGTTTTATCATTATTTACTCTTTAACCAACAAGTTCATCACTCTAGCAAGACTTTTTAGTTTTGATTTTTAGTGTTTACGATTTATCCGACAAAACGCTTATTAACCACTCTAGACAAGATCAAGAAGAGGTTTAGAGTCACTTACTACTAGCTCGAGGCTAGGGAAGATCAAAGGCGTAAAAGTGGTGGATAAAAGCAATCTAGATAGGTCTTTCGAGTTCCAAGCACACCGGGCTTCCTACTTCACCTCCTAGCACCTTGCTATCACCTTGGATTGGATTGAAGTTGCAAGAAGATGGGTGGTGTGTGGGTGGTGTATGGTGGCCGGTTGTGGGTGAGCCGAGAAAGGGAGAGAGAGTGAAGTGAGGGAGTGTGAAATGATGGAGTATGGTTGTGGTGATCTTGGCCATGCTTTTATAATCACTTCATATATTTTGGTGAGTACTACAAGCAAAGATCTATTAAAATAATACCATAAAATCTTTAGGCAAGATTTGAGAGTGTGGTGGGTATGGTCCTTGTGACCGAATCGGTTAGGGGGGGGGTTGGTTGTAACTTTTCCAACTAAATAGGTGATGGATAGTTAGATTTCAAGTAATATGTTTATATATGTTAGCTATGTGATTTCTAGTGGGTGTCAGGGTGTTCGGGGACCCTAACTAGCTCAGAAAAATATAAACCATGAGTTTGTCAATATTTTTATGTTCCGGGTAAAGTTCGGTTGTTCGGTTCGGTGTTGTTCCGTTAAACTTGCTTAATTAATCCGTAAAGCGTCTTATATATATATTTTTGCAACGTTTTTAATTTTTAACACTCAGGAAGTCATAACAGACTATTTAATGACTTTTCTGTACACTATTAGTGTGTCAACATGCACATGTAAATATAACACAGATATCAGAAAGCAGTTAAGTAATTTCACACAGTCGTCAAGCACTTTAATTATCAATAATAAATTGTACGGAATACATGGAATTTTGAGGGTTGTCACATTCTCCCCCTGTTAAGAAAATTTCGTCCCGAAATTTAGCACGTGGTTACTGAGGAAGCTAGTTAAGTTGCATTGGTTTCCTGATTTTCCTGGGGTGTCACATCATCTCCCCGTTGATTTGGAATTTCGTCCCTAAATTCTGCAGTAGCTTCAGTCTCAGTAGTGGTTGCGTTTTTCTTAAACAGCTAAGGATACTTGAGTTTCATTTGGTCTTCTCGTTCCCAGGTATACTCTGGGCCACGACGGGAATTCCAACGAACTCGGACGAGAGGTATTCTGGTGTGCTTGAGGATCTTAACGTCTTGATCCGTAATTTCTACTGGTTCCTCGGCGAATCGCAGCTGGTCGTCCATAGTGAGCTCCTTGAGAGGAACTATGAGGGTCTCATCTGACAGACACTTCTTCAGATTTGACACATGGAAAACATTGTGAACTCCGCTGAGTTCTTCAGGTAGATTCAACCTGTAGGCGACTTTTCCAATTCTCTCAATGATCTCGAACGGTCTGACATAACGCGGGTTGAGCTTGCCCCGTTTGCCAAATCGGACTACACCTTTCCAAGGTGAGACTTTGAGCATCACTCGATCCCCAACCTGGAACTCGAGTGGTTTTCTTCGCTTATCGGCATAGCTTTTCTGACGGTCACGAGCTGCCGCCATTCGTTGTCGTATCTGAGCAATCTTCTCGGTTGTATCTACTACGAGTTCTGGGCCAGTGATTTGACTGTCACCAACTTCTTCCCAACAAAGAGGTGATCGGCATTTACGTTCGTACAATGCCTCAAACGGAGCGGCCTGGATGCTGGTGTGGTAGCTGTTGTTATACGAAAATTCCACTAACGGGAGATGCTTTTCCCAACCGTTGGCGAAGTCGATCACGTATGCCCAAAGCATGTCTTCGAGAGTCTGAATGGTGCGTTCAGATTGCCCATCCGTTTGTGGATGATAAGCGGTGCTCATGTCTAATCGTGAGCCAAAAGACTTATGCATAGCTTGCCATAGTTCAGAGGTAAAACGAGCGTCACGATCAGAAATGATGGAGGTTGGCACTCCGTGCCTTGATACCACTTCTTTTAGGTAGATGTCTGTTAGAGTAGAAAACTTATCCGTTTCTTTGATAGGCAGAAAATGTGCAGACTTGGTCAGTCGATCCACGATCACCCAAATGGTATCATTTCCGCGTTGAGATCTGGGCAGACCAGTAACGAAATCCATGGAAATTTGCTCCCATTTCCATTTAGGTATCTCTGGTTGTTGGAGTGGGCCTGATGGTTTCTGGTATTCGACCTTGACCCTGGCACAAGTCAAGCATTTACCGACGTAGGTTGCTATGCTGGCTTTCATACCAGGCCACCAGTATGTAGTCTTGAGATCATGGTACATCTTGTCCGAACCAGGATGTACTGAGTAACGAGACTTATGCGCTTCATCCATCACAAGCTCGCGCAAGTCTCCATACAGTGGAACCCAGATGCGTCCGTTAACATAGTAGGCGCTGTTTTCTTTTTGTTCTAGCCATTGCCTCGATCCTCTTAGGGACTCAGCTCTGATGTTCTCTGCCTTCAATGCTTCAACCTGAGCATTGCGAATCTGAGCTGGAAGGTTAGATTGGATGGTAAGCTGTAACGCACGTACATGCTTAGGTATAGTATCCTTTCGGCTGAGGGCGTCGGCCACAACATTGGCTTTGCCCGGATGGTACTTGATAGCGCATTCATAATCGTTCAAGAGCTCTACCCATCGGCGTTGACGCATGTTTAACTCCTTTTGCTTGAAGATATGTTCAAGACTCCTGTGATCGGTGTAAATGGTGCACTTGGTACCGTACAGGTAATGTCTCCATATCTTAAGCGCGAAAACAACTGCTCCCAGTTCCAGATCGTGAGTAGTGTAGTTCCTTTTGTGAACTTTAAGTTGACGTGATGCGTAGGCAATGACCTTGTCACGTTGCATCAACACGCAACCAAGTCCTTGGATGGAAGCATCGCAGTAAACCACAAAATCGTCTGTGCCTTCAGGCAATGAGAGGATAGGCGCGCTACAAAGTCTATCCTTCAAGTGCTGAAATGCGGACTCCTGTGCATCACCCCAATGATAGGTGGCACCCTTCTGAGTCAGTGAAGTGAGAGGTTGCGCAATCTTGGAGAAATCTTTGATAAACCTTCTGTAATATCCTGCCAAACCCAAGAATTGGCGGATCTCTGTTGGTGTGCGGGGTGCAGGCCAGTTCTTGATCGATTCAACCTTAGATGGATCCACATGAGTTCCATCCTTGTTTACCACATGGCCTAGAAAGTGGACTTCGCGAAGCCAGAAGTCACATTTCGAAAACTTGGCATACAACTGCTCTTTTCGAAGAAGTTCCAGCATAAGTCGTAGATGCTGCTCGTGTTCCTCCTGACTCTTAGAATATATCAGGATATCGTCGATGAACACAATAACGAACTTATCCAGGTAAGGCTTGCACACTCGGTTCATGAGATCCATGAAGACCGCTGGTGCATTCGTCAGCCCGAATGGCATAACCAGAAACTCGTAATGGCCGTAACGAGTTCTGAATGCTGTTTTGGAGACGTCCTCATCTCGGACCCTTAGCTGATGGTATCCCGATCTCAAATCAATCTTGGAGTAATAGCTCGACCCTTGCAACTGGTCGAACAAGTCGTCAATACGTGGAAGAGGATAACGATTCTTCACAGTCACCTTGTTAAGCTCGCGATAGTCAATACACATCCTGAAAGTACCATCTTTCTTCTTTACGAACAAGACTGGAGCTCCCCAGGGCGAAGAGCTAGGACGTATAAAACCCTTTTTCCAAGAGCTCTTGTAGTTGCGTAGACAGTTCTTCGAGTTCTGATGGAGCAAGTCGATAAGGCGCACGAGCTATTGGTGCTGCTCCAGGAGCTAGCTCGATTTGAAACTCGACTTGTCGATGAGGCGGAAGGCCAGGTAATTCCTCAGGAAATACCTCTGGAAAGTCGCGTACAATAGGAATGTCTTCAATCTTCTTTTCTCCCACGGATGTATCAGAGACGAGGGTTAGAATAGCGGTGTGCCCCTTTCGCAAACACTTCTGGGCCTGAAGGAAAGAGTTGATGCCTACAACAGCACCACTCTTGTCGCCACAAATCACGAGGGGTTCTTTATCAGAACGAGGGATATGGACGATTTTCTCCCTGCAAATAATCTCCGCCTGGTGTCGAGATAACCAATCCATCCCAATGACAACGTCAAAACTACCCAGAACCATAGGAATGAGGTCGATAAAGAGGGTCTGACCAGCTAAGACGGGGTTACAACCCTTAACTACGTGTGTGCCCTTAAGACTTTCACCATTAGCTAGTTCTATAACATGTTTGATGTTTTAAGGGTAATGGGGTACGCTTAAGCACCTGACTAACTCTTAGGGACACATATCTGTACCCGAATTAACTAAAATAGAACTTACCCGCCACAACGTTGAGGTTGTTTCCTTTGTCCATTCAGAAGCTCATGCTTACCAGTCCTGCGGTTATCCTTATTGTCTCCGTTATTGTTCCCGTTGCCCTGGTTGCCGCTGTTGTCACGATTCTGTCTCATCTGCGGACAGTTCCTCTTGAAGTGACTCTCAGCACCGCACTGGTAACATCTCTCATTACCCTGCTGGTGTTTCCGTTGGTTTCGGTTTGCAGGATATGGGCTCCTACAGTCTCTAGCCATATGTCCCAACTTCTTGCACCGATGACAACACGATTCCGCACATGACCCGCTGTGGTGCCGTTGGCACTTGGGGCATCTCGGTTTATTCCCTAGGTATCCCCCCTGATTTTTGTAGTTCAGCCCGGGTTTCCTGTGCGGTTCCCGTTGTATAGAGCTAGGACCCTCACCTTGGCACTCACCCCAAATATACTTGTTACTCATTAGAGCATTTGCATTGGAAGAGCTACGCTTGGGCAACTTGCCCTCTTCCACCGCCTGATCGGTGAGTTGGTGCGCCAAACGAACGACTTGCTGGATTGTGGGAAGGTTGGCCGCACTCACAGACCCTTGGATTTCCGGGACTAAGCCTCTGAGGTATAGCTTGATTCGCCTAGATATGGGTTGTGACATGTTAGGACATAAGGCAGCCAAGTCGTTGGACCTCTTTGTGTACGCCTCAATCTCTGATCCTTCCATCTTCAAACCATAATACTCTATTTCAAGTTTCAGAATGTCGTCCAGGTGGCAGAATTCTTCCTTATTCAAATCCTTGAAGTCGCTCCAGAGGGTGGCATTCGCGTCTGCCAAACCGAGCATCTGAACTTGTGCGTTCCACCAAGAATACGATTTCCCTTGCAACATGACAGTAGCGTACTCTACTCGTATGCCAGCAGGACTTTCACTTTCTTCGAACGTATATTCGATTCTTCGGATTCAGTGTAGAAGGTCGATTGTCCCTCCAGTGCCATCGAAAGTGGGAGGTTTACATTCCAAGAACGCCCTTAAGGTGCTCATGCAGGATTGGGTGGCATGGGTTGACTCCCTGATTGGGTTGCTAAGGCTTCAGCAATCCGTTCGTTAATCAAGGTCGTCAGCTGACCCTGGGTCATGTTGAGACGCCCACTCATGATCTTCACATCGAGGGGAACACAGGTAAGAAAGGTATCGCAACGTGCGTAAGTGTGGGACGATAGTAGAGAGTAAGCACACATGGTTCAAATAGTAATTATCACATTATCTAATGCACAGTGAGAACTATCTAACCAACAATATAACATAAATCATACCACTTATGGTGTCGAGTCTTGCACGTGGAGCGAAGCGTCGTTGTGGATCGTTGAGCACTGTACAGGTTATAGTCTGGTTTTATTAAAAAGCTTTTCTCTTTTTATAACCAAGTTCACTATAACCAATGGCTCTGATACCAATCTGTCACACCCCCAAAATCCACCATGCGGAGCGCCACCGCTTGGAGGCGTGACATGACCAGGATCGAACCACCAATCATATTGAACAAGTATTTAAGTAAATAAAACCAACCACAATACAATTGGTGACCAAAAGCCAGTTAACCAAGTTTTAAATTAAACAACGGAAGCATAATACGTGATACCAAAATATAAGTTCATAGTCCATAAGTTTAAAAATCCAAAACGTAGATTTAATAAGTTCATAAGGATTAAGTGTTTATTACGGAACATGACAGTCCGTATCCCACAACGACTCCTTCCTCGTGCAAGCTCCAAGCATTTAACGACCTGTAAGGCATGTAACAACGAGTCAACAACAAAGTTGAGTGAGTTCACGTGTAGTTGTTTAGTTTTAAGTTGTTTCTGAAAACGTGGTTTGTCTTTCGTTGGCGTAATTGCCGTGGGGGTTACCCCGTAGTTGAAAGTAAGATTAACCAGTTCATTCTTTATTACCCAAACCATTTTCATGATTAGTGGGGGCTTCCCCATGTGACCTACTAGACCGTATGGTATCGACTACTACGCAAGTAAGTTGTGCCCTACATCAGTGTCTATCATCACTGATGGTTTGCCATAGTCCATTAGTACACGCCCGTCCGACTGGCACGGTGTGAGGTTTGTTAAACCTAATAGCGCTATTAACTAATGACCCGCTCGCCATTGGCCTCGGCGATTAAGTCGATATAAAATGAGGGACATATGATAGAGTTTTGTCTAGTAAGTTTAAGGTTGTTGTCCTACACAAGGAGGACGAACGTACGTAGTTCTCCCAAAGAGAATACGCAGGATTAATATTGGCATCCTACCCGAGGAGGATGGCCGTACATATCCTACCTAAGTAGGATATGTAGATTCCGTTTTAATTCTTTAACCCATTCCCAATGTCATACCCCAACCAATGGCGGAAACATCGGGATGAGACGAAGTGTGAAGATTGCTCGAGACATCATAACGCTAATAATTGTGACAAGTATTTAAATAATCCGATTTCATTTCATAAGATAAATTGTCAACATTACAAGAAATTCAAAATACAACAAGTTCCAAAAGTAATACATAACAACATAAGCAAAATTGATACAACATATTAAACCTAAACGTCTATATGTGTATCTAGGCATCAACGCTACTTCTTTTCATAGCATCGTCATCATCAACCTGTAACATGTTTAAAAATACAATTCAATGCAAAAGCAAAGGCGAGTATACAAGTTTGATACATACATAGCAAGAGATAAGTTTTAAACAATTCCTCATAGCAAGCATGTGATTCAAGATAAACATCTAAACATGGTATGTGTCTAACATATCAAACCAAGGAAACGCAATATGCTCATGACATAACCGAAGATAAAGAGGCGGGTCGTTAATCCTATAGCGCTACATATGTCATGGTTTGGCTCGTACGAAGTTAATGATAAATTCAACACATAAGATAAATCCAAGTTTAAAGCATCAAGCCATCAGGTATACAAGCATGTTATAGGAATGTTCATGTGTTTAAGATAGATAAACATGTTACACCCCAAAAGTGATAAAGTAAAAAGGGGGAATACGAGTATACTCACAAAGTTTGCATATGCTTTCCAATTATCCAATTATTGACGAGTTGATGAGGTTAGAAGATTGAATGTGTAGGGTTAAAGTTCAAGTATGCTTATAGTCGAGATTCGGTATTTAAAACAACATAAAAGTAAGATATGAGAATAGCATGTGAAAATAATCATCTTCAACACTTAACACTTGTATGACACTTGGTAACCACAAGGGTTATGATAATGTTTTCATGAGTTGAACACCCATAAGAATCACAACAAGGTTTAGGTCTTAGATGATGTTCTACTACTTTAACATATAAACATAAGTTCAACATCAAAAGTTCGAATGAGTGTATATATATATATCTAGGTTAAGTACTACATATTATTTAGTCCAATAATTCAAGTAGGAGGTAGAAGATTAGGATCTTCATTTAGGCACCTCGTGTTATCATAGATGTCATGTATGGGGTAGGAAGAACATGCTTCCATTTAGGAACCCCTTGAATGTTCACCACTTCACTTGATGTAAAAACAACCAAGGAGGGTCACGCACTAGGTTTAGCACAATAACATAAACAACCTAACTATAGAGAAATCATCAAATCATGTGAGGATTGTATGTAGGACAACCCAAGTTGTTCCATAATCACTCATTCATCAAGATCTAAGCTTGACATGATTTGTGGGTTAAATACCCTAACAAAACAGAAAGTATTTGAGGTTTTAACCTCTGATTTATAGTGTCTCAACCTTGTTTTTAAGCTTAACCAAGCATAAGTGAGGTTGTAAGCATTAGGACATAGGTGTGAGATGTGTTAGACACAAGTTGGATGAGTTTAACAAAGTTTAGATAAAAACAGAAACGAACAGCCCACTTTGGAGCCTATTTGGGGACATTCCATGGACTTATTTACTGTGAAAAACCCATGGAAACGTAGATAAGGTCAATACAAAGTAGTAGGAAAAAGAATCGAGTGAATCGGATAAGAATTGAGTGAGTTATGCTCATTTTCGTGAAGGGGTGTCAATCTGCTCGAACCCTTGCTTTCAGCTACGGTTTGGAGGATGTTTTGAGAGTTTTTAGTGTTGCAAAAGTGGTAGGGAGGCTGGTTATAAGTGGTATTTATAGGGGGAAGGATTAGGGTTTCAATGGGTTGGGCTTTGGAAGTGTTTAGAAGGGGTTACACCTTGAAACTAGCCCACAAAACCCAACTATATGGGGCTGAATTTTGCTGAATTGGGGCTGCCATATTTCTTTATTTTTTTTATTTTTTTAAAACATTATAATGAGTAATTTTGTTAATTAAGTTGTGTAATAATATGCAACAATGTTTCCCCTAACTTGTAACAAGGTGAAATATGAAATAAAACATGATTTAACTAGGTAAAAAGTGTAATGTACAAGTATGTAACATGTTTGTAAGTGACAAGTATATGTCACATATTAAATGACTAACCGTTGTATAAATAAGCATATTATTAGGGGTTTTTAGGTATCAAAAATTTAAGGACAAGCATGGACATGCATCGTGAATAAGTATCGTATAAGTATGAATTACGAATAAGGATTCGATGTACAATGAATTTGAACGTATGAACATGTATGAATATGTAGATGGTGAATTTAAAGAAATACGAATTTTATTTATGATCCAAGTCTCGGATTTTACAACGAAAAGACGACTACAATAATACAAGATTTCCAAAAATAGCATTACAATGCGGGCTTTCTAATTATGGAAAGTATGAAAAAGCAGAGCGTTACACCCAAACCACCGGGAATCCCATGCCTTAGAAAATGTGTGAACTCACCTCGGTTTGCTCGGTTAGATTCTCAATATAGCTAACAGTCAAGGTCGGTCAATCACGTCCTAGTATGATTTACTAGTTAGTCATTTAGTGGCTTTCAAATAGAACACAAAGTTCCTACACGTATCTATCACATAACATGCATCACTTTAACGGTTTATGCCCTCTAAGTTTCCCATCCATTCCCCACTCAAAATCAAACATACGATAATGCACATAACATATATAACATGTTAGATCATTCACGAATAGCATACTCGACATTTAGACACGCAAGTCACAACTTATCTCAATTCAGCATTTATATTCAAAACCGGCTGTTTTTGGTCATTTTAATAAAATAGTTAAATTATTCCAAAAATTCCCATATTTTTACAGGATGTCTTAAACGTTCCATATTTTATTGCGTAAAAATATCGGGGTCCGGTTAATTACCAATATTTTATAAAAATTCATGTTCCGGACTGAACTCATATTTGTGAATTTCTGACCACAGTCCACGGAACAATTTATTAAAAGTTCATCGAGTGTCCGATTTACGAAATTCCAGTGGGGTAATTACACATGCATCAGTTGTCATCTACTATACAAATTTCATGGTCCGATTCATCACAAAACTCAGGTTATGATCGAAAGTATAACACCCATTTATTGCTGTCAAAATTCAGCTTAAGTTGCTGTTACAAATTAACACTTTAAAAATAGTAAACGAAGTCCAAAAATTACGATTCCGATGCCATTAGAACCGTATTTCATAATAACATATTTTAGATTCAAAATATCGGTTTTTTGTTAAGTTTATGACCTGTTTACACCCTGTTAAAGGCGGCTGAAAATACACATCAGCAAGCGGTTATCAGTCTAAAGGCTACTAAAACGCACACATATGATTACCATTCATTCTAATAATGATTTACAGCAGGTTATAAGTTATTTACAGCAAACTAATACTCATATATTTCAGATTTATCTTGTATTACCATGTTTCATCATTATTTACTCTTTAACCAACAAGTTCATCACTCTAGCAAGACTTTTTAGTTTTGATTTTTAGTGTTTACGATTTATCCGACAAAACGCTTATTAACCACTCTAGACAAGATCAAGAAGAGGTTTAGAGTCACTTACTACTAGCTCGAGGCTAGGGAAGATCAAAGGCGTAAAAGTGGTGGATAAAAGCAATCTAGATAGGTCTTTCGAGTTCCAAGCACACCGGGCTTCCTACTTCACCTCCTAGCACCTTGCTATCACCTTGGATTGGATTGAAGTTGCAAGAAGATGGGTGGTGTGTGGGTGGTGTATGGTGGCCGGTTGTGGGTGAGCCGAGAAAGGGAGAGAGAGTGAAGTGAGGGAGTGTGAAATGATGGAGTATGGTTGTGGTGATCTTGGCCATGCTTTTATAATCACTTCATATATTTTGGTGAGTACTACAAGCAAAGATCTATTAAAATAATACCATAAAATCTTTAGGCAAGATTTGAGAGTGTGGTGGGTATGGTCCTTGTGACCGAATCGGTTAGGGGGGGGGGGGTTGGTTGTAACTTTTCCAACTAAATAGGTGATGGATAGTTAGATTTCAAGTAATATGTTTATATATGTTAGCTATGTGATTTCTAGTGGGTGTCAGGGTGTTCGGGGACCCTAACTAGCTCAGAAAAATATAAACCATGAGTTTGTCAATATTTTTATGTTCCGGGTAAAGTCCGGTTGTTCGGTTCGGTGTTGTTCCGTTAAACTTGCTTAATTAATCCGTAAAGCGTCTTATATATATATTTTTGCAACGTTTTTAATTTTTAACACTCAGGAAGTCATAACAGACTATTTAATGACTTTTCTGTACACTATTAGTGTGTCAACATGCACATGTAAATATAACACAGATATCAGAAAGCAGTTAAGTAATTTCACACAGTCGTCAAGCACTTTAATTATCAATAATAAATTGTACGGAATACATGGAATTTTGAGGGTTGTCACATATTTAATATAAGATAAGTAGGAAAAAGATGTATTTGTTTTAACAATATATTAAATTAACAATTTAGCTTTAAGAATAATATTTTATTAAAGTATGATAAGATTTAATATTAATTTATAATTTATTTAGTTAATATAAGATAAGTATAGATTTGAGGATATCTTTAATGAATGACACGTGTCCAAAAGTTGGTTTCTTTTATTATAGTAGATAGATTAAAAAGTTATATTTTTAATAAATTAGAATAACATTTAATATTAATTTATTATTTATATATTTAATATAATATAAGTAGGAAAGAGAGGTATTTGTTTTAAAAATATATTAAATTAACAATTTAGATTTGAGGGTAATATTTTATTAAAGTATGAAAAGATTTAATATTAATTTATTATTTATTTATTTAGTTAATATAAGATAAGTATAAATTTGAGGATGCCTGCAATGAATGACACGTGTTCAAAACTTGGTTGCTTTTATTATAGTAGATAGATTTTAAAGAGTTAATTGCCCGAATAGTCCCTGTGGTTTGTCATTTTTTTCACGTTTAGTCTCCACCTTTTTTAAAATAGCATGTTTGCTCCCTATGGTTTGCTGACTTGTTACTCGGGTAGTCCCTATAATGGACGAGAGCTAGTTTGTTAAGTTAAGTTGATGTGAAAGGACCAAATTACCCTTTCTTATTAGAAAAAATAATGAGTTAATTGCCCGGATGGTCCCTGTGGTTTGTCATTTTTTCATCTTTAGTCCCCAACTTTTTAAAATTACATGTATGTTCCCTGTGGTTTAATTGTTTGTTACTCGGATAGTCCCCTGGATGGATGTCTGTTAGTTTTTTCAGTTAAGTTGGTGTGAAACGACTAAACTACCCTTGCTATAAAAAAATAATAATTAAAACACTAAAACACATTTATTTTAGAGTAAACTGCCATTTTGGTCCCTGTGGTTTGGCCAGTTTTGCCACTTTAGTCCAAATCTCAAACTTATTACATCTGGGTCCCTGTGCTTTGCATTTTGTTGCCATTTTAGTCCAAAAGTGAAATTTGACCAGAATAACCAATTTCAACCCCCTGTTTTGTCCTTATCTTCAGGGGCAAAATGGTCATTTATGAATTATTATAACAAATTATTAATTAAATTAAAATAAATAATCCCTTTATCAATTCCTAATAAAACATCATCTTCACACCCATACCAGATCTGCAGTGCCACCACCATCACTCATCTCCCCTATTTCTATCCTAGCCACCACACACACCCGCCACCACTCCTCCACCCGCACCCACAGGAGATCGGCACATCTCCTCCCAAAAAGCCCTAATTACTACCGATAATCAACAACAAAAAGCTACCGAAAGAAGATCAGGAGCAAGATAAACCTAATTCCGGTGAATTAAATCCATCGTCAGACGAAATCAGATCAAACAATTTCACCGTTGAAACCACAGACGAGTGAAGCTGGAAGATGACGTCATGGAGGGTGACGTGGCGGTGGTGCGTGAGGTTGGGGACGGAGTTAAAACCCTAGAAAACCAGAAATCGTTTCTGTTAGAGCCGATGAATTGTCTGAAGTGAGTTTTATCAATTCACCTTGTATAACTTTTTTTTGTATTAGAGTAAACTGCCATTTCTGTCTCTTCAAACAACCTCCTTCACCTGCTCCGCCGGTTCTGAATTGTCGGAGAACCACCACCTCCTTCACCTGCTCCGCCGGTTCTCTCTCTCTCTCTCTCTCTCTCCTCCCCTGATTTCACTACTGGTCTAATTTAGGTGTGGGTGTGTGGTTATCGGAGAAGGAGAGTGGCAGAGTGTGTGGTGTATGTGGTTGCTTTGGTGGATTTACAGTGATGGATGGTGAATAATAAAGGTTGTGTTGAAGGTGTGTTGATGGAGGTTGTACTGACGGTAATGGCTCAGATCTGCCGGTTTTGATGATGTTCTTGATTTTCTGGAGAAGGTGATCGGAGATGATGGTGGTTGCTTTGGTGGATTTATGGTGATGGATAGTGATCAGAGATGATGTTGGAGAAGGTGATCGGACGGAGATGATGGTGGTACACCGTGAGAGATGGTGGTTCAGATCTGCCGGTTTTGATGATCTTGATTTTCTAGGTTTTGATGATGATGTTTGAAGATGAATTTTCTGGGTTTTGATGATGTTCTAAGATGATGTTCTTGATCTGGGTTTTATTGCAAAAAAAATGAAATTTAAAAAATGACCAAAAGGCCCCTACACTAAAGGACAAAATAATCAGTTTTCAACAGTCAAAATAGAGGGTTTTTGGATTTTGGACTAAAATGGCAACAAAATGCAAACCACAGGGACCAAAATGGCAGTTTACTCTCTTTATTTTATTATTTAACAACTTAAGTGGACCCTGCTTTCTTCTCCGGCCAAGTTCAATCCATGCCGGACACCATTCCTAAACTCCGACCATCCATAAACATGTTTTCTCCGCTGGATATTAGCCAAAAACTTTCTTAATTACACTTAGTTTCAAGATTCTAGAATGATTTGGGTGTATCTGTCATGTAAGTTGTAAGTATCATGTGATTTGGGCTACCCATATTTCAACAATACCCAGATCTTGGTTGCAGCTAAGGGGTGTTTGAATGCAGTTTTTTCATAGTGAATACTGTGACTTGTACAACTAGAGTGGTTTCTGATATTCAGTTGCTTATTGATGAGAATAACTATATTATTTTTATTTATATCTTAAAACTGATAATCTGTTTATTTTGACCCCAATTAGCTAAAAGTTTAGGATCAGATTCTACACTAAGAACTGATAATTGCAATATGGTAATAATCAATGTGGATGCACATCCTGTGGTGACCTTTGAACAGATTTTTTGAAACATAAATTTAGGGGGTGTTTGGCCTAGCTTTTTTATCTAAGCTTATAGCTTTTTTAGCTTATTTTTATAAAATAAGCATTAATGGGTGTTTGGTTTAGCTTTTTAAGCTTATGCTTATTAGCTTATATAAGCTAATTCCAAGAAGCTTATGGGAACATGGTTTTTTAGCTTAGGGGGTGTTTGGCCTAGCTTTTATTTTTTGGCTTGTGCTTATAATTTAGAGTAGCTTATAGCTTATTTTCTATCATTTGATAAGCTTTTTTTAAGTGTTTGGATTAGCTTATAGCTTATTTTATATAATTTGCTCTTACACAAAGAAGTTTTCAAATAAGCTAGAAAACCATCTTCAAATAAGCTTATTCAAATTAGCTTATATAAGCTAATAAGCATAACCTTAAAAAGCTAAATCAAACACCAACTTAAGCTTAATTTATAAAAAAAAGGCTAAAAAAGCTATAAGCTTTGTTAAAAAAGCTAGGCCAAACACCCCCTTATTTGAATAAGCTTATTTGAAGAAGATGGGTTTTTACTCATTACACACAATGATATTATACCCCTTCCCATAATACAAAATAACTTAACAAACAATTAAAGATTAATTATTAATTATCAACTTATAGAATATAAGCTAATCCAAACACTTAAAAATAGCTTATCAAATGAAAGAAAATAAGCATAAACTACTTTAAAATATAAGCATAAGCCAAAAAAATAAAACCTAGGCCAAACACCCTGTTAGTCCCCAGCCACCACCCATCACGTCACCCAACATCCTCCCATCACCATCGTATCACCACCTTCCACCTCCGCCGCTGATGCGTGTGTAGTGTAATATATATTTTAGATATATATTTTAAGCCCTTTTTACACTTTTTAGCCAAGTTTTAAATTTATAAAACACGATATTTACTAACACTAAACACACATATGGGCAAGTGCACCCATCGTGGACGTAGTATAGTGTTGGTAAGATACCGAGGTCGTCCAAGGACACAAGAGCTTTTAGTACCGGGTTATCCTCAACGTCTAATTAAATCAAAATGTTAGAAAAAGATTTTTAAACTAAGAAAATAAAACTAACTAAATGCTGAAAAAAAATAAAAATAAAAACAGATAGACAAGATGAATCACTTGGATCCGACTCGTGTGTTAGTATAACCTTTGATTATTTTCGCACTTTTGCACTTGTTTAAGAGATTATCTTAGTTATTGTAGTAGGCCCCTCTTTTGAAGGCGACGTTACCCTCAACCCAGTAGTTTGAGTCAGCAAGGATACAATCCTAAAGGGTCGGATTATTGAAAGATAATTAATTAAGTTATTAATGCAAATTATGGTAGGCCCCTCTTTTGGAGGTGACGTTACCCTCGACTAAGTAGTCTGAGTCAGCAGAGATACAGTCCTAAATAGCCGGGTTATAGTATTAATAGTAGTTAACCTATGAGGGGATCAAAGAGTTTGGACCCCCGCCATCCAATACCTTTGGGTATTAAAGGAGGTCCTACTAAATTTGACCCAGGTCCCTTGCAGGACCTCTAAACGCTGAACAAGGGCAAGACCCTTACCAAACCGTTCCCTTAACCCCCGACCAGGTAGCCAACATACCTCCATATAGACCGTGGAGATATGAATGGTGAAAATCTTTTATTTTATATAGACAGTAAAATAATGCCAAGACACCACGGACAAACGATAAGGAAGAATCACCTTCAACATAAGCAACTAGTTATTAAAGTCATTAATACAAAACCAATTAAGAAGTGCAAAAGATTAAAAATAAAAAGTATTATACAAAACACTTGTCTTCACCAAGTGATGTAAGAGACTTAGGCAAACATGGCCTTGATTGTCAAGAACTCTTACTATCAATCTTGGATCCCGAGACGACTCACACACTCTATGATGGACAATGGATGATGGTGGTGGATGATGGTGTTGTGAAGGTGGTGGGTGGTGGATGAAGTGTGAGAGAGGTGGTGTGCCAAGGTATGAGTTGCAATGAATCCAAGCACTCCTATTTATAGGCTGAACAGAGGCCTGGGCACGGCCCCGTGCCTGTCTGACACTATCTCTCCTCATTAATTGTAATTCGCAATTACAATTAATGCGCCTGCAGTACTTTGAGCACGCCCCGTGTTCACTGGGCACGGCCCCGTGGTGAGCAATAGAAGCTTCTACAGGTTTGTCTTTTCTGCTGCTTCTTGGGCACGGCCCCGTGCTCGCTGAGCACGGGGCGTGTTCAGCCTTCTGTTTTCCTTGTTTTGCTTGGGAGGATGCTGTCGAGGGGTCGGACAGTCCACTTTTGATCTTTTTCTTGTATTTATGTTAGATTTAGCTGTCTTTTTGCTTCTTCTGTTAATTTGAGCTCATTTAATCCTGAAAATACAAAAGGAAGACAAAAACACACTTTTTCCAACATTAGTACTTAAAAAGGGTTAGTTTTATGCCTCATTTGATGTAATTTATATGTTGGATTTTACACACATCAAATATCCCCACACTTGAATTTTTGCTTGTCCTCAAGCAAAACTCTTTAATATGTGGCTTACACTCCCAAAATGGAATGGGTAGAAGAGAAGGTTTTGGGCTCGTCATAGAGTGTCGGGATTTTCCAAGATTGTTTAGGTTTTATTTTTACTTATTTACAATCCTATTTGTCATGATTTATTAAAAACTTTTCATAAGGTAAATTATTTATTAAGGCATAACATACCTTTCTAAAATTCCATTTATATACAAGTTCACATACCTCACGGAAGAAATCACTCACACTCGGCCGAAGGTGTATTTTTAGTGAATCACTCGAGAGCGGCATGGAACTTATTCCTATCATAAGCTTGCCAAGAAATCAATCCTCTTCCTTTTTAACTTTATACCTTTGTAAATATCAGGAGGACTTTTCGGGTGAAGCGTTAGACTTGGGCTAAAGGTGGGTGGTTGGGTTAATGGTTAGTAGAAAAAAGGCGAAAAGCGTAAAAAGCGTCGGTTTTCGTAAAATATTTTGTTTTTATGACTTTTTATTTTTAATGAAGTATTTATTCAAACAAGCTTTTGTTTGAGGAGCTTTGTTTGTTTATTTCTAACTTCATTGTAATTTTTTTTAATCACACGAAGACTGAGCTTGTTACTAAAATAAAAGGTAAAAATAAAAAGGGTTTTTGGTGGGTAAAAAGGGTTTTGGGTTAAGAAATGAAAAGGTTTAGGCTCAAAGGGGCTAACTAGGGGGAATTTTTGGGTAGGTGAAAAGAAAAATAAAAATAATGGTGTTGAAAGAAAAAGGGTTAGTCGTAATGCCTCCATCATTTACTTACTTGGGTTTAAGTTAGTAAGGACCGGGAATGAATTGTCGTGGCAAGTTCTAGAGTCGTAAGAACCAAGAAGCTATTCACACAAGAAACGAAAAATGAGCATTTAGCGTAAAGATGTATATTTGTATGCTCAATAAAGGCTCAAAACTCACTTTTGTGGGAATGGGTTTTTATGTGATCAAGTATATATAATTGAATTTTAACTAAGCCTATCATGACGTTTCATAATTTTCTTATGTTGCTTCTTTTTATCACGACGCTATCGGTTGTAAACTTATAAAAATATAACCTTGTTAGTCTTAGAATTCCCAACTTAAACTTAGACAAGTAAAAAAAAATGAAAATTTTTGAAAAAATTTTGGGGTGATTAGCGGTTCCAATAGAGTTTTGTGTAAGGCTTGTTATTAGGACTTGCAAAATTCAAGGTTTTAGCATCCCCCCATACTTAAATTACACATTGTCCTCAATGTGTCCCAAAAATAAATTTTTAGGTTGATTGAATGTGCAAAATGGTGTTAAAAGCAAAATTTTTGTGTTACTGGCAGTCTGGACACGGCCCCGTGGTGACCGGGCACGGCCCCGTGTTCAGGTGCCAGTAACAATAACTAAAGAAAAGAAACAGAAGGCTGGACACGGGGGCGTGTTCAGTGAACACGCCCGTGTCCAGTTACCTGAACTGGGCATTTGTCTGCAGGATGTTCAGCACGGGGCCATGTTGGCTGGGCACGGCCCGTGCTGAACTTACTGTAATCGGGAAATTGTTGTCGGATGGCCTTGTTTTCGTGCATGGGGTTTTGTTTCTTGTTTCCCTTGTCATCCTTGACCACCATGAGTGTGTTTTATTCCTGCAAATTAAAGCTAAAAGATTAAACTTAAACTAAGGATAGTTCCGCGGATTGCCTCCGTGGTGCGCCACGTTTATAAGGGTCCTTGGCTAGACCCAAGGCAAGGTTATATGTTTTCTGAGCGGAATGTTTTGCATCCCATGTTGCACCGTCGGAGAGCATCATCCAAACTCGAATCAATAACCTTCATGTAATTGACCGGGTCATCGTCCTCTATTCTCTTCCCAACCTCGAACTTTACTTCATCATCCCCATATTTCAAAGTGAGTGTTCCGTCATTCATGTCTACCACTGCTTGTGCGGTGGCGAGAAATGGTCTCCCTAGTATGAGGGGGACTTCGGTGTCTTCTTCCATATCAAGTATGACAAAGTCGGCCGGGTAGATGAAATTGTCGACCTTGACTAGGAGGTTTTCAATGACACCTTGCGGGAATTTGACGGATCGATCAGCAAGTTGTATGCTCATTTTTGTAGGACTCGTTTTTCCTAGGCCGAGTCTTTTGAACATTGATGAGGGCATGAGGTTAATGCTAGCCCCAAGGTCGGCTAGTGCATTACGCACGGGGGAGTCCCCGATCGAGCAAGGAATTGTGAAGCTTCCGGGATCGATTTTCTTTTGGGGGAGTTTGTTGAGTACGAGGGCAGAGCATTCTTCGCCTAAGTTAACTAATTGCAATGTTTCAATTTTCCTTTTATGAGTGAGGAAGTCCCTCATGAACTTAGAGTATTTAGGCATTTGGGTTAGGACGTCAATGAAAGGAATGTTGACATGCAATTGTTTTAGTAAACTTTCGAATTTTACGAATTGCTCATTGGTCTTTTGACGAATTAATCTACCGGGGTACGAAACTCGAGGAGCCTTGGTAGGCTCTGATGAGGGAGGGGAACCCTTCTCCTGTAAGGGCGGTGTTACGGTCTCCTCGGTAGGCGGCGGGCCTTCCGTAGGACCCACGGTGCGGTTCCGTAATGTTATGAGATGAACTTGCGCCTTTGGGTTTGTTTCGGTATTGCTTGGTAACGTGCCTTGTGGTCTCTCGGAGAAATTTTGTGCTAGTTGACTTATTTGTTTTTCGATGTTTTGAATACTAGCTTGTTGATTTCTAAAATTTGATTCTAATTGTAGAAACCTATCCGAGTTTTTCTTTTCAGTGTCAGAGATGAGGCGAGATATAGTATCTTCAAGCCTTTCTCGTCCACCTTGTTGTTGAGTGAAATTTTGTGACTCATTTCTTGATTGTTTGAAGTTTGTTCGTTGGTTTATGCTTTGTTGGTTACTACCATTGCCGGGTTCTCTCCAACCAAGTTTAGGGTGATTTCGCCATCCTTGGTTGTAGGTGCCCGTTGGAGGACCCGACGGCCTAGGTCTATTATCAATGTAGTTTACCGATTCTTGTTGATCGTCTGTTTCTTTCATACAACTCCAATTTTCATGTAGCCCACCACACCCTTCACAAGCCATAACCGAGACCGTTTTTGTCATTTCCAATTTTTTTATTTTTGAAGAAAGGGCCTCGATTCGGGCTTGTAAAGAAGTGCTTTCATCAACCTTATGGGCGCCCGGGGCAATGGATTTATTGCCTCGGGGAGTGTGCCACTGAAAATTGGTTTGAGCAATTTCCTCAATTTGATATATATTTCATGCGGGCGGCGATTACCTAAAAGTCCCCCGGAGCTAGAGTCAAGTGTTTGCCTTGTGTGTGGCAACAACCCATTATAGAAAGTGGATACTTGTTGCCATATCGCAAGGCCGTAATGTGGACACTTTCGCAATAGCTCCTTGAACCTTTCCCAAGTTTCCTATAAGGATTCCCCGTCCTCTTGTGAATATGTATTAATTTCAGTCATTAATTTAGCCGTTTTAGCGGGAGGGAAATACTTATATAGAAATTTTTGGGCTAGTTCATCCCAGGTGTTTACCGATCCAGCTGGGAGGGCGTTAAGCCAAGCTTTTGCTCGGTCTTTTAGTGAAAAAGGAAACATTCGGAGGCGGATGGCGTCATTTGATGCTCCATTGATCCGAAAGGTATCACATATTTCTAAGAAATTAGTAATATGTAGATGGGGATCCTCGCCCGCAAGCCCATGGAAGGTTGCAGAGTTTTGAAGCATCTGTATCAAGTGCGTCCGAAGTTCGAAGTTATTGGCTTCAACATTCGGGGCATTGATAGCGGCGCCGAGATTACCTACGGTGGGTCGTAGATAATCCATGAGGGTACGTTGGTCCGCCATTGGAAGTGGCTTCCCCGAAACCTTCTCTTGGCTTTTAGCTTTTAGTCTTTTTCTGAGAAAGCGTTCGGGTTCTTCTAGAGGTTATTTTATGTCTTTATTAGAACTGGAGCTCATACACTACGTAGAGGTGGCGTCTGGTTCCAAGTCCTGCAACAAAAACAAAAAAGACTGTTGGTCAGAAGGTTCACCACGGCCCCGTGCTCAGTGAACACGGCCCGTGGTCGGAGTTACAGTTATTGTTTTCCAGATCCCAGTTACTGGAGAGTTGGACACGGCCCCGTGTTGCACCGACACGGCCCAGTGGTCAGCCTTCTGTAACTTGGAAAACTAAAACCTGTCAGTAACAATGCTGGGCACGGCCCGTGTCCGACCAGGCACGGCCCGTGCTGAGCTCTGCAGAAGCTGAAAAACTAAGAAAATCCTAAAAGAAAATAAAAGAAAATAAAAAAAATGATTAGGCCGTTGATTCCTAACTTTCTTAAAATCCTTGTGTCCCCGGCAACGGCGCCAAAAACTTGATGCGTGTGTAGTGTAATATATTTTAGATATATATTTTAAGCCCTTTTTACACTTTTTAGCCAAGTTTTAAATTTATAAAACACGATATTTACTAACACTAAACACACATATGGGCAAGTGCACCCATCGTGGACGTAGTATAGTGTTGGTAAGATACCGAGGTCGTCCAAGGACACAAGAGCTTTTAGTACCGGTTTATCCTCAACGTCTAATCAAATCAAAATGTTAGAAAAAGATTTTTAAACTAAGAAAATAAAACTAACTAAATGCTGAAAAATAAAATAAAAATAAAAACAGATAGACAAGATGAATCACTTGGATCCGACTCGTGTGTTAGTATAACCTTTGATTATTTTCGCACTTTTGCACTTGTTTAAGAGATTATCTTAGTTATTGTAGTAGGCCCCTCTGTTGAAGGCGACGTTACCTCCAACCCAGTAGTTTGAGTCAGCAAGGATACAATCCTAAAGGGTCGGATTATTGAAAGATAATTAATTAAGTTATTAATACAAATTATGGTAGGCCCCTCTTTTGGAGGTAACGTTACCCTCGACTAAGTAGTCTGAGTCAGCAGGGATACAGTCCTACATAGCCGTGTTATAGTATTAATAGTAGTTAACTTATGAGGGGATCAAAGAGTTTGGACCCCCGCCATCCAATACCTTTGGGTATTGAAGGAGGTCCTACTAAATTTGACCCAGGTCCCTTGCAGGACCTCTAAACGCTGAACAAGGGCAAGACCCTTACCAAACTGTTCCCTTAACCCCCGACCAGGTAGCCAAGATACCTCCATATAGACCAGGTGTCAGCCCAATGGCCACCAGCCCGCATTCTAACCCGGAGGTGGCGGGTTCGAGTCTTGCTCGTTCCGAATGCCCCTACGGTAGCGGATTTACCCCCAGACTCAGGCTTGTTGGGTGGCGGTCTGCGAGGTGGGATCACCTCGGCGGTTGGGAGGACCGTGGAATATCCCCCCCCCCCCATATAGACCGTGGAGATATGAATGGTGAAAATCTTTTATTTTATATAGACAGTAAAATAATGCCAAGACACCATGGACAAACGATAAGGAAGAATCACCTTCAACATAAGCAACTAGTTATTAAAGTCATTAATACAAAACCAATTAAGAAGTGCAAAAGATTAAAAATAAAAAGTATTATACTAAACACTTGTCTTCACCAAGTGATGTAAGAGACTTAGGCAAACATGGCCTTGATTGTCAAGAACTCTTACGATCAATCTTGGATCCCGAGACGACTCACACACTCTATGATGGACAATGGATGAAGGTGGTGGATGATGGTGTTGTGATTGTGGTGGGTGGTGGATGAAGTGTGAGAGAGGTGGTGTGCCAAGGGATGAGTTGCAATGAATCCAAGCACTCCTATTTATAGGCTGAACAGAGGCCTGGGCACGACCCTGTGTCCGCTGGGCACGGCCCCGTGCCTGTCTGACACTATCTCTCCTCATTAATTGTAATTCGCAATTACAATTAATGCGCCTGCAGTACTTTGGGCACGCCCTCGTGTTCACTGGGCACGACCCCGTGGTGAGCAATAGAAGCTTCTACAGGTTTGTCTTTTCTGCAGCTTCTTGGGCACGGCCCCGTGCTCGCTGAGTACGGGGCGTGTTCAGCCTTCTGTTTTCCTTGTTTTGCTTGGGAGGATGCTGTCGAGGGGTCGGACAGTCCACTTTTGATCCTTTTCTTGTATTTATGTTAGATTTAGCTGTCTTTTTACTTCTTTTGTTAATTTGAGCTCATTTAATCCTGAAAATACAAAAGGAAGACAAAAACACACTTTTTTCAACATTAGTACTTAAAAAGGGTTAGTTTTATGCCTCATTTGATGTAATTTATATGTTGCATTTTACACACATCAGCCGCAAACACCTTCCGTAATCCTCCGCCACCACCACTCCTGACCAACGCTCACCTCCGTCCAAAACCATAACCACCGCCTCCCCGTCACCTTAACTACCATCCAACACCGTCGTTCACCCCACCACTACCTCATCTGCCATCTGCACACTTCCCGTCGGTCTTCAACCCCATCCCTGGCATCATAATCGCCATTATCTGCATCTGGTTTATACCCATTTTCTTTGTATAACCTCTGTTAAGTCTCTTTGACGATTTCAGAAACCTGATTGGACGGTGTTGGTGGGTTTTGATTTGATTGTTGTGTGGGTGGAGGCAGCAGAAACGGGTGGTGAGGTGTGGAGAAGAAGAAGGGTTAGGTAGTGGTGGGGGGTGGGCCCCACTTAAGTTATCAGAATTTTTATATTGTATTAATTATTACTGTAAGGGTAATTTATTACTTTTATACCAACTTAACTGAGCAAACTAACAAACATCCACTCGGGGGACTATCCTAGTAACAAACGATCAAACCATAGGAAACATAGATATAATTTTAGAAAGTTGGGAACTAAAGGTGAAAAAATAGCAAACTACATAGAGACCATCCGGGCAATTAACTCAAAAATAATTAAAACACTAATAAAACTCAAATAATTTATTTTAAAATTAAAACACGAGGACCAAATTTTCGGCGACCTACCCTCCAATGATTCTTTAACGTCCGTCACCCAACCCACCTCCATCCTTTCCGGCCATTTGCCGGCAACCTCCCACCCAACCTCCTCCCTTTCCGACCACCCACCACCACAACCCTCCACCTTTCCGCCCCACTTTCGTTTTTTCGGCGACCTCCTACCCACCCATAACCACCACCACCCGTCATTATCCAAACCCATAACCACCGCCACCCCGTCATGGTCCTGGTGGATTCCGACAGTTCACTAGCCAGATATGTACAAGATCAGCTACAGAATCAAAATTGATTCCATTATTTGAACCCTGAAGAAATCAGATACAAGAAACAAAAAAAAAAATTAAAGTGCAAATAGAAAACCAAACTAGAACCGATGGGTGGGAATAAAAATTCAAGATATAGACTCATCGAATCAGTTTCAGAATTAAAACCGATCCAATACAGACGATTCAGTAAATCATCCAAAAACAAATTGATTTAATGTGGACGACCATTTGCAGGTCACCCTCAAGATCGAGAATGGTTAGATCTACAAATGAAACTTGTAATAAATCCACTTACCACTGTTACCCCCAAAAGAATCTCATCAGGGGGTAATTTTTAACAATGATACCTTTATCGATGCAGGAAGATGAAGATGATTGAGAGGGATGAGGTGGGTGTGGAGTGGAGTGTGGTGTGGTTGAGGCCGAGGGGAAGACGTGGGAATATGATTAGTTTTAAGAAATTTGTTTTTGTTATATATAGTAGGGCGCACTTGACTTTAATAAAATTTCTTATATATTGTTTTAATTTTCTTTTATAATATACATGGGTATTTAAGTCATTTTACATGGACTTAACTGAAAAAACAAACTCTCATCAAGTGTGGGGACTACCCGAGTAACGAGTAAACCATAGGGAGCAAATATGCTATTTTGGAAAGGCAGGGACTAAACGTGAATTTCAAGGATTGTCCTTTATCTTTATACCCATTTTCAGCGCTGTCCTTTATGTTCAAAATTGTCGAGTTTTGTCCTTTATGTTTTCATATCATACACGTTTTGTCCTTTAGGCCTAACCCAGTTAGTTTTTTCAGTTAAATTTGGTCATATGCTTTACACATGAGGGCATTTTTGTCAATTCAAATGTAAGTTCAACGGCAGATTTGCAGCTCAAAGCTTCTGCAACCTTTGAATTGACAAAAATGTCCTCATGTGCAAAGCACATGACCAAATTTAACTGAAAAAACTAACTGGGTTAGGCCTAAAGAACAAAACGTGTATGATATGAAAACATAAAGGACAAAACTCGTCAATTTTGAACATAAAGGACAACGCCTGAAAACTGGTATAAAGATAAAGGACAATCTTTGAAATTCACAAAATATATATGCATGTATCTATAGATAACACAAATACCCCTTTCTCCTACCTCTCTCCACTGCCACCAAAAGCCATCACCAACCACCTCTCTCAACCTCCACCGCTCTCAATCACCAAATATCTTGCAGCCATAGCCCCCATGGGCATCAACACTCCCCAATTAACCGCGTTCAATACTCCATGAGTCTGCCAAACATTTACCCACCATCAATAATAATATTCAATTTTCAAAACCCCAAATCCCACACGGCAATTCACCCCTAAATTGATTAAATGGTATTGAAAGAACCCTAAGTTCTAAAAAATTCCCAATTAAATAAGACAACTTCCCACCTAAAAATTTCCCTTTTTTAACAATGGACAGTTCCTAACAATCCCAAACCCATGCAATGAAAGATCAGAATATTTATCACTCAAACAAGAACCCAATTGAGCAAAGTTACCTCCAAATAACCTCAACTCAGAAACCCTACCAGGTGTGTTGCACGTGACCCCAAACCAACCACAGTGAAAATGGTTTGTTGATTTCCAGCTTGACAACATGTTGTGAGGATCAAGAATGATAAAAAGATCAAGAACCAATCTTCCAATTCAGACCCACCCACCATTTTTTTGCTTGAATTTGGTAAAAAGATCAAGAATTTTGAAACCCCAGAAGCGAAAAGGATAAAAATTCTTGATTTTGGGTGGATATAAAATGGGGGAAAAGTGGAAGGGTTGGTGAAATGACTTATTTGCACTCACATGCAACTCACATGGTCTGATTTAACTGAAAAATCTAACTGAGTTATGGCTAAAGGACAAATCGTGTAACATTTGGAAACATTAAGTACAAAACTCATCAATTTTAAAGGTAAAAGACATCACCTGAAATTTGGTACAAAGATAAATGACAAAACGTGTAATTTACTCTTTTTTTTAATTACACCATATAAACGAGTATTATATTCTCTTTAATTTGATTATAGTATTGTTATAGTTTTTTTAATTAAAAAATGATATGTTACGTGATTAACAGGGTCTGAGGGTGAGTAATAACTGAATCCTTAACCAACACTGAACCGAAATTAACTGAAAAATTATTAACCGAAAACCCAATAAACAAAAACCTATCGAATTTTTATACCCTCATTTAACCAAAATTAACTGAACCAAATCATTCATATTTTCATATATTTCTAGCTTTTATACCTTCAGTTCATGTATTTCATATTTAAACCCTCATTTTACGTATTTATACTTCTATTTCAAGTACCTATACATCCATTTCATGTATTTATACCTAAATTTCATGTATTTCTAATCAAAAGTTTTAGCCCAAGTTTGATTTTGACTATTAACCAAAATTAAATGAATCAACCAAAAAAATCATCAATCTAACTGAAAAAACCAAACCGATTAACTAAAAACGGATTGGTTAATAAAATAGACTAACCGATGACCTCGATTTCAATTGAGGATAATAATCTAACCAATCGAACAATGCACACTATTGCAATGTCTGTATTTCCCGCTGAATCGTGCGTGCACCTATCGATTATTAACCAAAATTGGTTATCGGTGAGCAATAACTAAATCGTTAACCTAAACTAAATCGAAAACAGACGAAACTGAACTGAAATCCACCGAAAACTGAATTAGCTGAAAACCGAATTAACCAAAAACCGGTTATCAATTTTTTTGTACTCTCGTTTAACGAAAATTAGCTGAACCGAACCGAATCATTCATATTTTCATATATTTCTAGCTTTTATATCTCTAATTTATATATTTCATATTTATATCACCATTTCATATATCTATACCCCAATTTCATATATTTCTAAGCAAAAGTTTTAGCCCAAATTAGGTTTTTGCTACTAACTAAAATTAAATTAATTAAACAAAAAACCGTCAATCTAACCGAATAAACCGAAGTGAGTAACCGAAAACCCATTGGTTAATAAAATAGAATAACCGATGACTTTGGTTTCGGCTTCGGTTGAGGATAATAACCAAACCGACGGAACCATGCACAACATAATAAAATAGATTACCCGATTACTTTGGTTTTGATCTATATCTATCATAATGCTACAATAAAATAAAGGGGAAATCACGAAAATAGCCAAGTCAGCGCCGTTTTTTCAATTTTGGCCAACTGACACGGCTCCCCAAGCCGTTACACGTATTCCAACCCGGCTCAAGTTAAAAGTTGAGAACTTTTCTGTAACACCTCGAATTTTTGTGTCCAATGATGTGTTAACACGTGTCATTTGTTTACACGTGGCATCTATAATAAATAAAGGACTAATTTTGACAAACCTTGAAAGTATATAAATTCGAGGGTTATAAATGTCAACCAGGGTAAGTA
Source organism: Helianthus annuus (assembly GCF_002127325.2). Classification (NCBI taxonomy): domain Eukaryota; kingdom Viridiplantae; phylum Streptophyta; class Magnoliopsida; order Asterales; family Asteraceae; genus Helianthus; species Helianthus annuus. The sequence goes on from NC_035445.2 coordinate 151,942,670, forward strand.
TACTGTATAGTATCCCTAAATAATGCTTAAACCTTCAAACGAATAAATTATAGATCGTACAAAAAAAATAAAACGCGGAAGAAAGTGAGAGATTACAAACTACAGGGGTTAACTGTGCCAACATGTTTAATAATACCTCTGAGTGACCCTTTAACGTTCCAAAGACTTTGTAACGGTATTATACCCTCACTAAAATAACATATATGAATTTCGCGAAGTTTCGATATGAAACGAGAAAGTTACGATCGAATTCGTAGAAGAAGGGTTAAAAGCGTCAACAGTGAAAGTTAAGGCTTTCCAATATAATTAATAAATAAACCGGGGACTTAATAATGCGGGTAATTAACACGAGGCCCCTATCGGTAAATAACCGAGGGCCAAACCGCAAAGTTACCCCTTCAAAACCGAAAGGTCAGGTAAATCATTACGAAAGATTTCGTTATTAATGGCCCGATTCTGTAATCATTATAAAAGATTTGAAAAATTCAGAAAATATAACCTCACGCGACCCGCGTAAGGTTTAGACATAAGTCGAGGCGGGCCGCGAGCCTCCTCACTAACTCGCCTGATTTCTTAACCTTTAGGCGACCCGCATTAGAAAGCATGGGAACTCCCATGCGGGCCGCGTAAAGTGCCCAGATGCAGAAACCTTGTAGTTTCTTGACTTTTGGAGCTTGTGAACGATCATGCACATAATTATGGGGCATGGGCACCCTATGCTCGACCCATAACACTTAGGGGACACCTACCATCACCTCTGGTCTGATTGTAAGAGTTGTAATGATCAAAGATGCTTGGCATTGGCTATAAATAGCCACCTTAAGCTCATATCATTCACACAACTCAAACAACTTCCATCTGATTATTCTAAGTGCTCCCAAGTGTTCTTCTTTGCTCCATATTCAAGTCCTAACTTCTGTAAGTTGCCTTGATCATTCATACTTCAGTTTATGCTTAGTATTTAGCTAAAAACCAAACCGTCGTAAGTTCGGTTTGACTTTAAAATAACTCAGTGATGGTTCAGTCTTATGACGAATCAAAAATGGTTATGAGTTGGTATTTATGTGGGTATTAAACCTCTAAAATGGTTCCCCCTGATCACCACTCTAACTATGTCAAATGTCGAGTCAAACGTGCGGTTAAAAAGTCAACAGAAAGCTATTTTAGCGAATTATGCATAATCTGTAATGTATATGTTATGGAACCTGTTTTGATAATCATAAAACATGATAATAAGTATATAAACATGTTTGCGCTCGTTTGAATCGATCATTTGCTATATTGAACCGGTTCGGAGCCGAATGTCGCAAAAGTTTGACTTTTGCTTTGACTTCAGTTCTGACCCGTTTTAGTGAGGTATAAATATACCTTTGGACTCTCTTAGGACCAGGTCACATGTTGGTATACGCCTCTGTGGTCGGTTCAAGAGTTATCCGAGTCTTTTACGTATTTCCGTCATTCGCCTAAAAGTTGACCGTAACGGCCTTTTAAAATTAAAACGAGTATTTCGGACACGTGAACGGACCAAAACCTTGCTTGTTAAATTATAAGCATGTCCTTAAAGTTTCACATCAATCCGAGGCCTAGAATGAGAGTTATGCTAAAAGGCGCACTTTTAAGAAAGTTTTGTAATTAACGGCGCAATTAGCATAACGCCCATCTAACCCAAGTTTTCGTCACCAAAACTTTTACCCACTGTGGTAAAATAATATTTTGGGAATTTTAAAGATTTTTAATAATTTTTACCTTGCTCATAACCTGCGGTTATGGCTACGGTTCGGTAAATACCGAATATGCCCTTTTCGGCCAAAACGGGAGTTCTACAAGGTCTTTTGACCCGATTCCAGTTGCTACTGGTTTTAAATAATAAATAAAGTATTTTAAGCTTTATAAGCTGTTCGGGAAACTCAGATTTCTTGTAGAACTCGAAAATCCCTTTTAAAGTCTTTAAAATGACCGAAAAGCCCCTACGGGGCATAATATAAACTTAAACTCGTTACGGGCATTACGGAAGGTATCCTACTGATACCAAAATACTTTTAAGGCATATTGACTTAGGAAATAAGCGTACGACTCTTATGGTTAACCGTTTCGCCTATTTGCGCACACGATACGGCTCATGGAACTAGTTTTCGTGCAATAGCCGACACGGGTCAAATTATACTATTCGAACCCCAAAATCCAGAGTATGAACCATTGACCCATATAAAAACAAGTCTCTGAACTTGTTGGGTCCAAATCATACCCCATTCTCGGTTTTCGCCTTTTCGTGCGAATTAACCATATCTATATATCGGAATCAACCGGTTTAAGCTACGGCTAATACAAGGACCGTTAGGATTCTAAGAGGTTAATTAAAACCTTCGTTCCAGATTAGGAGCCCCAGTAAAAGCTATCGGTGACTTGATCTAAATTAAGGATAAATACTTGCAAAGGTAAATACTTTTGACTTATTTCCCCTATATGGGCTTGGGTTACGGTATATTAATACCGCTTGATTGAGCATTATATACTTCCATCGCTTAGGTGGTTAATTGATTAAATATGATTGGCTCATTTAAACAGTTTTGTTGCTTATAAGCCTTTGGGGGGTTTAATGACCGTTGTCCCGGATATCCTCGGCATCATTTTACGAAATGGCCACGACCATCGACATCCCGGTGTAGGCGTACACCCGGTATAAAGTGTCGACATTAAAACTAAAAGACGTAGCCGTTGGTTTCTGTACTACGGTTTTACGCAAACGTGGTGTGTCTATAAATCTTTAACCCGGCACGACCCGGGCTACTGAACGCATAAAAGAACATGTAAAACGTTCACAAGATCATTATGAATTTTCCCAAGTTATAAAAGAGTTTGTGCCTTGTGCATTCAAATCAATTTTGATAAACATTTCCAAATGTGTCAGTTGAATGTATTTACCAGTGTAAACTGACGTATTTTCCCCAAAAAGATTAAGTGCAGGTACCTAAACGTAATTGGCTGGTATTAGCTCCCTAGCGTCGGGATAAGCCTCGCAAGCTTGATTGCAGTATCTAATGGAACAATACTTTACCTTTATTTACGATCCACTGTGGATATATTCAACCCCTGTAATACATTTTGATATTATAATCAGAGGTTGAAGTTTATATATTTATCTTATGCTTCCGCTGTGCATTATATAATTGTGTGGTTTGACTATATTGTTGCCAACATCGTCACGGTAATCCCCCACCGGGCCCACCGGTGAGACACGTGGAAATCGGGGTGTGACATTTTCTCAATTGCCACTCACCTTTTGACACCTCTCATGGTGCAGTGCCACTCATTCCTGTTGCAGCCTTTACTCTTTCTCTCTCCTCTTTTTTTTCATTAAATGCAAGAACAGCTATCATCTCTTTCCTCTTTCTCTCTCTCTCTCTCCTATTTGAACAGCCTATCACCCTTCCCACGCTCTTTCTACCCTTCTACCACCTGCATATTTTTCCTTTGATCCCTACAGAAATGGTGGTTCCAACTGCAAGAACAAGTCTTCGTGATCCTGAAGAAAATGATGAGAACTTGGTTCAAGACCTGGATACTATAGAAGAAATCAGGGATTTGGGAAGGATAAGGTAAATTTCATATATGTTGATCATATTTCCTTAAATTTAATAACATGGCAAACAAAGTAAACTTGGAAACAATAACCGACTATAGAAACAAACATCCTTTTCAACTCATCATTTCGATAACATCAACCAATGGGCAAAACGAACCCCTTCTCGTTTCGCCGGAGCAGCAGCAGCATAACCAGGCGGCGGAAGACGACCAAGAAAGCCGCCGAATCGCCGTTTCTTTTGTCGGAGCAATCACCGTCTCCCAACTACGAGGTGGTTTCGACGGCGAAACCGGTTGCTGCGATGGCCAAAGTTAAGAAGAAGGCAGGTGGTGGTGGTGCTCGGTCAGGGTGGTGGTGCTCGGTGAGGGTGGTGGTTGGTTGCAGGGTGGTGGTGCTCGTTGTGGATGACGGTTGGATTGTATTGTATGTATAATACAATTAGGGTGGTGGTGGTGCTCGGTCAGGGTGGTTGTGCTCGATGAGGGTGGTGGTTGGTTGCAGGGTGGTGGTGCTCGTTGAGGGTGGTGGTGATGCTTGGTGAAGAAGAACTCTACTGAATTGGGTCAAACAAAGTGGATGACAGACTTTCTTTGAAGTTGACAATAAACAGGGAGATGACAGAGAGAGAGAGAGGGGACTGAATGGACAGAGGTGCAGAAAAAATGCAGCTGCACACGTGGCAGAAGGTCATTGGGCGTGAGGAAAGATCTTTTAAGCCGGGTTGGAATTCGTGTAAAGGCTTGAGGAGCCGTGTCAGTTGGCCAAAATTGAAAAAACGGCGCTGACTTGGCTATTTTTGTGATTTCCCCTAAAATAAAATACATAACTTATTGTGAAATTTTGTGTTGGGACATTGATGTAAAAGCAATGGTACAATTAAATAGATAACGTATTGTGAAAGGGTGTACCTATTGGCACACCCATTTGCCTATCTACACACCTTAAAAGATGTTTTTTGTCTTTATATGCACACCCTGTAGTGTCGAACTGTGACCAAAACGCGGCGTTTTGGTCCGGTTAACCTAACAAAGACTGACGAGTTGCTGACGGGTCTGTTGACCGGACTAAAACGCCGCGTTTTGGTCCTGTCAACCAGACAAAAGACTGACACCCGGTCTGGTTGACAGGACCAAAACGCGGTCAAAGCTCGGCGTTTTGGTCCGGTCAACAGACCCGTCAGACACCCGTCAGTCTTTGTCTGGTTAACCGGACCAAAACGCCACGTTTTGGCCACAGTTCGACACTGCAGGGTGTACACATAAGAACAAAAAACACCTTTTTGGGGTGACTATCTACACACCAAGTGTGTAGATAGTTTGGGCCATTGTGAAATTTTGTGTTGGGACAGGGATGTAAAAGCAAAAAAGAGAAAAAGGGTGACGTATACAAATGGTCCCTGTAGAATGAAACATCTGCATGTTCAATCCTTCAGCAAAATAATCGAGTATGTCAGTCGCTCATGAGAAAAATATTAAATGAAAAGTGGCACGAGGGTATGATTGGAAATAAGTGGACAGGGTTATTCTGATGTTTCACATGCCAGATTTTAGTAGTTTTTAAAAGTTTATTTATTCTGTAAACAATAAGTTCTCACGCTTTAGAAGAAGATTATATCTCCTCTCATCTTTTGATAAACTAAAAGAAATATGCTATCGTTACTTTCTTTTAGAAAAATATATAAGTTTTTTTAACGGCAAAATTTTTATATAAAAATATAGAATTGGGCTAGCCAGTGGCGAAGCTTGAGCTTTCCGACCGAGGGGGCGGAAGTTACCGGACCTAAAAATTTTTATAAAACCGGGGGTCGAAAACGTATATACAAAAAATTTTCTATACAAAAATTAGATATTCTCCACTACTGAGCGAAAAGTTCGGGGGTCGACTAAGAATCGGCATCAATTGCTGAAACCATTTAACAACAAAAAAAAAGTTATCAGTAATTTATTTATTTAGGGTTATGTGTTGCGGAGTTTAAACAGAGGGTATGACATAAAGTGGCTTTAAAGGGGGCAGATGTTGTCACGTTTCACAACGAGGCGATACGTGAGCGCACTTTTTTCTACCATCATGGCTGAGACCGCTAGAACTAAAAAAAAGTCAATTTTAATTACCTATGTATATTTACATTTTACCACACAACTCTCAAACCACATTTTCTAGTCTTATATATAGAGTTAAATGCCATTTTAGTTCCTGTGGTTTGGGCTATTTTGCCAGTTTAGTCCAAAGGTTTCATTTTTAACCTGTGGGTCCAAAAAGGTTTCATAGTTGCCATTTTAGTCCACTTGGTTAACTTCATCCATTTTTTTCTGTTAACGAGAAGGCCAATTTGTTCATTTTGTATGTAATTCTGTTAACTAAAAGGGCAATTCAGCCATATAAAATGACCGAATTGGCCTTCTCGTTAACAGAAAAAATGGATGAAATTAACCCAGTGGACTAAAATGGCAACTGTGAAACCTTTTTGGACCCACGGGTTAAAAATGAAACCTTTGGACTAAACTGGCAAAATGGCCCAAACCACATGGACTAAAATGGCATTTAATTCTATATTTTATAACTTTCTACAAAACGATCATGAATCCTTTGAGTCCCGACGACCCGAACAACCCGTATTGGCAAAACCAAAACGAGCCAAACATCGGAATAACTCTTACCTTTTCACTCAAAACCTTTTGACCAATTGTTATCGGCCTCTACCACCTAATGTTGTGTCCCCTTAATCTAAACACAGCCATTAGCCATTTGTTTCAACAAGCCTAAGGGCCTGTTTGGTTTATTCAGATCTGAATAGTTAAGATCTGACCGAATCAGACATCCATGTCTGAACCATTCAGCTTCATTCACAATCTGAACTATTCAGACCTTATTTCACCCACTCAGACATCATTCTTTTTGGAACCAACGCTCTAAATGCACTGCAATCTGACCGAATCAAATGTGGACCTCTGAATGGTTCTCATTCAGTGGTAAACAAACAGGACCTAATACTCCCAACACACCACCCAAGTCTAACAATAAGCAATACTCGAAATGCAACCTTACATCATTCAAACAACACCGGGCCCCTCAAAATCAAAGCGAAAGCATAAAAAAGGATGTTGAAGTCGATCTCGTGGGGAAAAAAGCTATACAGAGGTGGATGGGATGGGAGAAGAGGAAGTAGCTTTGGCTCGTGGGTGGGTCGACATCTGAGATGGGTATATCAAATACCCAGGGCCGGCTCTGCAAATACCCGACGGGTATGGGACCATGCATGGGATTGGGAAAAAAAAATATTTCGCGGGTATGGGATTAGGTGAACTCTGATCTGATCACCTGAAACTATGTACTCATTTACCCGAACCATATACCCGAAATATATTTCCAAAAAATATATAATTTTATTTTTATTTTCCATTAGCCCTTGTTTAGGAATGCCTCATTCTAATAGCTTTATTACTTGGAAGATAAACTTTTCTTTTGAGATACATATATTTGATGATGTTATTTATATTTGTATGTTACGAATATGAGTATATCAGTTGAAATTTTTAATATCATGATAGCCACGTATTTGGGATGTGTCAAATATTATATGGTGCTAACGGTGTAATATATTATATTTATATTAGATTTTAAAAACATAAAATTTTATATGAAAGAAAAAATATATCTAAAAATCCCAATGGGTATTTTTTAAAACATTAATGTATATACCCGATACCCGCGGGTATACCTATCACCCGACGGGTAATTACCCTATGAATACCTGACACATTTTGGGTCGGGTATGGTACTTGGTTTTACAACCAGGTTTGGGTATGGGATAAGCTATACCTAACCTGTTGACATCCTTAACGAGAAACATATCAGAATGCATACAAAAATTTTGGTAGATGGAGAGAAATACAATAAAAGTGTAAGTGTTTAACGTCCTTTCCAACAATTGTTTAAAAGTAAGCAGGGCAAGTGAAATGGACGTGTTAATTGAGACGAATAAAATATATAAACAAGTTAAAAAGTAAGTGGGACAAATTTTAAGGAAAACCACCAAGTGGCCTCTCGTTCCAATTATGGATCCACGATCGTGGTCAAAAAGTTTAAAGGGCACATTGTCGAGTGACTTCACATCCTCACAAGCCGCTTCAGATGCGTGGTCACGAATAAATATAAACGGCGTGAATGATGAGTATGAAATCCTCAAAGAACCAGATTGTGCGATGGGGAGAGATAGATATAAATCGAAAAACAATGGTCCTAGTTCATCTTCAAACAATCCTAAGATCCAAGCCCAAATTGATGATTCTGATTCGAAAATCGACAAGTTGATATCCCTTAAGGAACGAAAAACAACTGCCATTAATCTTCAAGTCCTTGGGTTTAACACTAATCATTTGACCGGGGGGGGGGGGGATCTTGAAATTTGAGTTAAGTTCCCCGATGGTCCATGTGGTTTGTCATTTTTTCTATCTATAGTCCCCACCTTTTGAGATAACGTGCTTATTCCATGTGATTTGCTCACTTGTTACTCGGATAGTCTTTGAATTGGATGACAGTTAGTTTGCTTAGTTAAGTTTGTGTAAAATATCATAACTACCCTTTATACATATACTAAAGAACAAAAAATTAACTAATAAATAGTGTGGGCCCACACCGCCACTACCCAACCCCTCCTTCTCCGCCCATACCTACAAACAAAACCAACTCCGACCAACCACCACCCATTCCGTCACCCAACATCCTCTCATCACCATCGTACACCACCTTCCACCTCCAACGCCAACACCTTCCACACACCTTGACCACCACCATCCCAAAACCACCCCACCACTCCCATAACCTCCAGCCACCACCACTCCCATCACCACCCAACATCCTCCCATCACCGCGTTCACCCCACCACTCCCTCATCTGCTATCCACCATCTCCACACATCCAGATTTTGGAAAACGGCATGGGTTATCAGAGATCAATTCTCTAGCCACTTCCTTTTTTCTGGCCACCTTGCCGGTGACCACACCCCTCCACTACCCAACCCCTCCTTCTCAACACCACCACCCACTTCTGCTACCTTCTCCACCACCTTCATATCACCGCTTTGCCGAACTCTACATCTTTAATCTTCCATCCGACAAAAGCTCAAACGAAAATAAATCGTTTGATAAAAAATATGATTATTATTTGTCTAATCGTTGTTTTCTCTCCCTCTTAGGTCGCAAATTGAAAATAAATCGATCGCCGGAGGTTAATTGTTACCTGATTCTTTTTATTGCTTCAAAGTTTACAGATTCACGTGATTTTCATTGATCATTTAAAAGAATTAATTTAACTAGTGGGTTATACCCGTACTTCGCGGCGGAGCCCCAAATTTTTAACAAATTTTTATTGGTATCGGTTCAGTTTGTTTCGGTATTGACACTCGTTATAACAAAGGAAAGAAAAAAAAACAATTGATCTACAACAATAAAATCGAATTTTGATTGAAAACAAAAAAAAAAAGAATTTCGAACCAGTACCGATGTTGTTCGATTGGTATCGATCTAGTTCATATGGTACCGACAATCGATATAATTAACGAACGCAAGTTATATGAAGTATACGGGCATGATTAAGATTATATTAAAATAATCAGAGTTATATTATAATTGTAAAATGATTAATCAATATAATTAACCGTCTTTAATTGGCCAACAAAGATCATAAATAATCAAAACTAGTTTTTTTATATCGCGCGTTGCGGCGAAACCAAGGAAATGATAATGTAAAACAAATGTGATTTACAAATAAAGCATGTTGTTTAGAAAGTGAAACCATTAGAACGATTTAGTTTATCATCGTACCGTTTATTAATACCAAATAAATACTTTATTTTGAGTATAACCTCGTTTTAACAAAATGTCAAGGAAAGAAATCAAGCACAACTACGTACTTAAGTTTTTAGAAAAAATTATAAACGTAACTTATTAAAGAAGTATTAAATTAATCGATAAATTAATATTTGTTAAAAAAAGAAAAAAATCAATTATTAAAAAAGGTAAAGGAAATAGATGTTTAAAAAAATATGTTATTAAAAGTAAATATAATAATAAACTATTATAATATATTAAATAATAAAATAATAAAAAACTATATATTATTACAAATTTAAATTTACGTCCTTCGAAGCATTTAACTTTTAAGAAAAATCACTATAAATTTCATGTACTAAAAGACGAATTTCATTTTATTGTAGCTAAGCATTTGCTTTATCTCATTTCACTTTTAAGAAAAATCATTATAATTTTCATTCACTAAAACACAAATTTCATTATGGTGTAGCTAAGCATTTATTCTGTTATATATATATATATAATAACGTTCAATATCTCATTTATGATTCTGCTACGTATATGATGGTTCTGACGATGACATCGTTTTTGGAAAAAAAAAATACGTGGATTAAATTTTAAGAGGTCAATTCACGTACAAGAGAGAACAAGTGTACAAAGTGTAGGAAAAAAGAAGTGACATTGAGGGTTTAAAATCAAGCGATAACATTTTGATAAATATCATATTCAAACAATTGAAAAAATAAATAAAGAATAGGTATTCTGGTCTTTTCTCACTTGAATTCTTTCTCTATTGATTTTCAAACGACTATAAATTTTTCATACGTTAATAAAAAAAAATAAATTACGGCGTATTAATGTGCATTTTATTCTCTTTAGGGAAATTGGCCTGTAATAATCTCACCTAGACCTTATTGGCCATTGATAATCCCACCTCAGAATATTCCCCCCACCAGTCCCACCTTTCACCTATTTTTCCTACAATGGTCCCCCGTCAAAAATAGTTAACGGAGTTAACCTTTTTTCCAAATTACAAACAGATTTTTAGGGCTTTTGATTAGAACGACGATACGAGTCCATTGATGTAAAACTTGCCTCGAAACGGTGCTCCAAACGATGAAAACGGCGCTTCAATTCGGGTGTTTAAATTTCCAATTAACCAAAATCAAGTCACTTGGAGCACCGTTTCGAGGCAAATTTTACATAAATGGACTCGTATCGTCGTTCTGATCAAAAGCCCTAAAAAATCTTTTGGTAATTTGGAAAAAAGCTTACCTCCGTTAAGTTTTTTTAACGGGGGACCATTGTAGGAAAAATAGGTGAAAGGTGGGATTGGTGGGAGGAATATTCTAGGTGGGATTATTAATGGCCAATAAGGTTTAGGTGGGATTATTACAGGCCAATTCCCCTTCTCTTTAATCCGAGCAGACTATTGTAATTTTCTTTAAAAAGAATTATGTGATTTTGATTACCTAGTACGTGACTACGTGATTTTGAATACTTATTACGTGATTTCATTATAGTATTTTATGTGAAACCCCACTAAGTGATTACATAATAATGTAACAATAGTTGACTATGTATTATTACGTGACTACGTGATTTTGAAGACCCATTTCGTGATTACGTGATTTTATTATAGTATTTATGTGAAACCCACTAAGTGATTCCGTAAAAACAAAACATGTGGTACATAATATTTTATGGAATACCTAATGTTTTAGGTCTAATCACGTATTAAGTATAAATGTTATACAAAACATTAGCCAATCAACCTACAATAACCATATAATATCGTATATTAGAGATTTAATCACGTAATAAAACATAAACAATCAAGTTCTTATTATTTGACTTCACAATCACGTAATAAAATAATTTAAATAACATCATTTATAACAAATCATATGGAATGTTTAATCACGTAATGAATTTATATTGAATGTTTAATCACATATACAGTAATTTTTTTTAAGAAAATTATAGCAATTATCTGCTCAAATTAAAGAAAATGAAATGTTCGTTAACATGATATGTTTTTTTTTAAATATTAACGTATGAAAAAATTATAGCTGTTTGAAAATTAAGAAGAAAACTAGGGATGGCAATCAAACCCGAACCCGCTGGGTAAACCCGAAACCCGACAATATTGGGACGGGTTTGGGGTCGGTTAATCGGGTTTGGGACGGGTTTGGGAATAGTTTTTATTTTTTTTGCGGGTTTGGGACGGGTTTGGGATTTAGTGATATACCCGTTTACCCGACCTAATTACCCGATAAAGTGTACCCGTTTACCTGATTGTATACCCAATATAATTTCTTTTATATTATTAAATATGTATATATATATATATATATAAGATACATCCATTTTTTACACATATAGGTATTTTATTCCATATACATTGTAGTTATTTGATATATATTTTTATAATGACAATACAAAATGTAACCGGTTAGTAGTTACCCGATAGATACCTAATGGATTTTGAGATGAGTATACCAAACGAGTAATCTTTTTAAATTAACGGGTTTACCCGAAACCCGCGGGTATACCCGATACCCGATGGGTATTTACCCGCTAGAAACCCGGCGGGTTTTGGGACGGGTTTGGGACAAGCTTATCTAACCGGGTTTGGGTTTGGGATTACCAAAACCCGTCCCAAACCCGACCCATTGCCATCCCTAAAGAAAACTAGTTCAAGGAAGAAAAGTCCATCATACCATTCTCTCACTAATTGAGAAAAACACGTGTAGGATCATGATTTTCTCCTACATTTTGTATGAAATTTCTCTCTTGTACATGATCTTTTATCTAGATTTTAATGTATTGGTTTGCCTATTTTATTTGTTTATTTGTTATTTAATATTTCATTTTAAGGTTTTATTATTTTTTTATGGTAAGGGTAATTTAGTTATTTCATATGTATTTAACTGGACTAACTAACCTCTATCTGGTCAGGGGACTATCCGAATAACAAGTGAGAACTAAAAATTAAAACAAAAGGTCACAAACTACAGGGACCATCCGGGCAATTAACCTTTGAAATAAATAAAAGTAAGTTAAGATTCGCAAAAAAATTTTGGAAGAATAGTTTTTTTTTTTTTGAATGGCCAACGAATCTTCCAAATGGGTTACTGGCGAAATTCACCACATCGGGATACACTCGCCTTCGAACCAAGTAAAAAACCCTCACCTAGGGCCGAAGCCAGGGAACACTTGCCCGAAGGCGCGACAGTGCGGTGAGATAAAACCCGCTCAGTTCAAGGATCGAACTAGCGATCTCCACCTATTCACCTAATCTCCCATCATCACCAGATGCCGCATAAAACAATGGGGAGGGCATGAATCGAATTTAAGTCTCTTAGAACACCAAATCTATCCTTTACCACTTCACCACTACCTCATTGGCATTGGAAGAATAGTTATTGGGTCGTATTTAGTTTATTTTATAGATGTAAACAACTCACAAAAAAATCTCCTTTTTCAATCAAAAATTAATTTTACCTATTTTGTGACAACTCGAAATTTAGAACCTTTCGTTATAACTTGCTTGTACGTTATGTGACTAGTTTAAATGATAACGTGAACCTTTTTATGTGATAAGTGCTTTGTTACGTGTGTATTGTATTTATATGTGTACGTGTTATATGTGAACCGAGAACCCGACACGAAACAACAAGGAACCCGACTCGAGACCATGAGGTCTCGAGTGACTAGTAATCGGTTTTGGGCCTTGGGCCGAGAACCTTTGGCCGGTTGGGCCTTTGGGCCGTAAACCCCACTCGAAACCCACTAAGGGTGCACACTTGGAACTAGCCTATATATAAACTACCCTTAGTTAGTTCTTGCCATTTGTTGAACAATACAACACACACACTCTCCTACTTCTCTCTCTAAGCCTTAAGAACACAAACACACCTCCAAGACTCTCGGATCTAATCGGTTAGCACAAGGACTCTCGGGTTTGGAACTTTGGATCGGCACACACACACCTCACCAACCGGTTAGTATTTCTTGTTGGATATTGTTGAATGCATAAGTGTCAAATATGTTCATGATGTGTTTGTGCTTGAATAAATGTATGATGAGATTATGTGACAATATGTTAAGTTGTTAAGTTTTACATAATGTTTTGAAAAAGAAATCGGTTCATGGTATGACAAAAAGGTGAATGATGATATTGGTTGCATTTGGGTTTGATCCGAAAAGTTTGGGTGTTTATACTAAGAAAAATCGGCTAATAAATATGGTTGTCAAGTAGGATGCATGCTAGAAAATTGTATCTTGATGGTTGTTCATGATTTTGGGTGAATAAGTGTTGTTTATGTTATGAAGAACTTGAATATATGCTTTGAATATGTGAAGAACACTTTGAATGATAGTTAAGAATGTGAAAACCCTTGTGATTTTGATCCATCTTTGACTAGTAACCTGATTAGGAAAACTGTTAGTGGAATGCTATTGGTAGTTTCCGGATTTGGGCCTGATTATACTGTACCATTAATCTGACCATCTGCATCAACACGTGAACTTGAAAACGACTGCTACCGACTCGCAACCACGCAGTTGCGACTCGCAACCACAGCGTGATGACTCGAGACCACGCGGTTGCGACTCGCAACCATAGCAGGACAAGCCGAAACCACAGGTTACGAGTCCCGTTGCGACTCGAGACCTCAGCATGATGAACCGAGACTACGGTTGCGACACCGGTTGCGACTCGCAACCATCCATAATCAACACACAGCATGACTCGAGACCATGCTTGCGAGTCCGGTTGCGACTCGAGACCACACTTTTTGGGCCTTAGTTAATGGGCCAGACTGATGGGCTTCTGTGTTAACTGCTTTTACGTGTTTGGGCCTAAGTAGTTGGGCTGAACTTGTGAACCGTATGTGCTACTGTTGACTGTTAACTGTTACTGCTAAACGTGCTTGCCAAACATGTTGAACATTTGTGCACTACTTGGTTCGAATCTGATTATACGTGATATCCGTGTTAGGACGTTATTGACTACTTGCGACTTGATTGACTTTCTGTGTTTGACTGCCGAGCAAACCAAGGTGAGTTCACACCCTTTACAAAGCATGGGATTCCCTGGGTTGGGAACGGGGTTAAGGAACGTGGTTCCTCGTCTACCTTGGGTAGGACGTCAGTGGTTCAGGAATGTGATTCCTCGTCCGGATGGACGGATAAACGTACTAGACTAAAACTCTATCACGAAGTCCCTCCTTTTTGTATCGACTAATCGCCGGGCCAATGGCGAGCGGGTCATTAGTTAGATAGCGCTATTTAGGTCTGACAAGCCTCACACCGTGCCGCAGAGGACGGGCGTGAACTAATGGATCTGGGGCACGTCAATGATGATAGACATTGATGTTTTCAGGGCACATAAACATGACTACAGTCAGCAATCGATACGGTAACGAGTCTAGTATACACATGGGGTAGCCCCCACGGCTGGAGAGCCAGATGATGTACATGGGGTAGCCCCCACGGCCGAAATGCCTGATAACTACATGGGGTAGCCCCCACGGCCGGAGTGCCGGAGTAACTGGGAACGAACTGGTCACGTTTTTAAACTATGGGGTAACCCCCACGGCAGGATGCCAGATAAAGTAAACTGTTTTCGAAACAACTAAAACGAACGCCCACCCGTGAACTCACTCAACTAGTTGTTGACTCGTTACTACATGCTTTGCAGGACCATAGGTACTCAGTGGGAGCTTGCATGGAGGAGGATCGTTGTGGGACAGGGATTGCTACAAGACTATGTTAAACTTGAAACTTTTGGAACTTATGTTATAACTTTAAACTTATGCTTCCGCTTGCAACTTAACTTGTTTGTTTTGAAACACCAATTGTGATGGTTAAACTTTTATAACTACTTATATGCTTGTTCAGTATGATTGGTGGCTGGATCCTGGTCAGTCACGCCTCCAAGCGGTAGTACTCCGCAGGTGGGATTTTGGGGGTGTGACAGATTGGTATCAGAGCCATTGGTTATAGTGAACTTGGTTTTAATAAAGGAGAAACGTTTTTGTTAAAACCAGACTATAACCGGTTTAGTGCTCAACGGTCCACAACGACACTTCGCTCCTCATGCAAGGCTCGACGTTCTAGGTAATATGATGTATGTATATTGCCTACTTGTTAGTTACGTAGTACATTGCTCATGGCATGCTTGATTAGTATAGCTACTGTTGTTTGAACGCGTGTGTACTTACTCTGTCCTACTATCGTGCTTTCGCGAACCTCTCTCACACGTATTGCTTTTATTATGAAGAACCATGTCTGGACGCGTTAACATGACACAAGCCCAGTTGACGGCTTTGATCAACGAGCGAGTTGCCGCAGCGCTCGCAGCTGCACACGCAGGGGGTATATCCTGCAGTCCGAAATTGTCCTAGGATCATTTGGATCCTACTCTCGTGAACCAACCTTTGTGTTAAACTCTGTCTTTTCTTTCACCTACCTTAGGTCAGGCACCGGTGTGCACTTTTAAGACTTTTATGGACTGTCGACCCACGACTTTTAGCGGCACTGAAGGAGCAGTAGGTCTCCTACACTGGTTTGAGAAACTGGAGTCTGTGTTCGAAATGTGCGAATGCCCTGAAGCGCGCAGGGTGAAGTATGCTACTGGTACTCTCGAGGGTTTGGCCCTCACGTGGTGGAATGCGCAAGTGCAGATGTTAGGGTTGGTTGCTGCCAACGCCACCCCATGGGAAACTTTCAAGGAAATGATCAGGGAGGAATACTGCAGTCGTGACGACATTCACAAACTGGAAGATGAGTTCTACAATCTTAAGATGTCGGGGTCAGAAATTGAGGCATACACTAAGAGATCGCATGAGCTTGCTTTGTTGTGTCCTACTATGGTGGATCCTCCCTACAAGCGAATTGAACTCTATCTCAAGGGCTTGGTGCCAGAGATCCAAAGTCATGTGACTTCAGCAAGGTTGACTACTATCCAGCAGGTTGTACAGTTGGCTCACCGTCTTACTGACCAAGCGGTGGAGCAGAACAAGTTACCGAAGCGTATAGGTGCTGCAACTACTTCTGGTGCTTCTAGTGGGGATAAACGGAAATGGGATGGAACTTCAAGCAGGGGTTCAACTTCAGTGCAAACTCAGTCTCAGCAGAGAAAGACGGACGATCACAAGAGCCCCAGTCAGCAGTCGTCTGGTGGTCAAAGTCATGGTGGATACAAGGGGAATCACCCCAAGTGCAATCGCTGCAGCCTACACCACAGTGGGCCATGCACCAGGGGCAACTGTCATCGATGCAACAAGCCTGGTCATGTTGCAAAGGATTGCAGAAGCGCATACCCCGTCAACCAGAATCGTCAGCAACCTCAGCAGAATCAGCGACAGCAGCAGGGTAACAACAAAGGGTGCTTTCAGTGTGGAGCTGAAGGTCATTTCAAGAAAGATTGTCCCCAACTGAACCAGAACAACAACAACAACCAGGGGAATGGTAACAATGGAAACAACAACAATGGTGCTAGGGGACGAGTGTTCGTGATTGGTCAAGGTGAAGCAAGGAATGATCCCAACGTGGTGACGGGTAAGTTCCTTCTCGACGACTTTTATGTTACAGTCTTATTTGATTCGGGTGCCGATACTAGCTATGTGTCACTAGAAGTTAGTAAGATGCTTAAGCGTATTCCTACACCCCTGAGCGACAAGCACACCGTAGAGCTAGCTAATGGTAAGAGTTTGGAAGCCTCACACGTAGTCAAGGGTTGCCAGCTTATTCTCGCTAACCAGACCTTCTCTATCGATCTTATTCCTATTGTCTTGGGTAGTTTCGACGTTGTCATTGGGATGGATTGGTTATCCCAACACCGAGCAGAGATTCTTTGCAACGAGAAGATCGTTCGTATTCCTGGTCTAGGTAGTGAACCTCTCATGATTCGTGGCGACAAGAGAAGTGCTGTTGAGAACATTATCTCTCTTCTTAAGGCTCAGAAGTGCTTACGAAAGGGCCACACTGCGATTTTGGCTCTAGTTACTGATACCACAGAGAAGGAGAAGAAGTTAGAAGATTTTCCCGTTGTACGCGACTATCCTGAGGTATTCCCTGAGGAATTACCTGGTCTTCCGCCCCATCGCCAAGTCGAGTTTCAGATTGATCTAGCTCCTGGAGCCGCGCCTGTAGCCCGTGCACCTTATCGTTTAGCGCCATCAGAGTTGGAAGAACTCTCCACGCAACTACAAGAACTCTTGGATAAGGGTTTTATTCGTCCTAGCTCATCGCCTTGGGGAGCTCCAGTGTTATTTGTGAAGAAGAAGGACGGTACCTTCAGAATGTGTATCGACTATCGCGAACTCAACAAGGTGACTGTGAAGAATCGTTATCCTCTACCGCGTATTGACGACTTGTTCGACCAGTTGCAGGGGTCGAGCTACTATTCAAAGATCGATCTGAGATCGGGATATCATCAGCTGAGAGTTCGGGAAGAGGATGTCTCTAAGACGGCCTTTAGAACTCGTTATGGGCACTATGAGTTTCTGGTCATGCCGTTTGGGCTGACGAACGCACCGGCAGTTTTTATGGATTTGATGAATCGAGTGTGCAAGCCGTACCTGGATAAGTTTGTTATAGTCTTTATCGACGACATCCTGATCTATTCTAAGAGCAAGGAAGAGCACGAACAACATCTACGACTTATTTTGGAACTCCTTCGGAAGGAACAGCTTTACGCGAAATTCTCGAAATGCGACTTCTGGCTTCGAGAGGTCCATTTCCTAGGGCATGTGGTGAACAAGGATGGGATTCACGTTGATCCATCCAAAGTGGAATCTATTAAGGACTGGCCTGCGCCTCGCACACCAAAGGAAATTCGCCAATTTTTGGGATTGGCAGGTTACTACAGGAGATTCATTAAGGATTTTTCTAAGATCGCGCAGCCTCTCACGTTGTTAACACAGAAAGGCGTTGTTTATCATTGGGGAAACGCACAAGAGTTAGCTTTTCAGCATCTAAAGGATAGACTTTGTAGTGCACCTATCCTTTCATTGCCAGAGGGCACAGAAGATTTTGTGGTTTACTGTGATGCATCAATTCAAGGTCTTGGTTGTGTATTGATGCAACGAGATAAAGTCATAGCCTACGCCTCACGACAACTCAAAGTTCACGAGAAGAACTACACGACACATGATTTGGAACTGGGAGCTGTTGTTTTCGCACTTAAACTATGGCGGCATTACCTGTACGGAACCAAGTGCGCCATCTACACCGACCACAGAAGTTTAGAACACATATTCAAGCAGAAGGAACTGAATATGCGGCAACGACGATGGGTCGAACTGCTGAATGATTACGAGTGCTCTATCAGGTATCACCCGGGCAAGGCCAATGTTGTGGCAGACGCCCTCAGTCGAAAGGACACTACGCCTAAGCGTGTAAGAGCTTTACAACTCACGATCCATTCTAGTCTACCTTCGCAAATACGAGCTGCTCAGATAGAAGCACTGAAGCCAGAAAACGTTAGAGCTGAAGCTCTACGCGGGTCAAGGCAACGCTTAGAACAGAAGGAAGACGGTGCTTATTATGTAACAGGACGCATTTGGGTCCCACTCTATGGCGATTTACGAGAACTTGTGATGGATGAAGCGCACAAATCTCGCTACTCGGTACACCCTGGTTCGGACAAGATGTACCACGATATTAAAACTACGTATTGGTGGCCTAGCATGAAGGCCCACATAGCAACTTATGTCAGCAAGTGTTTGACTTGTGCGAGAGTTAAGACGGAATATCAGAAACCTTCAGGCCTACTTCAGCAACCAGAGATACCACAATGGAAATGGGAGCAAATTTCCATGGATTTCGTTACTGGCCTACCTAGATCACAGCGCGGAAACGATACTATCTGGGTGATCGTGGATCGACTCACGAAATCCGCACACTTTTTGGCAATCAAGGAAACGGATAAGTTCTCCACTCTAGCGGAGATATACCTCAAGGAAGTTGTTTCGAGGCACGGGGTGCCCACTTCTATCATCTCTGATCGAGATGCACGTTTTACTTCGGAACTGTGGCAGGCAATGCACAAGTCTTTTGGCTCACGTCTAGATATGAGCACAGCGTATCACCCACAGACGGACGGGCAGTCCGAGCGAACTATTCAGACCTTAGAAGACATGCTTCGCGCTTGTGTAATCGACTTTGGCAACAGCTGGGAAAGACATCTGCCACTTGTAGAATTTTCGTATAATAACAGCTACCACACCAGCATTAAAGCTGCTCCGTTTGAGGCATTGTACGGACGTAAATGCCGGTCACCCCTCTGTTGGGCAGAGGTGGGGGATAGTCAAATCACTGGTCCAGAACATGTGGTAGACACTACTGAGCGGATTGCTCAAATACGACAACGCATGGCGGCCGCTCGTGACCGTCAGAAGGCCTACGCCGATAAGGGCAGGAAACCACTTGAGCTCCAGGTTGGGGAGCGGGTATTACTCAAAGTTTCACCCTGGAAGGGTGTGGTTCGTTTTGGTAAACGCGGCAAACTCAACCCACGATACGTTGGACCTTTCGAAATCCTTGAGAAAATAGGCAAGGTGGCTTACAGACTGAAATTACCAGCAGAACTCGGTGCAGTTCACAACGTTTTCCATGTGTCGAATCTGAAGAAGTGTCTGTCAGATGAGACGCACGTAGTTCCTCTGAAGGAACTCACGATCGACGAACAGTTGAAATTCGTCGAAGAACCTGTCGAGATCACGGACCGGGATGTTAAGGTCCTCAAGAGCACTAGAATACCTCTTGTTCGAGTTCGTTGGAACTCACGTCGCGGCCCAGAGTTTACCTGGGAGCGCGAAGATCGGATGAAACAAAAGTATCCCCAACTGTTTGAGAACAGTACAAACGCTACTGAGGCTGAAGCTACGGAATTTCGGGACGAAATTCCAGATCAACGGGGGGTGGATGTGACACCCCAGGAAAACCGGGAAAACCATGCAACTTAACTAGCTTCCTCAGTGAGTGCCATCAAATTTCGGGACGAAATTTCTTTCAACTTGGGGATGATGTGACAACTCGAAATTTAGAACCTTTCGTTATAACTTGCTTGTACGTTATGTGACTAGTTTAAATGATAACGTGAACCTTTTTATGTGATAAGTGCTTTGTTACGTGTGTATTGTATTTATATGTGTACGTGTTATATGTGAACCGAGAACCCGACACGAAACAACAAGGAACCCGACTCGAGACCATGAGGTCTCGAGTGACTAGTAATCGGTTTTGGGCCTTGGGCCGAGAACCTTTGGCCGGTTGGGCCTTTGGGCCGTAAACCCCACTCGAAACCCACTAAGGGTGCACACTTGGAACTAGCCTATATATAAACTACCCTTAGTTAGTTCTTGCCATTTGTTGAACAATACAACACACACACTCTCCTACTTCTCTCTCTAAGCCTTAAGAACACAAACACACCTCCAAGACTCTCGGATCTAATCGGTTAGCACAAGGACTCTCGGGTTTGGAACTTTGGATCGGCACACACACACCTCACCAACCGGTTAGTATTTCTTGTTGGATATTGTTGAATGCATAAGTGTCAAATATGTTCATGATGTGTTTGTGCTTGAATAAATGTATGATGAGATTATGTGACAATATGTTAAGTTGTTAAGTTTTACATAATGTTTTGAAAAAGAAATCGGTTCATGGTATGACAAAAAGGTGAATGATGATATTGGTTGCATTTGGGTTTGATCCGAAAAGTTTGGGTGTTTATACTAAGAAAAATCGGCTAATAAATATGGTTGTCAAGTAGGATGCATGCTAGAAAATTGTATCTTGATGGTTGTTCATGATTTTGGGTGAATAAGTGTTGTTTATGTTATGAAGAACTTGAATATATGCTTTGAATATGTGAAGAACACTTTGAATGATAGTTAAGAATGTGAAAACCCTTGTGATTTTGATCCATCTTTGACTAGTAACCTGATTAGGAAAACTGTTAGTGGAATGCTATTGGTAGTTTCCGGATTTGGGCCTGATTATACTGTACCATTAATCTGACCATCTGCATCAACACGTGAACTTGAAAACGACTGCTACCGACTCGCAACCACGCAGTTGCGACTCGCAACCACAGCGTGATGACTCGAGACCACGCGGTTGCGACTCGCAACCATAGCAGGACAAGCCGAAACCACAGGTTACGAGTCCCGTTGCGACTCGAGACCTCAGCATGATGAACCGAGACTACGGTTGCGACACCGGTTGCGACTCGCAACCATCCATAATCAACACACAGCATGACTCGAGACCATGCTTGCGAGTCCGGTTGCGACTCGAGACCACACTTTTTGGGCCTTAGTTAATGGGCCAGACTGATGGGCTTCTGTGTTAACTGCTTTTACGTGTTTGGGCCTAAGTAGTTGGGCTGAACTTGTGAACCGTATGTGCTACTGTTGACTGTTAACTGTTACTGCTAAACGTGCTTGCCAAACATGTTGAACATTTGTGCACTACTTGGTTCGAATCTGATTATACGTGATATCCGTGTTAGGACGTTATTGACTACTTGCGACTTGATTGACTTTCTGTGTTTGACTGCCGAGCAAACCAAGGTGAGTTCACACCCTTTACAAAGCATGGGATTCCCTGGGTTGGGAACGGGGTTAAGGAACGTGGTTCCTCGTCTACCTT
This sequence comes from Helianthus annuus, assembly GCF_002127325.2. NCBI lineage: Eukaryota > Viridiplantae > Streptophyta > Magnoliopsida > Asterales > Asteraceae > Helianthus > Helianthus annuus. The sequence goes on from NC_035445.2 coordinate 151,964,735, forward strand.
GGGTAGGACGTCAGTGGTTCAGGAATGTGATTCCTCGTCCGGATGGACGGATAAACGTACTAGACTAAAACTCTATCACGAAGTCCCTCCTTTTTGTATCGACTAATCGCCGGGCCAATGGCGAGCGGGTCATTAGTTAGATAGCGCTATTTAGGTCTGACAAGCCTCACACCGTGCCGCAGAGGACGGGCGTGAACTAATGGATCTGGGGCACGTCAATGATGATAGACATTGATGTTTTCAGGGCACATAAACATGACTACAGTCAGCAATCGATACGGTAACGAGTCTAGTATACACATGGGGTAGCCCCCACGGCTGGAGAGCCAGATGATGTACATGGGGTAGCCCCCACGGCCGAAATGCCTGATAACTACATGGGGTAGCCCCCACGGCCGGAGTGCCGGAGTAACTGGGAACGAACTGGTCACGTTTTTAAACTATGGGGTAACCCCCACGGCAGGATGCCAGATAAAGTAAACTGTTTTCGAAACAACTAAAACGAACGCCCACCCGTGAACTCACTCAACTAGTTGTTGACTCGTTACTACATGCTTTGCAGGACCATAGGTACTCAGTGGGAGCTTGCATGGAGGAGGATCGTTGTGGGACAGGGATTGCTACAAGACTATGTTAAACTTGAAACTTTTGGAACTTATGTTATAACTTTAAACTTATGCTTCCGCTTGCAACTTAACTTGTTTGTTTTGAAACACCAATTGTGATGGTTAAACTTTTATAACTACTTATATGCTTGTTCAGTATGATTGGTGGCTGGATCCTGGTCAGTCACGCCTCCAAGCGGTAGTACTCCGCAGGTGGGATTTTGGGGGTGTGACATATTTTTTCTAAGTTTTTACATATAAAAGAAGAAGTTTAAAAATAGTTTTAAAAAAAGAGTAATTTTTTTTTATCAAAAATGAGTTTTATTATTTGAATAACTTCTACCTGCAAAAACTTAAAAAAAAAAATATGTATGATTGATTTTTTTATTTAAAAATAAGCTTTTAATGAGCTTTTTATATGTAAATTTAATGATTCCCCGATTTCTATTTTTTATAGTTCCCGATCCTATCCCTATACGCGTGTGTCACAATTTGCTTAAACGTTTTTAATTAAATAATAATTCATTTATAATTTAGCTTGATTAAACTCTCATAACTCACATTTGTTAAAATTATTTAAGAAACTAAATAGGTAGTTACGATTAAATATTTGGTCAACATTCCTTTATAATTATAAGTTATATTAAAAGTGTTATGAATGGAGACATTCAGGCCTATAGGTCAAACCTGACCTAATGTTAATGGGCTTTAGAGTTGTTGTTGTTGTATTGATCTATATATATGATATATGTACATGAAATACGGGTGAATCAAATCTTTTTCTTATGTTTGGTCTCTTGTTTATAACACGTTATCAGCACGATTGCTCTCTTACATCCGTTTTTTTATCTCATTCTTTTTCACAAAATTATCATGGGAGATCCTTGACAATCTTTCGAAGATCCTTTTTTGTTATTGCTAGCATTGTGAAAAAATCAAGCGAGCACCGTAGATAAAAACCGAAGGAGAGTTACTAGGATAAGTGATGGTTGTAATGGCTACGTTGTAGTCACAACTCACAATCTCCAGAAACTATGGCATGTGCCCACAGTGATAGACACCGAATTCTTCCGTTTTTCCTTTTCAGTCAACAACCAGGTAACAACTAATTCCCTTTTTAATAATATATATTCTGATCATAACACAAGCTAGGTAGTAGCTAACTTTTAAATGAAAATATAATGTTAGGTTTCTGACCGTAAATTTAAATGGTGGTCGGAGATCTGTTATAGATCTCGATTAAAACCTACTCAATCAATTGGTATGTTACCTTCCATTGTGAATTCGATCATGTGATGCAACATCCAAAATTTTTTTTATAGTAACACGGTTGATTGTTCGTGAGGGCTCAAGAAAATGGAGTGGTCTGTAACCGTAACAGCCGGCAAATTTTTCGTCTTTTCTTGATTTTCCTTCGAACGTTTTTTCCTTAATTTTTCCCTGATAATAATAAAAAAAAAAAATCAAATAACCGTTGACGCAACTTTTTAGCAACCGGGACTATTACTTTAAACTTAATACATTATATTTTTTTTCATTACATGAGTCATGCATTAACATGGGGAATTGAATAAATTAATGCTCTCACGTAACTTAACTAAAATGATATAAAACCCAATAATATTCATGACGTTTTTTTTACAAACGTTACTTTCTGTTGGTTGGATTTGATGATACCAACAATGTAACTATACACATTTAATTAATTAATTAATCAATTAAATGACACCTTTATTAATAAGTTAATTTCATAACACAATGTAACTATACACAATTAATTAATTAATTAATTAATCAATTAAATGACACCTTTATTAATAAGTTAATTTCATAAAACAATCTAACTATACACAATTAATTAATTAATTCATTTAATAAAGGTAGTTGACCCAATACCACTACAAATGTTGATAATCACTAAAATTACCAACACTTTCTTCAATCCTCGGAAATTCAATTGTTTTTTTTTTCTTGACATGACAAGCAAATTAATATGAGCTTAATCTCTTTAACACTCACACACACATATATGTATACGTATAATGTCCTAGGATTGTGTGTGATTTATATATGTAATTGATATGCATATAAATTGTGAATAACTAACATGCATATAACTTGCTTATGGGTAGATATTAAGGATTTCATTTGTTTAGCAATACTTCTGTTGGTCTCATTGTTTTAGATAGCATATATGTTATATGTATTGCCTTTTGACAAGTTAAATGTACTAAACAAATTAATACAAATTTCATTGGTAGCTGGTTACCAAATAACTACGCTGAGATAAACATTGTTATGCTTTAGTGATTTGATTTTTCAGCTTGTTACAATTATATGCATAGTCAACATAATTAATTGTATGGTTATTCTTCTAATTGCTTGTTGTTGCTAAACAAATATTAATAGACACTGATATAGTCATTAGAAATGTGCCCTCATATGAAAATGATGAAAAATAGCTATGAAAATAATTAGTGGACTTTAGCTTAAGTAAACTACTCTGATGTTAGTTACTTAAATTGATAGGTAATAATTCATTTGAGTTAGTGTGCTCATTTATACTGAATTTCACATGAATCCTAAATCAATGTTGAGAACCCGAAGTTCTCCCAAATGTATACAAAGTCCCGTTTGTTTTAATAATGATTTTTCAAGTTTAACCCAAACTTTAGTTCATCGCGCTTGGCGTTTTTTTAGTAACATATAGCCTAGTAATGGAAAACCTTATGAATAGTACATGTTTTCCCTCTAAACAAAGGCTAAAACTATAATATTTCTCCTCCATGACGTATTCTAGACGTGTGAAGATACCCGATCGACATGTTTGACCACCAGAAGTTAGTCATCCTTTGAAAAGGTTGCTATAAATCTTCTCGGCATGCTCCTGATGCAGCAATACCGAGAATGTGATTTCACAAAACGCTCGGATGTAAATGTTATAATTTGTTAATGTCACCAGAGGAGCAAAGATTATCGGCCGCAGTATAGGCCTTATGTGTGGATGATCATGAAAAAAAACTGACATCTATGGCCCAAACATATGCAAATCTAGAAGCTCCAGTAGAGCGATCACAAATTGAGGTGGCAAATGTCTGATACACATCACAACTAACACTGTCACAAACATAAGTAATATAATTTTTAGTTGTCTTGGTAGAGACGCTATTGATACAATTTCACGTGTTAATAGCATATTAAATGCTCCAGAAGAGCATCGATAGTTTACCCGCTGATCGAATTTTGTAATTCATAATGCATCATATTCTAATGTATACCGAAGAAATTTATTAAGTTTCCGCTATGTTTAAATGAAAAGTCATCACCTTGGAATGGTGTAAAAGAAAATGTACTAAATATCTAAAATATATCATATAGCAAATATGGCCAGAAGACTATATTAGAAGTTACTAGAAATTATACTATTTCCCACAATATTCCATTAAATCAAATATGGTGAGTAACCAGAAGTTACTAGAATATTTATACGTTCACCACATGGCATGACCAAATAGGTCATCAAGATAGCATCATGATATGCTAAACAATCAAATATGCTAACCGGCACCTTAGCACCTCTAAGTAATCTAAAAACATTGCTTCCAAAATGCCTTATCATATGTCTAGTTAGTTTTTTTGTGGCAAATAAATTTTTATGCCCTTCCAAATAATAAACTCCTACAAGCAATCCCTCTTATATGGGACCATTGAAATGTACAGTTGTGTGGATTGTGGCATTCATACATGGTTACATGTGAGTTTTTAGCTACCCATATGTAGCATATGCCCAACACTATGGAACGTTGTTTTTTGACATGGTTTAACACTGTTCTTTGACAACCCAATTGTAGGGACCATTTTTGGGCACAATGTGAAATATAGTGAGAGGCATACGTAGTCGAGACAGAGTTCATCGATTGATTATATCAATTCAAAACCAACTGCTTATCACAAATATTCCCCATTACAACTGGTCTCCTGAAGAGAACCAACTTTCCATTTTTTATATATTTTGTTGTGCAGCCTATATACCAATAGCACCACCATAATATATAAAATGAGATATGTACACCGTATTCCCAGTCTTAGGGGGAGACAAGAAAATGAAAGACTGCTAACATAAAAAAATGCATCATATTATATATCGACCCCTGAAGTGGTCAATGCAAATCTGAAGTCCAAAAGAAAGAGCGCGTATTTGCAAACAAAAACAAATGAAATACAAGATGCATTCACTAACACAAATAAGGTGACAAAGTCACATATACCGGCTTAAACTTATCTGCTCGAATGGAAGTACTCACAAAATGATTATCATATTAATAAATTGTGAGAGATTAATCGGTTCCAAAAATATAAAACCCATAAACACAAAAAGAGTAGAGTAACGCAGTTGCTGTAACCCCAAAAGAGGTGGCACATAAAACACCATAAGTGGTTGCATACAAAACCCCAGAAGTGGTTGCATACTAAACCTTAAAGAAGGTTGTTGTCAAAACCCCAAAAGAGGCTAATGGAGTTCTAAAAGAAACTCTAGTACCAAAAAAATATGAGATCGCGATATAATTACAATATGGAACTGTAATGAAACACGTGTAAAATGATATATTTGATTACGCTATAGCAATAGATGTAATCGATGAAAAAAAAAGATTACTTATATAGAAAGTGTGCAAGAGTGTACGCACACAAATAGCCAAAATGGCTACATGACTTAAGGTTGAACTAAATTTGCTCAACAAACTAAACGTTTTCGAACTTCGAACACCCATAGACGTCAAACCAGTAGGTTATAAATGGGTGTCTTTAAATAAAAGGAAACGTAAATAATGAGTTTTTGCGATGTAAGGCATGCATTTTAACATAAAGATTTTTCCCAAATCCCAGCAGTTGATTATGAGGAAACGTATATCCCTGTAGTGTATGTGATAATCTTTAGATGTTTAAGCGGCCTCGCAATCTCAGAATGACTTCAGATAAAACAACTTATAGATGTCATCACCGTATACATGTACGAGACAATTGCAATGACATCTGCATGAAAACCCCTGAAGGATTAAAAATGCTCAAAGCATTATGAAACAATAGCCCCATATGTATTATATATATGAATCTTAAAGGAAACTACTCGTATGTGGTACAGTCGACTATACTCTGAAAAGAGAGGTATAATTTAGATAAAATGAGCTACATCTATTTAACAAGATTTCACTCTTACAGTGATAATGTAAACATCATCGAGAGGGAACTCTCAAACTAACGAGGAAAATTTTGATTGACCTTTACAAAGTGTAGTTATTCTCGACCTGTAGTTCGAGTATATATGTACTATTTTTGCTCATCAATCTGACTACATCTAGAAGATGTTATATAGAAAAAGCTCATTCGTTGAGTACATGAACGATTGTCTGATTACTTGACATAGAAAAAATATTTTTATCAACCCCAAGAAAAGGATGTTGAACTACTTAGTCAAGAAGTACCATACTTAATTGTGATCAAAGCATTGACGTCTCTTGCAAACAAGACGACATCTGATATTACGTTCTTGCTAGATGTATTGGTAAGATTACAATTCTAATCTCAAATGTTGCACTCTTTTTCCCTTCACTAAGTTTTTCCCATTGAGTTTTCTTGGTAAGGTTTTTAACGAGACAACATAACTGATCCAGTAGTATCAGTTTATCTTATAGGTCCCGAAGTACTAATTTAACATGATCATAAATCATGTTGTTAATTATGTATAATGCATAGTGCACTCTTTTCCCTTAGTTACGGTTTTGTCCCATTGGGTTTTCCTGGCATGGTTTTTAACGAGGCAGAATTATAAAGCGCATTAAATAATTATTTGACATATTTACAAACTCGAGACACGGGATACTTCCACAAGAACAATATGGCGTCCTGGGTTATGATTGATATATATTAGACTCGCATAGAGTTCGATCTCAATCCAGATACAAGTTATGAAGGTCGAAGATTTCATCATATTTAAGAAGTATGTAGATTAGAGTTGATCAAGAGAAGCTCAAGCTATACTGTATGAAGATAATGTATACAACAACGCTCAAATCAAAGAAGACTACGCCAAATATCAAGTCAAGCAATTGTCACAGAAGATTGGATTCAACATCATCAAGATTTACAAGTAAAATTGAGGGGGAGTAATGTACCCATAATATAGACAGTGTATGTACTCTTTTTCCTTGACTAAGTTTTGTCCCACTGGGTTTTTCTTAGTAAGGTTTAAATGAGGCAACATAATTGGTCCTGCAGTATCAGTTAACATCGGTCCTGAAGAATCGTGTAAACATTATCTAGTAGTATAATGTTAACAATATATGTGTATTTCTAAATGTCTGAGGGGGAGTGTTATGAATGCAGACATTCAGGCCCATAGGCCAAGCCTGACCTAATGTTAATGGGCTTTAAGGTTGTTGTATTGATCTATATATATATGATATATGTACATGAAAATTATATTATAAAGATAGTATTTTTTTATTATATTCTAAAGATAGATTTTTTTTATAAAAACTATATCAACCATCAGTAGTGTGTTTAACCAACACCAGTCAAACAACATCAATAGCTTTATCGTACAAAACGTACGAAAGACATGAAAAAGTAAAAAAACACGGTGACATCTTCGTAATTATCTACTCGTAGAGTAATTATCAAAATTACCCTACAAATGATCTTGTATGGTAATTTTGATCTTGTAGGGTATCATAATTACTCAACAAATGATCTTGTAGGGTAATTTTGATTAGGGTAATTTTGTAGAGTATCGTAATTAGTTTACAAATGATCTTGTAGGGTAATTTTGTAGAGTATCATAATTAGTCTACAAATGATCTTGTAGGGTAATTTTGATCTTGTTAGGTAATTTTGACCATATAGGGTAATTTTGTATAGTATCATAATTACTTTACAAATGATCTTGTAGGGTAATTTTGATATTGTAAGGTAATTTTGATATTGTAAGGTAATTTTGATCCTCTATGGGAATTATGGGTAAAATAATACGAAAATACCACCGCGTTTTTTTTTACTTTTTCATGTCTTTCGTACGTTTTGTACGACAAGGCTATTTGTACATAAACTTTACCCTCAATATCAATACCATTATTCATTTTTATGGTTTACGTACCGTCTCATTATTATATTATATATCTAATGAAACAGTAGCACTATTAAGAAAAACTTTCGCAATTCATTTGGTTGTATGAACGTCCAAATATAATGAGTGTCTCGGGTTCTAAGCCCTTCATGGGAAAGGAATTTTTATTAACTGCTGCCAAATAAAAGTTTGAGTAAATTGTTTCATTTATTATTTTTTTGTCTTTGTTTATTATTCTTAATAATATTTTTCGTGATTTATTCCTTTTTCTTTTTTCACTTTTATGTTGTTTTCTCTGCTTCTAAATTTGTAATTTTTATAACCAAATCTTTTAAAACAAATACCTTTTTAACAAACCTTCTTATTCCTACAATGTATCGCAGATTAAGGATGAGCATTTGGTACCGATTACCGAATCGGTACCGAACCGGTACCGTACCGGGTATATTCGGTACCGGTTCCCATTTTTCATGTTTTTCGATACCGGTACCGAACTGGTGTATTCGGTACCGGTACCACTTTTCCCCGTTTGTTGGTACCGGTACTTTCGGTACCAAACGGGTACCGTGCTCATCCCTAGCGCAGATTGAACCTTACTAGACGTAATGTATTTTTTTATGTGTGGATATTGTTTTTGTCATGGCACGACCTTTTTTTGTTTTTTCTTTCGGTTGTTATACCGAATTTAAATACCGTATTAATCCTATTACAAAATGAAACGAATCGATAACATTCGAATTCCCCGTCGCGTAGCTTGGGAAATTTCACTAGTTGCTATTCAATTTCAGTATTTTCCGATATTTTTACATTTTTTTTGAACGGCAAATTAGGATCACTGACGGACCACTGGAGTATCATCGTACCACCAGCAGAACCACCCGATCATATTCATCTCCAATAGGCTATAATGCCTATACACCAATTCAGGAGGAAACTCAATAAATCTGGGAAAACCTCCTTTTGTGAGAATCGAACCCAGGACCTAATGGTCCCAAAGCTTTATCTCAACCCCAAGATACCACTAGGCTATAATGTCATAGGCTTATATTTTTACATTACCCATACTTATCCTCTATTTCAGAAATTTCCACCCAAATCCAAATCAAAAGCCGTAGAATTACCGACACCACACAAATCAATTCGTCACTAAAACTGCCTATAGAATTGAACCATAAACCACATCTCACAAGATAATATTCATCAAAATCCCACAAATCTTAACTTAAAATTATAGGGGCTGTGATGGTGATGGTGGTGGTGGTGGTTACAGTGTTGATGGGTAGCTCTCACAGATATATATATTCGCTAAAATCTTGGTAGGGTGGGGCTGTTCTCAACTCTCTGCTTCTGTACAACGTGGGTGGGGTAATCTGATGTAGTCTTAGCTAGACTGACTGCGACGGGAAAAGTGTAAGTCCCGTTTAACCGGATCTTTCAATGATATCAAACAACACCAAGTTTGTGCGGAATCCAAACTTGATGTGATTCAAGAACAAATCGGAAAATATGAAAATACGAACCGAAAATATGGAAACGAAGAACAATCGAATCACCTTTAAACTTGCACACGATTCTATTACTTTGACAAGCAAAATCGTCTGGTACAAGTTTGCAACCAATCGCCTCTCTCTCTAGAGGAAATCTGTAACTATGAAAGTCCACCCCTAAAACAAGTAGAAAACTTGTTTATATACTAACCTAAGCCCACTTCCCTACATGGGCTCCTCTTGGGCCTGCTTGGCCCACATGGCCTAAAGCTTGGCCCAAGTGACCTATAAAGGTCCAAAACCTAATATTAACTAACCCGGTAAAGCCCAGTTTGTAACCGTAGTCCGTTGTATTAATTTGATGCGTCAGTCTCACACTTTAGGGCCTAACAATCTCCCCCTAGACTGATGCCATCAAATTGTCTTCATAACTTGAATTCAGCAACGTCTTCAACGAAATCTATGGTTGTCTCTAAGCTGCAGATGTCGTGGAAGTTCTTGACTTCTGAACTCTCAGCACTGGGTCTCTTTCTTCAGCTTTTGTGGTTAGCTTCATATCAGGATCTCTATCAGCATTTGCTTGAAATATCTTGTCAAAAAGAATGTGAGAGGAGGATTCTTAACAGCTCTTTTCTTCTTCAGTCTTTGTCTTTCAAGCAGGTTCATGGTACTTCTTCGAATGTACTTTCACTGTCAGACGGCGTCTCGTATCCGGTTCTTCTGACTCAGGTACATCTTGTTGTTGTGCTGCTTCAGGCTTCTTCAGCAACTAACAGCATCTCAATCTTCATCAACCCCTGTTCTTGATTGAAATCAAGTTCTGCACATGCTCACAAACTCATAAGCAAACATTTCTTATGCAACAGGGAGAGTACCACATGAACACTAGGTACATCCAATTTCACAATTTAAATTCTTTTAACTTTTGATGATCAGTCAAATCTTCAAGAACGGTTACATTTTTTTAATTTTTAAGAGAAACAAATAAACAAACTATTTTTGGATTTTTTGAATTTTTCTATTTTTTTTTAATTTTTAATTTTCAAAAACTAAAACAAATAAAAAACTCAAAATATAAACAACTACCATAATATACAATTACAATTGCAAATGGGATCAAAATTCGTTCTCAGGCAGACTAAGGAACACTTTTCAGTACGAGCCTAATCAGACTGGTCTATGCGATTGCCAATATGTTTGTCCACTTAAAACTTTAACGACTCAACTTTCAATTTTTCAACTTCGTGATAAGATTAAGGTAATATTATACTGTTATACCCGTGTGTCCCATTCCAAGACATACCCCTGCGATCAAGGTAAGCACAACGATTCATCGTAACAGGTGAGTATACTGATGTCATCCTTTAAGATATCCTGACTGTGCAGTCTGCATATAATCTGTTTTATCATGTTTTGATTTCTTAACAATGAACACCCAAATAAATACTAGTCAAATCCCGGAAATATAAACAGCACACTCTATCATGCAAGTATCTTCCCTACCACATATTTCACAAGTCCAATCCAAATTTCTGAAATCTTAACTGGGAGTGGATTGAGAAGAGAACAGAATATATCTTTTGCAGAGGTGATATAATATACAGATCAAATGAGTTTTTCTCAATTTGATATAGGTTTATTGGGGTTTCTTTTGGGCACTAGAGGGCCTCTTTCGGGTGTTTAGATCTACAGCGCGACAACAGACAGCTAGGTCAGCATGTATCTGGATGCAGCAGAAGCTGTCGTTGCCTAGCACCTCCAGGTCAGCATGTATCTGGATGCAGCAGAGGAGGTACACGACTTTTTTCAGATAAGATTTCAGAATCAGATCAAAATTGTGTGTATCGGGAAAACATACAGACATTCAAATAGAAATGAGCTAATTCCAAGTGACTTTCTTTCCTGGGGTCATGTACACTTTTAGATCTAAGCAGAAGGACAACCAAGATATCGCCGGATGATTCAACAATATAAAGACCCGAAACCTCAGATGTTGGTTATCTATCAACGCAAGATTTAAGACCATAAAATCATATGCCGTTGGTATGTTACCCACATGGTACATAGTTCGTTATGTTTATATCACTTAGTATCTTTTATCATGTTGAGCGTCAAGCCTATCGACATATCGCAGTAGATCCTATTCTTTTCAGCTATGGCACCTTACATGTGTTAGTCAAACCCTTTAACACGAACATTTATTTCACTTCCCATATCATGCAATTTTTCTTTTTGGCTTTTTCATTTTTCTAATGTTTTTGTATTTTTCTCATTTTCTCCCCCCTAAAGCAATACATATATATACATCAAACTCTTTTTGTATTTTTTTCTTTTCTGAGTTTTCTCCCCCTAAACTCTATATCTATCTATATGTTCCTCTCCCCCCTAAATTTTTGCATAAATCTTGATTTTTGCGCAAATTTACCATTTACTAGAGAAATGACACTTTATATACAAAGTTATAAACTAAGAAAAAGGGAAAATATTTTTGTTTAACCGTTCTATCATCAGATTGAAGACTAATCAAATTCAAATCGAAGTACTGAATTTAAAACGGTACCTTTTGCTGATCATTTCTTACTTCGTTTATCTCCTCCAAAGGAAACATATCATCTGTAAAAAAATTTGAACCTTTTTGCAACAGTGAAATGTTACCCGTTTTATCTCTGGAACAACCGCTATCAACATTCCAGAGATTGTCAACAGCTCCTCCTTGGTTGTTCCTGAAAAGTAAGGAGGTTAATAAGACATGGGTACCCAGGCCATCGTGGTCCTGGGTTTACCTGAAGCATCAAAGTAAGACACTTCTTTCAAACATAAGTCCCCTTTCGTTTCAAGGATTGGAGACGTTGCTGCTTTAAATTTGGGTTTCCAAATCTGTTTTGGTTTAACAAGCGTGTTTGTTGCCTTCGGTTGAGCAACTTTAACTGGTTCAGGTTTGTGAGTTTTGAAAAAAGATTTTTGTTCCTGAACAGCTTTGCGTTTGTTTTTAGCAGCGTTCCAATCCCCATCAGAAGGTTTAACCTTGGGATTCACATTCTTCATTGCCTTAGGTGAAGATACCTTCATTGGCTTAGAATGGTAGTTATCCTTAGATGTAACCCTCTGATTTTGCATATAGTAGGGTACGTAGGGACGATTTGTGCAGTTCCGAGCAATGTGACCAGCAATGCCGCAATTGAAACATGTTTGTCTCTTCACATAGAAGGCATTCTGATCAGCTTGTGTAGCTCTTGCAGGCCCTGAAGGATGAACCGGTCCTTTCTGTGCTTGTTTTTGTTGCACATTTCCTGCAGACGACGATGAATTTGGATGCCTATACTTGTCGTTTGCAGGGGCCTTCTGTGGTGGAGATTTCTTTTGATTCTTCTTGTTTTGATTAGACTGCGTGTCTTGTTCAGAAATCTCACCAGTCTTTCCGAAAGCTTTGTTAGCACAGTCAAATGCATATTTTTCACATTTGCCATTACTGACTGGCTTAACAAAGGTATTTTTCACAACACGGGCCTTTTGAGGACTATTGCTGCCCGTTGAGGACTGTGGAGAGCCTGATCGTCTGTGATGTTTAGGCTTCTTATTTCCACGTCCTTTACCTACTTGTTTTGGCTCTTGTTTCTTGATTTGAACCTTTTCAACACGAACCGAAGGTTCAGATTGTTCAACTTGCGCATTTGGAGCCCTTTTCACGTCTGTCTTCTCTTCATCCTTCATGTCATCAGCTTTGACAGAATCGGAGAGTTCTGGTTTGTCGGAAGAAATACCAGAAACTTTAGCAGGATCATTTGACGAGTTAACAGTACATGAACCATTTGTGTTCGAGAATGGTTCACTGGCAGCTTTGTTTTTGAAAGAAATCTCCTGATCCGTTTGAGAGTGTGTTTCAGTGGTCCCACATGATACATTATCAGGGACATTTACAGAAACAGTTTCAGAAGAATAATCAGAACATTGTTGATCTTCACTCTCACTTTCATTTGTTTGTTCAGCTTCAGTTGTTGTTGAACAGGAAACATCAGGATTATTATCAATTGAAAAAGAACCAAATAACGACGTAAAAAATTTTGGTCCAAAAACAGATTCAGAAGCTGTTTCATTTATTGGTTCATTCCCAAACATATCGCCCCTCATCACTTCAGGTACTTCAGGTACTTCATCTGCACATGATGAAGAAACGTTAGAATCAATTGTACCCTTAGCAACAAAATTTATTGGAGGAGTCGGTCGTTTATCAACAGGTCTGCTGTTGATTGATGACTTATCAGTTTTAGGACCGTAAGTCATTTTACTTTCATTCATCAGCTCCTCCTCAGTCATTGGTAAATAAGTATAATTATCATTGTAAGGAGGAGGAGTCTGATTATAACCCAAACCACGTCCTTTCTTTTCCTTGTACGCAAGCTGTTGATCACACAAATTTTTGACTAATTTACTGGAAGAATCAAATTTCTTAATATTGAGCTCATTAATTTGATATCTCTCTCTGATATCCTCCAGTTCCTTAGTCACATCGCATAGTTTTTCTTTAACCATGAAGAGTTGGGCTGTTTTTACACTAACATCATCCTTAAGTTTGATGATGTCTTTTCGCTGAGCTTCAATTTTATCTTTATAAAGCTTTTCATTCTTTGATAAAGTAAAATTTTTATTTTTTATGTCGTTGTAGTCTTGAACCAACTCAGCGTTGTGTAATCGATATGCCTCATTTCTTTTTCTACACTCAGGAGTGCAAAATACAGAAAGTATCTCTTCACGATCACGAGTAACTTCTTGAGCCATGGGTTTGTTAAACATAGATGCTGAATTTTGTGGTGAGTCAGCATTGCCATAGGATTTGATAAGAGAGATCAGCTCATCTGACTTCATTTTGTAGCAGTTGCCGTCGGTTGTCACTATTATCTGATTAACATTCATAAACCAACTACAGTTCGCCTGATTTGGAATCCCTTTTATAGCCTCCAGAAGCTTTCTGTTGCTTATGCGAGTAGACACCACCATTTCTGCTTTTTCCATTTCAGATAGCAATTCAGCGAACCGGCCTGTAAGTGCTTCCATGGATTCACCATATGAGTATTTGAATCCTTCGAATTTCTGCTGAAGCATCTCTCTTTTTGAAGACATTTTTTAAAATTTGATCTCCCAAAAATGTGATCCTTTTTAAACAATTTCCTCAACACACGCTCAAAGCGAGAACCCGTGTACTCGCTAACTCAAAACCCGTTGCACGCGAAGGAACGAACCCGCTTTCTAAACCGCACCTCAAAACCTGTCACAACTAGCACAAACCAACTTTCTTTTTTTTTTTTTTTTTAAGTAAGAGTATAATATTTTTGTTTTTTTTTTATTGTTTTTTTTTATTTATTTATTTTTTTTTATTTTTACTTTCTTTTTAATTAATATATAAGAAAACTAATTATTATTATTATTATTATTATTATTATTATTATAAAAACCAATGATAAGCTAATGATTACCAAATAATTTTAATATTATTATTAATATTATTGAACCTTATGATTAGTTAATGATTAATATTATTATAAAAGAAACCTAAACATCAGAATGTAACGATGTTGTCGTCTTCTTCGTCCAAGACACCCGTATCCCTAATTTTGACACGTTCACGTTTGAAAAAGTTGCAGATTGATCGGAGGTATGGTGACAACAGGATGAACGAAGGTTGTGTTTGAAGATCGTCAGAGAAGATGTTGGTGAGTGAGATGGTACTTCGACGGCAAACCAGGGAAGATGATGATGGTGATCGTCGGGTAGAATGATGTCGGAGGTGAACAATGCTAGTGCTTGGAACTCGTCGGAAGAGATGGTTACCGGAAGGTGTCGGAGCTCGATGATGTATGACCGGAGATATGATGACGAGGATGAGAGGTGATTTATGGTGATGGTAAACAGAGGAGGTGGTCAATTATGATGGTTTATGGCGGAGGCAACGGAGATGATGATGATGATCGTGAACGGAGATGGTGGTGTCCGATGATGACGATTGCAATGTTTCGGATTCGAAACGGAGATCGGAGACGGAGAGTGAACGGAATTGGTGATGGTGACCGGAGGTGGAGATGCAGGTTGTGGCGGATGAGCGGAGGTAGATGGTGTTCGAATGATCAGTGAATGATCTTTTGCAGTTTCTGTTTTTAAGGATACTAAGTGGTGGTGCGGTGCAAATCCTTCTTCTTGTTTCTTTTAAAAGATACTAAGTGGTCGAATGATCAGTGAATGATCTTCACGAAGCATATCACGGAGAAGATGAACGAAGTATGATGATGGAGATGATCAATGACGGTGACGGTGCAGTGGTGCGGTTGAGGAAGAACGGAGGTGATCGGCCTATGATGGAGATGATGATCGGCGGAGGATGTGGTTATGCGAGTCGGAGATTGCGAGTCGGAGATTGCGAGTCGGATATGTGGTCGGAAAAGATGGAGGATGATGATGGAGGTTGGAGGTTGCGACTTGATGAAGGGGGAGATTGCGACTCGGTAACTCGGTTGCGACTCGGAACAGGATTGCGATTCAAAACGTGATGAACCGAAACCAGAGGATGCGAGTGGAATGTGATCTTGAGGTTGCGACTTAGAATGTGATCTTGAGGTTGGTGATCGGAATGTGATTGCGACTCGAGGTGTGGTTGCGGCTGGTAATGATAATCAATAGATGGTTACGAGTCGGTGGATGCGGTTGCGAGTGATGACATTGAAAATGTAACAGAAGGTTCGAAATCGGTGGAGTTGATGTATTTTATAACAATAAATTAAGGAAGGCTCAATCAATTCAAATAGCTACCACCGAAACTTAAGGAAATTTTAAAAATCAGAATATTTTTTAGAGAAAATAAAAGATTATGCCTAATCTTTTAACAAGTTTTTCAAAAATCAAGGTACCAAAAATTACTAACTTTTGATAAATTTTCAAAGAACACAACGAAGAACACGAAGAACGCGATGAACGAACATTCGAAATCTTGAATATTTGATATCAAACCGAGCCTAGAAATAGGTTCTAAAGGCTCTGATACCACTTGTAAGTCCCGTTTAACCGGATCTTTCAATGATATCAAACAACACCAAGTTTGTGCGGAATCCAAACTTGATGTGATTCAAGAACAAATCGGAAAATATGAAAATACGAACCGAAAATATGGAAACGAAGAACAATCGAATCACCTTTAAACTTGCACACGATTCTATTACTTTGACAAGCAAAATCGTCTGGTACAAGTTTGCAACCAATCGCCTCTCTCTCTAGAGGAAATCTGTAACTATGAAAGTCCACCCCTAAAACAAGTAGAAAACTTGTTTATATACTAACCTAAGCCCACTTCCCTACATGGGCTCCTCTTGGGCCTGCTTGGCCCACATGGCCTAAAGCTTGGCCCAAGTGACCTATAAAGGTCCAAAACCTAATATTAACTAACCCGGTAAAGCCCAGTTTGTAACCGTAGTCCGTTGTATTAATTTGATGCGTCAGTCTCACACTTTAGGGCCTAACAAAAAGGTTAACGATGGCGGATGCTTTGGTCCTACGGAAGTCACACGATCGACTGGGATACGCAAGGGGACAGCGTGTGTGCTTGGATTTGAGGCTGTTGGGGTCTAGGACATGCTAGGATTTGGATTATCATGGAAAACAAACCCGAAACTTGAATATTTGGGTGTCTGTGGCGTTAAAGGTGACATAACATTAACATGTTAACCGGATGTTAAGAAATTAAATTAATTTGTTTTCCTTTTTCAAATAAAAAATGACGAAAAAAATAAGGTTAGGTAGAGTTAACGAGATTAAATCATTTTCTTGTGGTAAGGTGGGGTGAAATGAGGAAAAGTTAGTGATGTGATAGGTAGAGTTAAGAAGGGTTAAAGTATACCCAAAGCCTAGATTAATTACAAAACTTATTTAACTAAATGGTATAGTGTTTTTTAAAACTTAGATGAATTTGTTACATTTTTATTCGAAACATCGGCTATTTAACAAGAAACTGGAAGTTCCTAAAAAAAACAACAAAAAACGACTAACAACATTACATGATCACATCCTAATATCAAAATCTCTCCAATTCTCCCACCTAATGTTCGAATATGGGGATCTATACTTGATCCATATGAACGCGTATTTCTTCCATAACGTTTCCTGCTTTCCAAATTCGCCACCAAGTCGTCAACAAAACCATCTCCACCGTCCTTTTCCACCTTTTTGCAACCCTTCAGCTTTGCAAGCCTTTCCAGCACATCTTGGACCGAGGAAATGTTCACATTAGCTCTGGAACCTCTAGCCACACCATAACATGCCACCAAACGGCTTGGACAATTACACACGAAGCCACAAGATGGTTAGTCGTCTCCGACGCATCTCTATAATGGAATGGTCGTTACATCTTCATAAATCGTTAAGGACCCATCACATTCATTCCACCTCGCGTATGACTGTGGTCGACTCCTTTCATCCTTTCTTGGACTAACTAATAATCATTTCATGAAAGGACCCCAATTTTAAAGTTGGTTTCAGGTCTACAAAAGGATTGAGAAGCTTGTTCACATGCAAAGTAAACTAATTTTGCCATGAGTTGTACGCATGTAAAAAAAATATATATATATCTATCTAATATCTTCATGGATTGGACCACTCAACGTCTGATGCATGAATCAGTGGATTTTTCAACTCCAAATAGACCATTCACCACAGAATCACACAACACAACAAACTTTATGAATTGTGTGGTTTACATAATTTTTAAGTGCCCTCACCACTTCTAATTATGTTGTTGGAGACCCCATCCCACAAGCCCATTGACCAGCTTCACAACCAGTGGCGGACCCGGAAATTATTTGTTAGATGTGCGGATGAGATGTTCAACCTTATTCTCAAGGGGTGCGGTCGGGTTTTTGCCTAAAATATACACTAAAATTTTTTTTCAAAGGGTGCGGCCGCCCACTCTGGCTAAAGAGTATGTCTGCCCTTGTTCACAACTTGCAACTTCCCAACCAATTACATGTTTATTTATTTATTTATTTTTTTAATCACCCACATTGATCCATTTGAACACTTTAATTTACTTTTTGTACATTACATTTACAACTATATTATATAAAGGTAAAGAAGAACACAAACTATCTTAATTAGTTAGATTTGGCTAACACCATTTAATACGGTTTTCTTAAAACAAATTTCTAGTATTCACTTAGATTATACGTCTGTTGCTAGTATACTGTACCTAAGACATAGTTTAATGTCGGAGATGAACTCACGAGTCCAGAGTAACGTCCAGGTTTCAGGGTTTATTCGTTTGTGAAAAAGAAACATGTTGAGTAGTGTAAGCTAACATAGAGTCTTGTATTGTTTTATGTGTTATGCCTTGTCACTAACAGAGTAATAGTTAAAACCAAAAGAAAACTACTCTAACACTTTTTATTTGCAATTAAATAAATTTAATATGCAATTAAACTACTTTAAAGACATCAAACGAAGCCAACATTTCTGTAATGATAACAATTCCAACAAATCAAAACGCGTCGACCCAGAATGTGATAGGGTCAGGGAGAAAACCATCCAGGTCAGCGACAAATTCGATTTCAATCACCCTACCTCGAGTGTCGATATCTAATTTACGTTAACTTCATTCCGCACATAACTTTGCTCCTTGCAAGGTGCTAGATATCAACACCACAAATTAAGTCACCATTAATTGCAAATTATTCTTAGTCAACAAGATTTGTAACCATTGCATAATTCTCTCCCTAGAAGATTTGTAACCATTGCATAATTCTCTCCCTAGAATCAAGCTCTTGTAATTATTGTATTCATTCTTGTACCACTATATATTGATTTGTAAATAATGAGAATAACATCACAATTCAATACAAATCACAACTCCATATGGTATCAAGAGCCTAAAAGCTCCCTTGAGCCATCTCCGATCCAAAACTCGACAGACACCTTCTGTCCGCTTCTCTTTTCTTTTCTTTCGATACACCATGGCCAAACCAATCATCCACAACCATCAACCCACTACTTATGACAATCGCCCAACACGCAACCCAAATCCACCCACAATCCGAAACCAATGGCCATCTAGAACTACCAATACCAACACTCGACCGACTCGCAACAACACCTATTGCTACTATTGTAACATTCCCGGACATGACACCAAAGATTGTCGCAAACTTAGTCGTTTCCTATGAGAACACAATGTCTCGCCTCAAAATAACAACACCCCGGTGGTTAACTACACCACCCCTCACCCAACGGCTACAACCCCAACTTGGATGTGGGACACCGGTGCATCCAACAACACCGCGAACAACAACCAACAATTTCCCATTCTTTCCGAATACGGAGGACCCGATAAGATCGTTCTAGGTGATGGTAAAACTCTCCCTATAACTCATATTGCTCAAACAACTATTCCAACAAAATCTCGCCCACTTCTTTTAGATAACATTTTAATTGCTCCTAATCTTCGAAATAATCTTATTTCCGTTGCCAAAGTTTGTCGTAGTAATCGTGTTTCTGTTGAATTTTTTCCCTATCATTTTTTTGTCAAAGATCTACGCACGGGGACGCGTCTCATGCGGGGAGTGAACATCAATGATGTCTACTATGGACCAATTTCTTTGTCTCCTCAAGTCAACAATACCCAAACAAACTCTCTTCTCATGTGGCACCACATACTTGGACATCCATCGCTTCAAGTGTTTAAGTCTTTAATTTCTAGATTGGGACTTCATAGTAATAAGGTGACCCACGTGTCTTTTCATTGTGCTTCATGTTCACTAAATAAAAGCCACAAACTACCTTTTGGTAAAAATTCTTTTGTTGCTAATCAACCACTACAACTTCTCTACTCCGACGTATGGGGTCCCGTAAAAACGTCAATAGATGGCTTTAAATACTATGTCATTTTTGTTGACTATTTTTCCAAATACATTTGGTTATACCCAATCAAACGAAAATCTGATGTCAAAATTCTTTTTCCACAATTTAAATCTCTTGTTGAAAAATTTTTAAAAGCCAACATTGTTGCGTTATTCACTGATAATGGGGGTGAATATATGGGTCTCTCACCATATCTTGCCTCTCAAGGTATCTCCCATTACACGACACCACCTCACACACCGGAACAAAACGGTATTGCCGAACGACGTCACCGACACGTTGTTGAAACCGGCCTCGCATTACTCCACTACTCCCACTTACCACAACATTTTTGGTCTCATGCTTTTCAAACCGCTACTCACCTCATAAACCGTTTACCTACACCCATTCTCCACAACAAATCACCCTATGATGTGTTGTTCAAAACCGACCCTACCTATTCCAAACTTAAACCTTTTGGTTGCCTTTGTTACCCATGGCTAAAACCATATGCCACTTCAAAACTACAATCACGGTCCATGGCATGCATCTTTCTTGGATACTCCTCCTCTAAGGCGGCATTCAAATGCTATGACCCTCTTAATCAAAAACTTTATCACTCTCGACATGTTGAATTCATTCCCCAAATCTTTCCATCCCAAACCACCAACTCCAACCCTCTACATATGTCTTTCGACACCTTTTTAAACCCGACACCCTCGGTTCCCATTCCCTCCCCACCGCCTACATTTCCTGCCCAAAACTCTCCACCCACTTTTCACACTTCCCACTCTACCCAACCCACTCCATCACCCGAAGCCCAACAATACACACTAACCGAAGCCCAACCAACCACCCCATCTCACCAAACCTCCCACGGCCCAATATCATCTCCCTTACAACTCCACGGCCTATCTCCAACCTCCTCGGCCCATACACCACCCTCCACTTCCACCGTCTCCCCTCTCGGCCCAATGCCCGAGCCCACTCCACCCACCAGTTCCACCACCTCTACACCAATCAACTCACCCAACTCACAATATCATCAACCCGACCCTCCAAACACCCAAACTCCCCCGCCTCGTCGACAACCCAAACCCAACCCCAAATACTACAACTCTAACTTTGTCAACTCCACCACCATTCATCCATTACCCGTGTCCCTTGAACCGTCCACCTATACTCAAGCCTTGAAGGATCCGGATTGGCGTCACGCCATGGATCTTGAATATAATGCCCTCATCCAAAACAAGACATGGGAACTTGTACCTCACACCACACAAACTCCCATTGGTTGCAAATGGGTGTTCCGCATTAAACGCAAACCCGATGGCACTATCGACAAATACAAAGCACGTCTAGTGGCGAAAGGGTTTCACCAACAATTTGGAAAAGACTACCATGAAACTTTTAGCCCGGTTACTAAACCCGTTACCATTCGCACCGTCCTCTCTATTGCTCTTTCAAAAGGGTGGCCTTTACGCCAGCTTGATGTTAACAATGCGTTTCTTCATGGGACCCTCCATGAAGATGTTTTTATGATACAACCTCCCGGGTTCACAAACACGGAATTCCCGCGTCACATTTGCAAACTAAAAAATCCCTTTACGGTCTTAAACAAGCACCGCGTGCTTGGTACATAGAACTAACCAACTTTCTCGTTAGTTTTGGTTTTAAAAAATGTCTTTCTGATTCCTCCCTCTTTGTCTACAACTCCAAGGATATCACTTGCTACCTCCTTGTGTATGTTGATGACATTGTCCTTACAGGAAGTCACAATTCCTTCATAGATTCATTTGTTCAAGCCCTAAGCAAACAATTCTCCATCAAAGACTTAGGCCCTCTCCATCACTTCCTAGGAATCGAAGTCATTCCTACGCCTCATGGTTTATTTCTTTCTCAACATCGCCACATTCAAGATGTTCTCACCACCTTTAAAATGGATGATGCGAAAGAGGTTCTCACTCCTTTGATCACGTCTGATCCGCTCTCTCCTAATGACTCCTCTCCTCCCGTTGACCCCACCCCTTACCAAAAACTAGTTGGTACTCTACAGTACCTTGCCTTCACTCATCCAGACATCTCATTTGCCATCAATAAACTATCTCAATTCATGCCCTCACCCAAACAATCACACTGGCAAGCTCTCAAACGGGTACTCCGCTATTTGAAAGGAACAGTCCATCATGGGTTGTTCTTGAAACGCAATACTAACCTTAACTTGCAGGCCTTTTCGGACTCAGACTGGGGTGGTATTAATGATGGGGGACGGTCCACTACAGCTTATCTCATATATCTTGGGTCCAACATCATATCTTGTAAATCAGCTAGACAAAAAACTGTCTCTCGATCATCTACCGAAGCTGAATACAAAGCTCTCGCTAATGTTGCAGCTGAACTTTCCTGGGTTAAAAATCTACTAAGTGAACTCGGGCTCCCAATTAAAAGCACTCCATCGCTTTACTGTGACAACACCGGGGCTACCTATGTTTGTGCAAATCCTGTTTATCATTCACGCATGAAACACATTGCTCTGGACTATCACTTTGTGCGAGAACAAGTCAATTTTGGATAACTCAAAGTGCTTCATGTCAGCTCCAAGGACCAACTCGCGGATGACCTCACGAAACCGCTTGCACGCACGCCATTCCTATATTTTCGATCCAAGATTGGAGTCTCCAACGGATCCTCCATCTTGCGGGGGCGTATCAACACCACAAATTAAGTCACCATTAATTGCAAATTATTCTTAGTCAACAAGATTTGTAACCATTGCATAATTCTCTCGCTAGAAGATTTGTAACCATTGCATAATTCTCTCCCTAGAATCAAGCTCTTGTAATTATTGTATTCATTCTTGTACCACTATATATTGATTTGTAAATAATGAGAATAACATCACAATTCAATACAAATCACAACTCCATACTAGACACATGAGGAGAAGAATACGAGATTTCCTATAAAAGTATGAACACCCTCAACTTATTTACATGAATCTTGAAAAGGCCGGCTTAAATACGAATCAAATGAAACAATTGCTTGGGCCCCCACCTCGAAGGCCCCTCATGTTTTTTTTTTTTTTTTTTTTTTTTGAAAAGTGAACTTCATTAAAAAACGATAAACGCGCGACCTATGAAACAGGGCGGCCCAAACAACAAAAACCAACTACATATTCACAAAATTACACCAATCGATCCAGGAAACGGATCTAGATTTACTCCTACTACTAGTCCATAAAAAAAACCTAACGATTTAATCTCGCTGACGATGTCATTCACCTTTACATGTTTGCTTTCAAACCTTAATTTGTTATACGCCCTCCAAATGCACCAGCACCCGACCCTCAAAATACCGATGAAAACTTCCTTGGCTTTACCCGAGAGACCCACCGAATTATGCACTTCCAGAATCTCCCTGACCAACTCCAGGGGGAATCTTACACCATCTCGAAACCGCGTACCAGACTTGGGCTGCCACAGAACATCTGGCTAACAAATGATCGGCGTTCTCTTCATCGGCATCACATAATTGAAAAGTTGTATTTCTTTGATGGTTTTTGAGTTTTGATGATATTTATGTTAAGAAAGGGGAAATAAATTTGGTAAGACATTGATGGGTTCTCTATATTGTATCACTAGAACAACTATTTTCATATAATATCCAAGTACGTTTAGTTAATATTGAAAGACATACTGTTACAAACATATAATATCCAAATACGTTTAGTTAATATTGAAAGACATATTGTTACAAACATTTAAAATGGAAAGATGTGACTACAATCAACATCTTCCTTTATTCATACATTATATATAGAGGCAATCTGAAATCATCAAGTCCCGATGAGTTGGAATGTGCCCGGAATAATATTCACAATGCTCAAAAGCCCACGAACCACAGTCCCCACTAGCTGTAGTGGTGCTTGTAGAATTCCGGTTGATGGTAGGTTTGAGTTACAGCTCGAGAGTGGTGAAGCAACAACCACGTTGCAGTTTGATAAGAGGTTAGTGAGAATAAATTGAAGCGGGTTCAGAACGATGCTGAATACTCCCGCTCCATTAGTTAAGGCCGAGGATATCACATTTCCGCCACATGATACTTGGACTAGGGCATCTGTAAACAAAGAAATTATGTAACACGTTCATTTTGGTCATATAAGTATATAACTTCAGTACTTGTATATTTGTAAACTTGATAGCATATATATATATATATATATATATATATATATATATATATATATATATATATATATATATATATATATATATAGGTAGAGGATCCTGTAAAAAGTGCTCAAAGTGTGAGAAGTGTGAGAAGTGTATTATAACACTATATATAATACTATATAACACCATATAAACATCGTATAACAATATGTAACACCATATAATACCATATAACACTATGTAACACTATATATCATTATATAACAAATATAACACTATAGTTTGTCTGATAGCATGTCTATGATAGATGTATAGTGTTATATTTGTTATATAATGTTATATAGTGTTACATAGTGTTATATGGTATTATATGATGTTACATATTATTATACGGTGTTTATATGGTGTTATATAGTATTATATATAGTGTTATAATACACTTCTCACACTTTAGGCCCTTTTTACACTATCCTTACCCTATATATCTATATATATATATATATATATTAAAACAATCATAAAAACCTTACTGGACTTATGTCTATTTGAAAATTCATTCGCTGGATAAAGTTGGTGTTTAATAATAACATTTTCTGATTAAAAAAATGTACTTAAAAAAGCAAATTTAATATTAATTCATGGAAATATGAAAAAAAGAAAAAAATTGTTCAAAGTGGTGGGATGGCTCTAACATAAATATACTAAAAGGGATTTAATTTATGACGAGTTTATAATTTGGTAATATGTAGAAGAGTATATTTAATGCAGATTCGATCAATTCTAAGTAGAAATTGTTAAAACCAAATAAATATATGTAGTATATATTGATTTAAGGGGGAGGTTCATTTGAGAAGAAAATTTAATTGAGAATAAAAAGAACAAAGGGTACATTTATAAAATACTAAGTAGTTAATCTTTCATCTCATTTATTACAATCTTTAAGTAATTAATTACTCATAAAGATTATTATTCTCTACACTAATTTTCATTGCCTACACACATAAAAAGTTATCCTACATATTTCGAAAATTATCCTACACATACTTAAATTTATCCTACACTACTCGTAATTTATCCTACACACCTACTAATTTGTCCTACACTCTAAATTAATTTATTTTTAAATTTTTGAAAAAAATATATATTTTGAAAATAAGTTACAAATCTAATTTAGTTAGCTAATAAAAAGGAAGACTAGATATTAATGATCTATGTAAGTTTACAAATATACCCTTAAATTAAAATTAAATGTAAATATTAAATGAAGTAAAATGAAACATTCTTATTGGTTGAAACTTATTCTTTTTTCTTCTTACAAAAAATTTATTCTCACTTGGAAAATTTCTTCTTACAAATTTTTTTTTTCTTCTTATTGGTTGAACCTTCCACTATTGATTTAAGTGTGATACATATTATGGTTATTTTAATCTTCTCTTTGTCTTACTCTTACTACGCGTGACCATTTTCATACATTACGCACAAGTGTTTATATAATTTTACAGTTTTCTATTTAAAATTGTTATTTAATGATAGATATAATAATATGTTAAATGAATGAGAGATACTTGTATGAACAAGTGGATTTTGGAAAAACTAATTATTAAGAACATAAATTAAATAAATAGATAACTATGCATTTGGATTTGTATGGCGATTGATATGATTGCAGAATATCTTATTTTGTCATGATAAATCTTCCTGATATATTCAAGTGATAAATCTTCTTGATATATTCAAGTGAAAAAACAAAGGAGTTCCAATTATTAATTTGACTATTTTCATTTTGTGCCCAATGAAGATAAAGCTAAAAAAGAGGTTCGTACTCTATGTATTACATGCTGATATCATATTTTCATCTGATATTTTATTTTCAACTAATTAATCTTTTATTACTTTTTGTGTCTTGTTGTCATGTGTGTAACTAAATAAGTTTTATATTCAAATAACTCAAGCTTTGATTCTATTTACCCGTTGTTAGTTATGTGGTTTTGTGTAAAAAACGTACTTGAAGATGACCTGTAGCAAACATACTTTTTAACAAATAAAATAAACTTAGATACTAAAAATGTTAATAAAATAAACTTAGATACTAAAAATGACAAGAGGGAAAGCATTTACATCATGCTCAACTATCTATGATCCGCTATGAAAATAAGATTGAAGTGAGTTGTTTGGTTGTTAGTTAGATGTCTATTTTTATAAAATTTCAATAAAGAGATCAATGACATTCATGACATAATACATATGATCAAACGTGTATTATGAAGGGATATGGTCTTACTTGCAAATGGAGGGGTTGCGGTTGTGGCGTTTGTGATAGCATTGCCATTTGCGGAACAAAATATTGTTCCACCAATGTTAAACAAACCAAGGAGACCACCAAGTTGAGCTTCAGCTTGTGATGCTACTAAAACAACCACCAAAAGAGTAACTAACAATGTAGATTTCATTGCCATTGATGTTAAAGAGCTAACTTTCTTACAATCAAGGGCTTGATGCATGGCCTAGTATGAAAGTTGCCTATTTATAAGGGAAGTTAAGGTACAATGTCACTTTCATATTTTTGAAAACTGGAACTGAGTATTAGCGGCTATCAACGAAATTAATGTTTCTTTAGTACAAGAAGTCCTCAATTGAGACTTTCGGATCGTGCCATGCAAGTTGTAGTATGAACTAACGCACGCCTACACTTGTTGAGGGGGTTTGCCCTTTGCAATGTAAAATAGTTTATGCGCAAGTTGTACTTACATATGCCGTTGGCGATTTTGTCGTGTTATATTTGTTTTTCATATAGACATCGTATTCTTTTTGTAACAGGTTATGGTTACATAGAAATTTATGATAACCTTTATTTCTTTTAAACCCCTTCTAGGTAAGTTGAAGCTCATAAAGGAGTGAACAATTCGATGGGAATGTCGTTTATTTGTCAGAAAGATTGATGAACAAGATTTTATGTTCGTTTGGCTAAATGAATCATACGAACAATCCTTGAACGTTCGATAAATTGTTCATGTGTGTTTGTTTATGTACATATGTACACACACACACAGTGTGTGTGTGTGTGTGTGTGTGTGTATAAGGTACACCAAGCTATGAAATGAGAAAACACTTTTTGTTACGCTGTAGCTGGTCGTCTTTGAACAAATTTACGACTTTTTAAAAACATTCAGGATTTTTATAATAAATTTTATCATTAGAGTGACCATAGTAAATGCATTAGGTTTTTAATGTTTTCTTAAATGCACCAGAGGGGCAAAATTGTAAATGACGAGTTGTTTATGAATTAACACTTGTGCCACATGCAACAACGTTGTTCTTAAATGTTTTAAGATTGAATTGAAATTACATTCTTGCCCTCAAATCTTTATATAGTAGTATAGATATATAGTAGTTCTAATAATATATTTACACATAAACAAACAGAAAGAACAGTTATATAATATGTTGTTTTAAATAAATTATATTTTCTTGTGTATGCTTGTTCGTTTCTATACTAAATGAATGAACATGAACGGATATATTTTCTTAATGTATGGACACGAATAAGAAAATTTGTTCATTTAATGTTCATGCCCATTCATTTCTTTAATTAAACACCACCAAACCAATTGCCAAAAACCCTAACCACACACATGTATCAATTTTCGGGTTTAAATTGCCATCTTGAATCCCTAGAAACCGTAACATTAAGCACACCCGAAACACTAAGCATTAGATCTTGGATGCTACGATTTCTATTTTTTGTTTCTTCATCTTCATCATTCCACGCAAGAAAACCAATGTCAAGTGAATGCAAATTAAATGTAGCACAAATCCTAAGAATACAAATGAAATGAAACCCCGAAAATCATAAGTACAAACAAATAGACAGTTTAGTCATAGTTTTCAGCTTAAGCGATAGTATGTGGTTGAGGTCTGAGGACTGAGAGGAGACCATGGTTGTTTTTAGGAGATAAGAGTAATATGACTGTTAAATAGTGTATGTCATGAAGTAAATAATAAAATCCATCGTGTAAATAAGAAGAATATTTGAGTTTTCACTAGTTGATTGCTCATAATATAACAATACTAAAAAGTGTAACACTGGCATGTGTAATAAAATAGTATGTTGATAATTTAAAAAGTATGTTGTTATTATATGACTTTTTGTACGGCTAGATCACTTGGTAAGGACATTATTTTATATCACCCAAGTCTCGGGTAGGAATTTAGGGATTGCCATCATTGGTTGTTCTTACTATATGACTTAACCGTGTCTTTTACATTATACTTTGACGTTAGTTTTGGGTCTTACTAACGCCTTTTAAGAAAAAAATTGTCAACAAAAACAATTACATTTTTTTCCCGGAAATTTAAGTAAAATTAACACTAAGAAGCGAGAAAACAAGGAGAGAGCAGCCCTGGCCTCTTCCACTGAAGGATTGATATGTTGGTTATCCATCGATGATGATCTGAACTTCTATCAAAGGACTAATCGGTTAATAAGTCAATTTTCTAGTAGTGGTATATATATTGAAAATATGTTAATATATAATAAAACATTAATTCAACAGTAGAATATGCATGGTGAGAAGATTTTTTTTTTTTTTTTTTTTTTTGTAAAATTTAATGCAAAGTCAAGGAGACAATTAAGTCGATAGGTTTATAGCATGCACGTCTTGGATCTTGTGGGCATGGATCTAGTTCGTTTTTTTCTCTCTGGTCCAAAAGTAATATTTGTCCAAGTCAAATTCAGTTATCAGCAAACTCTTGTATATCAACTAGTTGATGCCTCGCCCGCGTTATGGGGCGATGGCCGAATAACTTTTAATCAATTAAAAAAACACTACTATAGTTTTGCTTGGAAAAAAAAAAACAAAAACGATGATAAGACCGTAATTTTGGGCTCAGTGCAAAACTATAATTTTTCAGGACTAATGACGCAGTATTAGGCAGCTCCTTGACACGAAAAAAAATTAAATCGAGTAAACCAATTAAAACAAAAAACCTCTATAGTTTTGCTAAAAAACTAAAATGATGGGAAAATCATAATTTTAATTGAGGGATAAAATCGTAAATTAAATGGACCAACGGGGGAGTGCCAGGTAGCTGCCGGTATGACTGTAATTTTACACTGGGGTCAAAATTGTAATTTAACCAGGAAAACAAACAAAAACGATGGAGAAAATTTAAATTTAAGTTGTGGGAAAATTGTAACTTGGCTCTGAGAAAAAAACTGATGGCAAAACTGTAAATTTAAACGAAGCAAAATCGTAATTTTGAACCGAGGGGGAAATTGAAATTTTAACTTGGGAGTAAAAGCGTGAATTTATTTTTAAGTGAGGGTAAAAACATAATTTTGAACTGATGGCAAAATCGTAATTTTAAGGAAAAAAACTAATGGCAAAAGTGTAAATTTAAACGGGGGAACATCGTAATTTTGAACCGAGGGCAAAATTGGAATTTTTAGCTTAGAGCAAAAGCTTGAATTTATTTTTAGGGAAAATATCACAGAATAGTAACCAAGTTTTAAAAGTGTTCTAATTAGGTCACTGGTGTCGTTTTTGTCACAATTAGATAATTTAATATTCAAATCGAGTCATGACTTTTTTCCACGTGTCAAGAAAAAAATGAAGCATAAGATGCTGGAGTCGAATTATTTTAATATGTGAAATTATATTTATTAAAAATAAAAACCATTTAAGTACGTTAAAAATTAAAAAAAAAACAAGTTACAATCCACGTCATCACTCGACGTTAGCATCTTATAAAAGAGAAAAAAGAAAAAAAAATCCACATCACCATGGTGACCTATGAAATGGATGAAAAAACCCTTAATTTTAATGAAGAATGAATGTTAAGTGACCTGATTGGAACACTTTTGAAACTTGAGTGACCTAACTAGAACACTTTTGAAACTTGGTTACTATTCTACAAAGTTACCCCTTTTTAAGTTGGGGCAAAAACATAATTTTGAAGTGATGGCAAAATCGTAATTTTAAAGCGGGATAAAATCGTAAATTTGTTGAACCAATAAGGAAGTGCCAGGCAGCTGCCTGGCACTATTACCTTACCCTAGCCTAGCCGCCCATTTAACCCAATCATTGTAAAACACTGTTACCGCATCTTGAGAATGTAATATAGTAAATAAAGAAAAATATGGTGTAAAATACATATTTATATATTTACATATTATATTATATTATATACAATCTTAAAGGATAAAGTC
Organism: Helianthus annuus; assembly: GCF_002127325.2. Classification (NCBI taxonomy): domain Eukaryota; kingdom Viridiplantae; phylum Streptophyta; class Magnoliopsida; order Asterales; family Asteraceae; genus Helianthus; species Helianthus annuus. The sequence continues at coordinate 151,995,196 of NC_035445.2, forward strand.
GGTGGGGTTTCCACCGACTTTGCCTACATTCAAGCCTACATGCAAAGCCCACATGCAATTGTCTTCTTTGATTCCAGCCAATTGCAAGGTTTCCCATTTGCTCAATAATTTGTCTTTTTCCAGATGTCGTCTTGATACCTACAAAACAAAAACATAAAAACAATATAAAGTAGTATATTTTCTACACAAATCAGTGCAATTAGAAGTTAAATAATTCGCAAAAACCCTTTTTCACACAATACTTTGAGTAAAATACATCATGGCTCTTTGCTTTTAGTTTTTTTTTTTTTTTTAAATTGCGTTTTGAGTCCATTTCGACATTTCCTCTTTTCACCCATACTTTGAGTAAAATACATTTTGTCCCTTGCTTTTAGTATTGTTAAATTGCGTTTTGAGTCTCTTTTCTTTCCAAGTTAAACTTCAATTTTTCACCCATACTTTGAGTAAAATATATTTTGGCCATTTGCTTTTAGTTTTGTTAAATTGTGTTTTAAGTCCATTTCCTTTCCAAGTTAAACTTCAATTACATTGCAATATTAGACCATTGAGGTTTAATCTCAAAATTTTATAATGTTTCAACTTTATCGTTGTACCGTATATCTATACATTTTTAGCTTATTGCTTTCTTTAATTATTTTCGTTCACTAAATTTCTTTTTTAAAAACTAAACGTTTGGATTCAACCATACATTGAGTTGAACTAAATACGTCAAGACATGCGCTTTCATATGGTTTGTGCATGACATAGCGCTTGGACTAATCTGTTTGCAATGTGCCCACGACGCATCGCCCGCGGGTTGTATTATGAATATTAAAATTTATGTGTCGGTATAAATTCGAGTTGGTATACGTTTCGATGTAAACTTTTTGGGGGAACAAGTCAGGTCAAATATATTCTGTTTTTTATTGTTTTATGTACGTTTTCAATTCTACGTTTCGACCCTACCGCAACACGCTAACGATATAATTTTTTCCGTTGATATGAATATCACTTTTTATAACAACCCTAACATAAACCGACACCCTCATAAATTTTTCGACACCCTAATATATCTTGAAATGTCTCAATATGTCTTTATACGCACCCCATATGTGAAAACCGAGCCCAAAATAGATTATAATATATAAAATAAATTAAAAACACTAAAAATTAAGCTGAGGCGGGCCGCGTAGGACCTCACCTCAACTTAACGCGGGCCGCATTAAGGTCTAACCGGACTCCGCTGAAATCTTTAGTTCATGCGGGCCGCGTATGATTTCGTTTAAGTTGATGCGGGCCGCGAGTGTTTCAGAATGTGGCAAAGCCAGGTGCGGCCACGTGGCCCAACACCCGACAAGCCTACTAGGTGACCCAGCCAAGCTACGCGTTGACCCAGCGTTGACGCGGGCCGCGTAAGCTTGGCCCATTCTTAACACGGGCCGCGTGAAGACGCAATTACAGCCCTATAAATAGAAGGCAACGGGCCTTCAGTCCGATCGTTCATTTCTTCTTTCAAATCTCAATTTCTGTAGTGGCGTTATTATACCCGGGCATTATACCCCCTAAAATAGCGAGGTTCTGCTACGATGTAAGTATTATAACCCCTGGAGACGTATTAGATACGCTGCCCGATTGATCTAGGGTTCCGTAACGACTGTCGTGGTTCTGCCCGACGTAGTCGTTGGAATGCCGTCTTGGGGAGGGTATTACTAATGTTAAAATGGGTTATTATACTAACACACGTGCATTTGTGTAATTTATAGATTATTCCCAGTAAATCCTTACGAAAAACCTAAAACAGCAATGTGAGTAATCCTCTTTTTGTTAAATGTTTTTACAAAACCTCACTTAATTAAATATATATAAAGCAGTTATTGAGTATTTGTAAAGAATACAATTATAGTGGGTATGTTGGGGTTTTGTATACAAAAATTGGTTACTGGCGTGGTAACATCCCATAAGTTGAGTATGACAGTACCACTGATGTTAATTGTGATGTCTTGGAAACAAATGTAATTGCGGATGTGCCCTCAATACTGCAAATTGGTTTTATTTAAACTTGATTAAACTGGGATTCACTCACCAGTATTTTCCACTGACAAAATGTTTTTAAAACACGTTTCAGGTAACAAAATGTGAAAGCCAAATAGAAGCCAGCTGGACAGCACTGAAGGCTTGGAAAAGTGGCAATAAAGTTACCTAAAAAGAAATAGATGTTTTTCTTAAATAAAATAGGGTGTACCCTTATGAAATTATATGTACTGAAAACTTGGGTTTTACCCATGTGTTTAATATTATAAAATGTGGTGGTTTACTCTGATAACATATTTCCTAACTACGGTCCTGATGAAAATTTCCGCTGCCAAATTGGATAAATAAACGTGATACCACCGAAACTGGCTCGCGGCCGCCCGTTCCCGGGAACTAGGGATCGGGGGTTGTGACACTTTTTATTACACGTGTTATTTTTCTGAAGAGCCATTTCCTCAGAAAAAGAGGGGATGGTTCAGTAGGGGAGCACACGAGCGTAGGAAACGAATGAAAAAGTTACAGGAACAGCGAGTGTTAGCCGCAGCAAAAAGAGAGACTGATGCCTATAACCAGGATATGCTCAATAGGGGTATAGCTAATATCCGTATTTTAGCAACCACTGCTGCTGACCCAAACCTGGAACAAATGCTAGCACCCCAACCACAACCACAAGTTCCTGACCAACCCATGGAAGTAGAAAACCCTGGAAATCAAGTAGAAATGCATGATTTCAACCCGGAGAAGATACTAGGGTACCTGCACCAAACCCCCTAGACCCAAATTATGACCCCTTGTGGGATGAAATTAGGGATTATGTGCAACAAAACCTAATACAGGAAAATGTGCCAATGTTCAACCTAGGAGCCTACCCAGGGTTAGATCCTCAAGATCCCTACAACATTAGTGATGCATATGTTAGGGAAATTTTAGAGAATCCATACCCATACCAGGCCCCTATCCCTCCATATCAGGAACCCGCACCCCAGATTCCAAACCCTGTCCTAGAACCTGCACCCCCAATGAGTGCAGAAAATGTCCAAGAACTTAGGACTTTCGGTGAGGAAATTTTAGAAAGCAGTGAAAGAATGCGACAGGTGGGAGAACGCCTCGTATGGAAATACGACGAGCGTAATATGGATTTTTGGATGAATCCATATCAGTGAATGTGATGGCAGGAACGGTAGTAGTAATAATAATATAATATAATATAATATAATATAATATAATATAATATAATATAATATAATATAATATAATATAATATAATATAATATAATATAATATAATATAATATAATATAATATAATATAATATAATATAATATAATATAATATAATATAATATAATATAATATAATATAATATAATATAATATAATATAATATAATATAATATAATATAATATAATATAATATAATATAATATAATACAATATAATAATATATGTGTGTATGTGTTAGAAAAAAAAAAAGAAACTACGGATGCCTACTATTAGTATTGTAACTTTACATTTCAGTCGGTATTGTAATTTAAATTTCAGTACTGGTGTGTAATGATGCATACTATATAAATAGAGTAAAAGTCGCAATGCTCGACGCTTTTGACAAAAAAGTGTTTGTCATGTGATTGGCTATATCCAAATATTATTTGTGATATTAATATTTGGTAAATGTTTAAAATTCAGATGGCCGACGAGGGAAATCAAGATAATCTGAATAACGATAACCAGAGTAACAATAACGTGGTTAACGAGAATCCAAACAACAATGGGAATCAAATGGATAATAGTGCCGTTCAACACATAGTGGCACAAGGAATTATAGATGCAATGCCATTTATTATTCAAACGGTTCAAGAAGCGAATAATAAAAGTAAGCATAGCAGTAAGCGACCGAGTGAACCGGAACACAGCGTGAACAATGGACTCGTACTTCAAGCACCCATTCCCAAAAGAAGAAGAACCATGCCATATGGTTGTTCTTATAAAGAATTCTGGTCCTGCAAACCAATAGAATTCTCGGGCAATGAAGGACCCATTGCAGCTCTACGCTGGATAGAGAAAACTGAGGCTGTTCTGAAAATAAGCAAGTGTGCTGAAGAAGATAAGATAATGTTTGCTTCAAATCTATTTAAAAATGCAGCCCTAGAATGGTGGAACACTATCCTCCAGTCAAGAGGAAGTGATAGGATTTATAACATGGAATGGGAAGAATTCAAAAACATGGTAGAAAGGAAGTTCTGCCCTCCCAATGAAAAAGAGCAGATAGCAAATAAGTTTCTGAATCTTAGAATGACCGGGGTAGACAGTAAGGGTTACACTACCACATTATTTGAATATGCTAGGATAGTACCAACCCTTGCATCACCTGAACCAGTGTTAATCTCCTGTTACATCTGGGGATTAATTGGAGAAATTAGGCATGTAGTCAAGGCAGCTAGACCCCAAACCATAGAAGAAGCTGTAGAACTAGCCAATACCTTGACAGATGAGTTAATCCGTACTAGAGAAGAAGACCAGAGGAGAAACCTATCCCAAGAATTCCGTTCTGGGAATTCCAACCGTAGGAATGTAGGTTCTACCTCTGCACCATACTGCAGAAACTGCAAGAAGAAGCATTCTGGAAAATGCTTTACTTACTGTAATTTTTGCAAGGCCCCAGGACACAAGGAAGAAAATTGCAAGAAGAAATCCAGTAATGGAATGTGTTTCAATTGTGGAGAAAAAGGTCACATCAGAACAAATTGTCCGAAATTGGCTCCAGTTGCAAACAATAAGAATCCTAAAAATGCTAGAGCATTTGTTCTAACTACAGATGAAGCCAAGATGATCCCGGACGTCATTGCTGGTACGTTTTTAGTTAATGATATTTTTGCTAAAGTATTATTTGACTCTGGTGCAAACCAAAGTTTTATTAATACTTCGTTTTGCAAACTCCTAAATCAATCATTAACTAAACTACCACAAGAATGTCTAGTAGAGACAGCAAATGGAGAAACCGTTAAGATTTCTGAAATCTTGCAAGGAGCAAGAATAGAAATTTTTAATCAAAAATTTATTGCAAACCTTTACCCAATGAAGCTGGTAGGATTTGATGTCGTGTTAGGAATGGATTGGTTGATAGCCAATAAAGCCAATATCTTATGTGATCAAAAGTCAATTCAGGTAAAGTCACCAAGAGGTGAAAAGATCACAATTAAAGGAGATAAACCATCTAGATCCACTAAATTCATCTCTGTGATGAAAACTGCAAGTTATATAAGGAAAAGATCTGTAGTGTATTTGATTTCTATAATCACTAACACTAAAGGAAAAGAATTAAAAGACATTGCAGTAGTGTCTCAGTTTTCAGATGTCTTTCCAGAAGAATTGCCAGGACTACCGCCAGATAGAGAAGTCGAATTCAGAATCAATCTGCTACCAGGGACAGCACCGATTGCCAAAGCACCTTACCGTTTGGCACCCGCCGAAATGCAGGAACTGAAGAAACAATTAGATGAATTGCTAGAAAAGGGATTCACACAACCAAGCTCATCGCCATGGGGAGCGCCGATTTTATTTGTTAAAAAGAAGGACGGATCAATGCGTATGTGCATTGACTACCGCGAATTAAACAAAGTCACGATTAAGAATCGGTATCCATTACTGAGGATCGATGATATGTTCGATCAACTTCAAGGAGCTCGATTTTTCTCTAAAATCGATTTAAGATCAGGATATCATCAATTAAAGGTACAGGAAGAAGATATTCCTAAAACCGCATTCAGAACAAGGTATGGTCATTATGAATTTACTGTCATGCCATTTGGTTTAACCAATGCCCCAGCCGCATTTATGGACATGATGAACCGAATATGTAAGCCATATTTGGATAAATTCATAATTGTCTTCATAGATGATATCCTAATTTACTCTAAAAGTAAGGAAGAGCATGCAAAGCACTTGCAATTACTTTTAAGTTTATTGAAAAAGGAAAAGCTTTATGCTAAGTTTTCAAAATGTGAGTTTTGGTTAGAACAGGTACAATTTCTCGGACATTTAGTTAACCATGAAGGAATTCATGTAGATCCAACAAAGATCGAGGCAATTACCAGATGGAAAACCCCTGAGTCACCAACCGAGGTTAGAAGTTTCTTAGGATTGGCCGGTTATTATAGAAGATTTATTCGAGATTTTTCTAGAATAGCCATTCCTTTAACTAAGTTAACCTGTAAATCTGTTAAGTTTGAATGGGGACCAAAACAAGAAGAAGCTTTTAGAATCCTTAAGCAAAGATTAACCCATACACCCATACTAGCGTTACCGGAAGGAACTGAAGACTTTGTAGTCTTTTGTGACGCATCGAAGTTAGGTTATGGATGTGTATTAATGCAACGTCAAAAGGTTATAGCTTATGCCTCTAGACAGCTTAAGAATCATGAAGAAAATTATTCAACCCATGATTTGGAATTAGGAGCCATAATTTTTGCCCTTAAAATTTGGAGACATTATCTTTATGGTAGTAAGTTTAGCGTTTTTACAGATCATAAGAGCTTAAGGTATGTTTTTGGGCAAAAAGAACTGAATATGAGACAAAAACGCTGGATGGAATTACTTAGTGATTATGATTGTGATATCCAGTATCACGCAGGAAAAGCAAATGTAGTGGCTGATGCTTTAAGCCGAAAGTGTCACGAAAAGCCAAAAAGGGTACGTTCTCTTAGATTAAATCTACAAGTAGATTTAAATGATCAAATTAGAAAAGCACAAGAATCAGTAATCAAGGAAGATACTGAAAAATTAAAAGGAATGATTAAGGAATTAGAACAAGGAACAGATGGAATTTGGAGATTCCATAAAAAGGGAATGTGGATACCTAAATTAGGAAATTTACGTCACCGTATATTAGAAGAAGCCCATAAATCTAAATATACGATGCATCCAGGAAGTGATAAAATGTACCAGGATTTGAGGAAAAATTTCTGGTGGATAGGAATGAAAAAGGATGTAGCAGCCAATGTTTCTAAATGTTTAACTTGCTTACAAGTTAAAGCTGAACATCAGAAACCCTCAGGTTTATTACAGCAATTAGAAATGCCAGTCTGGAAATGGGAATTGATAACAATGGATTTTGTTACCAAATTACCCAAAACAAGAAAAGGTAATGATACAATCTGGGTGATTGTAGATAGGCTAACCAAGTCAGCTCATTTCCTACCAATGAAGGAAACCTTTAGTATGGAACAATTAGCCAAATTATATGTGAATGAAATTGTTTCATTACATGGAATTCCTTTATCAATTGTTTCTGATAGGGATAGCCGTTTTACTTCTCATTTTTGGTTAAGTTTCCAAAAAGCAATGGGAACCAAGTTGAACCTAAGCACAGCTTATCATCCCCAAACAGACGGGCAAAGCGAAAGAACAATCCAGACGATGGAAGACATGCTTAGAGCTTGTGTAATTGATTTCGGAGGTAATTGGGACGGACACTTACCTTTAATAGAATTTTCTTATAATAACAGTTATCACACAAGTATCAATGCTGCACCATTCGAAGCACTTTATGGACGAAAGTGCAGAACCCCAGTCTGTTGGGCAGAAATTGGGGAAAAACTACTATCTGGACCTGAGATAGTACAAGAAACAACTGACAAAATCATTCAAGTCAAGGAACGATTGAAAGCAGCACGTGATCGACAGAAGAGCTACGCTGACAACAGACGTAAACCATTGGAATTTCAAGTAGGAGATAAAGTATTGTTAAAAGTCTCTCCTTGGAAAGGAGTAGTAAGATTCATCAAAAGAGGAAAGCTAAGTCCCAGGTATATTGGACCTTTTAAGATTATTAAAAGAATAGGACCTATAGCCTATCAGCTACAACTGCCAGAGGAAATGGCAGGAATACATGATGTATTTCATGTATCTAATCTCAAAAAGTGTCTAGCCAACGAATCACTCATGGTACCTCTTAAAGATATAGAGGTAAATGAACAACTCAAATTTGTAGAGAGACCTCTACAAATTGAAAATAGGGAAATTAAGAATCTCAAGCATAAGAGATTAATTCTGGTCAAAGTAAAGTGGGACTCCAAAAAAGGACCTGAATACACATGGGAGCTTGAATCAGAAATGCAAAGTAAAATATCCACACTTGTTCCAGTAGATCTCGAGGACGAGCTCTAAAACAAGGTGGGGAGGATATAACAACCCTAACATAAACCGACACCCTCATAAATTTTTCGACACCCTAATATATCTTGAAATGTCTCAATATGTCTTTATATGCACCCCATATGTGAAAACCGAGCCCAAAATAGATTATAATATATAAAATAAATTAAAAACACTAAAAATTAAGCTGAGGCGGGCCGCGTAGGACCTCACCTCAACTTAACGCGGGCCGCATTAAGGTGTAACCGGACTCCACTGAAATCTTTAGTTCATGCGGGCCGCGTATGATTTCGTTTAAGTTGATGCGGGCCGCGAGTGTTTCAGAATGTGGCAAAGCCCGGTGCGGCCACGTGGCCCAACACCCGGCAATCCTACTAGGTGACCCAGCCAAGCTACGCGTTGACCCAGCGTTGACACGGGCCGCGTAAGCTTGGCCCATTCTTAACGCGGGCCGCGTGAAGACGCAATTACAGCCCTATAAATAGAAGGCAACGGGCCTTCAGTCCGATCGTTCATTTCTTCTTTCAAATCTCAATTTCTGTAGTGGCGTTATTATACCCGGGCATTATACCCCCTAAAATAGCGAGGTTCTGCTACGATGTAAGTATTATAACCCCTGGAGACGTATTAGATACGCTGCCCGATTGATCTAGGGTTCCGTAACGGCTGTCGTGGTTCTGCCCGACGTAGTCGTTGGAATGCCGTCTTGGGGAGGGTATTACTAATGTTAAAATGGGTTATTATACTAACACACGTGCATTTGTGTAATTTATAGATTATTCCCAGGAAATTCTTACGAAAAACCTAAAACAGCAATGTGAGTAATCCTCTTTTTGTTAAATGTTTTTACAAAACCTCACTTAATTAAATATATATAAAGCAGTTATTGAGTATTTGTAAAGAATACAATTATAGTGGGTATGTTGGGGTTTTGTATACAAAAATTGGTTACTGGCGTGGTAGCATCCCATAAGTTGAGTATGACAGTACCACTGATGTTAATTGTGATGTCTTGGAAACAAATGTAATTGCGGATGTGCCCTCAATACTGCAAATTGGTTTTATTTAAACTTGATTAAACTGGGATTCACTCACCAGTATTTTCCACTGACAAAATGTTTTTAAAACACGTTTCAGGTAACAAAATGTGAAAGCCAAATAGAAGCCAGCTGGACAGCACTGAAAGCTTGGAAAAGTGGCAATAAAGTTACCTAAAAAGAAATAGATGTTTTTCTTAAATAAAATAGGGTGTACCCGTATGAAATTATATGTACTGAAAACTTGGGTTTTACCCATGTGTTTAATATTATAAAATGTGGTGGTTTACTCTGATAACATATTTCCTAACTACGGTCCTGATGAAAATTTCCGCTGCCAAATTGGATAAATAAACGTGATACCACCGAAACTGGCTCGCGGCTGCCCGTTCTCGGGAACTAGGGATCAGGGGTTGTGACACTTTTTATTACACGTGTTATTTTTCCCTTGATACACATTTTATGTTTTTTTGTACATTTCCTATGTATGAGTCGGGTCACATATAAATACGATATACTTTACATTTTTATCCAGCTACAATGCTATTGAGTTAAATTGGATACGTCAAAATGTGCGTTTTCACATGTTTAACGCATTACATAACGCTTCGACTAATCTATTCGATGTTTGCAATGTACTCGCGCTGCAACGCACGCGGGTTTCCCACCGGCTTTGCCTCCCTGCCCCACGTACTTTCACGATGTTGCAATTTTAGCCCCTTGACTTTGGTATCTACAAAGTTTCATAAAATGACAAATTTAGTCCCTAAACCTTCTACTTTGGATTTCCAAAACCACAACCTCATCTTCAAACTTTGCCAGCACCAACCGTGTACTTTGGTTTTCCACCATCACCCCCTTAGCTGTTACACAGTTACGCCACCAACCCTCTTCTTTTACATTTCCACCAACACCCCTTAGCTCTTACACATTTCCACCACCACCCCTATACTTTTACACTTTGTCTTTTTTAGACTTTTCTTTTTTACCCCTTGCACTGTTACTCCATTTTTACACCCCCCCAAACTTTAAAAAAAAATTGCAATTGTAATTCCTAGCCTACAACTCCTACTTTTGCAAATGCCAATGCATTGTGTTTTTCGAAATGTCTTTGGCATTGTGTTATACGTTTTGTGTCTTCCTTTGTGATTTACACTTTTTTTAATTGTCTTTTACGCCCTGCGTTTTATGAATCGTGTTTTGTCTTACTATATCTTTCCACTCGTTGCGTGCCGCCGCAACGTGCGGCGGGCAAAATCCTAGTACATTACTAAAAAAACATGTATAGATCATTTTGTGAGCTACTAGGAAGAAATAGTATATAAGTATTTAACGTCGTCTCGGTTCAAGTTGAACTAAGAGGCAAGAACCTATAAAAATAACAAGAGAATCTAAAAGATATATGCCTATAAATATATGTTTTTTAATAGTTAATACGTTATTTCATATTGTATGTTTTGTATATATGTAGTCATGTACTATAAGGCATAATATCAAACGGTACTTTTTTTGTAGTAAATTAAAATAATATAGTTGTTGTCCTTGATATTTCAGAGTCATATGCAACAAGTAAAAATAGTTCCTTTAAAATAGAAACTTATATACCATAATCGGAGATTGAAGATTGCAACAATCAACGATTGACACAATTCCAAGTGCAACAGTCGGCGATTGGCGATTAGAAGGGTATTTGGGTTATTATTTTTAGGTTATTATAATGAATTTTTTTAAGTGTTTAAATGGGCCAAAAGGGAGTTGTGTATTTAGGTTAAATGATTAGTTGATTCTGGGTTAATGATAATGGTTATTTACTTATTGGATCCCCTACAGAACATGTGATGACCACTAACTTTATATTTTTCATATATGTTACGCTACTTATGAAAAAAAATAATTAAGCCCTCTTGGCAGGCATGAAGATATAAATGAGACCTAAATTTATAATGAAACAACATATAGGAGCTCATAATTTAAATATTTCCATTTTAAGTTGAAATGTTTGCTTAATTTTCTATCTTTAAAGTCTATTTGTATTGTTATCTTAGTTTTCAATGTTTAAACTGTCTGCAACATTATTTGCAGTAATGAATCAATAATTATAAGTAGAAGTGGGAATATATACGAATATTATTTATTATTGGATCATATTATTATTATTAGACATTTTAACCTCTTTCTAAAACATCATCATCATCAACTCCAACAATGGACAACAATCACCCTCCTCATCCATCGTCCAATCTTTATCATCACCTCCTCCGACCATTGTAATGTCACATCCCTCTTATCTATAACATCCTACCTTAATTATACTATTGGTATTATTATAAATAATTTTAATTTTAATTATTTCAATTGCTTATACTTTTTAATTTATTATATGTATTCAAATTTGTTTCTTAATGAATTTTGATGCTTTCAAAGCGTTTTGTCTTTTACCAACGCGCGACAACCACCCTCGACCATCATCAACCCTTGATCACCCCCCCCCCCCCCAACCATTGTCAACTTCCTCTATCTATATCATACTAGGTTTTGCTCCTACAATTACCACCATCATTGTTATTAGAGTTAAATGACTCTTTAGTCTTTGTGGTTTGGGTCATTTTGACAGTTTAGTCCAAAGGTTTCATTTTTCGTCTGTGAGTCCAAAAAGGTTTTAGCGTTGCCATTTTAGTCCACTGGGTTAACTTCATCCATTATTTCTGTTAACGAGAAGGGCAATTCAGTCATTTTATATGGCCGAATTGTCATTCTAGTTAACAGAATTACATATAAAATTGTCGAATTGCCTTCTTGTTAACAGAAAACATGGATGAAATTAACCCAGTGGACTAAAATGACAACGGTAAAACCTTTTTGGACACACGGACGAAAAACGAAACATTTGGACTAAACTGACAAAAAAGCCCAAACCACGAAGACTAAAATGGCATTTAACTCTTGTTATTATTATTGGAATAGTAAACTTAACATCAAATATTAAGAGTGAGAATACTAAATACACATAAAAATTGTTATAATCATTTATCATAATAACCATATACAATCAATCATTGCCTCGTTTCTCCAAGTTTCTTATTATGTGAAAGTTTTGGAAAATGAAGATGAATTGTGTTGAGATATATGAATGTCATATGCAACTCATGTGCATCGTTGTTGTTGTTATTATTCAAATAGTGAATTTAACTGCCTACATATAGTAAAAGAGTGGAGAACACTAAACAAATACACACAAAAATAATATATTATCATTTATCATAATAATCGTATACAATCGATAATTGCCTCGTTTCTCCAAGTTTCTTATTACGTGAAAGTTTTGAAAAATGGCATTGAATTGTGTTGAAATATATGAATGTCGTATGCAACTCATGATGCCATGAGCATCAGTGTTGTTGTTATTATTATTATTATTCGAATAGTAAACTTAACTATATAGTAAAAGAGTGGAGAATGCTAAATACACATAAAAATAATATATTATCAATTATCATAATAATCGATCATTTCTTTGTTTCTCTAAGTTTCTTATTATGTGAAAGTTTTGAAAAATGGAGATGAATTGTGTTGAGATATATGAATGTCGTATGCAACTCATGTGCATCGTTGTTTTTATTATTCAAATAGTGAATTTAACTGCCTACATATAGTAAAAGAGTGGAGAACACTAAATAAATACACATAAAAATAATATATTATCATTTATCATAATAACCCTATACAATCCATCATTGCCTCGTTTCTCCAAGTTTCTTATTACGTGAAAGTTTTGGAAAATGGCAATGAATTGTGTTGAAATATATGAATGTCGTATGCAACTCATGATGCCATGAGCATCAGTGTTGTTGTTGTTATTATTATTATTATTATTATTATTATTCGAATAGTAAACTTAACTTAATAGTAAAAGAGTGGAGAATACTAAATACACATAAAAATAATATATTATCAATTATCATAATAATCAATCATTTCTTTGTTTCTCTAAGTATCTTATTATGTGAAAGTTTTGGAAAATGGAGATCATTGGGTTGAGATATATGATTGGTATGCAATTCATGTACATTATTTTGCCGTTGGCTTTATAGTCTAGTGACATCTTTGGGGTGAGATCCAGTAGTCCGTCAGTGATTCAAATTTGACGTTAAAAAATGTACATTATTATTATTATTATTATTATTATTATTATTATTATTATTATTACTATAGTAAAGTTGACTACAAATAGTAAAAGAGTGAGAATACTAAATAGTAAATACACATAAAAATATAGAAGTTCCATCATTAAAAATACATACAAATATATATTATTATCAATATATTGTGTTAATAACCAAATACAATCGATCACTTCCTCGCTTCTCCAAGTTTCTTTTAAGTTTTTGAAAGTGGAGATGAATTGTGTTGAGATATATGATTGTCGTATGCAACTCATGTACATTATATATGTGCAGCCCAATTTTCCTTTTATATATTTACGGCATGATATGTACTCAACCTTAGCATCGCATCCCATAGCATATCAAAGCGGAATCCAACCCTGTTAACCATGAAAATCGGAAGTGTAAGAACACCTTTAAATCATAAAATTGTGAAGGGCAAACAAATTGCATTTTAATGCATTATGCCGTTAGCCATTCTTGGTTAAGGTCATCATAAGTTCTCTTCCCTATCGATGACAACTAAAAAGTCAAACTCATGTTTTCCTTTAAAAGAAATAGATTTTACAACAAGGTGAACAAGGTTAACGGACCCTTCCAAAAACACAGATTTTACAATGTTAGAAAATTCATCATGGCCAGTCAACTTTAATAAAGTTATGTTTCCCATTTTTAACCAATTTACATTGTAGTCTCTACTCTCTAATAAAGTTAGTTACACAAAAAAAAAAGTTAATTACACGCTTTTAACCCGTTTAATTTTCTAATAATTTTATTTTTCGTAACAACCTTTGTTCATTAACTAAAAAAGAAATGTGTTGCTGGTTTTTTTTGAACGTTCCGGTGTAGATTTTTTTGAAAACAACATTGTATTCAAAATCGGGTATTTGTTGGTATCGAAGGTTGTAGCGAGTTACGTTACCATTGCAGTACCGTGACACCCATCCTCTTATGAGCGAACAACAACATTGTTTCCAGTACGGTATCGGTGTTCGCTTTTAGGTTTTTCGACAAGCCAAACCGACCACGTTGCATGGGGAAAAAACGACCACACTCCCGCCACGAAGCGTGGGGAAAAACCTAGTTCCTTAAATAAAACAACTACCCAATTAAATAAGCAAATATCACCTTGATTAACCCTGATTCAGTACCACATAAAATCATGTCATTGGCTGTAAGCATGCTTGTTATCTTGCTGCCTGCTGATAACCTTCCAACTTTATGTTGTGTCCCTCTTAACCAAATCTGCTTATTTGTAAATGCATTTAGAGGTAACCTTTGTAACATATATAAGGGATAAAAGGTTTTTAAAAGTTGACATAACATATAAAAGTTACCATAAGTCCATATTTATTTAAAAAAAACAGTAACGGGTAAATCACGAACCTCTACGTTGCTTGATGAACAACTCGTGTTTAAGTATATAAAGTCTTCTACTGCGCTCATCGCGACAACATTTGATCCTTTCTCTAGCACTATAGACACTTGAGCCTTGCTCTGTCTTCGCCAGTCCTGCATTAACGACTTAATTAGTAACATGTTTACGATAAGTTTATAGGGTAAAGTTCTTGTACAAATAATCTTAACATACTAAACATACAAATTGAAGGAAAACTCAAAAAGACAAGGTGGCATTTTTGTAATTATCAATAACTATCAAAGTTACTCTACAAATACCTCTAAAAAAAACTAACCACTCCCCCCCACCCCCAAAAAAAACCTAAACCCCCACCCCCCCCCCCCCCACCCCCCAAAAACCTAAAAAAAACCTACCCCTCCCCCCCACCCCCCAAAAACCTAAAAAAACCTAACCCCCCCCCCCCCACCCCCCAAAAACCTAAAAAAAAAACCTAACCCCCCCCCCCACCCCCAAAAACCTAAAAAAACCCTAACCCCCCCCCCACCCCCACCCCTAAAAACCTAAAAAAAACCTAACCCCCCCCCACCCCCCCCCCAAAGCTAAAATGCTAAAAACTAAACCCCCCAAAAACCTAAAAATCTAAAAAAATAAAAAAAACACACAAATTATTTTATTTTATTTTTTTAACATTTTTTATTAAAAAATCGCTACTTTTAGTAGCAGCAAAAAAAATTTTTTTTTTTTTTTTTGCTAACGAAATGTAGCGATTTTTTAATAAAAAATGTTAAAAAAAATTTTTTTTGTTTTTTTAGGTATTTTTGGTTGTAACTTTGATAGTTGGTGGTAATTACAAAAATGCCACCTTGTCTTTTTGGGTTTTCCTTCAATTTGTATGTTTAGTATGTTAAGATTATTTGTATTTGATCTTTTGCCTAAGTTTATAAACTAAATAATCATATTATCATCAATTAAACCTTAATTCTTGATCCATCTATACATATACTTGCACTATATAACCAGTCTTTGTGAAGACATATCGAACTAATAGGCTTGTTTTGCATTCTCCAACTCTTAGACGGAGCTTTGATTTCTTGTTGTCGGTTGTTTCCAGTAACTAACTCCTATAAAACATAATAATAACTTAATTAGTATTTTAAGTATGACGATTTTCCTGAATTGAAAATAAATATATTAAAAAAAAGACCTGTATGCTTGAGTCCATGCACCCTATGTAAAGTTTCCCTTGGCTAGCCCTTATGCATTTCACATTCTTGTTCTTGAATATATCTTTCGCCTTTCGAGATGAATCAAAAACCTGCATAAAATTACCTAATTACCCACAGAATTTGAAATATTTTTACTCTCGTCTAACAAAAGGTGCCTCGTTTTTTAGTCACTTTATGTATTATTTTTTTAAAATAATCAGAATTACCAGACACTTAGACCACCCGTAGTGGGGGGTTATTTTTCAAAAAAAGCCAAAAAAAACGCCCCCACTCCCATTACATAGGGCGTTTTGGGGGGTTATTTTTGAAAAAAAAATTGTGTTAGCGTTATTATTAAAACGCCAAGAAGAGAGTGTGATGGGTTGACTGATCTTTGACTGGCCAATAAGAAATTAGTTAGCTTTTTTTTTGTTTAATGATTGGAAGGGGCATTATTTGGGCATTATTCCCACTACGTCACTTTTGCAATAACGCCCCATGCTGACTGGGTTGCCATGTGTCGGATAATGCCCCATGGTGGGGGCATTATTTTTCTTAACCACTACACATGGTCTTACCGGCTGCTTTTGAATATCCGATTATTACAACTTCAAACAGTGAAAACACATACAAAACATTATCTTATCCTGGTTATGCGAACTCACATAATCGGCTTCAAAACACGCGTTTGTTTGTTAATTACCTTCAGTTTATGGTTGTGTGTAACTGCAAAAATCATTTCACCACAAGTTTCCAGACTTTGAATGGAGTCTTTGGTTGTTATTACTTCAACACATTCAACTGTCCTTTCAAACATTTGCCATACCTGCAATCGGGAAAACATATAAATAACATATCCATGATTTAACCAATATAGTGCCATTAAATCTTGATTACCCTTATTGTTTTATCAGCAGATCCACTCAAAAGGTAATTTCCCGGTTCCAAAAGCGCAAAACATGTCACCGCCTTCTTGTGCTCCTTAAAATCGGCTATAAGAGTCATTGTCTGCCCCTTGATGTCCCAAACCTATCATAACATTAACATAGTTTAATATTTATGGTTTTATCTCCTTAGCTTTTGTCATGACGACTAATCAAGAAAGAACATTTTGTTGAATATATATATGAAACCTTAATTGACCCGTTTGAGTATCCACTAAAAAGATGTCCCCTATAGTAAATGAGAGAATTCACAGCTCCGCTGCCATTGTACTTTGCCTCCAAAAGTTGCGTGTGTACACAAGATATTCGCTGTTAATCAAATGATCAGTTGAGTTAATTATGAATAATCTACAACTTACTTATTTATATATTAATATTATACCAAATGTCAGATCAGATTATTTGTGGCATGCATACATACATATAGATTCACACACTAAATAACAAATAAGATGTTATGGCCGATTTTCAAAGAATAGCAAGAAAATAACTGGCTAATAAACTGTAACTTGGTTGCTAATCGATAACGGAATGTAAGTTGTATATATATTTTGCCGTTAATTTAAAGTTGGTTGCT
This sequence comes from Helianthus annuus, assembly GCF_002127325.2. Taxonomy (NCBI): domain Eukaryota; kingdom Viridiplantae; phylum Streptophyta; class Magnoliopsida; order Asterales; family Asteraceae; genus Helianthus; species Helianthus annuus. The sequence continues at coordinate 152,012,642 of NC_035445.2, forward strand.
AAAATCAACAGTTTTGTGTGTTTAATAGAGTTAACTCACCCATTTATTGGGCATATAATAATCTGCAACTTTCAACAATTCCTCTGCCATCCATGTTATACTTGAAAGGCGTCGGAGTGACTCTCTTACACCCTCTGAAAGTTGAGTCAGTTTCTGCATGCCTGCATTGCAAAATACATTACCAAATCTACATATAGAATACATAGTTATATGAATTAGAGTAAAATACACCGATGGTCCCTGTGGTTTACCTAAATTTTGGATTTAGTCCCTAGCTTTCCAAAAGTACACAGATGGTCTATGTCGTTTGCACTTTGTAACGCATTTAGTCCCCATCCTTTTCCAAAATTACATGGATGGTCCATGCGGTTTGCACTTTGTAACGCGTTTGGTCCCTAACATAAACATACTAAAACCTTTAGATTTGTTGGTTGGGGACTAGACGCGTCACAAAGTGCAAACCACAGAGACCAACCGTGTATTTTTGAAAAGCTAGGGACCAAATCTAGAATTTTGATAAACCACAGGGACCATCTGTTTACTCTACTCTACAATTTATAATAAAAAATATAGAAGGGTACTAATTACCTCTACCAAAAGTGTAGTTATATATGCACAAACATGCTAAAAGTCTTTCTTCAAGTTCCATTCCCGGATGCACATATTGCTCAATTGCGCTTAACAAAATGTCACAAGCGGAACATCTCAAATCATCGGGACCCTTAACGATTTCACACCCGATCCATGCAATTGTTGTGAGGCAGTCTCTTGAGGTTCTTTTGTTTTTGCTTTTTAATCCCTTTTTTAACGCGTCAAAAACAGGATTCCCGAGTTTTATTATGTGTCGTGCAACCTTCCCGGACCATACTTCTGTCCCATTTTCCTGCATTTTCATAAAGATGCTCATATTACCTATATGTTTCTAAAGTTAATATGCGGTAACTTTGACCATGTTGACTTTTCGTAGCTAGGTGTCTCAAAATAAGTCAATGAAGAAGATTACGTTAAATCAAATATTTTAAAACCTCGATAGCTTTTTCTGGGTTAAAAAATCATTACTCGTCAATTATCATACAATGTACCATTTAGGTAAACTTTGACTTTTGCAGTCAAACAAACTACTTTTCGACTCAAAAGTAATATAGATATAGTGGAGAGTTCAAATAAGAAGAATTTTTTTGTAAGAAGAAAAAAGAAGAATTTTCAACCAATAAGAATGCTTTATTTTACTTCATTTAATATTTGCATTTAATTTTAATATAAGGGTATATGGGTAAACATACATAAATCATTAATTTGTTCTTCCACTTTAATAACTAACTAAATTAAATTTGTAACTCTTTTTCAAAATATATACTTTTTTCTAAATTAAAAAAAAAAACTTAATTTAAAGTGTAGAATAAATTACTAGTTGTGTAAGATATATTATGAGTTGTGTAGGATATATTTCGAGGTGTGTAGGATAAATTTCGATTGTGCAGGATAAAATTATATAATGTGTAGGGTATATGTAGGAAAATTTTGATATGTGTAGGTTTTGTAGATTATATGTAGCATAATTAATGATTAGTTGACTAATTAATTAACAAAAGAAAAATTAATTATATGAGTTATAAATAAAATAGTATTTTACTAATATGCCATTTCTTCTTTTTCTTCTCACATTAAGTTTCTTCTCAAATGAACATTCCCCTATAGATATATTTAAGTATATATAACCACCTCTTATCTTTCTGTAATGTTTCTTAAAGAGCTTTGACACTACTATTAAACAAATTTGAAACACTTGAAAGATCAATATTAAATTTGATGACGAAAAGTAGTAAGTTTGACCACAAAAGTCAAAGTTTACATCTTGAAGTTAAATTGAGGGACTTCTTTATAATATTACCTGGAGTGTATCATCTGACCAATCAATGTTTTTGACAATATTCTTGTGTGACATTGAACTCAAGCCAGCCTTCTTTACCAACCAAGCTATTGTGTATGGTTCTCCGGTCCATGCATACGTTCCTCCAATATTCGATAATATGAATGCTGCCAATTGCTGTAAATCTGAATCTTCTTCACATTTTAGTGACTCTAGAAGGGTCTGAATCGCAACTTCCCGGTTCAGAATCTTATCGACTGATTCTTCCTGAAATTGTTTTTTCACAAAACTGATAACTAATACATATTTCGAAACCAAGAGAAAATCGTATGGACTTTTTGTCGAATTTTTATATTAAATTATCTGACTATGGACTTTTATTGAATTCGTACATATGTCTCTAGAATTTATTTTTGCTTGATTTCATTCTTTATTACATAATACAATAAAAATGGCCTCTTTTCAACCCTTTTTTCGTCGAGCATCTGTAATTTAAATCGTTCAAAAATAAAGTCCAGGAACCAGGGACGAAGTATAGTGGGTGCCCGGGGGGTGCACCCGTCCACCCCAGTGTTTCGGTTAGAAGTGTATAAGTTCCCATTTTTCGTCCAAAAATTTTAAAATTATATAGGATCGTCCCCTCGATTATTTTCCCTAAATTGTATATCCTAAATATTTATAAACTTTGTATATAAATGATGAGTAGTTTGGTAAATATACAGTTTGTTTTATTTGGAACTATTATTATTTGACCCGACTTGAATCGAATAGCCAACCCGACCCGATCCGAAACGTAACGATAGGAAAAAAAATTTGGGTCCCATCACTTTACGCCCCCTCAAAACTTTTGGTCAAGCTCCGCCACTGCCAGGAACTTATGTACGGATTCAATGAAAGTCAATTATTTTAAGTTTAAATTTTAAGTTCAAAATACAATATATAGATAATACCACAAAAAGCTTACCAGAACCTCCAACTGAAGCAACAAACTAGCTGCTAAAAGCTTATATTCTTGTTGTGTTTGTTGGATGGCAAGCAATAAAACACACATAATGTCGATACCACCTTTTTCCCGTAGTTGTTGTAGTAGATTTACCGACGATGATCTGATAAATTTAATTGATTAATTATCATAACAAAAGGTTTGCATTTTGAGAACATATGAATTGTTAGAATGTAATCTAGACTTAGGTTATGTTTATCATGTATTTATTAGAAAAATGGTCACAAGGCAGAAAACAAAAGTCAATAGCCGTTATTTAGCGGTTATGACAGTTTTCTGGTACCCCAAATGAAGGGGTATAATCTGTTTAAATAAGCAGTCGTAATTCGTAAACACCTTCTTAAAAATGCATAAAACCTATCAAAAGAAGGCGATTTTTTTTTTTGCATCACAGCATGTGCTTTTATATCATTCCACACGAAAAAGGGCAATTACAAAGCAATGGCAGGTAGTCGGGCAACAAGTTGCGCCGCCACCCCCTTTTGAAGGCGATATTCAATTAGTTAAGAACGTACCGCGGCATTCTTAGTAGTTCATGGTAGAATTCAAGTCCTACAACTATGGCATCCTTGTGGTTGCTTAATATGAGAGAAATGAATGGAGAAACGGGTGTAAGCTGCGAAATATGGTATCTACATTGTCCATCAAATCGCATACACTTCACAAGAATCGCAGCCAAAGACGCACCTTCATCTAAATTACCATTTCTCGGAACATTAACAAGACATGAAATCACTTTCGGTGAAGTAATCGCCGCCAAATGAGTGGCGTTCGTAGAGTTATCAAAAGCAGTCACCAACGCTTGAATAATCATTAGTGACGCCGAATGAGGTGTCACAAAAAGTGACTTTACGTTACTCGTGAAACAGCTCGAAGAACAAATGATCTTAACTAACGTCGGCATGAGTTCAAGATTCTTGATCTCGTTTGGCGACGGGTTTATTAAATAAATCAATACCACTGCTTCGTAAACGTCTCTTTTCAAAGCGTTTGCGAGATCATGAAGTTTTAACCCTTTTTTCTTTATGTCATCGATCACTAACCGATTCGATGAAATAATACTTGAAAGTATGGAAACTGATGCTCTTGTCACCCCTTGTTCCTTTGAAGTTGATAACGCCATTAGTAACTGATCTAATATTACGTCTTTTAGTAACGAGTATTTCAACCCCGGTTTGTTTGCTAACATTTCGTAAACAGCTGTAATTTCAGCCGTCGTCGAATCATCATCATCGTCATTGTTGTTGTCATCATCGAAATCATCGTTAATAAAAGGTTGTCCCAGTTTTTCGGAGAAACATAGTTTTGAAATTACTTTCTGAACAATCTCAGCTTGTTCAACCCTGTAACTATTTTCGCCGCTAAATATAAATTCGTCTCTCGTGTTTGATTTTTCTTGGGTGTGTTTCCATTGGGAGATTTGAAAGTTTTCCCATGTTGGTTTTTCGTCGTCGTCTTCTAAACAGTTCCAAAATTCTGATGATTTCGACGTTGTGATTGTTGTTTCCAGTTGCTGTTCTGCAGCTATATGTAAGGTTCTTAATGATCTATCGAATTCATCTGCGTATTCCTGATTTTAATTAACAGCAGTTAGAAACCACAGTAATATATCAAGACTTATGAACTTTGTCAAACGCGTCAACCAGTAAAAAAAACATAGCTTAAAAAAGGAAATAGATCAAATGGGTTGAACCTGTGAAACTAGTAACTACTGATACAAAGTGTATTTAAATGTGTAAATTTTCCTAAATATTTTTTTAACAAACTAGAAATAATATAGTTTTGGTCCACCTCTAATTCTGTTAAATATGTAGACAAAGGGCAAAATACACATAATAGAAATGAAATTACATCATTCCTGTTTATAGCAAACAACTTTAAACCGGTCCCAAAATGGAATCCAACTTATAGTTAAGTATTTCGCTTTAGTAATAAAACTCATTCTAACTGATTTATGTGTAGATTGTCGATGTACGTATTGGTGGATGTCAAAGATGCAAGATATGCAGAAGTGCTTATATGAAAAAACAATTTATCAACCAAAATGGTGTGGGTTCGAGTCTCACAAAGTGGACAATACGTGAATTTTAGGGTATGTATGCAGTTAAAATGAATTTTATTTAGAATTATATTGAAAAATAAGGGCAGGCGGGGTGGTGCGTGATACCACCCCATCACTCGTTAATCTATCAATCTACACCGCCGCCGCCCCTTTCTATCACTCGTGAATCTATCATTCGTTGAGTGTATAACGCGTTGCAAATCAAAAAATGGAACGTGTGTCTTGTACATTGTGCATTAATATTTGTACATTGGAATCCCTATCACTAGTGATAGCACCCCCACTACATTTCTATCACTAGTGATAGAATATTAGGTGCTGACATGGCATGATTTGATTGGGTGCTCCCATCACTAGAATCTATCACTAGTGAACCACCCCTCCTCCCCTAAGTATTCCAGTCACACTGGATTCCATGTGACATGTTCATATACACAAAAATACAAATTAGTTGTCATATCATCAGTTTAAAAAAAAAAAAATCAAAAAAATGGCTACAATATGTATAAAATACTAGTTTCTTTTTGACCTCAAAATTTAAGTTGATTGCTAGCTTGAAACATAAGAAAAATGTGAAGCTGATTGAGAAATACCTCAAAATCATCATCACCAAAACCACTGGTGCCTGAATATATAGATTCAGCCTCTGACTGATCTTCCATGAGAAGATCTTGAAGACGTTTGAGACTCGAGTTTTCGAAAACTCTCTTTGAAACAGAACTTTCTACAATTGCAGCATTTGTTTTTTGTTGAAGATCAATAGGATGCACCTTTACATACTACATCAAAATATACATGTTAATATTTTTATCATAGTAAGTTGTGTTATCTTTGTAAGCTTGAAGATTAAAAAAATAATAATAATCAAAGACTGGTATATGTACTCACATTTTGATGATTATGCTGATACAAATTTGAGGATGAAGTACTGCAGGCCTTTGTGTTTCTGCAAGAAACTAGCAAAACTATGATGAGATATCATCATTACTTATTCTATAAATGCTGTCATAAGCAACCAAAATTGGTAAAATGTTGTTCAAACAAGAAACCTTGAATTTTTGGAACAAACATAATACTTTTGAGAATGACATTTGAAATGACTTTTCCCAAATTTAGTGCCAAAGTTGTGCAAATTCTCTATACTTTCTGTTAGATTTAACATTCTTGAGAAAAGTTTGTGGAATTAGGGGTGAGCTCGAGCTCGTTTAATATATGAAAGCTCGAGTTCGAGCTCGGCTCGATTCGAGCTTTATTTCTAAAGCTCAAGCTCGGCTCGAAGGTAATTTTTCAAGCTCGAGCTTGGCTCAGGCTCGACTTGTTTAGTATTTATTAATTAATTTATATTAATTATAAATTTTATTATACATATAATTTAGTTATTTTTTTATATTTATATAAATGGTAATTATTATTATATAAATATATGTTTAATATATTAATAAAAAATATATAAACAGAAAGTTCGTTTAGGCTCGCGAGCCGGCTCGAGCTCGATAAGCAAAACTCGGGCTCTGGCTCATTTACTAAATGGGCTTGTTTTTAGGCTCGGGCTCAAGCTCGTTTAAGCTCGGCTCGTTCGAGCTTTTTTTCGAGCCGAGCTCGAGTAGCTGGCTCGTTTGCACCCCTAATACTAATTATGAAGCCTAAATTGGTATGTTTAACCAATGATATTCAAACGCCTTGTTTGATTTATTATTTTTTCTAACGTCGAAACTCTATATAAAAATATAGAAACGGGCCAACAAGAAACTGAAGCCTGGGAATTACTAAATTACATCTCTAACATTAAATTCTTTCCACCTAACCCGGGAATTACTTCAACCCTTGTTTGATTAATTGTTTTACTTGGAACAGTACACATGAATTTTAATGTCGCATAATTAATAATTTATAGGTTTGTTTTTTTGCTTTGTTGATATTTTTTTAACAATTTTTTTACAACTAATACCATCTAAGACCCACTCATTTATATTGACATAGGTTTTTGCATTGTTGACTGTTGAGATATGTCCAAAACAAAGCCACGATAAATGTGATATATGCTTAAAGTATTAAATTAAATTAAATTAAATTAAATTCAATATAATAGTTAACAAATAAATAGAACTTGTCTTAGCTGGATTAAAAAAAACCATTAAGCGGTTTATATATATATATATTTAAAAAAACATTCTTTTACTTATTTATTTGGTTTTTTAAGTGGTAGCTAAATACTTATAAGCATTTAGATGTAAAAGTGTTTATTTTTTGAATTTTATTGTAGTGTTAGGTAAGTTATTTTTAATAAAAAAACAAAATAAAAGTTTGAGGTTATTTATTTTTTCTTTATTGATAAATATTTTTTTTAGAATAATAGGCTAAACTAAAAGAAATCAAACAAAAATCACACTTACCTCATCTCATGAGATTTATGCTTCATCAACAAAGGAGACCCTCCATACCCAACAACCTGATAATACATCAACCACGCCTTAAACCTTATCGCACCCTCTCTCACACCCTCAAACCCATCCCTATCCTCATCCCAATCCCCATCCCCAATATCCAATCCCAACTCCCCAATACACTCCTCAACCACCACCCTATACATCTCCGGCGCCACCTCCGCCCTAACCAGCCACGGCGCCACCACCATCGCTTGCAAAACATTCACCGCCACTTGCATCGCATCCCCCTGGACCATTCTCAACAAACCTATATAAAAATACAACAATCAAACACGATAAATCCCTCAAATAACAAAGCTACTAGAAGAGTCTCTGAAAGTCTGATGTAGGCAAACCTTATCTCTATCCTAAGGATAGAGAGTAGGGATGAGCATTTTGGTATTAGTATCGAAAAACACCAGTACCAACTATTTAGCGTTTTCGGGATCAGTACTTTCAATTCGGTATGGTACCGGTATTTTACCTTCAAATACCGTAATGTACCGAGCATTTTCGGTACCGGTACCCACATTTGACAAATTTCATGATCGGTATTTTTGCCTTTTTGGTACCAGTACAAATACCGATACTAATACTAATACTAATACTAGATTACTAGGTTTCCCTAATAGAAAGGTTGCTTCCACATAGACCCTCAGCTCCAAAACTCACAGGCTTACAGCTGAGATAAATATATAAAACAAACCTAGATAAAAATATGAGTAACAAATCAAATAACCGTTGGATATTCCAACGGTTACTCCGTTCTCGCTCAATGACGCTGGCGCCTGGAGCATATGCTCAGCTGCTTCAACATGCTTAGGATTTGCCGAGTCGATTGCGTGTTCAGCTTTCATTATTCCATAAACAAAATTCGATAAAACAGTTTGTTCGGAGAAGTCGAACGAATTGTTGGTATGAATATTGGTTATCTTTGACGTGCATTTTGTTTGTAGAAGTTTGCGTGTTTTGTGGTCGGATATTAGCGAGTTTATGTGGTGGGTTATTGAAGTTATGAGGTGGATTAAAAGGTGAGGGTGTATGGATTTGTGGTTATGGGGGTGGTTTGATGAAGAGGATGTGGAGGAAGAGGATGAGGTGGAAGCCATTGATGTGGTCAAAAATGAAGATGAAGATGATGAAGAAGATGAAGATGATGAAGAAGATGGAGGAGGAACATGTGTTGAGTATGTGAAATTACAAAAGTTTTATTGGTCCCCCTGTTGTTTATACAGAGGATATGATAATGACAAATTCAGATATGAGTATGTATGTAATGTATGACAGATTTATGCCAAATTCCCGCACAGTTTTTGTTAAATTAATATGACTTTTTAAGGAATAATTTTATAATTAAAAATTAAAATCATAATAATAAATATACAAACTGGCTAGAAAAATACAAAGAACAAGCAATTACATAATCAAGAAAAGGGTTTTTTTCAGTGTTGTAAAAATCGCGACTAGGCGGCGATTAATCACTAGTCGGCTAGTAACTGAGTAATTTTTCGTTAATTAGTCCATTAATTTATAGTCAGACCTTGTCGGGCCTAGTGGAATCTAATCAGGCCTAGTTGGCCAGCCAAAAATCGGTGATTCTAGACATATTCCGACCAAAAACCTGTATATTCTGGCCAAAACCTCTAAATTCCGGCCAGTTTCTAACCAAACCGTATGAATTCCAACAATTAATCTTGTATACTTAAAAAAATGAGTTGAGTAAGAGTTAAAACCTAGCTACTTAAAATATTTACCTATAAAAATGTGTATATGTATACATAAAACTGAAAATAACATATAAAAACCCGATCCGATTAATCCCGAGTAGTCGCTAGTCCCCACCTCACCGGCTGATTAGCGACTAGCGAGTTCTCCAACCTTAGTTTTTTTTAACTAACCAACATAATTAACACTTTCTTTCCTCGTTTGATCGTTCCTAAGAACACAATTGTTTTGATATTTTTGTAACATCTACCATAATATCTAAAGATAGTGTCAACCAGCACTTTCTTTGGGGCGGACATTGAAACTGAGTCCAACCATATGTGTGACTCACACGGGACCTTTGAAATCGGTAGCTCCAAACCATTGAGCTAAGGCATACGAAATGTGAACCGCTGCTTGGCACTCCCCAAACAAAAGATCGGTTGTTTCTAAATAGTTCCCACAAATTGGACATAACAAAAAGGGAATGCCTATATATTTGTTAAAGTCCAAAACGTAGGAATCCGATCACAAAGCAACACCCAAACAAAAATATTCACTTTCCTAGGCACGAAGTGATTCCATCTTATTTAAAAAAAAGGAGCTATATGAGAGGGTAAGGTTGTCTACATGAGACATTTAATATTCGTATTCTTCGAATTATTGTACAAGGGTTGAGGGTATACGAAGCGTAAGAATCGATATAGATGAAATGAACGAATATGAAATTACAGTCTTTAGATTTTGTTTTTGTTATTACTATATATTAATATTAATATATTAATATATTATAATAATATATTAATATAATAATAATAATTATTATTATAATAATAATTCTTTTCTTTATTTTTAACTTTAATTTAATAATTTATTTATTATCACATGTTGGGATAAGCTTGTTAAATATGAAATATGATATCAAACAAGTTTTCAAATGTGTATATGAAATTTCTCCTTCTTTTAGTTGTAACCATAGCTAAGAACATAAACTGACATAAGAAACTTTTGATTATGTACACATTTTTATTAAGTAAATAAGAGAATCACATTATCAATAATCTAGTTTTAAATTGATTATCTAAGAATTGATTATCTGATTCTACAATAATAAATTTACAAGAACCTTTTTTTTACATTTAAAATTAAGATTTCATTCCAAACATCAGGGCAAATTACATAAGAATAACAGGTAGACGAGCAAAAAGGTGCGCCGCCATCCCCTTCTAAATAGTAATTTGTTTTTACCTAAACACTCAAAAGTGTCTGATTCTCGCATAAGAACAGTATAACGTTTGTTTTTTAAGATAATTTTATAAACTATAACTAATATTATCCACTTAAATAAAATAACATAAGCCTATAGGTTTATTACTCTAAAGTTTAGAGTGGACTTCATGTTACAAGAAAAGTTACGGCGCATGTGTTGTTTTGTTATGTAAAGATCCACACTGGATTTGCACTTAAGACTTTATTAGTATTATTAATCACTACTAAATGGAAAAATGATAATGTACTTCTATTGCAGACGAATTTTTATATTAAAGACACCCCACTTCTCTCATATTTTTTATATTAAAGTCGAATTTCTTTTAACTGAAAATATAAAATAGATAAATCCAAATAATAAAATCAATAAGATAAGTTTATGCAGTAAAAAAAACTATACAAAGAAATTTACGTTTAAATTATGATTTATATGTTTTTTTTTTTTTTTTACAAATAATATGTTATAATCGTATTAATTTTCTTGTATTCTTTTATAGATAACTAGGTTAGAACCCCGTGTAATACACGGGTTGAATAAATGTAATTTTATATATCAAATAATAAAAAAAAATATATCTTTAAAAACCTCGTTTCTTACCCGGGTTGAATAAATGTAATTTTATATACCAAATAATAAAACAATATATCTTTTAAAACCTCGTTTATTACATGGGTTGAATAGAAGTAATTTTATATATTGAATAATAAAAGAAAGTTATATCTTAAAGAACCCCGTGTATTGTACGAGTTGAGTAAATTTAATTTTATATATTAAATAATGAAAAAGTTACATTTTTAAGAAGCTCATGTATTGTATGGGTTGAGCACATGTAATTTTATATATCAATCAATAAAAAGTTATATTTTGTTATATCTTTATAAACCCTGTGTATTATACAGATTGAATAAATCTAATTTTATATACCACATAATAGAAAAAGTTATATTTTTTTAAAAACCCTGTGTATTACACGAGTTGCATAAATGCATTTTTGTATATTAAATAATAAAAATATTATATCTTTAAAAACCTCTTTTATTGAATGAATCTAAAAAAAAAAGTTATATCTTTAAAAAAACGAACGAATATACTCGATATATGATGGATGGGTGATTGCGGTGATGATTCTTATAAATGCCACCTAAACATATTACAAATAATATGTTATAATCGTATTAATCTTCTTGCATTCTTTTATAGATAATATATCACTTACCAGTCATCTCCTTTAGAAGTGATCAAGTGAACATGTTTGTCGTTTTAGAGTATGTGTTTTGGTTTGTATGTGAGGTACTTGTAAGATTAAATATTTTATTTATATATTTAATCTAGTAGCCATCATTATCATTTATATAATATGGATCAAAATATATTAAAACCTATAATAAATTAGTTGGTAATTGTTGATGGGCCAGATTACCCTAATTAACTAATTGGGTTTCCCCTTGGGTGTATATAAGGAGATTACTAGAGAGGGATTAGGGTTAGACTCTCATAACATCATACACAATATCGCCCCCTCTCTCTCTCCATTACTACGAGTTCTTCAACCCTAAAGAACTCGGTACTACCATCAAGAAGGTACATCCTAAAGGGGAACCAGACCAATCTGACGAACATGACGTCTACTTCCCTCTCTGGTGTGGTGACTGCTAATCAGGTACACACCTCTTATTTTATTGTTTATGATTGAATTTACATCATTAGGGTTTATGTTTTACCCATGATCTTATGATATAATCAACATGTGGTATCAGAGCAATGTTGATTACATCAATTCAATCAAGAAACTCAATGTTTTAGGATTTAAAATGTTAAGATTGATTTTCTTCTCCTGTTTTACGTTTTTTTTTTTATGATCTTATGATCTTCAAAATTATACATGTAATGATGGTGGTCGAATTGCTTGTGTAATCAGTGGTTCACGTTATCTATTTCACCACATATTCCATTATACTTTATTTTACTTTTGCTTTGAAATCATTATTCCTACAGTGAATTGTTTATGAGATTTCATCTCATGAAATCATTATTTAAAGTTAAATGGATATTGGTTTCATTAATTGAAAGCTTCGTAATTTTATTACGAATTGTTTAAGTTAGTCATATGAATGGCTATGATGATATTACATAACTTTGTGATAAAATTAAGTTAGATTATAATTCCTAAAATTGTGTAACTTTATCTCCAAGTTTCGAATAAAATATAATTTTAATTATAATCGAATAATTAACTTGGATAGATACACATAAGATATTTTGAAATTATAATCAAATCCATTAAAATTAGTTGATTCAACCTTATCACAAAACAGCTGTTAACGAGGTTGCTACTCGCAACCATGAGGTTGCTACTCGCAACCATGAGGTTGCTACTCGAAACCATGAGGTTGCGACTCGCAACCATAACGTGATTGATCGAAACCATGAGGTTGCGACTCGCAACCATAACGTGATTAGTCGAGACTAAGGTTGCGACTCGAAACCATAACAGCATAACTCGAGACTAAGGTTGCGACTCGAAACCATAACAGCATAACTCGAGACTAAGGTTGCGACTCGAAACCATAACAGCATAACTCGAGACTAAGGTTGCGACTCGAAACCATAACAGCACGACTCGAGACCATGACTCAAAATCTCAAAACTTAGGCTGTTTAATGTGAACTAAGACTTAGCTAATTAATAATTGGTTTTGTAAATACTTAGTTAATTAATAAGGATCAAATAATGTTTTACAAAACCAAAATAGCTTAACTTGAATGAGCTTTTGATGTATTAATTCTGGCCAAAGCTGATTTACTACATCTATTTATTGTTCAAGTCTTATAAAAGCTATGTTAAGTATGCATTACAAACGTGAAATGTCTTAATTCTGGCCAAAGCTGATTTAATTCATTTATGTTTAGCATGCTTGACAAGTGCATAACTAAAGTGATTGTCTCATTTCTGGCCAAAGCTGATTTGTCACGATTACTTTGCACACATACTTAAATGATTACACTTCTGGCCAAAGCTGATTTGTCTTTGTTTAAGTAGGATTTTACTAAGTCTATTATTTTGATGTTAGTAATAGACATATCACAATCTCTTCACATAATGATCCTTATATTAATGATCCTTACTTAATTTTATGATCATTTCGTCTGCCTTATTTTAAGTACCCATAATTTTACTCACTATAATTTACTTCTACCTATATCTCATCCACTCTAATTCCTAAACCCAAAATGTTTGCTTTATTTAAAATTTCTATTGGAATTAGCTCTTAAATTAAATCCTTGATTATTTCTTAAGACACGATAATCCTATTGCTCTCTTCTGATAAAGATTATAAAGAAGAAAATTAGAGCATGATGATCAGGACAAATCGAACATGATGTCTCTTATGATAATCAAGAACTCTCTAACATAATGCTATCACTAAAGTTATTTCAGATTAAGATTTTCCTAAGGCTAATCTCTTATATATGGAATAATCACTAGAACTCCTAAGATGCATGCCTTCTTTTTTAAAATTCTAAATTATAAAGTTAAGTGGTATATGTGAATACATTATAATGTACAATATCATGACCCATATAGTTAAGGGCTTACGCATGAAAATAAGTACATTTTTCCAGTACATTACATACTAAGATTTTCACTTGTACAATTTGATGCCTTATAAATCAACTATAACACTCAAAAGTACCAAAGTATAATGAGTGTGTTGATAAGCAACATATGTACAAAGAAATAAATGTTTGAAACTGGAAAATAAGATGTTATTCACCTTACAACCACTAAAACTTTAAAAGAGGATTGTATTAAGGTCCATTGACAAAATACAAGTACAAAATCCCAACTCTAAGTTTCTTCAAAGGAAAATCTCACTGCATAATTATGTCATTAGACTAAACATAAGCAACGAGACTATCCATTATTCTAAAGAACAGTTGGATGAATTAATTAGATAGTCACTTATTAAAGATATTTAAGTCTACTAATTATAATATTCCTATTAACACATGATTACTTCACTCTAGTTTTAAACGTTTCCTTACCAGAAGTTAACAAATAACTAACATGAGAGTTAGTGACATGATTAAATGTTAAGGCTATAAAAACAATAATAAGCAGTCTTCTAACAACGTTTTTCGATACCGTACATATATTCTGAGTATTAATCAGAATATAGTATCATAATTAAGCAATGTTATGAAGGTTGTGAGGTTTGCATAGTCAACATAAAGTCACACTTATCTTAAACTCTCATCTTATTTGTTCTAAATATCTGGATTGAAACATTATTAAGATAAAACTAGATGATACCTTACACTTTCACAACTTTTGTCATCATGCAAATGAGAATTTGACAAAAGGAAAATGAGACTTATAAATTTCATCCATTAGAACCAAAATTCATGAGAAATCATAACATGGTTAATGAGGATGATTTTTCCATCTAATCTCATTTTAAGTGTTTTTAAATCATGACGTTATAGCCCTAAATATCACTTGGCTCAAGGAATAAGTATGGGTCCATCATAAGTTATTCATTGACATTCGTGGAACTTATTCCAAATGGAACATTCAGACATAATTCATTTATCATTTAAAGACTATCTACTTGTATCTAAATTTGTCGTATATGGCCCACAGTTTTTAAAAGAAATCTATTCATATATGTACTTAATAAGATTTCTATTAAATATGTCCCTAAAGTTTCTCATGATATCTGGACATTAAAGGAATCAAATAAAGTCTAACGTATATGTGATAGGTTCCCACGTTGCGTAGCTCATTGAAACTTCTCTTGTAGCATTATAGAGATATTAAAGATCAGTGGGAGCATTAAGTGCCTTAATAATAACTAGCAATAGTTACAAGAGGTGAGGGAGTGAAAATTTTACATTACATAAATTTACACCTCTTGTACAAGACACTGCTCCATCTTGACACTGTTCTATCATAACTTGTCTCCTTAAAATCTAATACTACTCTTACAAAAGTTTCATTGTGGGCACACTTAGATTTCTTACCTAAACTAACATAATCCTCAACAAGAGAAACTACAATGACTAACGTCATTAATATGTTCATTAATATGTTTTCTCTATTAGAATTTGTTTGGTCGTTAAATATTGACCCTAAGCATGCTGAGTTCCTAAAGATTTCTAAGGTCAGTGGGAGTAGTCAAATTCCTTATCATGACTTGCAAGGAATACAAGAGGTGGGGGGAAGAGTGTCATTAAATTTTACTCTGAATTTAACTCCGATTACACCTCTTGTACACCATACTGCACCAACTCTTACAAACTTAGAATCCTGAAAATGATAGCAACCTAACCAAGAGCTAATCCATAAAACTGAAACTTCTAACAAACCCAACAATCAACTCAGGAGGTCATCTAGGTTTAAAAAAAAAAAAAAAAACCTACTAACTTTGATGATTACATAACCTCCCTAATTTGGAGTTGAAATGGATTTTGGAAAAGTTTACTGATCTTATCTCTTCTAATTAAGCCATTAGTGTCAATCAATCTTCTGAATAGAATAAAACAGTTTTCTAGTAAAACTGATTTTATGTGTTCGCATAACGTTTGGGATTTGATTGAATTACCTTAGAGTGTTCATAACTAAACCAAATCCTTATATAAACGTTAAGACACAAAGAAGCATGATTGATTGTCAAAGGTTATACTTAGGAAGAGATAAATTATCAAAGATTTCCCTAACAATGGCTGACACATTTACATGTTCATTAGATAACAACCTAAAGTTTCAAACTGAAGGTTAAAGAACGCTTCATTGTAAGCCAATAATATCCATGTATGGGTTAATGCAAACATCATAATGTGATCTTAACGTAATTATTTTCATCAAGAATCAAGTGGATTAATGAACCTACCTCAAAATGAGTGGGAGCAACTAAATTAAACTTGTCTATATAGATGATATTCTTTTGACAGGTATATGTTACATAAGTCAAAGCATTGTTAACACAAACTTTGATATAATAGATCTCAGAGATATCTCTTACATAATAGATATCATAACATGTTGAGATAGACCAAATGGGACATTACTTCCGTTCCATAAGTTTAACATTAAATTGGTCCTTACATATGTAACAAACAATACTGCTCTCCTTTAGAGGATAATAGGATAAATGAGATTATTTCTTACGCTTCACTAATTAGAAGCCTTACGTAAGTTTAAGTCTATACTCGTTTAGATATTACTCATATTGCAACACACTAGATATGTCTAGATTAATGTGAAGCATTTAATTGAGTATTACAATATCTTTAAAAGAAACGAGAGACTATAATTTAAAGAAGAAGTGAGAATTAAAACCGGTTTATTACTCTAACTTTGTAATATTCAAAGATGACAAAATGTAATTTCGGGTATATCTTTATGTCAGCAGACAAAACCTATCTTATGGAGGAGTCATAATAAACTGATAATAACAACCTAAGATATGACGATATAATATATTGTTGATCACAAAGCAATAGTCACTAAATGTTGTTGGAAATTTATCAGTGGACTCATAAGTTTATTAACTCCATATAATTAATATATTGAAGACTTATTGTGATAAAGTCAGCTACCATGTCTCCTTGAACAGTAACAGTTCGAGAGGTGCTGCATTAAATTTCGATACACAATTAATTATTCGTTTATGAACGAATTGAGGAAACTAAATCTTTGTATCGAATGCATTCATGATATGCTTAAGGATCCTATAACTAAAAGTCTATCACCCATAACTATTATGTAAGCGCTTATAATAATCACGGGTTTATTGATGACTATGTACAACTGCATATCGTACTATGAATGATTAACTTTTAATATTCCTCATCAGTTTGATTTTGTATGTCTCTTACATATGTTCTGCCGGTGTAATGACATATAGACAACTATAAATACAAATCAAACGCTAAAGGGCTTGTTTGTATTTTGATCATAACTATTAGGTTTTAAATTAAGGCTATAGTATGACTAATGGGGGTCCTGAGTCGCATAATGATTCAACGGCTGTATTTCTCTGCTATAGTACTTGTTTAAGGCTAAAATGAGTATTAACTTCTGATCAGACTAATCTAATACTCATGATAAATGATTATTCGGCTAAGTGGGAGAATGTAAGATTAAATATTTTATTTATATATTTAATCTAGTAGCCATCATTATCATTTATATAATATGGATCAAAATATATTAAAACCTATAATAAATTAGTTGGTAATTGTTGATGGGCCAGATTACCCTAATTAACTAATTGGGTTTCCCCTTGGGTGTATATAAGGAGATTACTAGAGAGGGATTAGGGTTAGACTCTCATAACATCATACACAATATCGCCCCCTCTCTCTCTCCATTACTACGAGTTCTTCAACCCTAAAGAACTCGGTACTACCATCAAGAAGGTACATCCTAAAGGGGAACCAGACCAATCTGACGAACATGACGTCTACTTCCCTCTCTGGTGTGGTGACTGCTAATCAGGTACACACCTCTTATTTTATTGTTTATGATTGAATTTACATCATTAGGGTTTATGTTTTACCCATGATCTTATGATATAATCAACAGTACTAAAACCAGCCACGTTGGACAGTAAATATTGATCAATCGGATTAAGATAACTTGCATTTAATTTTTTATTTTATGTTTTATTTTACTCCGTCACATTTCATAATTCACATTACCAGTGCCTTACCAGTTTAGGTTATGTGTTACTGTTTCATAAGTTTTCACCGCCATATCATATAGTAATTATCACATCAACATGAGTCTCTCGCTCACTTGTTTTAACTAGACTGTGTAATGGTTTCCATTTTTCTTAATTTTAGGTCCATTGTTGCAAAAGTCGCTAGACGCTTCTTAGTCGGATTTGAGAGTACTCGGGAAGTACCCAGCTTAAGCGGAGAGTATGTGGCCTATATGAAGAGTAGTCGGGCATTGGCAGCCTACCTTGTAGCGACTAGCGAGTACTCGGGAATACTCTGTCTTTGAGACCTTGTTTTACCACCATGACTTTTCACTATCCAACACCTCATCGAACTCTACGATCTTGGATTTTAGGTTTTTCCTTTTGGATTTTTAGCTAGTAGATTGTAAAAAAATCAGATCATTGTGTCTTTATATTTGGCATTGTGTCTTTTTTGCGATTTATGGTGTTTTTTCCTCGGCATTATGTATTTGTGTTTTATTTTGCTCGACATATGTCTTTGTACCATACTACCCTTCCAATGTATAATAACTCGACTCATATATAAGATGGTACATATTGCATAACCAATTTTTGTACTTAATGTTTTAAAAGTGATAACGGTTATGTAACCAATTTATCACGTCAATTTCGTCTCCATCATATATATTGAACACATGTATCTATATCTATGTAAAAAGGTAAAGAAGCCTTTACGAAGACAAAGAGCAAGACACAATGAATATTTTGTTTGATTCTCCCAAGGTAAAACTTACGGAAAAATATGCTCCCTCAGTCCTCAAGAATGTTGACTTGTCAGACTATTATCATATAGGAGAAAAAAAAAAGTCATTTTTATTATTATTGGGCCCCATGTTATAAAAAAAAAATCATTTTTATTTTTTAGTTATTGGACCCCATGATTATATATAGGTTGGATACAAACTGGCGATAAATTTTGGCTGGTTTGATTTTAGGACCTTAGAATATCGACAAGACAACACCCGTGAGGATTTCCATAGGCTGATGATTTCTCTCTCTTGCAACGCGTTGCGTTTATGGGTTCGATTCTCACAAAGGGGGTTTCTTTCCTATTTTTATTCGATTTCCTTCTGAATTGATTGTATTAGCATTATAGTCTAATGGAGATCGATATAATCGGGCGATTCTACTGGTGATACAATGATACTCCACTGGTCTATATAATGATCCAGATTTAACGTTAAAAAAACATGTACAAGTATGAAAACGGAAGCTATTTAAGGAAAAAGAATATGTTCCTTTTAGTTTGGGAATCCCAAATTCCAAATATTTATTTAAAATATGATACGTGAACATCAGATAACTACATATACCATGTATCACGTTAAATTTCTTGGAATTTGGAAATGAAATCAGACACTTTCTTTATTGTTCATCTAACTACTAAAACATCCAAATTTTAGTCCATCATATTTCTTTTGTTTATCATTAATGTAATTTAAATTACCAACTAATAATTAGACAGATTTGTCTGATATGTCATGTGTGCTATAAAGATTTAAATGAATTCAAACTTTTTGGTCATATTATATATATTAAATATTGAGTCTTATTTTTACATTTATTAATTGATTTTGCAATATAAAATGAGAATTTGAAAATAAAACTTATCACTAGATAGATCTTAATTAGATAGTACGGAGTAATATGTTTATATTTTTCTATTTCTTTTAAAATCACGTTCTTTGACCAAAACAAAATAAGAAAATTTAATCACTAAACATCTTTCTAATAATCATAGTAACTTTCCCTTAAGATCATTCATAAATAGGCATCATAATCATAGTAAATTTCCGTTAATATCATTCAAAAATAGGCATCATATGGGTATGAAGGAGTTTAATAACGCCCTCAAAACTGCCCTCAATGTGTTATAGAGTAATGAAGAGGGATGAGCGTTTCTAGTATAGCGCCAAATGAGGAGAGAAAAATTGGAAAATAATGATTAAAAGGGCGTTAACCATAACACATTTTTTAAAAGTATGTTATAATACTGATGTGGCGAAAAATGCCTCTTATGGAGCATTAACCATTAAAGATGGTCTAAATTTGTATAATTAATTGTGAGTTGTATTAAGATGTTGTGTGGAATGAGGTTACAAGGGAACTCATATTTACTAAATATTACCTCTAATATATATATATAATGAACCTCTAATCATCCATAGTTACTTTTTTGTCTAGTATTCCCCCGCAAGCTAAGGTCGTGAACAACTTATAGCTTAGATCGTAAAAATGTGAATCTATGAGTAGGTAGAGACTTTGTAAAGATGTCTGCAGTCTGATCTTCTGTAGATATGAAATGTACCTTCAATTTTCCTTGTGCAATCTTTTCCCAAACAAAATGAAAGTTAATTTCAACATGCTTTGTTCTAGCATGGAATACATGATTCTTGGATATATATATATATATATATATATATATATATATATATATATGTGTGTGTGTGTGTGTGTGTGTGTGTGTGTGTAGCACCAAGATTATCACACCAGATGGTTAGAGTAGAAGTTGTGTGTGTTCCAAGTTCTTTTAGTCGGGCTTCTAGCTAAGTAGTTCAGCTACAGCGTCAGCTAAAGCTTTGGATTTAGACTTTGTAGATGATCGAGAAACTGTTTTCTAGTTTTCATGCGATCCAGTAGATGAGATTAGAGCCCATGTATATGGTGAATTCCCCCATGCATCGACGATCATCTGGACAACCAGCCAAGTCAGCATTCGAGAAGGCTAGTAGTGGGGAGCCCTGCCAGTGAGCATCAATAAAGCCTTGCAGATGATAACTAGAGCCATGGCGAAAGAGCAGGCCATGATGAGGTATGCCTTTGAGATATCGAAGAATGTGTTTGGCAACCGACCAATGGTTCTCGGTAGGAGCATGTATCTACTGGCAAACTTCGTTAACCGCAAATGTGATGTCAAGACGAGATAAAGTAACATATTGAACTGCTCCAATTACCTGATGGTATTTGAATGGATTAGATAGCAATTAATGATTTTCAAAAAAAAATCCGAAACCAAAATATCCGAAAATCCGTATCCGAAATTTTGGTTATCCGAAAACTAGATAATCCGAATTTTTGGATTTGGATTCGGATACGAATTTCTAAAAATTTTGGATAATCGGATTATCTGATATTCGAAAACTAAAAAGAAATAGTAAATATATATATATATATAGAAACGAGATCAGGAGAAAACGCTAAAAAGTGTGAGAACGGTGAGAATGCTTCCTGGCCCAACACGTGTCACGCGACATAGAGAAGGGCGGAGGGGCTTTTTTGTCCTTTCATATTTCTTTTTTTAAACGCGTGTCACTTCATCTTTCCATTTTTTGGCGTTTAATAAATACGTGGCGTTTTTATTGTTTTTAGATCAGGGTCATAGTAAATATTTTGGCGTTTTAAGTATTGTTTTGGCGTTTTTATTGTTTTTTAGATCAAGATGCAGGCCTATAATGTAAAAAACATTAGTAATTTTCTTGATTTTATTATATCAAGTGTTGTGCCATGTAGGATACGGACCTATAATGTGACAGGCAATTATGGCGTTTTGAAAAGATAAATAAATTCAATTTTCCATGTAGTGGCTTTTAATATAATAAATGTTTTGCAAAAATGATACCATCTCTTCATTTTACTGTTTAGCAATTACTGTTTCGTTCAATTTTCATCTGTCAATTAGTGTTGATTTTTCCAGTAATACTTTGTTTGGCGTTTTTTCGTGTTTTATATAGCAACATCGTGCTTTGCTAGCATCCGTTCTAACAGTTTTTCACACTATCAGGTGTTTTGGTGTTTGTAGTTTTTGGTGTTTTATACTCAATTTTTTTAAATTAGTAGAGAATTAGATAATAAACAACAGAGAATTAGATAACAAACAATAGAAAATGAAAAAAAAATTAAAAATTATAATCTAATTTCTCATCCAAATCTTCACTGTCATCAGCCTCTTCTACTTTAACCTTTTTGGCGTTTTGAACCTGTTTTTGAATACCTTATGTAGATCCTTATTTTCCTACATAACGTCCGTCTTTAGAAGATGCTTATTTTTTGTGGCATCCTTTATTGTGGGTTGATATATACTTGTTTGATGACATGTTGAAGACCAACGCTTGCTCTAATGTATTAATCCCTTCATGCCATCAATATATCCATCAAGAACAAAGTGACATGATGTTATATCAGTGTCATCAGTGTCACACCCTGACTTTTACAGAAGCGTGTTTAGGTGTGACTTGCTTAATATCATTGCATTCAACCATAACAAACATCTCTATAATAAAACCATGATGTCATCCATAAATTAAGTTCAAAACATTACAATCGTCATTGTTTGACACCAACTAAGACTTCCAGTTTACATAACAACCCATTGTTTTAAGTTCCCTACTGGACTTCACAAAAGATACTTAACAAAACGAGGCTTTGAACCATGTATCCTATCAAAGATATAATACATAATCCAAACCCCTCAACGCTGGATGACATCATTTATTGAAGACACATCTTGAAAACCCTTGATAGCCCGCCAGATCCATATTCAGTTTCCTGAAATACATGTAGTTTGAAAACATCAACAAAAGTTGAGCGAGTTCGTGAGTTTTGTATGTGTGCACGAATAACCTTGTAAAACTTATGTATGTATGTATGTTTCTGTAAACTGGTATGAAAGCAACAAGGAAAACAGATCAATTAATGTGTAGCTAATACATTAATATATGTGCAATGGTGTAGGAATGGCTCAATCCTTTATGCGTATTTCCTACCAGCCTCCGGCTGGAAGACATAGTCACCTCATGGTCCAACCCGCGGGCTCATGGACGGGGCTCGCAACACCCAATAGATCTATCACTCATGTCCCTCGGTCCTTAAACAAGGATTAATGGTCTTAGGTTACTCGCCTACCCATTCACATGATCTAACAGTACATTCCTTAGCTAACCATACCGTATGTAAACGTTTGTAAACAATTTGTAACATGTACTTCACCCCCAAAGTTATAAAACAAAAACAGTTAAAAGAAAAGGGGGACATGAACTCATAGTCTTGCGTTCTTCGTATCCAATGTAACTCAAAGCATCCTCTAGATCGCACGACTACCTACATACGTACTACGGTTTATTAGACGGGCGGGCCGTGCCTTGTCTTAGTATTAATTAGTGTCTTTGAGTTACGTTTCTTCGTGCCATCAACATTATTCCAAGTTATATAATTATTTGTTAAAATAATAAATATTTTAACTTAAATTATATTTATTAAATTTTGGAATATTAGTTAGAACAATATATTTCAACTTGTCACATTTATGTATTTGTATCGGTATAACTTCCCAAGGATGGGTGTATGCATACTCATATTTTAAACATATATATTTTGCCAAGTATCGGTGGTGTATTCCGGTGTATATTTATACGTACGAGAATACGTATTCTTATTGTGTTTATTAAGTATCCATATACTTAATTTTGTATTAACTTTTCCGGAATAATATTTCTAATAAAAATTTGTCAATATATATTCTCAAAATAAATATTTTAAGAAATCTTACATAGAAAAATTATTATAATTTTTCCCTTGGCGAAAATAATTGTATTTTCATTTAAACTTCAAAAATAATATATTTTCAAATCTAACTTAGAAAATATATATATATATAAATCCATTTTTCACCCAAAGATAATATATTCCAAGTTTATTCAAGAAAATATATATTTTCTCCCAAAAATAATATATTTAACGCTTGTCAAAAATATGATATAATTTTGTAGTAATTGCAAAAATCATATTTTTGTTCCCTTGGTGTCCAAAATATATTGATCACTGAGATATAAAATACATATTAATATAAAACTAATTATATGCACAATTTCGTTCTAAAAAATTAAATACACAGTTAAAAAGTTTACTCGATACATGTTAGTTGAATCCAAAATTGAAAACGAGTAAGGTTTACATTATTTAAAACTAACAGCTTTATACATGTCTATTTTTTAATTTACATGGAAGATATTTATTATTATCTATCATATCTATCCAAAATTGAAAACGAGTAAGGTTTACATTATTTAAAACGAGTAAGATATTTAATTTACATAAAACTATATAGCTAGTAGATTTTATTTAAAAATCTATTTAAAAAAATACCGGTGTATCTAGTAGATTTTATGTTAAATAAGAAATTTAATAAAAAAGATGAAAATAAAAAAAATAGATTTTGTGTTAAATAAGAAATTGATTAAAAATATGAAAATAAAAAAATAAATAGATTTTAGTTAATTAAGAGATATAATAAAAAGATGAAAATAAAAAAAAAATAGATTTTGTAAAATTGATTTAAACTTAAATAAAATTAGGTGTTAGTACCCAAAGGTGTTACATTGATAAAATTAAAAAATGGAAGGGTATTTTAGTCATTATATTGATAAAATTAACTAATTTTGGTGTTAGTACCCAAATTTGTTACAAAATTGAAACCATAAAACCTAAACCTGTTAAAAAAAGTTAGTACCTAAAGGTGAAACTACATATAAACCATAGGGTCCATCTGTGTAATTAACTCTATAGTAAAAAATAGTAAATAACTAGATTAGAATAAGGATTTATGGATTTTTTTTGTTATTAATGTTGAAAATTTGGATAATCGAACACATGTTGAGTTTTAAACTATGCACGAAACGGATTTTTTATTTTTTAAGTGGATATTCGTTTGAATATCTGAATCTGTGTCCGAAATTTCGGATATTAATATTAACTTATAAGAAATTTTACGATATCCGAAAACCGGATAATCCGATCTTGAACACCCCTAATAGCATCGCACTGTCATCAAAAGATAATTGTTGTGACCAGCTCATTGAAGATGGTACCAGTTTGCAGTCAGTGAATGCATTACGTTGTAGAATGTCCGGTATGTATTTCTTTTCCGATGAAAGAATATTCTTGCCTTGAGGAACCAGTTCAAGTCCGAGAAAATAGTCAAGAGTGCCAAGGTCCTTGACAGCAAAGGCTTAACCAAGCAGTTGTATGATATGATTGACACTGGTATTGTGGTAGTGTTGTTGCAAGTAAAGTTGATATCATCAACATAGACCAGAATATAGAGAATTGTTTTGCTCTGTTTGTAAGTGAACAATGATGGATCCATCTTGGAGCCCTGAAAGCCAAGTTTTGTGGAGAGCATCTGATAAGCATCCGTTTGTAATAATAATGAATCTTTGTTTTATGTTGCACCCAAAAAAGTTATAGAATCCAAAATAATAACACAACAACAACAACAACATCAACAAATAACACTTAAGTTAGTTCGAAGTTTAGGGACATAAAAAAGGTATCATGGTTTGTCGGTTATTATAACAATGCCTACGACAAACGGCCTAGTGGGATAAGTGATAACGAAGTTTACAAGACGGTTTATACAATCTACACGACAAAACATAACGATACGTTTTCCCACACTAGGGCTTGAAATAATTTGAGTAAGCGTGCGAAGTGGGTGCTCGTGCCCGAACGAGATTGCATAGACAAAAAGGCCTAAAACGTCTGAGTCAAATGAATTTGGTGTCAATGGTTCGGATGCGCGTTGCAACATTAAAATTAATGATGAAGTCGACTTCGAGGATGATGGAGAAATTCAAGAACTTCAACGCTCCATCGGGAGGGACAAAGCGAAGAAGGCATTGTCATCAAAATCTGTATATCCCGAAGACTCCAAAATTGATAACTTAATGAGTAAGTTCAACTAATTTCACGAGTTATAAGTGGAGAGGCTTCGGTTGAAACAGAAACTTAGTGAAGAATCAATTGAGATGGAGATGGAGAGGCTTGGATTAGGGAAAATATATAAATAAGTATATGTAAAAGTATTTGTATATTTATATATTTTTAGATCAGCTAACTTACACGTCCACTAATCCTAGTCCTATCTCAAATGGGACATCTTGGGAGTTCAAATATTGCATATTGCAGGTTGTAATGTATTTATCCTAGAATATATAGAAATCTTTGTTCAAACAAAATAATAATAATAATCTACACCACTGTCCACTATATGATTAAAATTCTCAACCTCATTGAAGTGTGACACATTTTCAACGATTCGATACCACTAAGCTACAACGCATTTGGTAAGTATTTGTGTATATATGAAAATAATATAACAACGTAAAGATTTGTTTATAATATATTATTATAAGCAGGCGCTTAAAATTTAAAAAATGAATCAACATGAGGGAAATAAGAAAGGTGGAGCCTCTGAGAAGTCGTATTCCTTCACGGGCTGAAAAATGGTACAGAAAGCAAACAGGCATCCATATATAGCGGGCCATGTGCTATGTGCTCTGTGTGTGTGCTTGCTCAATAATTTTGCATCAAAAGAAACAAAAACAATTCCGCCAACTCCTAATGCCTCTACCTATATGAATTATTACTTCGTTTAGTACAGTTGTAGCTTGTTATTTTATTTTTAAGGTTTTAGTTTTGTTGTGTTATTAACTTTTCTTTTGAATATCTAACAAAGCCTAGTTGTCCCTTGTCAGGGTATACATATTGGCGAAAGGTCACTCACGAGTTACTTCTGCGATCGCAGATAGCATTGATAACCCGGCCTGCAAGGCCGGCCCGTTAGGTTTATCAACCTAGGCTAAGGCCTAGGGACACCTAAAACAAGGGCCTCCAAATTTTATTTTATTTACATGTATTTTTATTTATCCACACTTTCTTCACACGCTTCAACACACCAATTTATTTTATTTACATATATTTTAATCTATCCACACTGTCTTAACACGCTTCAACACACCAAACCTCGTTACTTGCGACGTCTTTTAAATAACCAATGTGAAACTGATTGCGGATTGGGAGAAATTAGACAGAAATTAGGAAAAATCATCGCTATGGTTATTCAGTGTCTCAAATCTCAATCTGAATTGGTGATTTTCTTTATACCAATTCAATAGGTCTCCGACTTTGTAGTTCGCTTAGGGCCTCCAAAAACATTGGAACGGCCCTGCGGCCTGCCACCAATTCCAGAGGAAACCCAACGCCCAAAGGTCCATTATGGTAAACTCCTGGTCCGCGCATAACATTTTGTCACTCGTGGTATCGTTAGAACACTGCCTTTCTAAATTCTTAGAAGGGAGGACATTGTTCAAACTGATGAAAAGGCGAGTAGCTTAAAAATTTGGTGTAAATTAGGGTAGGCGTAATATTTGCCGTTAAAAAGGAATATTAGCTTTCTAAATGTCATGTATTTTGTTTTTTAAAATTTAATTTAATTGATGAGTAAATTATAGATATAGAACACTATTTTGTAATTATATTAGGGAGACTAAGACAATTGATATATTTAAAGAAATACATGAAAAATAAATTCACCAAGTTAGATGTAAAGAACTTCTAACATTTACAATAATGAACTTTTTAATAAATTATCATTTTATATAGCTTATGACATGATACAAAACTCCAATTAATATACCTTCAGTACATGTGAGGTTATGTATTTTCGCATGACAAACTTTTAGACAATTACTCGTCATTTCGCTTATTGTTTGTTATGTTCTTTTGATAGACGATTATCAAAATAAAACGTTAAATGCAGTCATGTGAAAAAAACACGAGACATTATCGTCTTTTTACTATAGAAACATTAAAACACTATTGTTCTTCACACCATAAATGGTTAATCACTAGCATTTTGTTGATTTATACGACTTAATTGATCCAAACACTATAAACAACTATATGGTGTGAGGTTACAGCGTCATGACTTCACAACTCATGGTTTCTATTGGACTTTTCGTTTGTTGTCGAAAATTCGTCTTCTTCAACCAATGATAATGATAGAAAAAATTGAGTCTTTTGGTTTAAATTTATTTCTTCCAGAAGTGGTAACCCAACACCTGCACTAACCATGGGATCAAGCGGTATGGCTCATCCGGAGAATCATCAAGACGGATCCACTAGTGGTCTTTTAACATATCAAGCTTTATTCCCATATGCTACACATAACTATGGGATCTAACACCACTCGGACCACTCCACTTGCTTTGCAGACAAGTGATTTGGACTGTTCGGCTGGTATTAGGCATTGGTCAACTCTTCATCGTGAACAAGGAGGAATGATGAAGGGGATTAATTCGGGTTATTGTACTTTTGATAAAAAGGATAAAAAGCCGAAATGTTCTCATTTGTCTTGCACTTGACTGCATTTAACATTTCATTTTAACTTTGTCTATCAAAGATTCATAATCTGCGACAATCATACGAAAAGGACAATATGCATGATTACTGAAGTTAAATGACAAGCAATATATGTTAAAAAGAAGGCTACTTTCCAAATGTTTATACAAAAATATTATATCAAACGATTATACTGCCAAAATCTTCAAGGAATCAAGAAGACAAGAAAGTTGTATAGGAAATGAGTGAATTTGTTATTAGAAAGTTACAACATGATGCGTAATAATCTTTCCAAAAACCGTCGCCACATCAGCAGTTGCATTCAAATAAAGGAAATAACGAAGGAGGTCCGGAAACAATAGTTGATCACATAGCAAAGTAGTTATCATTTGTAATATGACATGGCATGGCATGTCATCACAGGTTTCTATTCAACTACTTGACAAGAAACAAAATTACAATCAATTACTGCTAGTTAGTAAACAAATTATATAAGAAAAACAAACCTGTCTCAAAAAAAAGTTATCGTTTCTCTTTTGTTGTTTAGACTTCATGGGGCTGTTTGTCCAAATCAATGTCTCCCATTCCTGTATCTTCTTCCTCTTCACTGTCCTCGTCTCCTTCAACTTCTTCGTTCGCTTGACTTAACTTCGCCATCCGTTCAGCAAGCAATATATCCTCACGCTCACTCACCTGAACCAACCAATCATGTCGATGATAATTCTTTTTTTTTTTCTTAAAAACATCACTTCTTGTATAAACCCGTCTTAAAGCAAATTATATAAATCATTCCTGTAGTTAGATCAGGTTTCATGAGGTACAGAGCTTTAAACCTTTATTGTTTTTGTTTTTTAGATAAATGACATAACTGCCCTTCTGTTAAACATACGTTGTGAGAATAAAGTATAGGTTGCTATTGTCGGTGAAAGTGTGAAAGGAAGAAGTGCAATCATCTGATAAAAACGCAATGTTTGCAATGAAAAGTTGAAATCGAAACTGACCGCTCTGGGTGGCTCCTTTACGGTGAGTTTACCCTTGTGGAGCTCTATTTCTTCTGTACAAGCAGCAATTGCTTTTGTAAGAACGGAAATCCCTTGCTCCTAATAAACCATATAATGTCATAAATTAGGAACATAAAGAATAAAACAAAGTAACAATATCGATTTCACAACTACTTCTTAACAATTACATTAGTTAACAAGTCAAACTGAACATCTTAATTACCTTATCGAGAGTTTGAGTGATAAGAACATAAGATGGAGGAGCAACCAACTTAATTTTAACAGGACAATCCTGATTCCCAGCAGCTTCCGCCTTACGCATTGCCTCCTATAATAATAACAATATATAATATCACTTGCCAACTGTGTGTATATT
Source organism: Helianthus annuus (assembly GCF_002127325.2). NCBI lineage: Eukaryota > Viridiplantae > Streptophyta > Magnoliopsida > Asterales > Asteraceae > Helianthus > Helianthus annuus. The sequence goes on from NC_035445.2 coordinate 152,042,280, forward strand.
ATACAAGAATAACTTGTTGAGAGATAAAACGCCTTGATAAAACACCTTAATGTGAAGAACTCCATCAAACTGAAAGCATTTCATCTCAATATCTGCACGGATCTTTAAAGGCTGTGGAGTCATCCTTCTTCTAATGTTCTTAACTAATGAATCTTTGACTTCTTCGGTCAAAGCAGGAACCACTTTCGTAACCTAATCACGACAAGATTACATGTGGTGATTAACTGATTATTGACCTGTGTAAATGATAAAAAACGCTAGATCCAAAAAGCCTGCAAAGCTACCTCCACTCCATCGGGACCGATTTCTTTGACTTCACGAGTGAGTGAGTTAAGAATGGAATCCGGATCGTTCACAACTAGCTTAAAAGCCTGAAACCAATTCAACGTATGAGACGTATAACAATTGTTAGAAAGTACAATAAAAAATCATTCAGCAGTGTTGTTTTAACGCACCTCAAATGCATGACCATATTTCCGGTACAAAGGCCAACCGACATGAATGTATAGATCCTGTCAGTGTAGAGATTACAAAACAAATCAAATTACAAGAGTTAACACGTATACCAAATTCGAGTATAGTTGTATAGCTGTATGCCTGTATCTCTCATATATCAAAACACTGAAACAGTTCATGAAAAATACATAAATGCACATGACACTTTTTTTTTTGCAGATAACGCTTTCAAACACTAAATACGTAACGAAAGGCTATGAAGTACCTGTAATACGATTTGTGAATTTATCAGTGTGTAAGGCACCCTAAATTTGTTATCCAACGTGAACAAAGAATTAAAAACGCCTACTAAGTGAAATAACGGAGCACCCTGTTTGTTGGAGAATCTAGCCCTTGATCGAAGACACAAAAGCACAATTGAACGAACTCGTTCGGCACTTTTATTATAATAGACATTAGACCAATAATCAAAAATCACACAAATATATGAATTACATAACCCTATTTATAAAGACTCGTTCCTAAACCTATAAGAACTCAAACCCATAAAATAAACTAAATAAATAAACCAACCAGATAAACCTTATAAATTCGAACCAACAATTAACATTTAACAAACAGTTTAAATTCTAAATCGATTCAAGAACTCATAAGCGATTCATACTCCTTGCATCCGTGAATATCAAGATTAGTCCAACACCCGCTTCAAAGCAAAATCCATTATTCAATTGGTTAGAACTGACATTCATTAAAGATCAATGAAAGTTATTACTTTGATAATCTAATTGCTAGTCAGGAGACCATCTTATTAGTACACTCTTAAGGAAAAATCCTAGACTTAATTTATGTGTGCGCTTGTATAACTAAAGTGTCGAAGCCACAATAGCTAAGGAACACTGCTTCTACATAACTACATGTTTTCAAAATAATAAAAGAGATGGCACAGTGGCTCTACATAATACCTTATTGATAACCAAACGGTGCAAGTAAAACATAATAATAGCAAAATTATACTGACAACAAAAAAAAGAATGTTTCCATTATTAATTTCTTCACCAAGGGGGTTATCTAAATATTCCAACTCCATAATGTTGACTGTGTCTGTGTTGCTTCTTATCCTCATAAGTTTTCTTAAACTTACTCTAATTGCCCTAAATCAAGTTTTAGAAACAAAATCAATAAACTCATTACACACATCTGGTCTCTCTAAAAATAACAATCAACATCAGAATGATTCTAATTGCCCTAATTAAAATTTTAATACAAATTCAAGAACTCAATAGACATATTTAGCCTCTAGAAATAACAATCAACATCAAAACAATTATAATTGCCTTAAATGTGTTAATCAAAGTAACATTTCATTGCACATTAAAACATTCAGTCTCATAAAATGCAGTTTAATTAATACACATTTTAATATGAAGAAATTCATGATTACCTCAAGATCAATCTGCATAGTTTCGGCCACATGTCGCATAATCGAGTGCACAAGCTTACTCTTGTTATACCTATCTTCACAAATCTGAATATCCTCTTCAGATACCCTCCGCTTACTCAAATTAACATAACCTTTCTCTTCATCAACATGAAGAACCATAACAGGCTCCGTACGCCCTACCTTAATCAAGCTATTGATACTCCTAATACGACGTCGTGAGAGCTCAGACAACAGAATCATACCTTCGATGTTGTTGTACTCCAGTAGCGAAACGTAGGCGCACATCTCGCCGATGCTTTTGACCTGAATCATTACGGCCATATCGACGTCGGGGAATCGGGATTCGTACATGCGGCACTCGAGATTTGGGGTGCTGGAAGCCATTGCTGTGGTGGAGATTGGCTAGGGTTAGGATTTTGATCGGAATTTGGTGAATTGGGGAAGAATCGGTGAGTGTAAAAGGTGTTGAAGCGATTAGGGTTTTGTTAAGGGTTTGTTTGGGCCGTGTGTGCTTGCTTGCTTTGCTTGATGTTGATTTATTTACGTGGCTACTCGTAAACAACGCAATACGCATATGCCCAACAAAATCAATCCCGATCACTTTTGAGTCATCCACTGAACGAACCAAACAGAGCATTTCGAGAATAACTCGAGTCTACCACCAATTCTGGGAGAACTCGATAACCCATATGCCCGTAGACACGACGGTAAAATTACTGGTAAAACTCGTTTGCCTCAAGGATCGAACCCAGGTTTTCATGGGTCTCCTATCATTACGGCATTACCCACCAATGTCTCACTCTACACAAGTAGGAGTTAAACATGCGTCTCTCAAGAGAAATGCAAGTCTTCCACCACTTAATCTAAAGATCGTTGACAGCATTCATATTATTTGGACGCCTAAACTTCTTAAATCGATACCCTGTATACAAGTCGTATATGGGAGGTTGGGTGTGGAAATAGACACCTAGGTGTCCAAATAGATTGAGCCAGCAATTTAAATGATTGATTTCATGTATACCATACAGCGGGGAACACAACGTTTGTAAATGATTGATTTCATGTATACCATACAAATTTGAAAAATTATTTATGTATATTATTTTACTAGAGTGGTGCCTGTATGATGCGTTAGGAAACACACGTTTAGAATGGTGATTTCAAAGGTGTATACATGGCAGTTTGATTTAATTTTGAGTAATAACCATCATTGAAGTCAAAGTTTTCAACTATGTTCAGTATGTGAACCCGACCTATGAACCAAAAGAAAAAAAAAACTAAACAGGTCAAGTGACCCATCAGCGCAGCTAAACACCGCTAAGAAACTTTGTTGTGTTACTCCTCTCTATTTATAATGGTTTTTCTTGTCTATGTTTCTTTAGGATAACGATGTGAGACAAAATGTATTTGAGAATTTCAGCTTTATAAACTCTAATATATAGACCTAAGTAGGGGTTTAGGATCAAATATAAAGACTCCTAAAAATAAAAAGTCATACAAATGATATTAATCGGACTCTGATTGATCTCATTCAAGCGGCATTGGAATCGTCTCCTCAAACTCTACGATGTGAGATTTTAAGTTTTTTACTTTTAGATTTGTAGGTTGTAGATTTTAGAATTTATGTTTATTATTATTGTGTGTTTTATTTATTATTGTGCCTTTTCTATATTTGCGTTATTGTGTCTTTTTTCCTCGACATTGTGTTATATTTTTCGGGATTGTGTTATATTTTGCTCGACATTGTATTATCCTGTGTCCGTCTTTGTACACTTCTTATTTTTAGGAGTTTTTGTAAAATAACTTAAAATGTAACTTCACCCTCATTTTAAGATGTGAAACACTCTTAAGGGGCTGTTTGTTTAGCTCTTAATGAGCCTCTTAATGGTTCAGACCTCTTATGGGTTTAGCACTTAATGGTTCATACTGTTTGTTTCGCAAGCAGATGTCAGAATGATTCAGACATTTGCCTCTGAATGGTTAAGTATTATACTGAGTCTGAATGGTTAAGACCTCTAATCTGAATTTGTCAGATATTTGCCTCTGAATGGTTAAGCATTATACTGTCTCTTAATGGTTCAGACCTCTTACCGGTTCAGCACTTAATGGTTCAGACCTCTTACTGGTTCAGTACTTAACCATTCAGAAGTTGTCAAAAAGCCCCTAAGTGTTTTAAAATCACAGTAAAGTTATTTTTTACTCCAAAGAGTTGTATTTTAAGTATGGGTGCAAACGAGTCGAGTCGAGCTCGACTAGACGCTCGTTCAACTTATGAAGCTCAAGCTTGGCCAATTCGAGCTTCATTTCTAAAGCTCGAGCTCGACTCGTAGATAATTTTTAAAGCTCGAGCTCAACTCGGGCTCGGCTCACTTATTATTTTTTTAATTAGTTTATATCAATTATCATTAAATTATAGGTATCATGTGAGTTATTACAACTTAAATGCATCTGTTACAACTTGAATGAAATACTTAGGCTAGAGGCTATAGTGATGGTCCTTTAAGGGAGGATGATCCGCCACGTAGGCGCCACGTCATAGTCCTCCTAAGGATGGTCCATCCCACAAAAGTAGAGAGTATGGGAGGATGGTCCATCTCTATCCACTATGTACAAGTAGTAATGCCTAATGTACAAATCAAACACAAACACAAACAAAAGGGGGCCCACCATATTGGATCGTCGCCAACGTCGTGATCTTGCCGGTGAGGACGGGGATGTGGGGGGGGGGGGGGGCATGGTGTTCCACCCAGCACTGAAGCTCGACGGTATGGGGACGGAGCCCATACCGCATAGCCTTACAAAAATGAAAAACATGTAATCAATGGATCGGTTACATTTATGAATTAGGAGTATCCACGAACCACTAAGTGGAAATCGTGTTTAATGAGCCATTAGATTTGGGCATTCCCTTGATGGCACAATATGGGCCGATAAAGGTACGGGTTGAAGTTTGCCGTCAAGAAGCAAGAGATGGAGAGCTAGAAGATTTTTACTTATCGTCGTTTTTTATTATCTATATTTAGTTTCCTCGTTTATTCGTTATGTTTATTATAAATATTAGGTATCATTACTATTTTAGTTAGTTGATTATTTTGATTAAAATAATTGCTAATCTTTTAGCTTGATATTTGAATTTATCCCTTAAAAATATATGAATATAATAATTAGTGTTTGAGCCATTTGAAGATGTTCTGCTTTATGTCAAGTCGTGTCTTAGCTTTGTTCGAGTCAAATGGCTTATGAAAAATACTATATTTTAAATCCATTTAACATAACTGACTTTTAGTATGCACATCAAGTTTAAGTTGCATAGTTCGAGAGTGTTTAAGTTGCATAGTTCGAGAGTGTTTAAGTTGCATAGTTCGAGAGTGTGGTGCCTACATGCGCCTACCCCTTTTCATGCTCACACTCCCATTGCAATAGTCTAGTCTTTCATCCCAAAAATCCAACTAAAGTTTCATGAAAATAGCTCAAAAGATACAAAACCCTGAAACTTTCATGAAATTTCCTCATTTCACTCCTGATTTGTTGAGCATCCATTTATGAGGCCCCACTAATCTAATCTGAGGAGCCTTATTATTTTCATTACTGATATAGGGTTTTTATACATTATTTTCACTACAACCCTCCAACTTTTTATTTAATTCATATTGCACCACCAACTAAAACAATTTTTTTTTGAAGGGCTCCAACTCTAAACAAATAACAGCGTAAATGTTATAATGTTTATGCAATTATTTAACATTTAGTGAAGGATTTAGAAAAAAAAAATAGGGGTATTAAAAAAAAGAAAAAAAATTGGACCTAGCTATCCTAATATTTGCTCAAGGATACATATAAGAAATTTGTGCGCTAATTTTGCACTTCGCTGACAAAGTTGAGGGGTGACACGGACGATCACTAAGCCCTTCATAGATCTGCTTGTGTTTAACTGTTTAACATCTTAAAACAGGGCCGTCTCCGAAAATCACAAAAAAAAAATTGGCCCTGTTCGAGATAAAAAATTTAGGCCCTATTCGCAAATCTTCATATAATATTAACTCATCAATCATTCAATCAAATATATAAATACTAAAAACCCATAACACTACGATAATGGTTATGAAATAGATAAAACAAATTAACAAAAATAGTGTAGCAAAAATGATCAAATTATTGAACCTACTTGCTAAGCGAACAGTGTGATTCTTCTAGCGTTTTTCGAAGCAAAGCTCTCGATCAACTACTTGTAATCCATAGTATCTAATATTTCACTTTCAATAGAAATTGTCGCCAAACCGTTTAGCCTTTTTTATGACATTGTAGAACGTAAATAGGTCTTCAACAACTTCAACTTTGATAAACTTCTTTCTGCCGATGTCACGGTTACCGGAATTGTCAACAACACTTTATATGCATTTATACCATTAGGATAAGTAGTACTGCGTTGGAAGATATAGTCTAAAACATCAAAAGGGTTGTCAATGTGTCTCGGTAAAAATGTGTTAATCAACTTCAACTCCGTATACAAGCCCATATTTTTTTTAGACTAGTCACTTGGCTTGTTAATTGGGCCATTTTTTAAAAGTTTTAAAGAAACCCTTATTTAAAAATTTTGTGTCTTTTAGCAGGCCTTATTTATACAAATATCTAGAAATTATATATATATATAGGGTGGAGTTAATGTAAAAAAGACCAAAAATGTGAGAAAGGTAAGAAAGAATCTCAGCCATTAGATCTAAATTAATTGAAAAGGGTATAATTGTAAATGCATTAACAAATTCAAATATGGTAATCCTTGATTTAAGGATTTGGAGAGAGAAAATCCTTGATTTAAGGACTTATAACCGTCCATAATTAGAGCATGTTCATGACATGGTGTTTTAAATAAATTCATAGTTCAATTCATGGTGTTTTTACAAAAAAAAAATATAACACCATTCAGTAAACAAAATATAACACCATTCAGTACACAAAAAACACCATTCAGTACAAGATATAACACCATTCAGTAAACAAAAAATAACACCATTCAATAAATAATATAACACCATTCAGTAAACAAAAAATAACACCATTCAGTAAACAAAAAAATAACACCATTCAGAGAAGAAAATAACACCATTCAGCGCATCATTAATGAAAAGAAAATAACACCATTCAACACATCATTAATGAAAAGAAAAATAACACCATTCACAGAAGAAAATAACACCATTCAGAAAAGAAAAAAAAACACCATTCAGCACATCATTAATGAAAAAAAATAACACCATTCAGAGAAGAAAATAACACCATTCAGCAAAGAAAATAACACCATTCAGTAAAGAAAATAACACCATTCGGAAAAGAAAATAACATCATTCAGAAAATGAAAAATAACACCATTAATGAAAAGAAAATAACACCATTCAGAAAAGTTAGGGCTCGCTAATTTCTTCGGTTTTTGTTGTATCAGAGCTTCGGCACTCGATTCATCATCTTCCGCTTGCATAGGTTCCGGTGTTCTTGTTCTCTGCATTCTAGGGTTCCGTCAAACCCTTGCGATCTTCATCAATCGGATCAAAACATCGATTTCTGCTTCATATTTCCAGATTCTACACTATTCGAACACAAATCAAACAATCGGAACATAGATCTGTGATAATTTCGAACCGAATCTCTCACTGTTTTTGAAGATTCAAACGTGGAGAAATTATTTCAATTCAGAACATAGAAATTGTTTTTGAAGATCTGTGTAATTCACTGCTTCAATTGTTTAATATGGAAGAAGAAAGAGAGAGAGAAAGAGAGAGAGAGAAATTGTGAGCGTATGAGAGAGAGAGAGAACGAAATTGTAGGGATTTGATTTACAAAATGAAGATAAAAAGACACAATTGCCCCTGTATATTTCAATTCAGTCCAAATTAACAAAAATATTTTGCAATTTGGTCCCTATTGATCTCAACCATTAGATCAAAATATCTAATGACTGAGATTCTTTCTTACCTTTCTCACACTTTAGGCCTTTTTTACAGGATCCTAACTCTATATATATATACACACACACACACACTTTTTAAAAAAATTTCGGGCCTTATATTGATTTGGGCCCTGATCGCAGGCACCTCCTGCACCCCTAATAGACGGCCATGTCTTAAAAAATAAATTTATACGAGTTCAAAGAATGTTGACCATCTTAAAGTTAACTTCTTTTAAGTGATTGTGAAGATATTCTGTCACGCACAAGCAATATGTCTAAACTCGTCTCTGATATTTAAGGAACAGTGCCCATTATGTCTAAGTATCATTTCCGAAGAGACACTATAGTATCTATTCAAGACGTGACACATGTTACACCATCCGTAAGGGGAGTGGCGACACATGCACCCTTTTTGTATGAGTGGTCGTTTGCTCCTCTCCTCACAACGTATGCTAATAGGCCCTACTTGACGCACAATCATCAAGTTAAAATTAGAAGATGGTTATTATTTCTGTCATTGGTTTATGAAATATGTTTAGTATACGGGCGATTATTTACTAACGAGCCTATTCATGAGTTGTCGAACACATCGATAACGGTACTGATATTTATTTTTTTAGTTTTCATTGATGTATAACACATGTTTCACAACTTTAATTCTTTTTGTTACACACGACAATATATACTTTTGTTAGTTAAACCGAATACAAAGTTAGAAATGAAACTATTTTATTTTTGTAATAAGATATTTTTGTAACCAGAAGAAATTTCCATAGAATTTTCTCACAAAACGCGTCCTTTGTCCAACAAAACAATTTATATAGCCCACGTTCAAGAGTTAAAGAAACAAACACTGCCCATTCACGAAACTTAAACTTAAACTCAAAACAAAACAAAACCAAACCACAATGATAGATGAAAGAAGCAGAGGACCACCCTACGTGATCCTACTCGCGGTCGTGGTGGTGCTACTGATCGGAATCCCCATGTTTCTTGGCGATGGCAGCGAAGCGTTAACGGAGTTCATAACCGAGCTTTTGAATCCGTTTGGTCTGTTACTCCTCCCCATTATTCTCTTATTGGTCATCCAATACCTCTCCTCTGATTCCGGATCATTCGTCTCCACCATCTTGTCCTCTAGCGAACCTAACCCCATCCACTGTGCTAGCGGATCTCCAGTCGGCGTTGCGCTTGTTCTCATCCTTGTACTCTTTCTTTTGTATAGTAAGTTTTCCATCTTCGGCGGTGATGGAGACTCAGAGTAGTGACGGAGGAGTGTTACTAAACGTACCTCTCACACATTAAAAATAACCTTCCTCTTATGAGGATGTATATATTGTAAATAGGGGTACATTTAGAGTCAACGAGTCTAGTTTGTTATCGGACATGTTTCAAGTCGTTTTCATATTTTTTTCCCATGATTAATTCTTCTTTTTTTGGGAAATAACGGCCGTACGTCGGTGCATTTTTTAGTATGTATTATATTTCACTTTTACGGTTTTACCCCTCCTTCGCCGAGCTATGTTATACTTGAAAAAGTTAGGGATTAGGATATAAATGAAGGTGTGTATAAAGTTTTGAATAATTGATGGTATAAACTATAAAGATACATAAATTAATATTAATATTAATATTATTAATATTAATATTAATATTAATATTAATATTAATATTAATATTAATATCTATTAATAAGACTGTGGAATGAACAGTGTTTGTGTACGTGGTTTGTTACAATTTTCCCTTGAAACACGTGTCCTCATGTTTACACCTTACTTCTAAACGGTTTTACTTCAGATGAGAGAGAACCGGAAGAGAGAAAAGGGAGAGAAGAGAGAGGGGCGGTGACCGGAGGGCCACTGTCGTCGCACCACCACCACGGTCACCATCTCCGATTTCTTTTTAGGGGTTTTTTCCTCAGAAAATAGAGAAAGGAAAGAGGGAAGGAGAAGATGGAGGGTGGAGGGTCACCACTGTTACACCACCACCACGGTTACCATCTGGTGTCTCTGTTTTGTGGGGGGTGACCTCCATACGAACCTGGGCTCTCTCGACTGTCGGGAAATGAACAGCGTTTATCTTCGTGGTTTGTTCCGATTGACTTATTTAGGCAGTCATCTCCCCTGTGTCTTCCTGCTTTGGTCATTGGAAACGATGCCACTGAGACGACGATTGGTTTCTTAGGGTTTTGCTTTGGCATCGTCTTTTGTCTGCTGTTGGTTCCTATGCCTTCATTGGTTAGGTTTTTTGTCTTGGCTTCAAGGATTTGACTAAAAATTGATGAGCATGTAGCCTTGGCGTGACCAGGATGATGGATGGTATGTTTTTACTTGCAGCCATGGACTTCTATTTGGCTTTAGAACTCTGAGCCTGGGATGGGAAGTGCAACCATCTTTTGTTGTTTATGATTTGTCAAGTTAAAAAAAAATAGAGTAAGATTAGAGTGGTTGTATTCTATTAATTTTTTACTTATATTATTGTTCAAGTCGTTGTATTCTCTTATTTACTTACGAGTTTCCAGGGAGCTAATCGTTTTGTGGTTGCTTGCTTGCTGATGAACTAATCGTTTTGTGGTAATGTTATTGATCTAATTGGGGTTTGTTTGATTGGTTTAAGATAAAGTGGGGAAGAGTGGGTCAAAAAACGTTCAAATATTGACAATGCGAGATTGCCAAAGATCAATAGGGTTTCGCAGCCGAGTAATGTGATTGATCTGTTTTGTTGTTTTCCGTCCTTTTGGTTACAAAAGGGAAGCACAGTGACAAATATTGATAACTAAAAAAATCTGAAAATGTGTCTATACATGTGAGAATGTTAGTGCCTTATACTGGACAATATAGATATTTTTGTGGATAACTTAGATGTGCATTGCAGGAATTGATGTCTTTTACACGATCTTATATGGTTCTGGAAGGATTTCCTGACAGTGTTGGCCCTTTTATTAGTATAAAAGGAAACTATATTATTAGTATTGTGATTACCTAGTCATACTCCTGTCATCATTAAGCTATTTACAATTATAAATAATGATGACAGGAGTATGACTAGGTAATCACAATACTAATAATATAGTTTCCTTTTATACTAATACCTTTGTACCTGTCGTACATGACATGGAGAGCTTTAATGGTATACTATTTGAATTAGGAGGAAAAATCTATGTGATACTATGTAACGTGGTGTTATATGCCAGCATCTCCATTACTCTGTTGAAGATCGATTAACTATTATGTATGTATCTTTGATGTAGCACTTCTTTGGGGGAGCAATGGGTGTCTTCACAACGCAAGCACTTCTACACTCTGTTAAAAGCCAAGCTATGCCATGTGTTGGTTAAGGTAATGGTGAATGACAAGCAATACCTTTTGGTTTTGATCGATCTTTGAACTAGGGCTTGAGATCTTTATGAATGTTATCTAATTGCAATTTGGCTTTCTAATACTTGATATATCATTATATGAAAATGATACTACTTTTCCTTGTCAAGTTTTGATGTCGAAACGTGTCATGAAGTGTTATAAGCTTGAGATTTTAAATTGTAGCAAGGATGGTGTGATCATAGAGGAACATAGCAAGATGTTAAAGCCAAGATTCAAATAAGGCAAGGAGGTGCCTTTAAACGTGAATGAGCGCTAGCATATGATCTTGCTCAAGAGGTAATGAATCCTTACATTAGGGGTGTGAATTTCTGACGCGACCTGAAAACACGACATGAGCCTAACACGAAATTCGCGGGTTTGGGTTTAGTCTAAACGGGTTCGGGTCAGTTTCAGGTTGAACCCGCCAACTCGTTTAGCTAAACAGGTCAGGTTCGGGTCAACCCGGTCGGGTTGGCGGGTTGACCCGTTTAACCCATTTCTATAATATTATATTTTTTACAATATGTTTTATGTTATAAATTAAATTTGGTGTGTATTTTATGCTATACTTATAACTTAAAAATATAAATTGACATAAGATTTTACGATTCTAATGTAATTTTATTATCTAATTTGTGTTTTTTTAGTAGATGTTAATTTTAATATATTAATTTGCTGAAAAAAAATTTGGGTTGAACGGGTCGGGTCGGGTTCGGGTCAGCCTGCGAATATTTGGGTCAGGTTCGGGTTCATATGTATGAAACGATTTTCGAGTTCAGGTCGGGTTTGTGTTCGTCTAAAATTTTCGGGTTCCGGTCAGGGTTTTTCTTCGTTTAATACTTTCTCGAGATTCTGTATTTTTTTATTTTAAAGTCGGGAACATGCATTGAAGGATCAATGTTGTGAGATTCCAGACATTGTTTTACAGATTTTAGATCAAATAACTGCTGCTTCATTTCCTCCAACCTAAATTAAAAAAAACCACAAACACCAATTTTAGAACATTTTACTCAATAGGCTATAGTATTATTAACAAGAAACTTGCAAAGGCTTTGGTTAGACCTGTCATCCGTGTTCCTTTAATGTCGTCTCTTGCATTTTGGATAACATCTATAGATATGTGCTTTATAGTAGTCTAGGGGTTCACTGGTGTTCTACAGAATTCTAGAAGATTTGGATCCAGAAAACCTGAATTTCTACGTGTTGAAGGGCTTGGTGAATTTTACAGGGACGAACTTCTTAAGATCGACAGTGGGGACGGTGTATGATTACTGATCGTGGACATTTTGGTGAGTGGCTTGCTGTTAGTTGTTATCATCCCATGTTTTGTGGAAAAAATATATAAGATTACAAATGAGAAGACCAAGTTGTTGTCTTTGTTTTAGAAGTTTGGAACAGATTGTTATAACTAGACACAATCGCATAGCAAAAGAATGATCTTAAATTAATTTTCCATCCGGTCTCTTTTCTTTTCATTTTGCAAAAGCATGCCACTAAATTTAAAATTGACACTCACTAAAATGTTGCAGTTCTTTTCAACATATGCGTGCCTTGAGTCGAATCCCATCTGATGATGCAAAACGGCTTGAATTCAAGCTCTCATTCTACAAGATACTGCAGGTAAGTCTTTTTTCTTTATGTAATGTAAATTACAACTTTGCCCCTGTACATGTGATTGTATGTTATATAAGCTTTTTTAGCAAGCAGTTCTGGTTATCCATTCATTAAAGTTGAGCTCTCTCTAGCGTGTGTAATGAATTTAAGTGTTTCTGAGGTTAATCGGTTTGCTAAAATATACAGGTGAAGGCACTAGCGACACAAAGAAGACCAGGTACCCGGATGCATGAAGAAAAAAAATTTTGTGATCTATGTATGAATAGAAGACTATGTTCGGACTTCTATAATTCTCTTAATATGTCACATTGAGACACGTCAACAACTTTTAGTATCAACTTCGTTACTATAAGTGAAATGTTCAAACCGATAACAATTCAGTTTAGCGCGCCGCAACGCGGGCGTGGGTATCAACCTAGTTATTATTAAAAATATAACTAGTTTTACATACTTCTACTATCATGGATGCATCTGAGAGGGGCGAAAGTGCAAAGAATCATACAACTATACCATTTAATGAAATAAATACTAATAATTTTGAAAATAACCATAACGCACAAAAAAAAAAAAAAAAAAAAAGAACCCTTCAATATGAAGTTATGTACCTTTTTTTACAAGAATAATTTTAAGCTTGAGTTGTGATTCTTTTTATATATTGAACAACTCGATTGCTTTACAATCTTGATTAAGGTTTTTCCATAGATTATATTTTGATTAATATATCTTCTATTCTCTTAAAATAAATGCTCACCTACTTTTTTGTTTGAACGACAAATTTGGATTACTGATAGACCACTGGAGTATTATCGTGCCACCAGCGAAACCACCCAATCATATCCATCTCTAGTATATAATAATGCCTATACATCAGTTTATGAGGAAACCCAACAAATCTGAGAAAAACCCACCCTTGTAGGACTCGAACCCAGAACCTAATAGTCCCTAAACCTTATATCACCTGCAATATGTCACTAGACTATAATTTGATTGGCAAATGCCCACCTACTGCCACACAAACCCCATACATACACCTCGCAAAGCCCTTAGGCCATCCTAAATGGTTAGCGAATTTAAGAACTGAAGATACATAGGCACTACGTGCGCATGAATGATTCCACCCTCACACTTACTAAAGACGCATAGTGGTTTAGTAAGAGGTAAGATGTGTATAATGAATACTTATCATTATCTTATGGGAGAACAAAATTAAAGAGAATAAACTTTGATCGCAACACCAATTACCAAGGCCACCGAAACACTTCTCACACGCCTTTTACGAAAGAGGGGGCAATGTTCATTCGAAAGTGAAGTGGCATGGCATGTTGGCGTCACGCCTGACCCAGAATGCGTGCAATGTTATAAGTTACCTATGTATGAAAATAGATTACAGCATCAAAACTATCTTTGCCTATTTAGTTTAATAATACAAGTTTAAACAAGTCAAGACGTCACTTAAGATTAACTTGTCTAAAGCTTAAACTAGAGCAGGAGCACAAGCAAGAGTGTAAACTGGAGCTCTTTTAATTAAAAAGCTTAAACTCAACTTGGCTAATGAGTTACCACAATAAATAATTTGAAGTCTAATAATAAATAAATATATTTTTAAAAACATTATTATATATATAGTTTGACAAGTTGTTAGCTATAGTGAAAAATTGACTTGACTGGCAATGAAACACTTTTATAAAGGCAATCAAATCAAGCCATGTGTAACTTTTTTTGACAGGCAACGAAACATTTTTATAAAATGTGTAACTCAAATATGATGCTTTTGATGTATAGATAATATGTATAAAATACATTAAATGTTGGATGACTTTCACATATTTTATCCATTTATTTATCAAATATCCCTATCATATTAAAGAAAATAGGGACACATTATTATTTTTTGTATTCCTACACTATTATTTCTTATTTTAATATGAATATAGTGTTTTTTTATTTTATTTTTATATTCTTTAAATAGGTAAATAGAATTGATGAAAAATTGAGTTCTACTCAAAAAGGAGTAATTTTTTTTGGAGTCATGACAAACTGAATTGAAGCAATTTTGGCGGAACAACCGTTATCGGTATTACCGGAACCGATACAAGAATATGGCTATTTCCAAGTAAATTAAGGTTTTCGATCGATATAAAGCATGTGCCGAGTATCAGGCTGAAGCGAAGCAAATTGATGGCGTCTAAACAATATCAGTACTGATGCTGTGGTCATTTATGTCTCTTTCGATTGTTATACCCAATATGAGTATCATAACGGTATTGTAACTCATCAAACCAATATCGATCAAAAGTCCGCCACAAAGCACGATACATCCCACTAGTTTAATTTAATAGAAAGTATATAATAAACTAGCCAACCCATAAAGTTGAAGCTTAAAAAACTTCTTTATTTAAGCATATGGTTATGCCACCGTTCCTATTTGAAACTCAACTTCTTTGGCTGCCAAACAAGACATGCAAATAACCAAGTCATCAGATAACCATTCAACCAACTAACCAACACAAAAGAAGCCAATACAATACAACTGAATACAAACCAACAAGATCACTATAATAATGGATAACTCACAAAAGTTAACAATATATTTAGCCAAAACTTGGAAACAGAAAAATAAAGATAACATGAAAGTAATAGAAAACCGCCTTTCACTGATCTCCTGGCAGACTCTTGATGATATCAGAATCACCTAAAGCAATTCAAAACCCAAATCAAATTAAAAATTAATGAAACTATAATCTGTATATGTTGACATAACCTAAAAGATACAATACCTGCATCAATGATACTTAGGCATGACACGCGGAAATACTTTCCACAAGCGGTTCCAAGATCAACATTATCTGAACATAATAAGTTCATGAAAATAGAATTAGCCCAGGATAGAAAAACACATAAGCAAAATAATATTAATGATAATAATGACGAAGAACTTACTTCCATTGTAGTGGTGAACGCCAACCTTTGCAAGCATAGCGTAATACTCGATCTCGGATTTCCTTAAAGGCGGGCAGTTGTTGGATATGATGATCAACTTACCTGAAATACCATCAATCATACAACAAATAAGCGCCTAAAAGATTCATTATAACAATACACAACAATCGCATTGCTACAAGAGTTCGTAAATCCATCAACTTCAATAACAAAAATGAAAAATAATAATAAAGTAAAACTTAAATCCACCTTTAGAGCTCCTGAGAGACTCGAGTACTGTCTTGTAACCAAGAGTGTACTTTCCACTCTTCATTACAAGAGCTAATCTGTTGTTGATGCTCTCATGAGTCTTCTTCTGCAAGTTTAGAAAGATAACATGATCCAATTAATAAACTTATAACAAACAGGTCTAACAAATACAATACAGCACTGGATCAAAAAAACACACTTACAGTCTTCTTTCCGGAAACCATGGTAGCTCCTGATAAGAATGTACAAATTCACCATAAAAGTCAGACCAAAAGAATAAAACTGCCAAAGTCTATTACTACAAGAGTAAAAATGTAATTACATTCAAAACAATGTAATTTTGCATATGCAAACTTGAGTTTTTTATTCAAAATGTCATTTCATTAATGAATCATTCAAATTTAACTTGACAGCAATCAACAAACATTACATCACGAACAAAATCCAAAAACAAAGAGCTCAGCTAATAATAAAAATGGTAAAATCGAAGAACAAAATCAACATTATTCAATGTTTCGTAGCTTTTTAAGCCCTAACTAGTTCACGTAAGAGAACAGATACAACAGTCACACAACAAGCAACACAGAGGCTTTAATACAATTAATTTAAATAGGGAATGCTCATCGATTGTTCAACTAAATCAATTTAAAAAATAATGCCAATATCTATTACCACAACAGTAACAAAACAATTCATCCAAACAGATCATTGCAACTTTCAACTTACATTCAAAACAAATGTCACCTTGTAATCTTCTATATGCAAACTTTATTCAGGAAGTCAATTTACGAATGCAACAGAATTCAATAATAACTTAACAAACAATCAACAAACATTACAACACAATAAAAATCCATAAATAAAGGTACAGTTGAGCATCAACATGATAAATCCGAATAGTGAAACAAACAAAATTCAAAGTTTCAAAGCTTATTAAGCCCCAATTAGTTCAAGTAAAAGAATAGATGCAACATTTCACACAACAAGCAACATAAAGACCTAAAAACGAGGATATTTTACTAGAATATGCTCTCCGATTGTTCAACTAGCTAAATCTAATGATAAAATGTTAAAGCATACAACGATTTGAAGTAATTACACTAGAGGATTGCCGTCTATTGTTCAACAAACTAAATCTAATGATAATATGTTCGAATATAAAGCTATTAGGAGACAGATGAGGAGTTTAGCTACCGGCGATAATAAACGCTAGAGGAAACATACCTGCAAATGGACGACAGTTGCTCCGGCGCGATTCAGTTGAGGCGGAGGATTTGAAACCCTAATTCTTGTTCGCTAGGTATATACATACTTGATAATTGGGTAGACGAAAGTGGGCTGGGCTTATGCTTGATGAAACTGACGGGCTTTCAGTAGTGGGTTAGGCCTTACGGTATAGGTGAAAACCTGGGTATTCTTAACCTGGTTTCGTACCCGAGCCTACCCACCGGGTATTTACCGGGTACATACCCTATGCTGTAAAACCGGGTCGACCCTACCAGATCAAAACCCAAAAAACACAATCTAGAACTGAAAAAACCCGATCACTTCATCTCCAGAACTCAGTTCCACACCCAATCCGGGTATTACAATACCTGGTTTTTGACTTTGTTGACCATATTTGAACCTGGTTTCATACTCGGAACGGGATATTAAAAAAACCTGAAATGTGCACTTCTAGTTTATGGGGCCCAGTTCCACACCCAACCCGCGGAAATGTGCACTTCTAGTTTATAATACCAAGTTTTTGTCTTTATTAACCATATCTGAATCTGGTTCCATACTTGAAACCGGGTATTAAAAAACCTGAAATGCACATCTAGTTATGGGACCGAAAAGTAAAAAGTAGTTGATTATGAGGGAGTATATTTATATTTTAATGTGCATATTTGTTGTGTTGGTGTAAATGAATTAACAAATGTAAATTTGATTTTAAAAATAAATATTTTACATTTTTTTAACAAATTTACGCTTGCTACAAATATCATGTAAAACGATTTTAATAGTATACAGGTCAACCTTCCGTCGTATGATTTCCCTTTTTGCATAACAAATATGTAAATCAAAATATTAATACAAACTTAGGGTGTCCGGGGTGTTCTTGGAGAGGGGGTTTAGTGAGCGGGTTTGTCGTGCAGGCACACTGCCGCCGACCCTCATAGGTGACTCGTGACTAGCACCCCTTATGTTTGAGTGTAAAATAAGGAGTGGAGAGGAGAGTTGACATGGTATGTTGTGGTTGGTTGTGGTAGAGAGGTTACCAATTTATCACCCACACAAGAGGAGCACCCCTTACACCCTTAGATATAAAAACACATAAATTAGGAGTTGATTAGGTAAAATTACACGAGTATGAACTTAAATAAATTGACGACAATCATTAGTAACAAAAACTATTTTATATTAACCTATCTATTAAAAAACAAAGCTTGTGAATAGTGTTTTTTGCACTTGTCAGTTCATGATTAGCTCTTTATTCGATACTGATATTATATTTATTGGTTTGAATTTGATAGTTCGATATGTTTGGAGCTTTGGTATAGTGGTTTATATGCATGATCTTTGATCTAAACTACAACTATCAGTATGATTAGGTAAAGTGTTACAAGTGTGGTGTTTGGAGCCAGGTATTGGCGTATTGCACATGTGGAAGAGAGAAAAGGAGAGGCTTGTTGTAGAGTCGCTAATCGGCCGGTGGGGTAGGGAGAGCGATTACTCAGCCCTTAATCGAGGATTAATCGGCGCCTAGTTGAGATGTTTACAACCATGTAGACTTACTATTAGGCAAATGAACTGAAATTGACACGAGAACAAGTTCGCTTATCTCTTTATCTCCTTGTATCTTTGTGGTTAAAGTTCCATTCCAGATAGGCCTAACCTTAATCATGGTCATCTCTTTCTGCTTTCAAACACAATAAGAACTCGGTTGCAAGATCACACAAGCAATCCTCTTTGTTATCAGCTGATAATTGAAGGCCACTTATTTTCAAAACACTAATGTATAATTATATCTTCTCAGTAATATGTTTTCATAATCTAACCCATCAACAACTGTATCTTTACACAAATGCTACTACATCCGCGCTACATCAAACCTTGCACAGCCGAGCCAACACTACTACAAAGTAAATGAACAAGCCCGGCTTCCACAAGTGCACCTGCCACTTAAAATTTCAGCGATCATGACCAGCAAATAACGAATCCAATCCACATATGTCCTGCCACAAATCAAAAACAAATTCAATTACAAGACTTGATGAAAACATGTCAGTATGTCACTAAAGTATTTTATTATGTGATGATTCAGCATATTCAAAACACCACAATCCCTAGCACTTACCGATTAACCATAAAAATATAACATTTGAAAGGCCCTTCTAACATCACAGATGGTTCATGGGAAGTGTCAAAATTACTTAAATACATGATTCACGCTCAAAAGGTTTATAAAAGAGGTAAATTTCAACCTTCATGGGACGGTACAGGTTGAAATTTCAACCTTCATGTTAAACAAAGTTTCAACACCTACTTTTACATTTTAATAAAACTAGTAATGTGACCTGCGCGCGTTGCGGCGCGGGTACATAGCAAACGCAGAAATGATTAGTCCAAACGTTACGTGATGTGTTAATCATATGAAAACGCTTGTTTCGACGTATTCGATTGAACTCACTGTAACATATAGTTGCATTGCGATTGGATCAAAACATAAAGTAAATCGAGTTTATACCGTACAATCATAACGTATTATATGCAAACCCAACTAACTCAAATTATACCCAAGTCAAAACGTATTATATGCGACTCGATTCATATGTAGGAAACATACAAAATAAAACACAAAAGCGTATACCAAATTTACGTCGAAACGTAAAAAATGCAAAGAAACGTAAATTACCAAAGTATAGGCCAAAAATGTAAGTTACAAAAGTATAGGATAAAAAAGGAAAATTCTATGTGAAAAAAAATGCAAATTACAAAAGTATAAGCTAAAAAAGAAAAAGATATTAATGTTAGGGGTTGATGGCAGCAAATAGTAATAGTAATATATGAATAAAATGTTAAAAGTTCTCTGCTAGATATACCATATAAATATCTTAAGATGTTATCTCCAAATTAACATGAAAGCGTACTCCTTCATTAGGTTGCGACCGTAGTGAAGGTGCATGAAGTGAGGAAAAAGATACCGAAAGAAAAAATACGGTTTAATATAATCTGGTCTATGGGAAATATTTAATATCAGAATTAATAATGAAAAGAACTAAGAGCTAACCTTTAAGCTATTCCTAAGCTTTCAAGCTTGTCACAATGAGGAGTAGGCAAGTTTCTACTCCACGTACGTCTCTGCATTTCCACATGGCAATAACGCCACAACATATTTTTGTAATCTTTAACAACACTATTCTCAATATTACCCCGAGCAGCCGTCCCAACAGGATACTTCTGATCAAAAGCGGACGATTTCACATAAAACTCCACTCCATATTCTTCAGTCATCTTAGAAAACTGATACGTATAGTTCCTTTGTAACGAATATTCCGGCGCCGAGAACGGAAAACTAGCAAGCAATATGATTAGCAAAAACGGTAACAGTTGAAGAAGCAGTATCAAATTCGGCCCGCTCCCACCACCACCACCACCTGTACCCTCCCTTGTCTGAACACCAGCTGCCGCCCTTCTGGTTCTGTACATTTGAGCTGTACGAAACATATCACTTTGACTGAAAAACGACCTGAAGATCTCATCAGCGTCGAAATCATCTTCGAACATGTTGTGTCCGGTTCTCCTTCTTCGTCTTCTAACGTTGTACTGCTGAGTGTACTCGTCCCCCTCAGACACACCCGTTTGATTGTAATGTTGTCGTGACCCTTCATCGCTTAAACACTTAAACGCCTTGCTAACTTTCTTAAACGCTTCCTCGGATCCCGGAGCTTTGTTCTTGTCGGGATGAACCTTTAACGATAACTTCCGATACGCTTTCTTAATCTCCTCAACAGAACAACTTTTACCGACACCCAAAATCTCGTAATAATCTGTGTTTCTTTTGATTTCACGCACCAACCGAACATGTTCTTCGGTGTAACCTGGCTCTCCAGTCACACCCTCAACCTTTTTTCCGTTCATAGGGTTATTAGAAACATGATTTTTACCATTTAACAGGCTGGGATTTGCGGAATCAAGGTCTTTACATGCTGCTAAAAGATCATCTACACGTAAATTATGATTTAGCCGTTGCGCAATGCCGATAAACTTCAGTGCACGCTCCTTGTTTCCGGATGCGATCGCCTCTTTCGCAATGCGAACGCATTTTATTGCCTCGTCTTTATTCCCGTCCATGATGATTCAACAAACTTGACAGATTAATCAGTCACATTCACCGACTACCAAAAGCAAACCAACTTTTACAAATTAGAAAAAAAAAATCAAAAAATTTAGGTATTGTCTGCAATTACATAAATTCAAGCTAACTAGAGTGATATTATGATTAGGTTATTATTTATAAATCTCTAATATCTTAAGCTATATAGTTGGAGTATAACATTAATGGATCAGGCGACACAAAACATGCAACCAAGGGTTTCATACATCATCTGTCTGATTAGCTGAAACAGATGAATAACAACTGAAACAGAATTACACAAATTATAACTATAATTTATGATATGAATTAGATGATGGAAGAGCAAATTGATAGTTTAAATTATTACTATAATATTAAAGGATCAGGCGATGTAACCTAGGGTTCGTACAACTGAAACATAATTACAGAAACAATAACTAGAATTTATGATATATGAGTTTATTCAATCGATATAGAAGTTGAATCTATATGTATGTATATAATAATATGATTGACGGTGAGATTGGGCTAACCTTAGATACGAAGAGAGATGGTGAAATCGGAGAATTTGAGATCTCCGCTCGCTGCTGCCAGAATAATATTATGGCAGTAGTGGTTGTGGTTTACTTTTGTCATCTACAGTCAGTCAATGGAGGTGTAGTGTACCACAACACAATGGCTTCTTTCATTGGATTGATAGTGTGTGTATCAAGTGTTTGTCCGTGTGGTGCCTGTATAATGTTTAACCGTTCAGAGGGAAATGTCTCATCAATTCAGATTATAAACAGTCTTAACCATTAAGTGCTGAACCATGTTTGAACCATTAAGAGCCTCATAAAGAGGTAAACAAACAGCCTCTAAGTATTGTGTTTAGACAACTAATGTTTATAAGCTCTATGAAAAAAAATATTCATAAATTAATCACTATCATGGATAAATAAACTCAAAAGTATCAGATTCAATAATACATTCTTCATCATAATTTTAACGTCTCAAAGTACTTCTTTAGAGCATGTTTGGCTAAGTTTTTCCAACCAACTTATTGATTTATTGGCTTAATCAAAAAGCCAATAAGGAGTTTTAGGGCATGTTTGGCTAAGCTTATTATAGTTAAAAAAGACTTTTGGAAAAGGACTTTTGGGAAAAGGACTTTTTGAAAAGGAGTTTTTAAAAAAAGTGTTTGGATTAGCTTATTGATGTAAAATGACTAAAATGGGCATTCTTTTAGATATAAGGGGGTAAAGAAGGGGTATATTGGTAATTTGTAGTTTGAAAAGTTAAAAGCTGGCAAAAAAGTCACAATATTGTGACTTCTTGAAACCTCCTTTTTATTCTTTGCAAAAAGTCATTTCTAAAAGAACTTTTGGCTTAGCCAAACACAAAAACAACTTATTGGCTTTTTGATAAGTCAATAAGCCAATGAGTTATTTTGAAAAGCTTAGCCAAACATGCCCTTAGTGTTTGGTAAATGCAAAAGTTCTTTTCAAAATGACTTCTTAAGAAGGAGAAAAAGTCATCAAAAAATCATTTTTGAAAAGTTAGAATGTTGTGACTTTTTGAACTAACTTATTGATCTATTAGCTTTTGATCATTTTACATCAATAAGCTAAGCCAAACACTTTTTAAAAAAACAACTTATTCACTTATTGGCTTTTCTCACCCCATAAGCTAATCCAAACACTTTTTTTTAAAAACTCATTTTCAAAAAGTTATAAGTCAATAAGTCATTTTCCCAAAAGTCATTTTAACTTAAATAAGCTTAGCCAAACATGCCCTTAATCTTAATTGCTATTAACTATAACAACCTAACTAATTCGTTAGTAATCATACAAAACAACTTCTGTTATCAACAATTATTTTTATAGCCTTTCTACTATTTCTCACGTGATACTTACTATATATTTGTAACGGTGTTATGGAGAGAGTGCTTAAGATTTAAATAAGAATTATTGGTTAACTTGATGGGTCCTTTTTTCACTGCCTTAAGCTAAGTGCTGAGTAATGTACATCATTGATACTTAACAGGAGGTCGGATTGCGACAACCCTTCCATGATGATGCCGGTAGGACACATTTAGAATGAATGAGTTACTTTCTTATTTATATAAAGGTGGGTCAACCTTAATGGCTTGAGTTGGGTTAGATGCGACCCAAAATAAGAGTATCATCTACCTAGTATGAGTTAACTCTAGCTATGTTATACTATACTTACACTATTTGTTGGCAATACACTATCTTTAGGGGGGGTTCGAGCCCATAGAAAGCAGGGGAAGGTGCGACACTGGTAGTTCTAGGGATAAAACTTCAACAAAATTCGGTTAATATTTACCGAATCCTGGGGGAAACACAACACACACACACACACACACACACACACACACACACACACACACACACACATATATATATATATATATATATAGAGAGAGAGAGAGAGGGGGGGGAGACATATGGGAAATTATGGGGAACCTAGGACAGTTCCCTGCAATCCCGAGAAATTTAAGGAAATGCCATAGAAAATGGGGAAAAAGCTGATGTAGTGTTTATGTGACTCCATGTATTAGCGTGACTCCCTGCACTCCCCCTCATTTGAACCCGGGTGACTGTGCTTTCAATAAAAAGGGTTGAAGCGCAGTCGGTAGTTGGTTTCCAATCGATCCACATCTTTCAAAAAAAAACAAGTTCGTCAATATAACCCATTTTTCATATGAATCAAAAACGGTTTGAAACCCTTAAATAAAAGAGCAGGTATGTATAACTTGTAGGTTTCTAACCAGTTTATAATCCTCTTCTTAAAACCTATTAAACCTAAGCTGAACCGATCAAAACTTCTCAAAACCAGGTCAACAAACCAATAAAACCCGAACCGTTTTTTTAACGGCTAACATAATCAATCCCGAGCACTCTCGGGGCACCCACTGGACCAAACGGAGTACTCCGAGAGTAACCCGAGTCCACCACCAATTCCGGGGAAAACCCAATTACTCACCCGCTCATAGGCACGACGATGAAATTACAGGTAAAACCCGTTTGGCTCAAGGATCGAACCCAGGTTTTCCTGGTCTCCTATCACTGTCCCCCAATGCCTCACTCTGCACTAAGTGAGAGTTGAACCTGTATCTTCCAAAAGAAATACAAGTATCTCACATTCTCACCACTTGATCTAGAGATTATTGGCCCGAACCGTTTTAAACTCACCCCCGGGTATGACTTTTCGTTGACCAACCCGACCCTGTTTAGGGTTAGAACCCGGTTGGTATTTTTGTACGCCTCTCCTGGCATCAGTAGAGCCAGTGGCAAACTGTCACTACCGTTTAGGGTTCTTGTTCTTCATAACAACTAATCAGTCGTTACAATGAACATTGCATCCAAATCCATACGATATTTGAATCAAATCCATCTCAACCCCAAATTCCCACAAAACCCTAAACACCCTTTCAACATCAAATCCATTCTACCCTCAAATTTTTCATCAACATCCTACAGAAAGAGACTCAACAGAAGAAATTTAGCAGCCTCAAAACCAACCCTAAACGAACCCCAATTCCACAAAGCAATCTCACATCTCCTTCCAAGATTCACCCCACAAGACCTCTACAACCTAATCACCCAACAACAAGACCCATTAATCTGTCTACACCTATTCAATTATGCCTCTAACCAACCCAGATTCACCCATGACACAACCACATTCCACATCACAATCAAGAAGCTCGGCGCCGCGAAAATGTACCCCGAAATGGACCGAATTGTCGAATCAGTGTTATCGGTATCGGATCAGTCTTTCGGGTCTGAGGTGTTGTATAATTCGATTATATATTTTTATACTGAAGGTAGAATGTTAAGTAAGGCTGTTAGTGTTTATAAACATATGAGAAGTTTGAAACAGATGGAGTGTAGGCCGTCGATTCGGACGTATAATTTGCTTTTCGCAGCGTTTTTGAGTCGTAGGAGTAATAGTTATATAAACCATGTGTATATGGGTACGATGAGAATGTTGTTTAAGAATATGGTGGATGATGGGGTTGAACCGGATGTTTTTGCGTTGAATAGTATGATTAAAGGGTACGTGTTGTCGCTTCATGTTAATGATGCGCTTAGGGTGTATCATCAGATGGGTGTTGTTTATGATTGTAGGCCGAATTCGTTTACGTTTGATTATTTGATTCATGGGTTGTGTGCGCAAGGGAGGACGTGTAACGCGATGAAGATTTGTGGGGAGATGAAGGAGAAAGGGTTTGTTCCGAGTGGGAAGTCGTATAATTCGGTTGTGTGTGCGTTTGCGCTTGAGGGGGAGGTTGATCGAGCGGTGGGGTGGTTGTGGGAGATGGTGGAGAATGGGAGATTGGTTGATGATATTACGTGTTGGACGGTGGTTGATGAGTGTTGTAAACGGGATAGGTGTGGTGATGCGTTGGGGTTGATTGAGGAGTTGCAAGAGAAAAGAGTGGTGGATAGACGTGGTTATAAGAAGCTTCGACATGAACTTAAAGTTAACTATGGAGAGTTGTGTGACCGAAATGGGATGAAAAATGGTAACTTTCGGTTTTCCTTGATTTGATTGTTAGAAATTGTATTATGCAGGGATTAAAAGGGCAACTTTTCTTGTTTCTTGATTTCATAATGTGAAACCAACAACTATAGCATGCACTATGTAGTTAATATTGGTGATATATCACCGATATATCGGTTACCGGTCACCATGTAACAGGGCCGGCCCTGAGAATTCATGTACCCTGTTCGAGCTCGAAAAAACGTGCCCTTAGGCCTTAACGAAATTGGGCATTGGGCTCACTAAAGGTCTAAACCGAATGCCAGTGGGCTAATAACCAATCTAAACCATAAAAATAGTTTTGTAAGTGGGCCTATGTTGATGTTTGTATGGGTATACCCTATTAAATTTTTTTTACATATACATATCGGATTTTTTTTTAAATAACGTGCCCTTCAAAATATCGGGCGCTGACCGGTGGTCCTCCCCGCCCACCCTCAGGGCCGGCCATGCCATGTAAAATATCGGTGTCATATATCGGTCAGAATATTGGTACCGATTTTATCTGTGATACTGACGATATTTATCCGATATATCACCGATTTTCCCGATATTAGTACCTTTCTTCTTAGTTCTACCATTCGTCTTTCTTCTTATTGCCGCTATTAGTGTTTTAAGTCAGTCTTAATTGTTAGTGTTAACTGTTCGTGTTTTAAGTCTTAATTAGATCTACTTGATACAATTGTTTGTGTTTTTCAAGTTGCAAAAGGTTAATTTGTTAATGGTAGGAAAGTATACTGAATTGTTAGTGTTAAATTGCTATATGTATAAATTCTACATGATATTAAAATTACCGATATCCCACCGCGATAACCGATATCTCAGATATCGGTCCTTGACCGATACTCATTTTTTTACCACATTAACTGCTTAGAGCATGCAGAAAGTTATCTTCTTGTCATTTATGTTTAAGTATCATTATAAAAGAGGCGGTGTGTTCTGTTTTTTGTAGGATCACGTAATCGGATTGAGTAAAGAAAGTGTTGACATGCACACCTGAGTGGAGCCAAAGAGACTCGAGTCTGCGGTTATGTTTGGTTATGGCGTGTTTCTACAGAAGAATCAATATACCGTTTAAAAGAAGGGGTTGGAATTCTTTCCAGTTCAAGGCGTCTATTGTATGTAGTCTTATCTGTGAAATGTCAAAACTTGAATGAATTTCATTGAGAATGACCGAGTATATATACAAGATACTAGGAGAGATTACAGGAGCTAACTATGCTAGGAGAGATTACAGGAGCTAATTATGCACAATTTATGGAAATAATAATTCTATAGTCAAATACAATTAATGTAAAGATATTCCCGCTAATAGCCCCCCGCAGTCGAAGCAGTAGCCGGCCGAATGCAGAGACTGGACTT
This sequence comes from Helianthus annuus, assembly GCF_002127325.2. Lineage (NCBI taxonomy): Eukaryota > Viridiplantae > Streptophyta > Magnoliopsida > Asterales > Asteraceae > Helianthus > Helianthus annuus. The sequence continues at coordinate 152,069,534 of NC_035445.2, forward strand.
GAAGCGCTCAAATAGAAGGCGTGGGAGTCCTTTTGTGAATATGTCGGCGTATTGGTATTCTGTGGGAACGTGTAGGACCCGAACTGCACCAAGGCGAACTTTTTCTCTTACGAAGTGAATGTCAATTTCAACGTGCTTGGTGCGTTGATGCTGGACATGATTTTGAGATAAGTACATGGCTGAAATGTTGTCACAGTAAATTATTGACGCCTGTGTGACGGGTAGATGAAGCTCGAGTAGAAGGTTGCGAATCCAAGATAACTCAGCTGTAGTGTTCGCAACCCCTCTGTATTCTGCTTCAGCACTTGAGCGCGAGATGGTGGGCTGGCGCTTGGAGGACCATGAAACTAGATTATCCCCGAGGAAGACACAGTAACCAGATGTAGATCGTCTAGTGTCCGGGCAACCCCCCCAATCAGCGTCGGAATAGGCGGTGAGATTGGTTGTCTTGGAGGGGGATATGTGAAGACCATGGTCAGCTGTACCTTTGAGATAGCGAAGAATACGCTTGAGGTACACAAAGTGAGGCTCTCTTGGGGCGTGCATGAACAGACATACTTGTTGTACAGCATAGGAGATGTCTGGACGAGTGAAAGTAAGGTATTGTAAAGCACCTGCAAGGCTGCGATACAAAGTCCCATCAGATAGTGGTGCCCCATTGGCAGCGCTGAGCTTTGAATGAGTATGAGCAGGTGTGTGACATGGCTTGCAATTGTCCATTTTGGCCCTACGCAGAATATCTTGTATGTATGCACGCTGTGAGAGAAAGAGACCTCCAGAATTGTGAGTGACTTCAATTCCCAAGAAGTGATGTAGCCTGCCAAGATCAGTCATAGAAAATTCTCGAGACATAGCTGTAATAAAGTGATGTAATAGACGATCATTAGATGCAGTGAGAACAATGTCGTCAACGTATAAAAGTAGATATGCTATGTCGTTGCCCTTTTTGTAAATGAACAGAGAGCTGTCAGATGTGGATGTCCTAAATCCACAACGAATGATGTAAGTGGCGAACCGGTGGTACCATGCTCGAGGTGCTTGTTTAAGCCCATAGAGTGATTTATTTAACCTGCACACAAACTTAGGATTACGTTTGTCAACAAACCCTGGTGGTTGAAACATGTACACTGTTTCATTAAGGTCCCCATGTAGGAATGCGTTCTTAACATCTAGCTGATGTATAGGCCATGATCGTGAAACAGCTATGCTAAGAACTGTGCGAATAGTAGTAGGTTTAACTACTGGACTGAAAGTTTCATCACAATCAATGCCAACTTGTTGAGATTTTCCATTTACTACAAGACGGGCCTTATATCTTTCTAGTGTACCATTAGCATGAAACTTGTGACGAAAGAGCCACATACACCGGATAATGTGGGCGTCGGGAGGCCGAGGCACAAGATCCCACGTGTTATTATCTATTAAAGCAGTGTATTCGGTCTTCATAGCATCAGACCAGTTTGGATCGGATTGGGCATCAATGTGTGATTTGGGTAGTGGGGAGATTGTCTCAACATTGAGGTTATAGGGTGCCTTTGGTTTGGTTGTCCCGTCACGAGACCGAGTGATCATGGGATGGGTCGAGTGGGTCGGACCAGTGGAGGTGGGAATCGGTGATGGGTTGGGTTGTGGAGGAATCGGGTTTGGGTTGTTCGGTTGGGCCAAGGAAGATGGTTGGGTTGAGGATGTGGTTGGGGCTGTGTTATGTTGTGGCTGTTGTTGGGCCGGTTGGGCCGATGTGGCGGTGTTAGTTTGTTGAGGTCTGGATTGTGGTGGTCTACGAGAGTATGTGAGGGTGGGTTGTGGCCTTAGGGTGTATGAGATAGGCTGGGATTGAGAGACTGTTTGGGTGGGTAAAGGTGGTTGTAATGAATTTGGGGAAGGAGTGTTTGCGGAAGGTGGTGGGTTGGGGGTGGGTGAGGTCATAGTGTGTTGGAAAATGATGGGGGAGGGTTCCGAGTCGAGGAAACTGTATGAGGAAGGTTGTGGTTTAAATGATTTGGAAAGTGGGAAGTCGAGTTCATTAAAGGTTACGTGACGGGAAATACTCACTTTGCCGGTGGATAAATCAAGACACCGGTACCCACGATGATCCGGAGGATATCCAAGAAACACACATGGTGCGGATCGTGGAGCGAGTTTATGTGGACGGATATCGGACTGGTTAGGGTAACAGGCACAACCAAATACGCGGAGGTGTTCATAGTCAGGGTTTTTGAGGTATAGGGCTGCAGTTGGGGTTCGAAAACCAATGGGTTTGCACGGAAGGATGTTGTGAAGATAAACAGAGGTGTGCAAGGCTTCCACCCAATAGTGAGGTGGTAAGGAGGCATGGGTGAGAAGTGAAATCATGATTTCGTTAAGACGTCTAATCATGCGTTCAGCTGTTCCGTTTTGTTGGGAGGTGTGAGGGCACGAGAAACGGAATTGTAACCCATGGTTGGAGGCAAATTGTTTGAATTGGTTATTATCAAATTCTCCGCCCATGTCACATTGAAAACTTTTGATGTTATGGTGAAATTGAGTGGAAATGTATTTATGAAATTGGGTAAATTTGGTGTAAGTTTCCGATTTAAATTTTAAAGGAAAAACCCAAGTAAAGTGGGTAAAATCATCAATCACAACTAAATAATATTTGTAACCTTGTTTGCTAAGGATTGGTGAGGTCCACAAATCACAATGGACAAGATCAAATGGACAAACAGTGCAAGAATTAGATAACTTAAAAGGCAAACGTTTATGCTTAGCAATCTGGCAAGAGTCACAAAAAGTCGAACGACTTTGTTTATTACAGGAAATGAAATGATTTTTATTTAAATGGTCAAGGACATGTAAACCAGGATGTCCAAGGCGGTTGTGCCAGGAACCTTGAGAGCTGGTGGAGACAAAAGCGGATGCATCAGGTGGTTTGAGAGCTGTGAGCGGGTAAAGATTACTGGTACTGTCGTGGCGACTCAGGATCGTCCCACTCGGATAATCCTTCACAGAAAAACCAAAAGGATCAAAATCGACAGACACCCAATTGTCACGGGTAAATTTTCTGACAGAAATTAGGTTCTTAATAATGTTGGGTGTATGTAGTATGTGTTTAAGTTGGAGTGGTTTAGAGGTGGAGGGTAAATTGGTATGACCCGATCCAATAACTGGTAACCGATTGCCATTTCCAACCAACACATTTTTAATAGAATAATCACACGAGTGAGAAATCATACCTGAGTCCCGAGTGAGATGGTCTGATGCTCCAGTATCCATGAACCAAGTGGGGGCTTCGGGTTCCAATGCCATGGTGTTAAAAGCTTCAGCAAGCTCTGTTGGTTCAAGTGGGTTTACATCAGTTATGTGAGCCTGAGGGGCAGACTGGTCAGAGAGGTTGGAAGCCAGCTGCTGTGGGGCTGTCCATGGTGAGACCCAACCTGGTTGGGTTGGGTAGGGGCATGGAGGTGGCGATGTGGTCCAGAAAGAGTTTGGCCAGTAGGGTGGTGGCATCGGTGGGTAAAAGGAAGGGTTCCAGGTGTTGTGAGCAGGGTGGCGGTTGGATTGGCCTCGGGTATTGGAGCCGGACCCAGCACCAGATCGGTAGTGAGTCTGACCCGTATTACCATAGGGCTGGTTCGTGTTAGGGTTTGGATTTGATTGGTTGTGGGTAGGGTTATCATGACGTGGTCCGCCACGACGATTGGGACCATAGTTCCGACCAAATCGGGAGGGGCCAGAGGTGTTACGAGCAGGTGGGTTGTCACGGGTGTTACGAGCAGGTGGGTTATTAGGTTGGACAGCAGCATGAACCTCTGAAGTTGGTGTGTTTCCATCACGAGCAGTCTGTCTCTCTAGGTCACCTCGAAGCATTTCACAGGCTTCATTCCACGAAGGGAGTTCGCGGTTGATGATGGATCCAATGGTGTCGTATTCACGAGGCAAGCCCCTGACAAGTTGCAGAACAAGGGTTTGCTCGTTGACTGGGCTGCCAACATCATCTAGTTGAGCCGCCAGGTCCCGAAGGGCCTGACAGTAGGCTTCCAGGGAGGACATCGAACTGAGTTTAAGATTAACAAACCGGGATTGGAGGGCTGCACAACGAGGGCCTTTGTTATTGTGAAACAAATCTTTCACACGGTTCCAAGCTTGGAGAGCCGTGGATGGTTCTTCAAGAACACGAAGAACATACTCATCAGATAGAGTACTGTAAATCCATTGGAGCACAACCGCGTCGATCTTCATCCACTGAGCATAGGTAGGGTCGTCTTTAGCAGGCGGTTCATTGGTGATATGGTCAAGGACCTCGTACCCACGTGCGTGAAGGTTGAAAAGCTTCACCCACGCGGAGTACGTGACCTTGACACCATCAAGAATCCGAACCTTTTTGGTGATGTCTGTGACTGTGTAGACAGGGTGTAGGGGAACCGAAGGTTTGGTGGTGTTGGAAGAGGTGTCAGTTTTGTCACCCATTGAAAACAGAGGTGACAGAGGCGAAAAGAAAGGTGAACAGGGATGAAGGGGTTGGCTGGAAGTAGGTGCAGAGGGTCGAAACCCTGAAAAAAAAAATGGATCGAAATCCGAGAAGAGACTGCAGGCAGCAAGGTATCGGCTCTGATACCATGTGAAATGTCAAAACTTGAATGAATTTCATTGAGAATGACCGAGTATATATACAAGATACTAGGAGAGATTACAGGAGCTAACTATGCTAGGAGAGATTACAGGAGCTAATTATGCACAATTTATGGAAATAATAATTCTATAGTCAAATACAATTAATGTAAAGATATTCCCGCTAATATTATCTTCTTGATGGTTTGCTGGTTTCGTATGCTTTATTGATCAAAACTTTTGGAAACTGCAGTTGTGATTCACATGGAAGCATAGACCCTCGATGACTCGATGAGATACACAATGGGTCCCAAATTGCGGTTGGAAAGCTCGGTAATTTGTGGTTCGGGGCAAAGCCTGGTTGGGGCCTTAAAATTGTTTTTTTCCTAAGTAGTATTGATGCAAATGTTATTTTTTTTGTGTTACTGTTTAATTAACTGTAATGTAAAGATTGTTATGTATGTTTTTATTATTTATAAAATAACACCAGATATTTGAAGTTAAGCACATATCGATAGTGGTCACACGGGTGGTTTAGAGATCGGTTTCATTCCCATTCCCATTCCACCCTGTTATTAAACCCCATACCCATATTGATTCATGGTTCCTGACTGCAAACCAAAAACCGCATAACTAGTTTTGATGGGCTAGGAAATTTTGAGACATTTGTAGATTTTAATAGCTCTATATCTACCAAAACCTGCAGTTGCAGCCACCTAAGGATAAGAGGCAATTTGTTTGTTATATCAACTAGTAAGTACATTAAACTACTCACACCCCTAATGCAGATCAACAAGATTTGTTTAAGAAAGTGAGGCTGCAACAAAATTCCTCTTCTCAAAGCTCAATGATCTCCAATTGTAAGTTTTATGCTACATGTTTCTTTCTTTGGTCATATAGTTAAGCCATACCATCTATACTGAATAATTATACAGTTTTGAAAAATTACTATACTTTGGTATATTATCTATTTGGTGGAGAATTCAAATGAGAAGAAATTACAAATTAAGAATAAAGGATATAAAGGTAATTTGAACAAATCATTTTATGAGTTTATCATTTATTTTTGCTATTCAAATTAATAATGAACTCTAATCGTTTAATGAGTCTATCTTATAAAATAGTTATGCATCTTACACAATAAAACAATGCTGCGCATGATCCTACATACTCAACGTTTTCTACACCCATTAAAACAATGCTTTGGGGTATGGTATAGAATGTATAGGACTCCCACAGTTTTAAATAATTTTACAACTCATAGTAAACTATGTGTAGGACACCACATCTTTAAATAATTTTGTCACTCCTAATAAAATTGGTGTAAGACCAACACATTAATGGTGGTGAAGTAGGAAATTATGGTAACATTAATGAGACTTGAGTAACTTTTTAAAATATTTATTAATATTCCACATCAAATTGTCTATACTACCCTTACTAATTAAAGCATTAATTAAAAGTGGACAAAAATGATATCTTAATTCACAACAATTGATAAAAAAATATGAGGTCTAGATTTATTTATTTTTCTCCTTTTAAGAAGATTGATTTTCTTCCCTTAAGGCCACCTTTATGTTGAAACTACTTTATAGGACATCAAAGCATGTATCCGGTTTTGTTTATATCAAACAAATCTGTAAGAAAACAAACCTAATGATGCAAATGTGTTACAAAATGTTGGAAAGACAAATATACCCTTGTTTTGACATGTGAAAAACAATGATTCAACTCTCTTTTTTTTGGTCATGTTAGAACATTCATTAGGTTTTTTTTTTTTTTTTGTAAGGATAGATACGGAATTAATCTTTTCTTTTTTCAAGTTCTTAGATTTGGTGTGCCTATTTGATCATGTTATATCATTGCTGCTTCAACTTTATGCCTGAAATACGCAAATAATTAAATATTGTGTTATAATTTTAATGCAGTTTTATTGGGAATGCAGAGTATGTCAAATGTTGAATGTATTATAATCTTTTAATTAAATGTGTAACAACAGTTGTAATGGTAGATGGCAGATATGTTGGAACCACTAGTTTACAAATGCACACCTTTTTCATCACATTTTATTAAGATAATAATAATAAAAACCCATTAAACTTTTTTACATTAAATGTATCAAACAAAACAATTTTTGTATTTATATCCTTCAATCATTCAATACACAATATTATTTCCAGAAACACAGTTTTGCAACAATCCTTCATCTCTCACATATACCAAAAAGAATTCATATATCAGCCAAAAGCAAAAACCCCAATATCAGAAACAACCCCTGCAAAGCATGAAATCACATGAAGTAATAAAATGAAGTAAATTGTAGAAACCCAGAATCTTGGCGGATAATTTGGGGGTTTCCGTCGGCTAAAAAAGCTCTGGTATAGCTATACGCGTAACAAACCAACCGTAGACACTTTGATCTCGACGAATGAATATAATAGGTCAAACCGTAAGAACTATGACCACAATGAGAAGCACAATCCCCAAGATTACAAAGAGTAAGCAAGTCTGCATGAACCAAATGTTAAAGAATTTAACATTTTAGAAGCAGAAAAAACAGAAGATACATAATGCAATTAAAGTATATTAGGATTGCTTATTCAAAAATTAACAATAATTCGGATAGATGGTAATTTACACAACTTAAAAAGTTATTCAAAAAAGTTACCATGGACGAGTTTGATCTTTGAGACTTTGACGCTTTCACGAGATGGGATTTAGCCTGTGCAGTTGCAGCCTGAGAATTCTCGATATTCGAGCCAATATCATCTGAAACAAATCGATCACACTCACGACACGAACATACAAAGACGATAAATAAAACTGGGAACAAAAATGTGAAAAATTATATACTTACCTATCATAGTTCCTTGCTCATGAACCAAAACGGCAAGATCTTTGAATATTTCGTTTACCTCACCGATCTGGTTTTGAATTTCTTGTATTCCCTGATCTCTTTCCTCAATAATAGCCTCGTTAAATGCAATCTCGTTGTCCAACAGTAACACTTCTTGTCTGCAGATATCAGACATTGCTTTTACAAAACAAAACATGATCCTAAGTACACACGATATCATTTTAATACAAGAGCATACCAAAACACCCTTTATAGTTTTTTGAGTAAAGTACACGGATGGTCCCTGTGGTTAATCAAAATTTTGGATTTAGTCCCTAGCTTTTCAGAAGTACATGGATGGTCCCCCTGTGGTTTGCATTTTGTAACGTATTTAGTCCCCAACTAATAAATCTAAAGGTTTTAACATGTCCAAGTTAGGGGCTAATTGCGTTACAAAGTGCAAACCACAGGGACCATCCATGTACTTTTGGCAAAAGTTGGGGACTAAATCCGTTAGAAAGTGCAAACCACAGGGACCATCCGTGTACTTTTGGAAAGGTAGGGACCAAATCCAAAATTTTGGTAAGCCACAGGGACCATCCGTGTACTTTAATCTTTACAAAACAACACATGCTTTTAAAATAAGAACATGTCCTAACACCCTGTAAAACTTTATACTGTTGCAATGATTTTTTGACAAAATTACAAGAGTGCCACTTGTATATTAAGAACTGCATATCACAAAACTTGCCTTCTAGATTCGTAAAGAAGAGCATGCTGTTCTGGATCTCTGCCTGAGTTGGAATCCATTTCGTTGGTGTCATCACTGTAAATTATATATATTAAAGAGGAGAAAAAAGGTAATTTGGCACATATACAGATTAAAACAAAGTTTTACGGGCAGTAATTACTAAATTCATGACTATTTACCGTGATGGATGGATAGGTTGAGGAACGGAAGGAGAGTAAGCTGTCTCTCTTTCGGCTGAAAGCCGTTGTGCTTTCTGGAATTCTTTTAAAACTGCTTGAAAATCTTTCGCGAGTTTAGCATCTGTAATCTTTTTACTGGCCTGTAAGGAAAATAAAAAAGATAAAGTGAGGTCTTTTACGGCTTGCATCTAACCATATAACTTAAGAAGATGGTTAAACATATTAATGTGCATAATGTAACATATGCATAACTAAGCAATCAACTACTTTTATCGCTTACTAGAAATATAATTGTTCGTAAACGAACCGAACGTTCATGAAGTGTTCATGAACTTGTTCGGCGGGAAGTTCGTTTATGTTCATTTATTTAATAAACGAATGAACACGAACAAAAAAATTTGTTCGTTTAATTAAATGAACGAACATGAACACACCTTGTGTTCGTTCATTTATGTTCGTGAACATTCTTTTATGTTCCTTCATTTATGTTCGTGAACGTTCGTTTATTTACGTTTGTTTAAATTTTAATAAATACATAAATAGTTATATTTATATAAATATTAGGTTTTCTAACTACTTATACAAATATAACTAATTAGTATATCTATGAACCCTTATTTAGATGTGTTTTCGGACGAAATGTAATATATTAGACTTGTTTCTTCAATCATGTTAATATATTTTTATTCAAATATGTTCAGTTAATTTTTTTATGTTCGTTTGTGTTCATGAACTGTTCGTTTAGACTTTAAACGAACGAACATAAATGAACATGAACATGCCCGATTTCTTAATGAACAAACACGAACAAAAAAATGTGTTCGGTTATATGTTCGTGTTCGTGTTCGGTTAAAGTTAAATGAACGAACACGAACATGCCTATGTTCGTGTTCGTTCGGTTCATTTGCAAGCCTAGATCTAGATATCATGTCAACTTACTGACTAAACTGCATAAAAAAATCATTTTTTTCTTAAACTTAAAGATAAGGGGTGCAGGTCACTTACACTAACTTCGGCACGATGGTCTGCTTCACTAGCTTGCTTGAGTTTATCGGATGTATCCTTCACCAATTGTCCAACATGTAGTCTTGTTTTGTGTCTACATTGAGCCAAAAAATAATTAATAATCTTTGTCAGTATGTCAATGTTCATCAGGTATAATAATCATAGAAACAAATGTAAATTGAAAACAAAAATATCATAGCATTAAATATGCATCTATTGCTTATGGTCCAAAAGCAAAAAAAGTTTTAGTCTCCACCTTAACAAGGTTTTAATAGATTTGAAATTTGACTGTATTATTGCACATAGTAAAAAACTAATCTTTGTCAGTGTTCACTATGTATAATAATCATAGAAAGAAATGTAAATGAGAACGAAAATCTCATAACCATCAATATGTATCCACCTTAACAGTGTTTTTATCGCGCTTTAACGACATTATCGCACAAAAATCTCCATGTATCCCCATCATCAAGTCTAATAATCATAATTTACTTAACTCAAAAAAATCTTAATTACTAACATCCCCTGGTATGATCCAAGACTTTGATGTTCATATTCAATAAGACTACTTATAATTCAAAACATGTAACTAACTAAAACAAACGAAACTGATACCAAAACCTTATAACAACTACTAACTTCAAAACTCTAAAAAACAATCATAAACTAAACAAAACAAAACAAATTAATTAAATAAACAAAAAAAAAACTAAAAAATTCAATTATACGTACAGCTTTTCACGAAGCTCAGGGGTATCTTTAGGAGTACCAAGCGTATTGACGAGTCTCTGAAACGTGTTAACAGCAGTACCGATCTGGAAGATTCCAGAAGCAATTGCTTGGGTCGGATCCTGCTGCTTCATACTGCCCGCGCGTCGGGTATGGAGCGGGCGACCCGCTTCGATGTCTTGAAAACTCATGAAACAAACCCTAGGTTGAACGATTGATTTGAATTGTGGAATAAATGAAGGATTGGAGAATTAGTGGAGAAATGGAGAGAATTAGGGCAGAATTGAAAGGGACGGGGCGAGTTTGTTTCACAGGTGAGGGGGTGTGGGGGAAAAGAAAAAAAAAAAAAAAGAAAAACAGGGTGTGATTATGCGTGGACATATGAGTGGTGATGATTACTATATTCTTTGAAAGAAAAATCAGTTATATGAAGATCCGGGCTGAATAATGCCTCACCTTAGGGCGTTTTGCGTCACGTATAATCCTAGTTATCAAATGAGCGTTATTCAAAGGGGCATAGTGGTGATAACGTCTAATAATGCCCCGTCAATCATTACACAATTATTAAAATTTTTAATTAAAACTAATTAAATTTCATTTAATAAAAAAACATTACATTCTAAAAAACGAAATTAATAAAAAAATATATAAAAGTTGATAAATAAAAATGTCATCGTTGGAAGTTTATAAAGTTGAAAAGTTAGTTTTTGAAAATTTAAAAATCATTTAAAACCATATCTAAACCACAGAGATCAAAGTTGTCAAAACTCAAAATTTATAAAAACATTTCAGCACTTCATCTTCTTCTTCGTATCTCCGAGCGAATTTTCCGGCAATGCGAAACAACAAAACTGAGCATTCTGGCGACGCAAAAAGGCCAGACTGATCATGCACAACGGTCAAATCTCGAAAAAACCGCCGGGCAAGAGCGTTGTTTTTACAACGCCAAACAGCAAAATTTCAAAAAAAAAAAAAAAACGCCCCGGGGGTCCATTTCCGGGCGTGTTTTGGGCGTTGTCGGGCTTAAAAACGCCCCAATTTGAATGACTACACAGAGTCTAACTAGAATTAGCACCTCTCGCAATGCGACAGGAATTCGTTAGTTATATATCATATTAGATGAAAGGAAAATGTTTCTTACATGACCGTGAGCTTGTGTAAAACCATAGAAAAAAATAACTAAGTCGATCTTTGATCAGCGCGTTGCGACATACCTATTAAACGAGGAAAAATAGACGCGTTGTAACGGGCTTGTAAAACAGGAAAAATAGATAGAAAAACGTCGAACCCCACACGCACTTTGTGACGTGTTAACTCGAAAATTTAAAACGGAACGTTAAACAACAAAAAATGCAAAAGAATAAAGTATAAGGGACCGAAGTTGAAAGTAAAAAAATTGTTGGGGTTAACTTGTAGAAGATGAAAAGGTTTGGGTTAAAAGTAAAAAAAATTAAAAGGGTTAAATAGCAAAAAATGAAAACTGTTGAATTAGAAGTGAAAATCAAATTAATCAAAGGAAATGGGTTAAACTACCAAACATCCATTAACCATCATTACATGAGAGGAGAAGAGTGGGAGACATTTTTACTTAAATAAGGGCAAAAGCCCAAACAACATTGGTATATTTACGTGATCAATTTTGAAGATTTTTATCGTCGATGGTGTCACGGTAGAGAAAAATATCAAATATATATACAGTGGCGGACTTAGAAATTTTTTTCTGGGTGTGCGGATGAAGGGTTCAACCATATTTTCAAGGGGTGCGATCGGGTTTTTTGCCTAAAAAAATACACTAATTTTTTTTCAAGGGGTGCGTCCGCCCACCCTCTAATAAAGGTAGGTCTGCCAATGCATATATGCACACTTGTAAATCAAGTTATGTCATGAAGTTTAAATGTCATCAGGGGCGGACCCACCCTTTGGCCAAGATGAGCGGCTGCACCCCTTGAAAAAAAAGTTTAGTGTATATTTTAGGCAAAAAAACTTGATCGTATTTTTGAAAATATAGTTGAACACCTCATCCACATCCCACCAAATAATTCATAGGTCAAATAATTGAGGGTCCGCCACTCATCCTATCAAAAATGGTTCACATTATACTAATACATAAAATAATAATAATTATAAATATCATGTATTCATGTGTCACCCCGAGATTGAAATCTGCACAGATTGTTGATTAATATTAAAAAGGAATGTGCTGAAAAGTTGGTTTTGAACACGAAAGAGGTGGTGCCATTGTCTGTAGGGTCGTTGAACAGCGGAGATAAATAAACCTTTATAATAGGGGTGTGCATGGTTTGGTTCAGTTTTTGGGTAAAATCAAAACCGTAACCGAAAGTTCGGTTTTTGGTTTTTAAAAACCGTTCGGTTTCGGTTATTTCAGTTTTAGCAACGGTTCGGTTCGGTTTTTTCGGTTTTTGAAACAAATTATGTAAGATTCAAAACTTAAAAGTATAATTCATAGTTTAAGAATCTTTCTTAAATGTTTACATTTAAGTTAATAGGGTAAGGTTCCAGCGTCAACAATCTCCAAGAGTGAACTGCGTGAACAGATATGGACCCTTGATTTCCTTTTTAGTTGTTAAGGGTAGGATTGTAGTTATATAAAAATTTAGATTTAAATCATTATTTTAATAATTGAATTAAGTTACATCTTTCCTAATTTAAATTCATTATCCACATTATGTTTATATATTAATAAGATAATTATCAAAACAAACAACAAATCACCAGATTTCAATTTTAATTTTTATTTCAGATTCATCACTAGAATTCAAATTTTGATTTTTAAGATCCACGTAACCTTCATATTTCAACGGTATACACATGTGTACTTAGATATAAATAGAACAGTACACATGTGTACTCAGCATCGTACATATGTGTACAGTAATTCACAGGTGTACATCAACATTCAATACAAAATTTTTTTTGATATATCACAAAAACAGACGATATACACATGTGTACATCGCATTAAAAAGATGGCAAAATCAGAATACACATGTGTACATCGCATTTAAACAAATAATTATTTTAATAATTGAATTCAGTTACATCTTTCCAAATCCTTGATTTGATTTGTGATAGATTTATGCAATCAATTTGAGAGGATAATTGATTACTTGATTTGTGAGAGATTTATGCAATCAATTTAAAATTGAATTTACAGATATACCCTTTTTGTATTTAATTAAATGGAAAAATAACCAAATAATTACCATCATGCCACTCACTTTAATCTCAAGATCATAAAAATCAAGGCATAAAAATCAAGGGCCCAGATCAGTTCACGCAGTTCACTCTTGCGATTTTGTTCACGTTTGAACCTAATCCTAAGTTAATATATCTAGTCTTTTAAATTAATATTATTCACATAAAACTAACTTTCTAATCTATTTTAATGTTACTACAAAATTTTTGTTAAGACGTTTTCTTTTATAATACTTTGAAAACCATTTAATTTTTATATTAAACTTTGTTAGTTCTTGTAAACAATGAATAATTTTAATGATAAATAAACATGGTAATGTTCTTATTATAAATATTTAACAAACAAGAATAAAATTAATAATTCTTAGTAGCATGGTAAACATATAAACAACTTAAATATAAAAATATATAGATTTGGTATATTATTAAAACTTATCGGTTCGGTTCGGTTATTGAAAATGATTATTCGAAAGCCGAACCGAAATTTTCGGTTATTAAAAACCCGAAAACCGAACCGTCGGTTTTTGTTTCGGTTCGGTTTTTTCGGTCCGGATTTTTCGGTTATTTCGGTTACGGTTCAGTTATTTCGGTTTTCTACTCACCCCTACTTTATAATATTATTGATGATTAAGATGGACTTATTTTTTTGGTTTATTGTAATATTTCAATAAAAAAACAATTTTCTGCCTGGAAATTGTATTTTTGACCAAACTAGTTGATTTTATGTCCGCGCGTTGCGGCGGAGACCCAATGATTGCAAAACGCGTGTCAGCAACGGCAAGCAGCTACCGAATATCAAAAAATAAATAAAAATGACATGGTAAGGATAGTCACTCCGTTCTAAAAAAAGATTTTAAATAACCTAATATATAATAATAGGACCCCACACGTCCTACACGTTGGAAATTCGGTTGTTTTCAGTTCAGTTATTTCGGTGCTAACACGTTAAAATATGGATGAGCTCGGTACCGGTAACGGCACTGAAAGTACGATCCGGAAAATCATCGAAATTAGGTACCTGCACCGAAAATGCTCGGTACAATACGGTATGGTATTTGAAGGTAAAAATCAATAAATACAGGTATTGTGCTAGACCGGTGTTGAACCGAAAGTAACGATTCTGAAAACGCCAAAAGGTAGGTACCAAATTGGTGCCGAAAATGATTTGGTATAGTAAATTTGGTACCGATATGATACCGGTTTGATTACAGGATCTAATACGATTTGCTTATCAATAATCTAAATATCCAAGTTAATTTTACATGCTATAATTCATTCATTACAGAAAAGACAAAAAAAGGAAGCGAAATAAGTTGTTGTGTATATAAAACCTCATTCAAATGAAATACAATTTACTTACTGTGTGTATGAAAAGTAATCTAAACGGTGCAATTACTTGCATTGTTACGTTGCTACAGGATTTGATGAGCTCGGTACCAACCGGTACCGAAAAAACCGTTACCGAAATCCCCAAAAGTGGGTACCGGTACTGAATATACCTGGTACGGTACGGTTCGGTACCGGTCGATACTTGTACGACACCGGTATTTGAGGGTAAAAACCGGTGAATACCGGTGCCGAACCGGTACCGAAAATATAACCGGTTTGCTAAATTTGATACCGGTACCCGATACCATTTGCTCATCACTTAGTGATGTTACTATTGATTCAATTCTATTTTTAATATATAGGCCCAAAAGTGGGTACCTGTATCAAATATACCTGGTACGGTACGGTTTGGTAACGGTCGGTACTGGTACGACACCGGTAATTGAGGGTAAAAACCAGTGAATATCGGTGTCGAACAGGTACCGAAAATATACCCAATTTGGTAAATTTGATCTCGGTACCGGTACTCGATACCATTTGCTCATAATTATTATTATTGTATTAATGTATTAATAGGTTACTATAATATTATAAAATCACTGTTCGTTTGTATTATTATCATATATGAACACTGTTCATTCGTTTGTATTATTATCATATATCGTTTGTATTATTATCATATATGAATATGAATGAATGAATATGAATTTCATTGCTTGTGGAATTTGAACTTTCTCATATAATGTGTTAACAAGCAACTATTTATAATATTTAAAAGACATCAGCACATCTAGCAGAAAAATACAAATAATCAAAATAAAACAAAAACACCAGACTTAAATAATCAAAATACTCCAATAGTCTAATCATGTAATTAATTCTACAAAGATTTTACCTACAAGTATTAGGGGTTGTTTGACAACATCTAAATGGTTAAGTGATGAACCAATAAGTGGTCTGAACCATTAATAGCTTGTATAATGCTTAACCGTTCAGAGACAAATGTCTGACCAATTCAGATTTAATGTCTTAACCATTCAGACTTTGTATAAATCTTAACCATTCAGAGGCACATGTCTGAACCATTCAGATATCTGCTCACGAAACGAACAGTCTGAACCATTAAGTGCTGAACTAGTACGAGGTCTGAACCTTTAAGAGCCTCATTAAGAGGTAAACAAACAGCTCCTTAATGGTAAAACAATTTGTTATTGATACCAATGACGTAATTTCCCATAAATACTATTTTCAATTTATTAAATAGATATTAAAATGTTAAAATAAATAAACCACATGTACTAACCATGTAAGTAATTCTAAAAAAAACTTCAAATAGCATATTAGTTTTGTTTATTCTCCTTCATAAATAAAAATGAATAATATTTTAATCTAACAAATTAACTTTTAATCTAACAAATTAACTGAACCATCTTTCTCAATAATGAATTAACCTAACCATATATAACCAAAACCAATCGGTTATAAAACTTTAAAACCAAAATATTGGTTATAGATTCAGTTTTAGCAAAGCGGAAGTAAGAATGTGACTCTAAAAAACTGTCTTACATCACAAAGTCAAAAACTTCATTTTGAGTCCATTTTGGCATCGAACCAGTACAGATTCTTGGTTCCAACATTGTCTTCAAACATCCATTGAAACATGATCCAAATATCAAAAAATGGTTCATTTGATTACTAATTATTTAACCGTTCTCATTCGAAACTTCTCAAACCGCTATACTCAAAAATTGTAATAAACAACACCAACAGGTAAGAATCACATGGTTTTATACTTCTTTCACGCCCTATTTCTGCATCATCCACCACATTATATCATTCCGAATCACCCCATCAAACCCTAATCTTGTATTTTTCATCTCAAAAGTGTTGAACCGTCTGTACTGAGTATTACCTCCAACCGGCTTCATCATCATACCGACAGTTGCATATGCTGCATGACAATATTGTCTTGAACTAAAATGACGCTTACCGGGAGATTCATGATCCTTGTTTTTGATGTAAGATGTTTCATGGCTTTGTGGAGGCTTCTGGTTACGGTTGTCGGTCAAATGTTTTTTCGCGGGGTTGACTTTAGTGTTGTCGGTTTTGGTATGGTTTCGTTCACGTATCTGCGCAGCGGGTTTCATTTTGTCCAGCCATCTTAGGATCCAGTTTCCAAGATTTCTACCTACTTCGATGTCTCTTTTTTGTACCTCTCGGTGAACCTTTAGTGCCACATCAAATACGGAGCGTGTTTTCCTATTGTACGACAAACACAAAAGTTAAACAGTTAATTATCTACCAGATCCATTAATAATCTAATTACTTAATCCTAACTAACACTACACTTAGCCTTAGGCGTGAAGAAACTTCCAATGGCGACTAAACAACCAAAAGAATACAACTTATTAATTGCCACCAAAAGAATACAGCTTCGCTTAAAGCTTTTGGAACCAAAACGCTTCGGAGCGCTTTGTGCTTGTTAAAACCAAGATTAGAATTTTCATTTAATTCATTCGGTTGTGTAAGATGTTTAGCAGCAACAAATATGGCCCTCGCTCACACACATTTCTTCTATTGTTGCAGCTATTAACTTGTTCTTTTCTCATATCCGGCTTCTCATACTAACATGGTTTTAAAACGCGTGTGGCGCTCTAATGCGTTTGATCTCAAAATCCAATGAGTGGGGCCTTTGAAAAACTTACAACCATTGCAATCAACGGTCTAATTATTCAAACAATGGTCCACTGCATAAGGTGTCGCATCAAGCATAAGACTGCATCATGCAATCGCATCGCGCGATGTGATCTAGTTACCGCACCATGTGATGCGAGCATTATGTGCTCCTAATGTGCACATATTAAAACCAAGCTAACTAATATTGTTCGCTTCGTCACAGGAGCTCACATATACGTTTTTGGTAGTTAGAATAAAAACTTCCCACAATAAGTAATTATTCCCACTCAAACACACTTAACCGTAACATCCTCCACTCGCATTAATGCATTATTATATTTAAGTTAAGGCAGGACATTTCTTATGAGCCCAACATCTCTCCTACCCGCCAATCTAGCATTCACCTAGTGTGTTACAACATATTTTCACAATATAAATTAGCAACATATTGTGGCATTGGATTGTTGTACCACAAGCATAGGGGGTTTTTCAAAAAAAAATTGTGATTTTTCACTTTCAACCCAAAAGTTTCATCTCTTATATTTCAACACTTTTAATTTGTTTACTTTTAACCCAAAACTTTTCATCTTTTATAAATTAACCCAAAACTTTTTTATTTACAACTTTGGTCCCCCAATACTTTTTATCTTTCACAAGTTTTTCGTTTTACGTTTCGTTCTAAATTTTGCGAATTAATACGTCGCAACGCTCGTGTGTGGTTCAACATTTTTTGTCTATTTTTTCACATTTGACAGGTATGTCGCAACGTGTCTATTTTCCCCCTTTGGCAACTTCGCCGCAACGGGCGGATCCTACATTGACTTAGTTATTCTTTTCTACGTTATTTTGCGAGTTAACACGACGCAGCGTGCGTGTGTGGTTCAACGTTTTTATGTCTATTTTTTCCATTTAGCAAGTTCGTCGCAACGCGTGTGTCCAAAATCGACATAGTTATTTTTTTTTTATGTTATATGTTTCAGTCTTATTTCTTCGCATTAACACGCCACAACTTCAGTATTGGTGGTCGCTACCAGCGGTGTGACATTGATGTTATTTGGCATAGTTTTAGGCCCCCCGCCGCAACGCGGGGGGTGCTTAATTCTAGTTATGTTCATTTATCAATAACTCCATTGTTATCTTCTTACATACTGTATAGCTCCTAGGGTTCCAAATACCTAATTAATCTATACACAATAATAATCTCATTTCCTTAAGCAATCAAACTAGAACTTACAACTCTCACAGTTTCACATTTCCTAGGGTTTGTTTTAACACATCATTAACAGATTTAATAAAAACTGATCAAAAGTGCGTACAAATCACAGAAATTCGTCGCTAATAAACTACCAAATAGAGATAGAAATGAGGATACCTTTGAAGAAATTGACGGGTCTTAGGGTGTTTATGAGAAACAAGACGCCGTTGAATCTTGAGAGCGAGTTTGTAAGTCCTCTTTAATCCTAAAAAGTACGCTGTTCCTAATGTTATCTCCCATAACACCATGATTTTTGTATACGGTGAAAAAGCTAGGGTTTAATTGCTGTGTGAGAGATATGAAAATCGGTTACATGTATGGAGAAATCGGATGACGGTATCTTGTCGGAGTTTCTACCATTTTCGGTTCTTCCAGGTCACCAGAGAAATTAATCGGTAGAGAAAACAAAAGGATGCACGCAAATTGTTGTTTCCTAATATATTTTTTTATTCCTCTCGTATAAATTTTGTACGAAATAAAAGTGTTTTTTTAGGCTCAAACTATCTATCTACACATGTTGTCCTATGTGAATACCCTGTAATGTCAAGCTGTGGCCAAAACGCGACGTTTTGATCCGGTCAACCAGACAAAGACTGACGGGTCTGTTGACCGGACCAAAACGCCGAGCTTTGGCCGCGTTTTGGTCCTGTCAACCAGACCGGGTGTCAGTCTTTTGTCTGGTTGACAGGACCAAAACGCGGCCAAAGCTCGGCGTTTTGGTCCGGTCAACAGACCCGTCAGACACCCATCAGTCTTTGTCTGGTTAACCGGACCAAAACGTCACGCTTTGACCACAGCTCGACAATTCAAGGTGTGCATATAAGACAAAAAAACACATTTTTGGTGTGCCAATAGGCAAATGGGTGTGCAAATAGGTAGACCTTTTTTTATCGATATTGTTGATATTGTTAGGGAGGGTGTGGTTGAAGCCCTCTAGAGGCTTTATCAGGCTACGTTCACCTAGAATCCACCTCAGCCATTGAGCCCCTTTAATTTGCATGGTGTGGATGGAGCCCCTATTAAACATACTTGAAAAAAAAAAGATTTTATTGGTTTAAATCAAGTGGGCCCCTCCTATAGCGCCCCTTCTCCATCGTTACCATGATAGAGCCCATCCTATAGCGCCCCCCCTTTAAATCCGAGGGTGTGGAGGTATAGCGCCCCGGGCGCTATAGATGATGAGTTGGCGGGGGTGGCGCCCCCACACCCTCCAGCCTTGGGGCTAGGGGTGGTCAACACTCACTCACAACTTTCAGTTAAGTTCCACCACGTCATCGAGCTTTATTCCATCATTGGTGATGAATTTTATTGGAAATGCCCATCACTCATAACACCCAACAATAAACCCTCACATTCCCTCACATCTTTCCATTCTTCACACGTGATACATTCAACGCGTTATAAAATTGACGCGTGATACAATCGAGTGGCGGTGGTGTTTTGTTTTGTTCCACGCATTATGGGGGCTCATCACGTACACAAACACAACCTCCCCGGGTCCCCTTAGACTATCCACATTAGTGACCCAACCCAACTCAACCTTTTATTAAAAAAATATTATCTCTTTCTTTCACATATGCAACCTAACCTTAATCAACTTTTACACACATTCACAACCCAACTCAACCTAAGTTTTTACTAATTTAATATATCATATGGTTATTTTTCTTATTTTAAAAAATATCAATATTAAAATAAGTATCTTGAAACAAACAAAAGTTATTTATTTTAAATCTAAAAATAAAAAAAAATAACTTATCAATATTTATTTTGTAAAAAAAACTATTTTCTAGATTTAACATCGTTTTTAATAAAATTTATAGCGAGATGTTCAGAAAAAAAAAAAAAAAACTAACTAATGATGTTTGTATAGTTTTTTTCTATTTTAAGGAAACCAATGTAATTATGCCATATGGCAACCAATCCTTCAAAGGTCACTAATGTGACTAGTCTTTGTGTCTGGTAGTGTACCGTTGTTGTGACGGATCGGTACCAACTTGACATAGGTACTGGTATTAGACCATGTGTAGTGGTAACACCTTATAATGCCCCCATCATGGGGCATTATCCGACATGTGGCGTCCTAGTCAGCAAGGGGGCATTATAGCAAAAGTGGCGTAGTGGGGCATTATACCAATAACCCCCATTCAATCATTTCACAATCATTTCACAATTATCTTTTTTAATTTAAAACATAAAAAAACTTCATTAATTTAAAAATAAAATTACATTACTTGAAATAAAAATAAAAAAAAAACAGAAAAACAGAAAATAAAAAAACACAGAAAAAAAAACAGAAAAACAGAAAAAAAAAACAGAAAAATAAAAAAAAACAGAAAATAAAAAAAAACTTAAAAAATAAACTTAAAAAAAAATAACATGATCTAGAGTCCATATTTTTCTCTAATTTTTTTGGCGACGCATTTGCGCAAAGATCAACGCATCGCCTTGTAGGTGGTCGATAGGTTTGGACAAAAACTCAATGTCCTTTTCCATTTGCCTCGCCTCTTGCATCTCGTTAAATTTTTTGGTTTCGGCCACTCGTTCCTTCATAATCTCATAACGTTGGTGGCCGAGGTCGCGAATGTCTTGGAGACGACGGTTCATCTCCTCGAAATCTTCCTTTAACTCGAGATCGGAAGACGACTCGACCGTTTTTTTCCCGGTTCCCTTTCTTCTACCGGTGGGTCGGACCAACTCTTCTTGAATTCCCTCGTCAACGTCCACCGCCTCATTTAAATCAACATTGCGGGCATCCGATGTCGGAGTTGACGGGTCAACGGAGGATGATGTTTTTGACCTTTTAGCCCGACGTCTACTACTAGACGTCATTGGATTAACTACCGCCCACTTTGGACTTTATAGTGGGAATATTTTAAATTAAAAAAAAAAAAATTAAATAATGTTACCGTTGTCAACGGTCAAGAAATGGGCCCCCCTCTCTTTTTAAGCGTTATAATCAAAACGCCGGGCGAATTCTTTTTGAAAAATAACGCCCTATAACGCCGTGTGTAATGGCATTAGGGGCGTTATAGGGCGTTTTAAATGAATTTTTTTTTAAAAAACACGCCCCAGTACGGGCGGTCTTAGTATTATCGAAACGGGTATCAAAGTGAACTTATACCAACTGAATTCCGACAATGGTCTTGTTTCTGAGCGGATTTGGAAGCTAGGAGACTGATATCGGCGAGTTCAAGTATTCTTTCTGGTTGCACTATTTGGTTTGTGATTGCAGGTGCTTGCTCGAGAAAAATGAGAATTGAAAAATGAGGCGGGTGATTTCAAATCTCAATGGTATTTCCTTTAACAACATTTTTTTACTCATAAATATCGTCTAATCAACCTGTATTTGCATATATTTAAATCCAAATTACACTTCTAGAGGGCAATCACCAATACCACAAGACCACAACATGATTGTTTATATTATAACATGAAAAAAATTATGTATGTCTTCAAGAGGTTAAAGATTGAAGAAATTAACCATTACACATGGTCTAAAGGTTTGATTCAAATATAAGACCTTTACTAAAGGACATAGGGAATCATATGCCAGCCTATGATGTTAGCCTTTCTTCAGCCACTAGTTATATGTCCCAAATCATAGTGTGAAGTGATTAAGAAGATGCATATACTTTGTTATCTTACACAATCTACGTTTGCTTGTGCCAATGTGGCTTCCATTCTCATTTATTTGGCGACTCTTTTTTCAACTTTCAATTCAATATAAGCAACTACCATTCATCAAACATTTTATCTCACATCTTTTGACATTGAAGGTCGAGTTGAGGTGTTCATTAGTAGTAAAGATATCTCGGATACCACATATTGCCTCGTTAGCTCGTTCAAAATTCCTATTAATCCATTGATTTCCTCTTCATATTGCTCATAGATGAAAAGGAGAATAAACGAAAAGGCCAGTGCTGCAGTGAGGTTAAGCAATAATCAGAAGACGAAAAGACATGAAACCATAGTAAAACATGCGGCTACTAACAACACATACCTAATCCCAATGAAATGGGAAAATAGTTGACAAGAAACAACTTGAAAAAATAGAGTGGAACTGCAACCTGCAGGGGTCAATAATAAAGTCAACAATTCCATGATGTTTTTGGTACTAGCTGGTTTAGCTATAACACTTTTTGTATAAAAAAGTTATTCTATAAATGATTATAGAAGTTATTATTTCAGTAATAATCTATTATTTTGCAAAGAGTAAATTACGATTTTGGCCCGTGTGGTTATATCACTTTTACCCTTTTAACCCAAAAAAGAATCTTTTAACATCTGAGCCCCCAACGTCTTTTTTTCTAACCCTTTTGGCCCCTAAAAGTAAATGGATGGGGTTAGTGTTAGGGGCCAAAAGGGTTAGAAGAAAAGACGTTAGGGGCTCAGATGTTAAAAGATTCCTTTTTGGGCTAAAAGGGTAAAAGTGATATAACCACAGAAGCCAAAATCGTAATTTCCTCTTTTGCAAAAAATGTTTCACTTTTATGCATTTAAAATATAGTTTGACTAAAAAGTTTTGACACGTTCGACCGATTTCCTTTTTAGCTTTGATATACCCGTTTGAACAGTCGACGCCTCTTAAGCGTCTATAAAAATAGCTTAACCATAGCAAATGAGTGCCAGCCAGAACTTTTCTTATGTGTTCAATGTTTAAAGATAATGTTTTGGCAAAAAGGACCCTTTCACATATGGGTCTCGATTTGGATTATGTTTGATATAAACGTGCGAATAAAAAAAATAAACCAAGAAGAAAATGGGTCAAATGGATCGTAATCATATTTTATAAATGAAAGGTCAACAAAAAACTTTTAAAAGTGAAGAAAAAATATTTGCAGGTCAATCACACCTGCTCAGACCCACCCATTTGACACCTCTAACAAACCGATGGTTTAGGGTTTCCCAAATCATTTCCTCAAATCATTTTTAGCAAATTTGAGGAAAAATAAAAACATTTTAGAACTCGTAATATATTTAAAAAGGAACCTAAGAACCACTAAGGTACCTTTAAAAAGAAACTCCAGCTTCTTCCTTGTGCCAATGATTTAATCACATGACTTACGCCATTCCAGATGCTTACTATATTTGTAACAAAATTCCTCATACCCTTTTCAGAGACCTCAAAACGTGAATAGCTAGACCTGTAGCAAGCAAACATAATCAAACGATGGCAAGTTGCAGACGAATTTGATCAATTTCAAGCTTGATTCTGTGACTGAATAGAGATCTTTTTTTTAAATGTTAATACTTACATCTCAGTTGACATTAGAGAATACCCATATAGAAAAACTGTGACGAGCAGCAGTAGCTGAGCTGCAGAAGAGACGGCTGTTCTTTCACAAAGAAAAAACCAGTAGAACAGAGAAACCACTCCACAAAAGCAAAAAAATGACTTCCTCTCATCCCTCCACAATAAAATCTCAGCAACTGCATCCACAAGATAATAAAGGGAGTTAAAGTATATATATATAGGGTGTGGCCAGAATGGAAACCCATTGAGAAAACCTTGCAAAAACCCTATGAAACAATTTTTTAACAAATAAATTAGGGTATTTAAATAACATATTTTTAAGAGTTTTAAGCAAAAAAAATCATAAAGGCGCCGAAGGATTTAAAAAAATAAAATAAAAAGCTAGTCAACTTTACATGAGTGTTACACAAAAAATATTTATTTTTAACATAAGTAGCGTAGGTTTTGTATTTTTTTAATTCTTCGGCGCTCTTTTGATTTTTTTAGTTTTCTTGGCTTGAAAACATGTTACTTACATACCCTGATTTTTTCATAAAAAAAAATTGTTACATGCGGTTTTTTCCAAGTTTTCTTAATAACAGTGGGATTCCAATTTACACACACACACATACACAAAAGAAAAAACAACAAGGGCAGAATTGCCATTTACCATCTCCACCCCCTAGCAGCTGCGCGATTTTTGATTGTTCATAAAATTCATCGAGAATTACAGAAGAGTCCTTTGCTAAATGAGAGAATGATTCAATTGTCGATGTGATACCTTCCTGTACATCAACAATTAGTGGCAATTATAAAAATAAATATCATCCCAATCATCATTGTATTATGCCAGGAAGCCATCATAAGAAACAAAAGCAGAAAAAACAGAAGCATTGCAAGAGTACAGAACGAAAATAGCAAGCTCTAACACGCACTCCAAACAAATAAAATTTGCATCCAGTGAGTAC
The DNA here is from genome assembly GCF_002127325.2 of Helianthus annuus. NCBI lineage: Eukaryota > Viridiplantae > Streptophyta > Magnoliopsida > Asterales > Asteraceae > Helianthus > Helianthus annuus. Next base: position 152,094,301 of record NC_035445.2, read on the forward strand.
AAAAAATTACAAGAAGAATAGAGTTTAAAAACACTCCGAAATTATAAAACTTACATCCAGTGAAACAACGGGCGAGTATTCAAGGTGGTGTTGGGCTGCAGAGCAATCATAGGTTGTAGTGTGCGACATTAATCGAACAATATTGTGGACTGAAGAATTACTATTGTGTCTGGAGTTTGTCTTTAAATGCATCACTTTAATGAGATAAACCATCAACCTCACAACCACATCAGGGATTTTGACCATTGGCCTGCGGTTTATTGCGTCAGTCCACAAAAATACAAATACAAGTTTTATGAATTTCTGGTACACATATTAATGGGTCAGAAAGAAACCGTAAGCACAGAAATAATAAATTAAGAAAAAATAAAGTTATTAGAAAAAGAGTAAAATGGCATTTTCGTCCCTGAGGTTTGCCTGGTTTTGCGACTTTCGTCCAAAGGTTTGTCTTTCCGCATCTGGATCCAAAAGGTTTAAAATCTTGCCTTTTTCATCCGGCTCGTTAACTCCATCCATTTTCCCCTGTTAAATCAAGGGTATTTTCGTCTTTTTACCTACTTGTTTTTGTTTAGTAAGGATATTTTGAATATTTGTACATTATGTTAAATGCTTGTACACAAAGTGAAAACAAAAAAACGAATTGCCCTTTAAGTTAAGAAAAAAAAGACATAAATACCTTTGAGTTAACGGGAAAAAATAAATGAAGTTAACGAGCCGGATGAAAATGGCAAGATTTCAAATCTTTTATTGGTAAAACAAACTTTGGACGAAAGTCGCAAAATTGGCCAAACCTCAGGGACGAAAATGGCATTTTACTCTAAAATGGGTTTTATGAAAACATTTGCATCGCATAATGCTCTTATGATACACACAACCTACAGATGGGTTTACTTTGTTTTTCTCCATCGTATAACAAAATTCATTAACATGAATTATCACTGATTACACGCATGCACTGTAAAGATGGTTCATGAAAATTTTTGGCGTAATTCAACCGTTTCTATAAAAATGGATAAATTTGATACCTGTAATAGCCTAAGCCCTCCAACATGCGCAAAGAAAACTCCCAAGAGCTCATTGGCTCAAGATTAGTGACGAAAAATGCCTACAGTATATGGAATCTTTTAGTTGCTAATGTCACTGAAGGTTAATAACTAATTAACTAATACTACAAATTACCTTTCCGGACACGGTAACCATACGAGAGACCAGAGCAGCTTCTGCACAGATAAGGGCATGAGCGACATTCTCCATGTATGTGTAGTCACACATGTTTACATCACTTCCTATAATAAACTGGAATGAGAGACTTTATTACTTATAAAAACTATATCCAAGAAGATATTAAAGAAAAAATGGGACTCAAAATCACATATCAATACGCAGAATGGAGGTATTAGAAAACTGAGATGTAAAGTAATGTCAGGCAGTTTTTATGTATACAGAAGTAAACTTTGAAGTTTTAACTTCTTATGTTAAACTGGATATACATGATGCTACAAAGGTTGATGATGTATGTTATAACAAGCAGCAATAATATTTTAACTGGTCTATCAGATTCATTTAGTGATGGTAAACAGCGGCCTATAGTTTGGGCCCCATATTCTCCGTTAATGTCTATCATTCAAAATTAATAATTACAAAGCGAAAAATACCGAGATTTATAAAAATTAGAGTAAAATGCCATTTTTGTCCCCGAGGTTTGGCTAGTTTTGCGACTTTCGTCCAAAGGTTTGTTTTTCCGCACCTGGATCCAAAAGGTTGAAATCTTGCATTTTCATCCAGCTTGTTAACTCCATCCATTATTCTCCGTTAAGTCAGGGGTATTTCCGTCTTTTTAGTTAACTTAAAGGGCAATTCGGTCTTTTTCACTTTACATACAAGCATTTAGCATAATGTACAAGTATTCAAAATACCCTTATTAAACAAAAAACAAAAACAAGTAGGTAAAAAAGACGAAAATACCCCTAACTTGATTGACAAAAATGGATGGAGTTAATGAGCCGGATGAAAATGGCAAGATTTCAAACCTTTTGGATCCAGATGCGGAAAAACAAACCTTTGGACGAAAGTCGCAAAACTGGCCAAACCTCGGGGATGAAAATGATATTTTACTCTAAAAATTATTTTACGTTGGATCTACATCAATATATATAACGATCTGATTGCAAAAAATGATTTTTACTGATAAGTAGGATAGAAGGATCAAGAAATGCACTTAAAAATGTTACGAATAATATGAATTCCGCACCTTAGCCCAGCTGGATTTTGCGACATCAACCAAAGAGGGCAAAAGCTGCTCATCTCGAGGTCCAAAAACGTTGCTAGGGCGAAGAGCACACGTAAGAAGGCCATCCATGTCATTAGCAAGCAAAACAGTTGCCTCTGCTTGAGCCTTAAGTTCACTATATACATTCTTAAACTGCAACACGGTAAATATAATTATATATCAGTATGAGCCGAAACAGAGTCTGTCACGTCAGGTTGACCAGCAATGGATTAAAGCTTAACTGTATAACTTGACCCATTTTTAGTGCATTTGACCCATTTTAGTTTGGGTAACTTTTAACCTGTTTGACCGATCATTAGTCTGGCCCATTTGACCCATTCTATTTAATGCTAAACTGTATGATTTGGCCCATTAGACCCACTTGAGATAAAACCCACCCATGAATAAATACTAGCTAGATCGAGATTTCCACCGCTAATAAAGAATATATTGATTCATCATTTAATAGGTTCATCTGTTAAGCATATGGAATATTTGAACAAAACAAAATATATTAGTCATACACACACGTGGCAGTAAGTAGAGGAACAAGTTATAGTAACATATGTTTAAAAAATCTAAGTTAAGAAAGTAAAATATTGGTCTAAAAGTGTGATCTTCCTTTTATATTTATTGAGAAACAATACATGACACTTATTGTAGAAAGTGGAAGTAGTATAATCTTCATAACTAGGGTATATAACCATATAAGTATAAGTATATGAAGACGTACTTTTGTAGCATATAACAACATTTCATTCCCATTATGAATATCATGTGAGTTGTCCAACACTACGTCTGCAGTACTGTTGTATATTAACCTTTTAACTTTGCATTCTTGACAAGCGCTAATAACATTTTTCACGCCTAAATAGAAAACAAATAACAAGATATGAGATCTTTGATAAAAACATAGTGTATTACATAAGGGGCAATCTAATTTAGGTATATTAAGATTTACCTTGAACAATTATTGTGTACCCAGAGAAGAAATCATGATTGCAGGAACTATCATCATTCACATAGAACACCACTGATGAGCCTTCAATAGCTGCAAAAAGATAAAACATTTTCTGTATAAAGTTTAGTCACAGCCTGATAATCAAGTTCTAGGTAGAATTACTATTTTAAAGTATATGGTAGAAGGACAAAATGACCAATTAGCAGCTGTTGTTTGCCATAGTGACCATTTGTGAGAACTAGTAACTGTGCAGTTAACCTCCTTTTAATCTATTTAGCATATTAGATATGTAGGACGTAGGTCACACCGACTGAACCACGTAAATCTCTAGTTTTCCGTTTTACTTTCTGTTTGTCTTCCTGTTTGATTCCTAAACCTAACAATCGCAATCAAGCACAGTTGCATGTGACCAAATTCCACCAATGATAACTACTTATATACTTCTTCCACTAATGAAACCTCCTAACATACACATTTATCACAAATTTTCATAACCTCACTATCACAATTAACTAATTAAATACATAAGATAAAAGTTATTCGGTTAAAATAAAATTACACTCAAGTACGCATCTACATTACAAGCTCTCACTAACAACTGCAGCAATTATTGTAATAAAACAAAATAAAAGGTATAAAACAGCAAATAACAAGAACAATATCATACATATAACAAAAATTCAGAACAGTACCATTGATAACGGACTTTTTGTTGCGAACATCAACATGAAAATAGAAAGCACGGCCAGTAGAGAGAGCACGGTCAAGAGGCACATCGTAGTCGTGATCATCGGGATCAAGTTGAAGAGACTGAGTTGAATCGGCAACTCGAACGATCCAAAACCCTAGCTTCAACAACCTCGCAACAAGAGATCTGCCAACGAAGCTTCTGCCGCCGAGAACGGTGCAGGTTTTCGATTGATCGTCGACCATCGCCATTTCCTCTCTCCACTTTCTCTCTCTAGGTCACAGAGAAGAAGTTAGAGAGAGAAAGGTGTTTAGGTGTGCATAGATTTGGGATTAAATGGACGAAATTTGTTTTGATTTTGTTCGGTTAGGGTTTGTGAATAAACAGGGGAGGAAGAGGAATTTTACGTGTACGTGAAGTTGGGATTTGGCGCCCAAACACCAAACGGAAAGCCTTGAAGTATGTTGGTGGACCCACAAGAGTTAATTTCTTTTAGCGTGAAATACATCCATTTGGCAAAATGTCACTCGCATCAGCGATCAAAGACACCGCTGGTGATCCGACCCGTCACTAATTCAAGAGAAAACTCATCGCCTGAACACACATTATAGTAAAACTTCTAACTTGCACATAACATTTTTTTCAAAGACATCGCTGGTGACCTGACTCGAATTCAAGAGAAAACTCATCGCCTGAAGACCCATTATAGTAAAACTTCTAACTTGCACATAACATTTTTTTTTCACAAATGAGACTCTCTCCAGACATCTTCTAAAGAAAGATAGAAACTGGAAATTCGATTGATTCAAACAAAAACAAGAACAGGATAGTTGGCCAATTCGAGAAGGCTAATCTCCGCTTCTAAGGTATAAAACCCTAATTCAGATAAACAAAAACAACGACCTAAAAATTGACAAATCTAGAAATATAAATACTAAAAATATGCAGCAGTTTCTGCCCACGTCTCCACCTCCTTAATTCTAGACTAATCCCCTGTTTTCTTGGTCTTTTTTCCCGCCAATTATTTTTCCTCCGCCTCTTTTCCCCCCATCCAATCGCAACTGCTCTGACCCAATTTGACCTGGCCCGGTTTGGCCCAACATCGGTTTCGTATCAATACTTCCTGCCGGGGAAAACAACTTGTCCTCAAGTTGGGTGACAATCAACTGAGCTGCTGGTCCAGAAGTGTGCTCTTCAAAGGGTTCGATAGTGAAGTGGTTAAATGTTGCGGATGGCTGCAGATTCGGTGGCAGTCCCATAAGCTTGTACTCCTTCCCATTGATAGTGAATTGTAGAAACATTTCCTTCCAGTTTGCTTGAACCGTGTTAAGCGTTGCAAGCCATTGAATACCGAGTACCGCATCAGCTCCTCCCAAATCAAAGGGGTGGAAGTCTTGTTTGATTTGTAGGTTCGCAATCTGCAGCACCAAATTCTTGCAAATACGATTGCATTTTAGGACATCACCATTCCCGATTTGGACTCCGAAAGGAGAGATGAAGTGGGTGACGAGGTTCAGGTTACTGACCAACTTATCTGAGATGAAATTGTGAGTGGACCCACTATCAATCAAAACTAAGATTTCAGCCTTGTCTATATGGCCCCGAAGTTTCATGGTTGTTAGAGATGTCTGACCAAATAACGCGTGGAGGCTGATCTTAGCTAGCTCATCGGTGCACTCCTGCTCGTTTTCAGCTGCTCCTTCCTCATTCGTGATCTCAAGGAGTTTGAACGTCCCCGTTTTACAACGATGTCCAGGGCCATATTTATCCCCACATCGAAAACATTCACCCTTGAGGTAACGGCTCTGTTTTTCTGCATCGCTGAGGCGGTTTTCAGTGGGTTTTTGGACGGGAACAACTTGGTTAACATTGCTTGAATAGGCTGGTCGTGGATCTGTTGTTGCTACACCCGTTGTCACACCCCAACCAATGGCGGAAACATCGGGATGAGACGAAGTGTGAAGATTGCTCGAGACATCATAACACTATTTGTGACAATAATTTAATAATCCAAGTTTCATTTCATAACTTCAACTAGTCAACATTACAAGAAATTCCAAATACAACAAGTTTAACCAATACAACATGATAACATAACAAAATTTGATACAACATATTCAACCCTAACGTCTATATGTGTATCTAGGCATCAACGCTACTTCTTTTATAGCATCATCATCAACCTGTAACATGTTTAAAATACAATTCAATGCAAAAGCAAAGGCGAGTATACAAGTTTGGTACGTACATAGCATAAGATAAAAAGTGTGAACAATTCCTCATGGCAAGCATATGATTCAAGATAAACATTAAATATGGCATGTGTCTAACATATCAAACCAAGAAAACGCAATATGCTCAAGACATAACCTCAAGTTTACGGGCGGGTCGTTAATCCTATAGCGCTACATATGTCAAGGTTTGGCTCGTACGAAGTTAATGATAAGTTCAACACATAAGAATAACCCAAGTTTAAAGTATCAAGTCATCACGTATACAAGCATGTTATAGGAACGTTCATGTGTTTAACAAAGTGTTCATGTGTAAGTTAATAGGTAAACATGTTACACCCCAAAAATGGTAAAAGTAAAAAGGGGGAAATACGAGTATACTCACGGTTTACAAGTGGTGACTTGAAATTCCGAGAGCAAGTTTGTAGATGAATTAGTTCGGAGCACCTTGTCCTTCTACACAAGGAAACGTAGGTGTGTGAGTTTGGCGTATAACGGAAGATTATAGATTCGGAGTTTTTAATATATAGAAAGTAACATAGGTGAAAATAATCATCTTGTACGCATAACTCTTGTTCTTGACACTATTGAAACTCAAAAGAGTTGGTATGATTTCATGGATTCTAAGATCCATTAGAGTCGTAACAAGGGCATGGTCATAGATGATGTAACGTCCACTTAACAAATAACTATTAAGTCATCATCAAGTCTTAGTTACTTAGATGTATACATATAGAATAACTTAGATATTATATAGTTTACAAGTCTTATGATTCAAGCATGAGGTAGGAGATTAATGTCTCCATTTAGGTACCTCTTTGTGTCATAGAATACATACATGAGGTAGGAAGAACAAGCTTCCATTTAGGCACCTCTATTGTTCACCACTACACTTGTTGTTATAAACAACAAGGAGGGTCATGAACATACAAGTATCAAGGTATTAACAACAACTAATCTATAGCAAAACATCAAGTAATGAGTGGATTCTTATGAAGGATAGCCCAAGCTAATCCAACCATCACACATTCAACAAGTTTCACACTTGAACATTACTTGTGGGTAAAACCCTAATTAAAAACAGAAAGTTTATGAGGTTTTAACCTCTGATTTAGATGTCTCAACCTTGTTTTTAAGCTTAACCAACCATGGGATAAGTTGTAAGCATTAGGACATAGGTATGAGATGTGTTGGACACAAGTTGCATAGATTTAAACAAGTTTTTGATGAACATAAAAACAAACAGAAAGTTTATGGACTATTTCGGGGCATTTCCAGGTCTGATTTCTCCAAGGAGAAGTCTAGGAATCGAACCCCATGATTATACAAGCAAGTAGGAAAAAGAATCGAGTGAATCGGATAAGAATTGAGTGAGTTATGCTCATTTTCGTGAAGGGGTGTCAATCTACTCGAACCTTTGCTTTCAGCTACGGTTTGGAGGATGTTTTGAGAGTTTTTAGTGTTGCAAAAGTGGTAGGGAGGCTGGTTATAAGTGGTATTTATAGGGGGAAGGATTAGGGTTTCAATGGGTTGGGCTTTGGAAGTGTTTAGAAGGGGTTACATCTTGAAACTAGCCCACAAAACCCAACTATATGGGGCTGAATTTTGCTGAATTTGGGCTGCCATGTTTCTTTAGTTTTTTATTTTTTTAAAACATTATAATGAGTAATTTTATTAGTTAAGTTGTGTAATAATATGCAACAATGTTTCCCCTAACTTGTAACAAGGTGAAATATGAAATAAAACATGATTTAACTAGGCAAAAAGTGTAATGTACAAGTATGTAACATGTTTGTAAGTAACAAGTATATGTCACATATTTACAAGTTCAACATATGTTTGTAAGTATCACAAAGAAGTATCAAATGATCTCATGATTAATCGTATTATGGTGTATGTATAGTATGTAACAAGGAAATGCAAGTTTTCATTCATGATCAAAATCTCGAGTTTACAACGAGTACTAGAAGGAACGAGTACAATGATACAAAGCTTCCAAAATTAGCAACACGAGTAAGACAAGCTATAAATAGAAAGTACAAAACACAGGGCGTTACAGTCTCCCCTCCTTTAGGAAATTTCGTCCCGAAATTTAGGAAGACTCAGGGAAAAGATGAGGATATTTCGATTTCATTTCGCTTTCGAGCTCCCAAGTAAATTCAGCGCCACGTTTTCCTTCCCATCGAACTTTGACAATAGGAATTCGACTGCGCCTCAATTGCTTGGTTCCTTGGTCCATGATTTCGACCGGTTTTTCTACAAAGTGAAGTGTTTCGTTGACTTGCAAGTCTTCGAGAGGAACGTGGAGTCCTTCGTCAGCTAGGCATTTCTTTAAGTTGGACACATGGAAGACAGGGTGTACATTGCTGAGTCCTTCAGGCAGGTCCAGTCTATACGCAACCTTGCCAATCCTTTCGAGAATCTTGAAAGGACCAACGTAGCGAGGTGCGAGTTTCCCTTTCTTGCCAAATCGAACCACGCCTTTCCAAGGGGATACCTTGAGAAGCACGTTGTCACCTGTCTCGAATTCCATAGGTTTGCGTCCTTTGTCAGCGTAACTCTTCTGTCGGTTCCTGGCTTTCAATAAGTTGTCTCGAACCTGTAAAATCTTGTCCGTAGCCTCTTGTATAAGCTCGGGACCGGTGATTTGGGCTTGACCAATCTCGTGCCAAGAAATAGGCGAACGGCACTTGCGACCATACAATGCTTCGAAAGGAGCCATTTGGATACTCGTGTGATAGCTGTTATTGTACGAGAATTCAGCCAAGGGCAAGTATGAATCCCAGTTGCCACCAAAATCTATTACGCATGAACGAAGCATATCCTCTAAGGTTTGGATAGTACGCTCGGTTTGACCGTCAGTCTGAGGATGGAAGGCGGTGCTAAGGTTAAGCTTAGTACCCATAGCAGATTGAAAAGTTTCCCAAAGACGAGACGTAAAACGAGCATCACGATCAGAAATGATATCAATGGGCGTCCCATGACGACAGATGATTTCCTTCATGTAGACCTTAGCCAATTTCTCGACTTTGAAGTCTTCACGAATGGGGAGGAAGTGAGCTGATTTGGTCAATCGGTCAACGACGACCCATATGCTGTCATGACCAGCTGTAGTGCGAGGAAGCTTAGTGATGAAATCCATGGCAATGCTCTCCCACTTCCAAACGGGAATTATTGGTTGTTCGAGCAAGCCAGAGGGACGTTGATGTTCGGCTTTTACTTTGGAACACGTAAGACATTTAGAAACGAAGGTGGCTATATCCTTCTTCATTCCAGGCCACCAATAGGAAGTACGCATATCATGGTACATCTTATCGGCACCAGGGTGAATAGAATATTTCGTGTTATGGGCCTCCTTCATCAGGAAATTGCGAAGATCGTCACGATTGGGAATCCAGATGCGATTGAGATAGTATAGAATACCATCGGGTTTGGACACAAGACTATTCTCAGCACCACATTGCATTTCGTTGTAGAGGTTACCCTCATTAACGGATGTATACTGGGCGTTACGTATGCGATTTTGAAGATCGTGGACGAGTTGGAAACAACGGATACTTTGGACGTGAGTTTTACGACTCAGGGCGTCGGCTACTACATTCGCCTTACCCGGGTGGTATTTGATTTCGCAGTCATAGTCGTTTAACAATTCCACCCAACGACGTTGACGCATGTTTAGTTCTTTTTGATTGAAGATGTGTTGAAGGCTCTTATGGTCGGTGAAGACTACACATTTAGTACCATAAAGGTAGTGTCGCCAAATCTTCAATGCAAAAACGACCGCACCAAGTTCAAGGTCGTGAGTAGTATAGTTTTTCTCATGAATTTTGAGTTGCCTCGATGCGTAAGCGATAACTTTGTCACGTTGCATAAGGACACAACCAAGACCAAGGTTTGAAGCGTCGCAATACACGACAAAATCATCGTTACCATCAGGAAGCGTTAGGATAGGAGCATTGCAAAGCATGTCCTTGAGCGTTTGAAAAGACTCTTCTTGTTCGGGACCCCAAACAAAAGGTCTCTCTTTTTGAGTCAAGGAGGTCAAAGGAACAGCGATTTTCGAAAAGTTGGAGATAAAACGACGGTAGTAACCAGCAAGACCAAGAAACGAACGGATTTCGGACGGAGATTTAGGTGCGACCCAATTTTTCACAGCTTCGATTTTTGCGGGATCAACGTGAATACCAAGTTTGTTGACAGTGTGACCAAGGAATTGAACTTCTTGTAACCAAAATTCACACTTGGAGAATTTGGCATATAGGTGTTCAGTACGAAGGAGTTCAAGAATAAGGCGCAAGTGTTGCTCATGCTCTGCTTGCGTCTTGGAATAGATGAGGATATCGTCGATGAAGACGATCACAAAACGGTCCAAGTATGCTTTGCACACGCGGTTCATTAAGTCCATAAAGACAGCAGGTGCGTTGGTCAAACCAAAGGGCATGACCACGAACTCATAATGACCATAACGCGTACGAAAGGCGGTTTTAGGCACATCTTCTTCGAGTACTCGAAGTTGATGATACCCAGAACGAAGATCGATCTTTGAAAAGCAGGTTGCGCCTTGCAATTGATCGAAGAGGTCATCAATGCGAGGAAGAGGGTATCGATTCTTGATAGTAAGCTTGTTGAGCTCACGATAGTCAATACACATACGAAAGGACCCATCTTTCTTCTTGACGAATAAAACGGGAGCGCCCCAAGGAGAAGTACTAGGGCGTATGAAGCCTTTGTTAAGAAGCTCTTGAAGTTGACTCGAGAGCTCTTGCATCTCAGAGGGTGCTAAACGATAGGGGGACTTAGCGACAGGCGTAGCGCCAGGCACTAAATCGATGCGAAAATCGACAGAACGAGCAGGAGGAGGACCAGGAAGGTCTTCGGGAAATACATCCGGAAAGTCACGTACAACAGGAACGTCACTTATGCTTGGGCCTTTATCCTTCTTTTCCACGATGTGGGCGAGAAAGGCGAAGGTACCCTTGCGTAAGCACTTGTTTGCCTTGATGCATGACATAAGCTTAAGGCCTTGAGAAGGCTTTTCACCATAGACGTGTAGAGAATCACCATTTGGAAGAGGCAAGCGAATAAACTTCTCAGAACAGACAACTTCAGCATGAACTCGCCTAAGCCAGTCCATACCTACTATGACGTCGAAACTACCCATTTGCATAGGTATGAGATCGATTGAGAACGTATGATCGTTAAGGATTAGTGAACAATTGGAGAGAACAGAATTGACTTTGACGGTTTTACCATTAGCAACTTCGACAGCGAAAGATTTTGGCAACTTAGAGCGTTTACACTTGAGCAAAGACTCGAATTCTAACGACACAAAACTTTTATCGGCACCAGTATCAAATAGGCATGAAGCATAGACATGGTTAATGAGAAACGTACCAGTGATGACGTCGTTTGCATTTTGAGCCTGAGCTGTGGTGAGAAGGAAAGCTCGACCCCTAGCGGGTTCTTGAACCTGTTGTTGTTGTTGGGGTTGTGGCTGTGGTTGTTGCTGTCGAGGTTGTTGTGGTTGATATCGTTGAGGACACACATTGGCCATGTGGTTGGTATCACCACACGTGAAGCATGCTCGCACAGGAGCGACTTGATTTGGAGCCAAAAGAGCTTGGTTTTGGTAGGCCTGTGGGGGGATACGACAGTATGGCGAGAGATGCCCATACCGGCCACACTTGTCACACTTTCGACAATGAGCGTTTGGGGGGTGATGATATCGGCATTTGTCGCACTTTGGGTGCGTTCCAGTATAAACCTTGCGTTCACCATTGAAAGCAGGCACAGTTTGAAGGGGTTGTGGGTTTGGCGGAGTGACGACCGCGCAGTTTTGGCTTGAAGCCTTCCGCTTCTTGCCTTGGTTTCTCTTAGATTGCTGGGAGGGTTTAGACTCATTAGGAGAGTCAATGGTGGCTTGGTGCGCATTCTTTGTTGAAACCTTGTCAAAGGTTCCATGAAGAACACAATTGTTGTTAAGTTCGGTAGCTATGCGGTACGCGTCTTCAATGGTTTGAGGGTTGGCAGATGCAAGATGGTTTGTTAAAGAAGGTGCAACACAACGAATGAATTTGGCCACGGTTTTGGGGGCGGTTTCTACTTGACCAGGGCATAGAACACTAAGCTGCTTGAAGCGTGTAATCAAACCATCCATGTCACTCCCTTTTTGCGTGAGGTTCCAGAATTCATTTTCCAACTTTTGGAGTTCGTGAGGGGGACAAAAGTGATCCTTCATAAGTTGTTTGAGATCGTCCCACGGCATAGCGTGTGCGACCTCGTTTCCTCTCTTGTTACGCTCAGTTGTCCACCACTCAAGTGCCTTTTCACGAAACACACCGGTTGCATTCAAGGTTCTTAGTTCGTCAGGGCAACCACTTTGCAAGAAGGTAAGCTCGATGGCATCAAACCAGTTCATCATGGCGGTAGCGCCATTCTTGCCGGTAAATTCTAAGGGTTTACAAGCCATGAAGTGCTTAAATTGGAAGGTCGATTTGGGTTTGTCGGCCTTTGAGTCGACCGAACCATGGGGTGAATCGGTTTGGATCTTGCTAACAATGTCGGGTAGGACCTTTGCAAATTGTTTAGCCATAAACTTCATACAATCCTTTTGGGACATGGCGGAGGAGGTCGAACCCTTCTTTGACTTGAGTTTCTTGGATGAACTAGAAGACATCTAAAAGATTTGAAAGAGAAGGGAAAGGATGAGACTTTGATCATTAATTGAAAACAAGGTTTGTGTATGCAAAGCAAGTAGATGTTCAAGTACCAAGTAAAGTTCACATAAAGCATAAGTTTCCAACACACATTCAACATGTATAGCACATAAGTTGCGAATAGGAAAATATAAATTTAGTTGGTTCATGAGAATTATTATTGTTTGTGATTGCGATAATGTGCGACATGATTAAAACGACATTTCGAAATGAATGAACGTTCAAGTATAAAATCACATATAAATTGAGATACATAAAAGAGAGGCTCAATAAAACATAGGAATGTTTCGGGTAGAGAAACGTCGACAATTCCAAAGTGGGTCGAAAGTCCTTTCGATTTAGAGATATTGTGCTTTGGCCTATAAGTAAGATACTCTCGTCGAGAAGCGATTAACGGTATCTTACCCTTCCGGTTACTACACATCTCTAAATGATTGGAACATTCGGGACTTTGGCGAGAATAAAAAAAATCAAGGAATGGGACTTAATCGACAAGATGCGGGTTTCACCCCTAACTTGACGATTTCGTACCCTAAATGTGGTTGGTACTTGTCGGCCAAAATAAAATTTTGACACTTTGACAAGGGTCCACTAGAGTTGAAATGGAAATTACCATTAAGTTGTGGATGTCACTCCTAGCTTAATGGTGAAATTTCGTGCAAAAATAGATTAAAGGTAGAGTGAGAGTCGTTTACCAAATTGTGGGTTTCACGCCTATTTTGGTAAAGTTGTCTCGTTGATGTTACAAGAGTATAAAATAGCAAAAGTGTATTCGTGTTAGCCTTAGGAAAGGCACATAAATTTATTAACAAGAAGTGTAGCTAGGAAGCATGTAAGATAGAGCACAAATGTTTTAAACAACAAATAAGAGACAAAGTTCCTAAAACTATAGACTAGGGCAAAAGCATGGCAATTTTCCTAATTCCCTATAGTTATGGCTCTGATACCAATCTGTCACACCCCAACCAATGGCGGAAACATCGGGATGAGACGAAGTGTGAAGATTGCTCGAGACATCATAACACTATTTGTGACAATAATTTAATAATCCAAGTTTCATTTCATAACTTCAACTAGTCAACATTACAAGAAATTCCAAATACAACAAGTTTAACCAATACAACATGATAACATAACAAAATTTGATACAACATATTCAACCCTAACGTCTATATGTGTATCTAGGCATCAACGCTACTTCTTTTATAGCATCATCATCAACCTGTAACATGTTTAAAATACAATTCAATGCAAAAGCAAAGGCGAGTATACAAGTTTGGTACGTACATAGCATAAGATAAAAAGTGTGAACAATTCCTCATGGCAAGCATATGATTCAAGATAAACATTAAATATGGCATGTGTCTAACATATCAAACCAAGAAAACGCAATATGCTCAAGACATAACCTCAAGTTTACGGGCGGGTCGTTAATCCTATAGCGCTACATATGTCAAGGTTTGGCTCGTACGAAGTTAATGATAAGTTCAACACATAAGAATAACCCAAGTTTAAAGTATCAAGTCATCACGTATACAAGCATGTTATAGGAACGTTCATGTGTTTAACAAAGTGTTCATGTGTAAGTTAATAGGTAAACATGTTACACCCCAAAAATGGTAAAAGTAAAAAGGGGGAAATACGAGTATACTCACGGTTTACAAGTGGTGACTTGAAATTCCGAGAGCAAGTTTGTAGATGAATTAGTTCGGAGCACCTTGTCCTTCTACACAAGGAAACGTAGGTGTGTGAGTTTGGCGTATAACGGAAGATTATAGATTCGGAGTTTTTAATATATAGAAAGTAACATAGGTGAAAATAATCATCTTGTACGCATAACTCTTGTTCTTGACACTATTGAAACTCAAAAGAGTTGGTATGATTTCATGGATTCTAAGATCCATTAGAGTCGTAACAAGGGCATGGTCATAGATGATGTAACGTCCACTTAACAAATAACTATTAAGTCATCATCAAGTCTTAGTTACTTAGATGTATACATATAGAATAACTTAGATATTATATAGTTTACAAGTCTTATGATTCAAGCATGAGGTAGGAGATTAATGTCTCCATTTAGGTACCTCTTTGTGTCATAGAATACATACATGAGGTAGGAAGAACAAGCTTCCATTTAGGCACCTCTATTGTTCACCACTACACTTGTTGTTATAAACAACAAGGAGGGTCATGAACATACAAGTATCAAGGTATTAACAACAACTAATCTATAGCAAAACATCAAGTAATGAGTGGATTCTTATGAAGGATAGCCCAAGCTAATCCAACCATCACACATTCAACAAGTTTCACACTTGAACATTACTTGTGGGTAAAACCCTAATTAAAAACAGAAAGTTTATGAGGTTTTAACCTCTGATTTAGATGTCTCAACCTTGTTTTTAAGCTTAACCAACCATGGGATAAGTTGTAAGCATTAGGACATAGGTATGAGATGTGTTGGACACAAGTTGCATAGATTTAAACAAGTTTTTGATGAACATAAAAACAAACAGAAAGTTTATGGACTATTTCGGGGCATTTCCAGGTCTGATTTCTCCAAGGAGAAGTCTAGGAATCAAACCCCATGATTATACAAGCAAGTAGGAAAAAGAATCGAGTGAATCGGATAAGAATTGAGTGAGTTATGCTCATTTTCGTGAAGGGGTGTCAATCTACTCGAACCTTTGCTTTCAGCTACGGTTTGGAGGATGTTTTGAGAGTTTTTAGTGTTGCAAAAGTGGTAGGGAGGCTGGTTATAAGTGGTATTTATAGGGGGAAGGATTAGGGTTTCAATGGGTTGGGCTTTGGAAGTGTTTAGAAGGGGTTACATCTTGAAACTAGCCCACAAAACCCAACTATATGGGGCTGAATTTTGCTGAATTTGGGCTGCCATGTTTCTTTAGTTTTTTATTTTTTTAAAACATTATAATGAGTAATTTTATTAGTTAAGTTGTGTAATAATATGCAACAATGTTTCCCCTAACTTGTAACAAGGTGAAATATGAAATAAAACATGATTTAACTAGGCAAAAAGTGTAATGTACAAGTATGTAACATGTTTGTAAGTAACAAGTATATGTCACATATTTACAAGTTCAACATATGTTTGTAAGTATCACAAAGAAGTATCAAATGATCTCATGATTAATCGTATTATGGTGTATGTATAGTATGTAACAAGGAAATGCAAGTTTTCATTCATGATCAAAATCTCGAGTTTACAACGAGTACTAGAAGGAACGAGTACAATGATACAAAGCTTCCAAAATTAGCAACACGAGTAAGACAAGCTATAAATAGAAAGTACAAAACACAGGGCGTTACACCCGTAGACTTGATAGTTTTTCCTGATAAGGTGTGGTTGAATTTGGACTCAAACTCGAGGGCAATGCTCATGGCCTTGTAAACCGTCCTTGGTTTATGAATTCTGACATCTGCCTTCAGTTCTTCTTTTAACCCATTCAAAAACACCCCTAGTAGACAGTGCTCGGGCCAGTTAGACACCCGAGAGGACCGTTTCGCGAATTCCTGTCTGTATTCTTGCACAGTACCGGTCTGCCTTACATTGCATAAGTGTTCGTCCGGATTCTGAAACTCAGCAGGCCCAAAATTTTTATGAAGGGCATGGACCAGTTCATCCCAGAATTCAATCGCCTGATCTGTAGAAAGCCATGAGTAAAAATCAAGAGCGTCACCTTCAAAATGCATTGTCGCCACATCAACCTTCTCATCCTCAGGAATGTTGTAATACCGGAAATACTTCTCGGCCTTAAGGACCCACCCACGCGGATCTCCATCACTGAAAGTCGGAAAATCCATCTTGTTATGAGGTCTGAAGTGTCGATTATTGCTTCCGGAAGAATCTTCATCATCAAATCGGTTAAACCCCCCGCCAGTTTTTTCCTTCTTTTTGTCGCGTGCCTTGAGAGCAGCAACATCATTCTGTAGGGACTCCATAGAGGACGCGATGGCTGCTAATTGGACAGCCACAGGGTCAGGGTTTGAAGGAGTAGGATCTGGATTCCCTCGTGTAGCAGGCATCTTCGATTTTGGATAATTGAAAGGGTGAAACGGTTGAGTATCGGATTTCAGAAATTTCCGATGGAGTGTGTGATTCCCGGCAATGGAACCAAATGTTAGAAACTGGAAATTCGATTGATTCAAACAAAAACAAGAACAGGATAGTTGGCCAATTCGAGAAGGCTAATCTCCGCTTCTAAGGTATAAAACCCTAATTCAGATAAACAAAAACAACGACCTAAAAATTGACAAATCTAGAAATATAAATACTAAAAATATGCAGCAGTTTCTGCCCACGTCTCCACCTCCTTAATTCTAGACTAATCCCCTGTTTTCTTGGTCTTTTTTCCCGCCAATTATTTTTCCTCCGCCTCTTTTCCCCCCATCCAATCGCAACTGCTCTGACCCAATTTGACCTGGCCCGGTTTGGCCCAACATCGGTTTCGTATCAGAAAGTCATTGGGTTACCGCTTGATCACGGCCTCTTTGGTCCCATAAGAGTGTATTGGTAATGAGTTGATGACAACGATTTTCCATGTGGTCGTCTGTTGAGGCCATGTGTGACGTCCTTGGTATTGAGGCAAAGCCATATCCCCACTTATGATAGTGGATCACTCGTTTTGTCTTGTCATTGACTCATCATGGAAATAACTGACTACGAGATTAGCCGGCGATTATGGGTATGGTTATTTGATTAACTGGTAAATCCGATATGATTATGTTTACGAGTGTCCCATAACTGAACATTGACCCAACCGAGCCAAATAGAATAAAGACATGTTATGTCAAATCGATATCTTTTTCAGATTCTTAAAATTAATTAATATAAAGCTGACTTCGTTCAAACCCAAGTCATATTCATTTGGTTAGACCATTCAAAATGGAAACCTGTAACACAACCAAAAAAATAGATTAATCGAAATTAACCAAAACCAAATCATAACCGTATAACCATAACAGAATCCTATAACTGACGTTATCGGTAATGAATATGGTTAAGGGTAAAAACGGAACCAAACCATGATTTGCATGCCCAACTTAAGACAAAGGTAACACGGTCTCAGATGGTAACTACATAAAACTTATTAGCATAAATCATTTATGTAGATATCCTAAGTTTAATTTAGTGTTATTATCATATAATATAAGATAGTCAAATATGTAAAGTCAAACCAGTATATTAGCGGTTAATAGCTAGTTGTGTCGGTTGGTAATAACCACCAAGATCAAAGGGCATTGATAAATACCCTCTTGCATGCCATTGTAATGTGTGCAATAGAATAAATTTGTGTCTGTCTCATCCCTGCTTTGCATCGTGTTCTTCACGGGTGATCTGTACAATCATGTCGTCATCGTCGTCGTCGTCATCATCATTATCATCATACTCAGTAAATCCCACCAATAGCAAAGCTAAGATAAGGTATGAGAAGGGTAAGATCAGGGCAAGCTCTGGCCCGATGCCCAAGGCCCAAAATTTCAAAGGGTCCGAAAAGTTTTTTAAGCTTGTATATATATTTATTAAATTGTATATTTAGTATATTTATCCATTTATTATGCAAAAAAAATATTGGTGGTGTAGTGGCAAAAACCATCTCAAAATAATATAAAGGTCTCAAGTTTAAGTCTTTGCTCTATCACTAAGTTTTTATTTTTGTAATTCATTTACCCTTAACCATAATTTTGGGCCCAATTCTTTTGTCGCCCGAGGCCTAAATTTTTTCAAGAGTTTTCGGGGACGGCTCTGGGTAAGATGTAGACAGTCTTACCTCTACCCCGTAGGAATATAGAGGCTGCTTCCAGTGAGACCCCCCCGGCTCGATGGTAGTTTTGCATCAACCCTTGGACATAGGAAACATAACACTCGACAATTAACATAAAGGCCAATTAGTGCATTTAGTCCATTGTCTTCCAGCTATCAAAGCCACCAGATAATGCATGATTAACCATCCCTCTCTTTTAACATTATTTTCACGAAATTAGTAAAATAACGTTAAAATTAGTGCACTTTCACTTTTGCCTCCCGAGCGCCCACACATATATACATTATATGCATACCTTAAGCGGGGCGTTGTCTGCACATTCATGTGCAGATCCTAAATTTGTTCCATCCATACCAAATTGATTGATCCATGATCCTGGGCAACATTGCAAACATTGGCTTGTTTGGTTTCACTAAGTATATTAGTAAGCAGCAACACATTACATGGTTCAACTTTGGCATACATGATTGAAAACAGCAGCCTATTCTTGCTTAGTGACAAGAGGTAGATTCCAATCACGGATCATAGGATATCAAACATCCTCAGTTGATCAAGTGACTTTTGGTTGACCAACCCCATCTTTATGTTTAGGTTGACTTTTGGTTGACCAACCCCAGCTCCATGTTTAAAAAACTTTATACAAAATGCCCTAACTGCAACGAGATAACCGGCAAAATTAACCCAAGTTGGTACATTCACAGGTAAACGGGTCGAAACAGCCCCATCTACTATCCAGCAACCAATTAGAAAATCACTTTTACAACATAAGAGTCAACTCTTAGTCATGCAGGGACAAAAGATTATCTGCATCAGATTTATATAAAACCTAGTTATCAGCAGATTACAGCACTTGTAAGGTAGCAAGGTAAAAACCTTATAACCATTATCATGAACAACAACAATATAAAATTCACCGGGGTAACCCTTTACCCAAAAAAAAACAACAACAATAAAAAAATTTGTAACAGAAGTACACATCATCACTAGATATTGATAACAATAAGTTGAAGAAGTCTTACTTAATCTATGCACTTTACAGAAACAACACTGTTACACTTCAGCCCTCCAAGATTTCCTTTCTCCGTTACAAGACCGACCGCAACTAACTTCATAATAGCTGATCCCTGAAACACAAATAAATGCATACTGAATGAAACAGGATCTCAATCTAAACTGATAGTTTTAACAGTAGTACAAAAACAAGGTCTCAACTCTTAATATAAATACTGATTGCAAGTCAAAATGGATTAA
This sequence comes from Helianthus annuus, assembly GCF_002127325.2. Lineage (NCBI taxonomy): Eukaryota > Viridiplantae > Streptophyta > Magnoliopsida > Asterales > Asteraceae > Helianthus > Helianthus annuus. The sequence goes on from NC_035445.2 coordinate 152,114,200, forward strand.
CAAAACTATATTCAAGCCAAATATGAATTTTGATTAGCAAGACATGAGTTAAAACAAAATTTTGTACGAAAATAACATTTTTTTAGTATACTATATATTGTTATTGTTATATATAACCACGAATTCCAACGGCAATCGTAATGGAAGTTGATGAACCGCGCCATTCACAATCGCATAGAATCGGCGGTGAGTCCTAGATGATGAAATTGAAGATGGAGGAGCAGAAGTAATTTTGGCAATCGCGTTGTGGTTGGAGATGACAAAGGTGAAGATAGAAACGGAGCGACATGCTGAACGTCCCCACAAAACGGGCCCAGATCTGGAGAGTATCGGCCCACAACCTTTTGCGGCGCTACATCGAGGCCCACCACTGTGCCAGAGCCCAACACCCCTTGGAAGTCGTCCGTCATGGCTTCATTAGCGCTATGCGACATCAAAAGGCCATGGCCAAACTAAGGTAAAAAAAGTTGTAATGCGTTTAAAATCAGAGTATTATTGCTCAGATAAAGAATATTAATTTGCCTTCTTCACATATGTCCAATCATAATTCAAGCGATTTATTTTTTATTATTTTTTTTTTGAAAAGAGAACTTCCTTAAAAATAAAAAAAATAAAAATAAAAAAAGAATAATCAGTAAGCATGTAAATGTTAACAACCAGATATTGAGATCAAATATGAAACTGTTTGTTTGAAAAAAAAAAACAAAGCAAAATAAATAAGCTATTTAAGTAAAAATCATTAAAGAGAGAAAGAGACCTTCTATTGACTTCATGATCACCATATGTTGATACAGGGGATGTGGGAGATGAGAGGCCAGTGACTGCCACTTTTACTCCATCTTTCTTTCAGTTTTGGGCAATTAATCCAGATATATAGACTCAAAAGTGAAGGCAGCATCATTTCTGGTAGATCCATCATGTTTGGGCAACTGTGAAAATAGAGATGTTGGAGGGAGGTGTGGGGTTGGGGATGGGACAATTCCTTCAGACTAGGGCAATCAAAAAAAGAGAGACGTTGGAGGGAGGTGAGGTGTTGGAGATGGGATACTTTTTTCAGATTAGGGCAGGACCAAAACTCCATTCGTTGGAGGGCGGTGAGGTGTCGGAGTCCCATTGAAACTGATTCCAACTTCTCAAATTCATTCATTTCAAGAAAAATAAGAGATGAAGGAAGAAGATGAGAAAGCTGACTACAACTACTCACTCCATCCTCACCACCGTATACGCGTAGTTTCACAAGTGAAGTTGGAAATTTCTGTGGGCCCCACTCTAGGATGGGCTTCTTCAACTTCCCTATACATAGGGAACACAAATTAGGAGGCCAAATCCCACGAGGAAAAGAAGTATCCATTCTCCGACAATTTACTATGTGCAAATTCTTCAATGAGGTTAAATTGGGCAACTCACTATCAGGAAATGACTCCAGATTTTCACAATTAGATATGGTCAATGTGGTGAGGTGAACCAAGTACTTCAGTTCAATGATTGATTTCTGATTTGGCCAACCCCTTATCACTACATATTCAAGCATCTTTTGTCTTCCCCACTCCCTTTCCAATAGTTTTTCACAGCCTTTAATCCTAAGTGACTTGAGTTTTTCACTTCCTGTTGGTAGGGAGATATCAGTAATTGAATTACAGAAGTCGACCCACAACTCCTCAATGCTATATGGACAACTGCAACGCTTGATATTCTCACAAGAAAGTATATGCAACGTCTTAAGAGATGTTAAAAGGCTGCTCCTATAATTATCCCTCTCTTCTTTCTCTCCTAACCTCACCAAATTACCACAACTTTGCACTTTCAGTTGATTTAAATTCACAAGAACCTTACTCGCAGCTGCTTCTGATTCCCACAAGTATCTTAATTCATTACACTTATGTATGAATAATTTTTCAATGGTCCCAAGATACTTTATAACACCCCTCCACACCACATCATCCAGCCCTGAAATATCTTCTATTTCCAACTCAGTAACTACTGAAGTTATTTCAACCAGCCTTCTCACCACACCACTATCACATCTACGTATTTTCAGAACATTCAACAAAGGCAGTGCTTCAACCGATACTTCAACCAAATTAGGACACTCTTCTATATGAAGCTTTTGTAGGAGTGGGAACACAACCCCACTATTGGTTGACCATTTCTCTAACCCTCCCATATTTATTATATGTAGAGTTTCAAGTGAAAGAAATGCACTACTAGTCCCTAGTAACTCCAAACCCACAACTTTCACCCCATCTAGACCTTCAATAAATAACTCCTTAAGTGACCGTAGCTGCCCAAGAGGTGGTAGAAATGTACATTTTTTACCGCCACGTATTGACACATGCTTCAGTCGTTGAAACGAGGGATCACCAACCCATTTTGGAAACTCTAATCCACCATATGACACAATGTTGAGTTGTTTTAGATGATCATTACTAGGCTTCAGCTCATTAAGGACCTCCTTTTCAAGTATTTCGTTTCCTGAGGCATCACTCCATACAACCTCTAACTCATTAAGCTTCTTTTGTGAAAAGTTCGCTTCCTGTGCATCTTTTGCATTATGCACTTTGTCCAAACCAACAATGGAAATTTTCCCACATAAATTCTTGAAGTCCTTAAGTTTGGTTATTTCAAAACCACTTTCACCACTGATAATGAACTTGGAGAGAGTTTGTAGGCTTTTCAAATCACCGATCCCCAAAGGCAACTGATTCAACTTTGGGGTATCCCTGATGTCAAGATGCCGCAAGTTCTTAAGCTTTAAGAAGTTGTTGGTCAACTTTGCTAAACTACGGCAACCGAATAATATCAACATCTCTAAATTATAGAGATTGCTAACATTTTCAGGTAATTGTGTGATTCTAGTTCTAGATAGATTTAGATATCTCAAGTGCCTCAAAGTACCAACGGACTCAGGTACCTCACTTATTTGAGAACCACTCAAGCATAGAACCCCTAACAATGGTAACTCAGGAAGTAAGTCAACCAAAATCTTATTGGATAAGTAGAAATTACATTGCTCAACAACCCCAGTAGACATTGCTATGAAAGTTCTCAATCTCTTAGCTCTTTTAAACACCTCAAACTTCTGATAACCTACAAGTGTCTCACAAACAAATGACATATGGCGGTACTTTTCCAACGCTTCTTCCCTATTATTATTTTCCAACCTTAAAAAAAACTCGCCAGCAACAGATTTCGCCAAATCATTTATTAGATCATGCATCACAAACAATGATTTGTTGTTAGGTGCATGCTGAAAAAATGACCTCGACAATAACTCATCAAAGTATCTGTGACCCAAGCATTCTTCTGTCGAATCGCTTGACGCTGATTGCTTGAGAAAACCTTCTGCCATCCATAATTGAACTAGTAGTTCCTTGTCAAACACATAGTCCTTGGGGAACAAGGAACAATATGCAAACAACTGTTTCAAACATGCAGAAAGATCTTGGTAGCTTAGTCTGAGGGCAGGGACGATTTCATCTTCAATTGGTAAGCTCCATATCTCACTATCTAACACGTTCTTCCAATACTCCTCTTCATATCTTTTCGTGCTCAGTAATCTCCCAACTGCTATCAAAGCCAAAGGCAAGCAATCACATTTTTTCACAATACCTATGCCATATGGTTTAAGTGATAAATGTGAATCAAAGTTATTTACACCCAACGCATATAGAGCAACTAAAGACAGAGCATCATCATGTGACAAGCTTTGCAACTGGTTTAGATTACAATAACCCAACAATTTAAGCAACTTATCCTTCCGTGTAGTCATAATGATTCTACTTCCAGGAGCACATGCATGAAAAGGGCCAACAAGGGTATCCCAATCCCGACAACTCTCACTCCATACATCATCTAAAACCAACAGAAATTTTTTCTCCCTTAGCTGTTCTTTAAGAGCTTCTTGAAGCAGATTTAAATCTGCAAATTCCTTGTTTTCCCCCGCCACGGATTGAAAGATAACTTTGCTTATGCCAAAGCTATCAAACTCATCCGAAACACAAACCCACGCCTTGAGTTCGAAGTGATCCTTTACTTCTTGTTCATTATACAAAAGTCTAGCTAGAGTAGTTTTACCGACCCCGCCCATACCAACTATGGGAACAATGCTAAAGTTTTGATCACCTCCTTCATCCCGCAATAACTTTTTGACCAATGCCTCTTTCTCCGCCTGCCGTCCAACAATACTAGATTGCATGGACCATAGAGGTTTGCAATCTTCTATTTATATCTTTTGGCCTAGTTTCCTCTTTCACACTCAAACCAAGACTAGTTTTCTCCTCAACTAGATCTTGTAATTTAGCCGTAATGTCATCTAACTTGTCATGGGTCCGTGAGTAATTTATGCAGCAAAGTGGGACTGGGATTAGCTTTCTTACCTTGCTGGTGATGGGTTCTGACTTGTGGGTGAACTCACGATGCATAGCTTCGGTTGCCAAATCATCGAGTACGTCATCTATGTCATAAGCCAGATGTTGGAGATCATTCAGCCACCGTTTCACAGATTGATTGGTTATCTCCTTCTGAGAAGCATCAGCAAGCACACCTTGTATCTGGTTTAACAATCTATGCCATTTCTTCATCTCAGCATCAATTCCCTTGTAGCTAGCAATGCTTTTCAAAGTGGCAGAGGCCAGCTTCTCAAAGAGCACAGAGAGGAAGGCAGAAAGCACGATTTCAGCCATTGATTAATTGTGAAGAGGTCGTAGAGGTGTAGATGAAAGGGGTGCTTTTTTTGTGAAGCGCTGTGTATAACGGTTTTAATCATTCAATAAGGCTATGGTCAGGTTTATATTTTTGGTTTGCACCAATAAGATAGATGAAAAGGAGTAGATAAGCCTATCTCTATCATGTGGTTGATAATCACGCTTTTAACAAAATATAGTAGATACTAGATATAAAGTTCATGAATATATACTTTAATGATAACTAGTATTAAGGGCTCCCGCGTTGCGGCGGGGCATAGACCGTGCCAAGTAGCACTAGTGCTACACAATTACAAGCGACCAACAACACTGGAAAAGCTCGTAAAAACAAAATAAATAAAAAGGAAAAAATAATACTGAACGAAAAGCATACGTAAAATCGTTGAACCACGTATGCCAGTTGCGACACGTTAACGCGAGCAAATTAGACTGAAATGTAAAAATAAAAAGAGTAACTAAGCCGATCTGAGACCACGTGCAGCCGATCTGAGACCACGTGCGTTGCGACGAACCTGTCAAACAGGGAAAATAAACGACGGTCTTGTCAAATGGGAAAAATAGTCAAAAAAAAACTTTGAAACCCACACGTACATTACGACGTGTTTACTCGCAAAATTAGAACGAAAACTAAAACAAAAAATTTTCAAAAGATGAAAAATACGTGGATCAAAGTTGAAACAAAAAATGTGTTGGGGTTAAATTGCAAAAAATGAAAAGTTTTAGATTAAAAGTAAAAAAAAACAAAAAGATTAAAATGCAAAAAATGTAAACCAATAGGTTAGAAGTGAAAATTTAGAATTTTTTTTTAAAGACTCCCTATGCATAAAGTACATTCCATGAATCATAAACATCTTCTTAAGAGTGAATTGCAAGTTTTGTCCTTTATCTTTATACCTAATTGCAGCCGGTGTCCTTTACCTTTAAAATTGATGAGTTTTGTACTTAATGTTTCTAAATGTTGCACGTTATGTCCTTTGACCTTAACTCAGTTAATTTTATTGGTTAAATGTAGTCATGTGCCCTGCACATGAGGGTAAGTTTGTCATTTCAACTAAGTCTGTAAATAACTTAAAAGAGCTTTTAAAAATAAAATATAAAAATCATTTTCTCAATAATAATAATGTACATAATGCTCGGCGATGAGCTCCTCTTCCAACGCCTCCCTCCTCCGTCATCTTACGTCTTCTCCGACTGTCTTTGAAAAGAAATATGAAAACACTTCTCAACAATTTGCCATCAGACCACTTATCAAACATTTTTGTTATTCTATTACAACCAAGTCCACATAGCCTTTTCAAAAACTAAATCAAAGCATCTATGTTCATTTAAAGTTTTAAACTAAAGGATCTGTGAAAAAAAGAAAAGCATATTTTAACCCACCTAAAATGGGAGAGTAGCAATTAATGTACCGCAAGTCTCCACCATGATTGGCTTTTCGGTTGGGAGAAAAATGATCTGAACCTGGAGGATCAGAAAATGTATCGATCTCAATGAATAGGTAAATTTGAGCATGAATTCAAGCTTTTATTCTAAAGTCAACAATCATCAACTCACCTTCACGAGCTCGAATTGAAGATTTGCTGGTCAATTTTTGCTTTAGTTTTGCTTAATTTAGCTAAGAATTATTCAAACTCGTTGTCTTCTTTGGTAATTTACGACGGCGGTAACAGAGTAAGTTTGGGTCCGATCTGTTTGGTCTCTGTAGTGGTGGTGTCGTCGGGTCTGATCTGTTTGATCTCCAACAGATCAACTGCTATGTGGTTGAAGGAGGGCTGGTAGTGGTGGTGATGTTGGGTTTTAGCAACGGTGGTGACAGGGTAGGTGGTGGCGATGACAACAGGTGGTGTTTGTGCGAAGATGATGATGGTCGGTGGGGTGGGTGGTGGCGATGGCAGTAGGTGGTGGTGACTGGTGGTTGTGATATGAGGGTGAGCTGAGAAACAGAGAGAGAGAGAGTAGGGTTTTTATGTATATATAATTGATTTTTATTTTTTTAAAACCTTTTTTTTAGTTATTTACCGAGGGTGAGCTGAGCAACAGAGAGAGAGAGAGAGAGTAGGGTTTTTATGTATATATAATTGATTTTTATTTTTTTAAAACCTTTTTTTTAGTTATTTACCGAGTCAGTCCTTGAAAACATGAAATGACAAACTTACCCTCATGTGTGGGGCACATTAGTAGATTTAACAAGTAAAATTAACTGAGTTAGAGCCAAAGGACATAACGTGCAACATTTAGAAACATTAAGTACAAAACTCATCAATTTTAAAGGTAAAGGACACCGCCTGCAATTAGGTATAAAGATAAAGGACAAAATTTGCAATTCACTCTCTTCTTAATTTATAGTAACTAGTAATTAGACCCGCGCGCGTTGCAGCGCGGGTACATTGCAAACATCAAATGAATTAGTTCAAACGCTTTATGATGCGTTAACCTTATAAAATTTTCAAAGTGAAGGAGGTGTAAAAATAGAGTAACACAGTGCAAGGAGTAAAAACCCAAAGTTTGAAACTTAAGGGGTGGTGGCAGTAAAAATGGAGTAATAGTGCAAGTAGTAAAAACGCAACGTTTAAACTTGAGAGGGTGATAGTGCAAGGGGTAAAGACACAAAGTTTAAAACTTGAGGGCGTGGTGGCGTAAAAAAAGAAGTAATAGTGCAAGGCGTAAAATATAAAGCGTAAAACTTGAAGGGGTGGTGGTGAAATTCATACTTGAGGGTTAGAATGCGGCGCGCGGAGGATGGAAATGTGTAGTAAGATAATACACGATTCGTAAAGGCGCAACGTAAAAGACAATTACAAAAAAAATGTAAAACATATAAAGCTTAAAACTTGAAGGGGTGGTGGCGAAATTCAAACTTGAGGGTTAGAATGCGGCGCGCGGCGGATGGAAATGTGTAGTAAGATAATACACGATTTGTAAAAAATAACATACTTAGGTACTAATAGTTTAAAATCACCTTCTAGGTTATTAACTTTTCATTTTGTAACGTTTGGAGGTATTAACTTCTAGGGTATTAACATAGTTAGTCCCTGTAGTTTGCACAAAATAACATACTTAGGTACTAATATAATGTGATTTTAAACCTACAAATAACGTTAATACCTCCAAACGTTACAAAATGAAAAGTTAATACCCTAGAATGTGATTTTAAACTATTAATACCTAAGTATGTTACTTTGTGCAAACCATAGGGACTAACTATGTAATTAACTCTTATATATAATAATAAGTTAAAGGGTAGATTTTGTAAGAAACCAAAAAAAGAAGGGTTGAAAGTAATTTTATATTTGCTGTGCAAAACTATCAAACAGATGAAAGAGCAGACCAACCAATCAGACAATTTTGTCAAGTTAAAAACTTTGGGGCATTTTGTCATTTTCTTGGTGCCACCGAACTTTATCTTTAGTATACAGAGTAATAATATGTATGTCGTGGCAATGCCACCGACTTTATGTTTTAAGATAGTATACAATTAGAGTCAGAAAGAGCAAGTTTAATGTCCGTCGCTTGATTCTGTAATCACCTTGGCCTTTTCAAGATTGTCTTTTTCAGTTGTGATATCAGATTCGCTATCTTGAACCTCAGGCTTTAGCTTAGTGTTTTTTCGTTTTCTGTAAGTTTTTTGTCGAAAATAACCGACCAGAAGCTTATTGCCTTATAGACTTGAAAAATTCAGAACCAAAACCAGAAGCTGATAACAATGCTTTCTCATTCATTCACTCATTCACTGATTGTTTAATTACAATTGAAGCGCTCACAATATAACCCCCTAAACTACTTAACAATTACAACTAACCCCCTTCTACTTATTGACACGTAACAATGTCTGAGTAACTTCAGGTGAACTTCAATAAGAAGAATCAAGATGCTGGTATTTCAACAGGGATGGACAGTTCCCGCTGACGTTTCGGATTATAACCAAAATATTGATCAGCCAAAACGCAATAACTCACTTAAATGTTTTACCTTGAACAATTTTTTTAGACCAACTTAACATGTAAAAAAATGCTGATGAAACAATTGCCATGATAAAGATTAATTTAATCATCGAAACCATTTCTTTTGCAAAACATAATCATAAAGTATAATTAGTTTGATCGATTGAGAACGAAACTAATCTTCACAACGAAACCAAATGTAAAGAGAGATTGACTAGCCTTTCTGCCTTTCGAACATGCAATAACCAAAATATTTTTGGTTCAGTTCTAACCAAAACCAAATCAAGTTTTCACTTCCAAAATCTGAATTCGGTTCCGAGTCGGAGGTCTCACTGGAAGCAGTCTCTCTATTCCTACGGGGTAGAGGTAAGGCTGTCTACATCTTACCCTCATCGGACCCTACCTTAGCTTTGCTATTGGTGGGATTTACTGAGTATGATGATGATTTGATCAATCTTGTTAATAATTGTTAAAGTTAAGGATAGTTAGTGCTTAGTCAAAAGTTAGAGGGTGTTATTGATAAACTTTCTTAGTTGAGGGACTGAAGCTGTACAAGTTAAAAGCATAGGTCTCGAGCTGGTTAAATAGTCGTTTTAGTAGAGATTTGATGTTTATGTACGTACGCTTCATCAAGTAGCCATTGATTTGAAACTGAAATTGAAAGCAGAGATGAACAGCACGAGAAGAATTGGACTTCGTTATTACTCTACTGCTTCACCTTCAACCTCCCATTTCAATCAAAGAATTACATCCCTCAAAAATGATTCAGGACCCATCAAGGTGAATGACACCCTCCAACTGTTTGATGAAATGCTTCAAAGACAACCTCCACCGAACATCATCCAAATTAATCAGCTCATCACTCTTATTGTAAAGATGAAGCAATATTCCACTGCTCTTTCACTTTTTAAGAGAGTAAATATGATGGGTATTCCTACTGATCTTTATGCAATCAACATCTCTATTAACTGTCATTGCCGGCTGAATAAAGTTGCTTACGGTTTTGCCTTACTAGCAACTATTTTCAAGCAAGGTTATCCACCCGATTTGACCACCTATAACACTCTCATAAATGGGCTTGTTCTTGCTGATCGGGTCTTTGAAGCTGTTGAGTTGTTCAAGAAACTGCTTAGAGAGAAAGTTTGTGAGCCTGATCAAGTTATGTATGGAACCGTTATTAATGGGCTATGTAAAGTAGGTCACACTACCAAGGCCCTTGAATTGCTCACGTTCATAGAATCAGGCTCTTGTAAACCTTGTGTATACCATTACAATACAGTCATTGATAGCCTCTGCAAAGATAGAATGGTTGATGATGCATTAGAATTATTTACGCGTATGACTGAAAAGGGTGTTCTTGCAAACATCATCTCTTACAACTCTTTGATTCATGGACTGTGTAACTTTGGTCGAGAGACAGAAGCTGCAAAAATGTTGATTGATATGGAGGAGGAAGGAGTATCTCCCTCAGTGGCTACATTTAATATCTTGGTAAATTCCTTTTGCAAGCAAGGATCTGTTAAAGAAGCAGAGCTTGCTGTACAAGCAATGGTACGAAGAGGTCTAAATCCAGATGTAATCACTTATAGTGCATTGATTGATGGATACTGTTTACGTGGTGAAATAGATGACGCAGAGAAAGTTCTTGATGGCATGGTGAAGAGGGATATTGTACCTAACATCATCACATACAACAGCCTGATAAATGGATATTGTAAGAAGAAGCAAATTGATAAGGCCAGGCATCTCTTTCAAGATATCCAAGACAAGGGTTTGATTCCTGATGTTGTTACTTACAGTAGCATGTTACAAGGTTTGTATGATTCAGGGAATCCTGCAGCGGCTAGAGAACTCTTTAACGAGATGCAAGCGAATGAATTGATGAAAGATATAGTGTTGTATAATATATTGATTGATGGTAGTAACAAATGTGGGAATCCTAACATGGCTATGGATCTGTTTGATGAACTCTGTTTGAAAGGATTGAAACCTGATGTTAGGACATATACAGTGATGATAAGTGTGTATTGCCAAGGAGGCTTATTTGGTAAAGCGAACGATTTGCTTAGAAAGATGGAAGATAATGGTTGTTTGCCTGATAGCGTTATGTACAATGTTATTGTTCAAGAGTTGTTGAAGAAATCTAAGCGTCAAGAGGCGGAGAACTTTATGGAAGAAATGATTAACCGAGGTTTCATGCCTGATTCTACTACTTTTACGATGGTGCTACACCTAATTCCAAATGTAGGAAAGGAATCACGTATGCGAACCATCATTCAAAAGCTAACTACCGTAGAAAGAAAAGACGGGAGAATACTTAATTTAACATCTAGGCTCGTTCCCTGATTCGCAAACAACTGAATCTAATCTAGCTTGAATTCTAGTACTTCGGTCAGGTTGTCGTCTAGTAGGTCATGTATCGAAACCTGATTGAATACTAATCATGTGATTACAATCATAATTACGGTTTGATTGCTAATTACTAATATTAATACAAAGTTTTGGATTAGCTTAACAAAATGGATGAAAAATGGCAAAATTTTTACCATACGACGGGGACGAAAATAACAGTTTATTCCATGCATACATCATCCATATAGCCATATACTATGAACACATACGTACTCAACTTATGAATGCTCATGACATCTAGTTGAACTTCAATTGTCCGAATCAACACGATAGTTAATACCAACATGTAATTGGACATGAGTTAGGGTTGAGGGTATGGTTAATCACTCTAGGGTGATTGAGTGAAATCCTACCCAATAATATTATACCATGTCAACTCCTCATTTTGCACTCAATCAAGGGGTATGGTTAATCACTCTAGGGTGTTTGAGTAGGTTAAAAAATAAAAAAAATTACGATTGGTTGAAATTGGGACCCACCATTAAACCTCCCTCCCTCCTCCTTCCCCCCTCTTCCCGCATCGGTGAATATACACCGAAAACATTCAAAACTAGTTCTATACCCGTCCGGTGGACGGGCATATTAATGGTATAATATAATAACTATTTTATTATTTGTATTATAAAAGAAAACATTATTTGTTTAAAACAAAAAAAAATGTGTGAGTTTTTTAATCGAAATTGTTTCGTATGCTATGCCTTGAAAAACATAGCAAATAAAGGTTATTAACAATTTCAATATTACATTTATTCAACTCGTGTAATACACGTGGTTTTAAAGATTTATAGATATAATTTTTTATTATTTAATATATAAATTTATATTTATTCAACTCGTGCAATAAAGAAGATTTTTAAAGATATATTGTTTTATTATTTAATATATAAAATTTATTTATTCAACCCGTGTAATGCACGGGGTTATAACCTAGTATTATAATTATAGTAGTTGAAGATATTGATTTAAAAATTTCAAAATTATACGAATTCAACATACATTATCACATTCTATTTCATTGAAGTTCAGCTTAAGTCCAATTCGTTAACATATTATTTTATTAAAAAAATAATTTAATCCCTTTAAGAAAAGAATTATAATCATGGCCTTTGGGCTTATTATTCAAATTAAGGTCAAATGGGCTCATAATTCTTTTTCTAAACAAATAAGTTGGAGGTGTTATAGTGGGCTTTGGGGCTTTGGTCTGCTACACATATATGGGTGCTCCGAAACCCTAACCTCTTTTTCTACAAACCTCATTCCAAATTTTGCCCTAGTTCAAGATGCGCACACCTCCAACAAAACCTCACAAGCCTCCGCCTAATCAAAACTCCAAAATCTCGCCGAAAATCAAATCGTCATCATCTCGGTCGTTTTCAGTCATTCAGATCTAGGATTTACGGAGATGCCGCAAGGGAAGTGGTTGTGGTGTGGTTAAATCTTCAAGGCGAAGATACCACAGCTCCAGATTTTTAAAGTTTGCAAGGTCAGTTCTTAAAGTTTTAATATGTATCATGTGATTTATCTATTTCTGTTGTGATGTACACATATAGTGATTTGTTACTGTTTTTATTCATATTTGGGTAATCAGTACTAATTTTTGTCGTGTATTTGATGAACGATTCTATGTAAAGTGTGTATGTTGATCATGATTATTTTCCATTTATCAATGTTGTACGAGCTAGGGTTTTCGTGTTCATCAGATCTGACGTACGGCCTTAAGGATTTCCCTAAGAGTATTCCCTAAGGGATTCATACTCTTAGGGTTTTCGTGTTCATCAGATCAGATCTGTTCTTTAATTATATATTTAAAAAAAATTTCTAGCTATTATCTTCATCTTTAAGAAAAAAAATATATTTTAAAATTATTTTTCTTCTAAAAAATTAAAGTATTAGTCAAATCTCTATCCATATAGGGAGGAGATCTGGGCTCTTAAAGGACATGACCTCAAACAGTATCTACTAAACTTTTGATTGTAGTTATGAGAGTAAAACTTCATAACAAATCAATCCTTTTTTGTGAGCGAAATTCTGGAATTATATCATTGTATATACATAATGGAAAATTTTAAATCATGAAAAGCTTTAGACGGAATCGAATTGAACAACTCGTTCACGGGTACGTATTTCAACTCGTGGAATTTTAGATTTCTTCCAAAAACTCTCCATTGAATCTGCAGTATCAGCCATCTCATAATCGGGATTTGGATCATCTTCGCTGCTGACATTGATAACCTCTTCCCAATTCCAGGTGGCAAGAGACTCTAACCTTTTGTTTAGCTTGTCACACTTTCGTTTCTAAGATAACAACAATTTAAAAAAATAATGTGGACATAAAAAATAAAATATATTACACTGCTAAAATTCAGATTTACCTGCTCACTGATTTCACGTAGAATTTCTGAAGCGGTTGGACTTGGCTCTCCATCACATTTAATTATCTCAACTCTTTTTATAGGTTTCTACAAAATCAAAGTACATCATTAGATATCACTTTTACAGAATTTCTTAATATGTTTACTTACATGTGATTCGAGGTGTTGCTGCTCTTCGACTTCTTCGGTTTTGGGATCATCTTTTTCAACTTGGTAAGTTTGCTCCGTCTTAAATAGAAAAGATAAAAAAAGATTATAAAGTAGAAATTGTAGGTAAATATGTAGAACTGGAAAAAAATACATTACATTTAAATATGTTTACTTACAGGTAAGTCAAGGTGTTGCTGCTCTTTCTCGTCGGTTTTGGGATCAAAATTTTCAACTCGGTAAGTTTGCTCCATCTTAAAATACAAAAGATAAAAATATTGTAAGATATAAAGGTTTAAATGGAAGTAGGTAAATTTGCAGAATTGACTTACGTTTGGCTGCATTTCTTTCTTGATAATAAACTTCATCCAGAGAGCAATTTTGAGAAAAAGAATGGTTTGTTTTTTAAGCTATCTACATCTTTATATAGTTGCTTTTAGGGACAGTTTTTAAATAACTTCTTCCCATGATCTACAAAATAACTTCTACCCATGTTTTCTGTGTTTTTTTTTGGATGTTGTAAAACTAATTTGGACAATTTGGAGGGAACTAAAATTTTGAAACTTGGTTGCAGTTAAGACTTTAAATAATTTAGACAATCTGCAGTTTTTATAAAATAATTGATAATTTAAGGTGAAAACTGTCCAGTTCGAGATACATAATTTTTTGTTCCTTTTAATAATCAGTTCCAACTTTCAGTGACGGTATGTTGTTTATATAAATATAAATTTTTATAATTTAAAACTTGCAGTTAGGCTCTATATTTTTATGGTATATTTTTTTTTGGGTAGAATTTAACCAAAATATTATGCACCTTCACTTAAAAATTATTAGACTTAACACTTTCATGTAGCTGATTTTTTTTTTTTTTCAGGTATCATTTCATGGCAGCAAACTTGCAACACAATGTTTAGCTTTCAATAAAGTTTTATACTTTTTACTGTTTTATTTTTTATAAAATAACCCGTTGTAAAAAAAAGGTAAAAGTTATTGTTGTTATATAACGTAGTACCTTTTATTGTAAATTAGAACATGGGGTAAATTAGAACATGGGGTGTCAGTTGTGATGATTACCAAGTCAAATGCAAAACTGGAACCCCAAACATACAAACTGTCGGTAACCTCTACTTCTAGAAGGAATTTAGTAATTTATAAAGATTTTTTATTTAATTTTGTTAAGTTATTAAAATCAGATCGTGGCCTGAATTTCAGGTGAAAATCAAAATGGGATTTAAAAAAAGTCAACTTTCAATCTTAATAACTGCTCCTGCTTTTTCTGAATTATTAGGGCCAGGATTTAATCTTATTTTGATCCAATGGCTAAGATTGCATTTTGTTCCCTTTGACTTTAAGGGGAACATAAGAATATAGAATTTCGGTGACTCAAACAAGTGGGGGTGGTCACAGATCGGTTACTCCCACTCAATCACCGATTACTATACCCTTCACGTCGTAACTCGTATTTACTCTCATTGGTCTTTTTTTTAAACATCCTTCAACTTAACACTTCAAGATAACAAAATAACATCAAAATAGTACATATATTTATTATAATGATGTAATGCAAGACGTGTTTACAGTGCAATAAAACAAATACATTAAAGTAAATGCTACTAAGACGTAAACTTTATCAGTTTCTATTCTTTCAAAATACAAATACATTAAAGTAAATGCTACTAAGACGTAAACTTTATCAGTTACTATCCTTTCAAAGAACAAATATTAATTTGTTAGTTAAAAGATATTGTTTATTTATGATAACTAGTATTAAACCATCCCCGCGTTGCGGCGGGGGCGTAAAGCCATGCCAAGTAACACCAACGCTACACCATTGTCGATGATCATTAACACTGGAAAAGATCGTTAAAACACCAAACGAAAAGCAAAGTAAAATCTTTGAAACACGTACGCCCGTTACGGCGTGTTAATGCGAAGAAATTGGATCGAAACGTAAAACATAGAAAAAAAAAACTAAGTTACAACCAACAATGCCAAGAATTATTACAAATTTATAGTAAATAATTTATCAAAGTGTACAACCTCAACACATAAAGGTACAACAAAACTAAGCATTAAACACCATTAATGCAAAAGTTACAACCACTTAAAGCCTAAGTATATTACAAATTGATATTATATAAATAACTTAGATAAAAGTGTTAGCGTTAATATTATTTTTTACTTAAAAGAAAAATTATTGATATAATCCTCATTATTGATATAATCCTCTATAGCATAAGCCTCCAACGGGGACACTTTTTTTAAAAAGACAAAAAAAAAAAAACTGATAAAAAAAATCTATAAACAGTTGGAACGACAAGCTATGTTTATTATATTTTCAATTTTCGTATTTTACTGAAATGGCCTTATTGAATTAAAAAAAGAAGCTTTTTGTATCGTGATAGCATTAAGAAAAATGCCCCTTACGATTTGCGACTTGCGTATCGCCATGAATTTGCGGTCAAAACGATTAGGGCATCCGACATGCTCATTCCATCGTGAACATGGCATGCTAGGACTGCAGTGGCGGATCTTGCCGGTTGAACGTGCTAGGGCCGAAAAACACGGGCACTAAAAAAAACCTGGGCAAGCCCGGCCCAAACATAGTATATATAAAAAATTTCGATCGAAATGCGGAAAATTAGCACTATGGCCTACCTTGTAGCGAGTACTCGGGGAGTACTCGGAGCCTAACCATGGTCTTAACACATAGTCATATTCATGTAATAAAGCATATCTAGACTGGAAACTATCAACTTTTTATAAAAAGAAAGAAACTATCAAAAATAATACAATGAGTCATCCAAGTGGTCATGACTCTCATGACCCTCTACGTCAACGTCATGTCACCCATCTCTAATCTACCATCCAAAACCACTATCTTAAGGGTGTGGTCATGGCCCAAACCACTATCCCCTTATTTATTTTAATTTATATTTGTCTAAAGAAAAAGGAAAGAAAATCTTGAAAAATAGAAAAGAGGACCATAGTTGACATGGTTTAATCCGTGTGAAACATGGTGGATCAGGCAACGGGGTGGTGTAACTTTCCATTCATGTTCCTACGTGGCGTGAAACATGGTGGATCAGGCAAGGGGGTGGTGTAACTTTCCATTCATGTTCCTACGTGGCGAATCATGTCCCAACCATGAACCCCAAACCCTTCTGCCTAAGTAGGTAGAATGCATTTAGATCAAGAGATCACCATCTAAAATGAGTCAATAATGCTTCCGACGGTCTCTTGATCTTATGTCAGCCTAAATCGAATGAACGTGAACTATGAGTAACAAATTTGTGCTAATATATTTATATATACAATTCTAGGGAAACTTCTTGTACAAATAATCTTAACATACTAAACATACAAATTGAAGGAAAAGTCAAAAAGACAAGGTAACCCCCCCCCCCCCCCAGCTAAAATGCTAAAAACTAAACCCCCCAAAAACCTAAAAAAATCTAAAAAAAATAAAAAAACACAAAATATTTTTATAAAAAATCGCTACTTTTACTAGCAATTTTTTTTTACAAAACGTAGCGATTTTTTATAAAAAATATTAAAAAATTTGTATTTTTTTAGGTATTTTTAGTTGAGTTCACATTTGTATAGTAACTTTGATAGTTGGTGGTAATTACAAACACCTTGTCTTTTTTACTTTTCCTTCAATTTGTATGTTTAGTAGGTTAAGTTTATTTGTATTTGATATTTTGCCTACAATTTTAACATCTAGCTTTTAATATATTTATATATGAAACTAAAGTCGAGTATATCGTTATTGTTTGCAGAGAGAATTCTATTTTTATAAATTCAAGAATATGATTATTTATCTCCCGAAGGGGCTCTGGTACACGGTATTTGCATGTTCTTTTGTAGGTCCTGATACGGATCATCGGACTAAAATGATTTCTAGTTTCGGATACCGTAACGAGTGCGGGATTCCCGTTACGGCACAAACCGAGCAAGAGAGTAAACACAATACAAAGATTCAACGTTTAACGAGTTGTGTATTCAAATCGACAGAGTTTCGGTACAAGATTTATTCAAAACAAGCACTCCGACAACTCTCTCGCTCTCTCTAAGCTCCTACAAACTCTCACTATATATTCAGTTATCTGCAAGTCTGTTTATATAGCCAACAATCCGAAACATAGAATGGGTCACGAAAGATGGTGAGGCCCACTAAACATAGAGTCCATCGTGGACCTCCATATCTGCGAACAACTGATGTTCACGAAGAAGAAGTTGTTCTTCGTGACTTGTATGCTTCGTGACTATCACATGCATGATCTTCGTGAACATACATACAAAGTTCAATTCATGCAAAGACAAAAAACTTCGTGACATCCACATGCATGAAAAGTTCAATTTATATTTGTGACATCATCAAGATGATGTCATCTCGCATTATCTTCGTTTGCACCATCGTACCGACAAATAGGGGCGTTCAAAACCGAATATCCGAAAATTCGGATATCCAAAAATTTCGGATACTTAATTTCACCATCCGAAAATTCGGATATCCGAAATTCAGATATTGTTCGGATAGTGAAACGGATATCCGAATTTTAAAACAAAAACAAATTCAAATTAAAGTCTTAACAGTTAACACTACATAACCACTAGTCCAGTCCAACATACAAACCAAATACTAAGGGTTCAAAAAAAGGCAAATAAAGAGAATACATAGTTCCAAATTAAAGACATAATAATAAAATAATTCATTGTTCAAAACTAAAGACATAATCTTCCAAACAAGATAGCCCAAAATTCAATCCATCTCTCATCTTCCAAGCTAACATAAAACCTGAATGCAAATAAAAGGGAAAAGTAATAAGACAAGTGCACAACATGTATGTATTTAAAGTAAAATATAAATCGAAATATTAATACGAAAAGGAATTTCTTTACTAACTAGTGAACCATATTCCAAATTTCCAAGTAGCAAGCAATGCTCAAAAACAGTGACAACCTGTTAAAATCCAAAACCTACAAACCATCTCAAACAATAAGTTGCTTTTAACATATATCACTAAGTTTATTAAAACAAACCGATACCTTATGCCGTTTCGGATGTTTCATAACTTTCATCAACCATTTCATCAATGATAATGGTGGGTTGTTCCAATGATAACTCCTTCATACCTATGATATAATAGAGAAAAAAACATATTAAAATGCTCACCATGTGAAAAAATACACTAAAATGATATATGATAAACATGAAACTGAAACATATTAAAATGCTCACTATGTAAATCAATCAACTTTTGTTTTTTATTAATATTTGGTGGATACTTTTTACAACTATTGATGTGATTTTTTAAAGGTGTTGTCCCATTTTGTGATACACAACCAATTGCTCTATGGCAATATATGCACTCGGCTTTATCAGCCATATCACTATCAATAAAATGATCCCACCAAGATGATCTTTTTTTTGACACACGCGTTGATCGAGTTTCACTTACGGTTTGCGCACTTCGGGGTGCATTTGGGGATTTTCCATCTTGTTTCTTCCTTTGCGTTTTCTTTCCTTTAGCCTTAGAAACCACTTCATTTTCAGACACTAGCTCACAGTCGGAGTTACTTGCATTAGGAGTGGCCATTGGAAACAATCTGTAACAAATTAAAAACAATCTCATACTAACAATTATATTTAACGAAGTAGCGAATAGGTAAGAACCATCTAATAAGCAAATACCAAAAAGGTAAGCTGATGTAATCAATAACTTATTACTATTATTATTTTGATCAATAATTTCTACAAATATCAAAAAGGTAAGCTGAATACACAAAAAATATACACTTCGTTAGGATATTTATATATAAAAAGGGGTGAATATAGTAAACATTTGATCCATTCAACTTTGTTAGGATAAACTATATTCACTCTTATTTATATAAATTATTGAATCAACACCCACCTTGTTCACACATGCACTGGATATTTATATAAAACCCTTAAATAGTTTAAAGTTCAACAGATAACCATTTTTTTTTAAATATAATTTTATATATTTATATATAAAATACTGGCCGAGTTACATCAATATCGCAGGTAAGCGAGCAACATCCATTGGATAACCATTTGAATTTATAATTATTGTCAACATAATATAGTAAACATTTTGATTCTTTTTTCTTTAGCCCCCAAAAAAGTTAGGAGTGTTGCAAGTTGAAACCAGAATAAACAAAACAAAATGTTACTTCAAATAAAGATTGAGAGCTTTGAGTCAGTACCAATTTGTAAATGTTTCCTTTTTTCCAGTCACAACTCAGGACCAATGCGACTATCATGTGAGTTTCAGCCAATATATTTTTTTAGCCCGTATCATGTGAGTTTCAGCTAATATATTTTTTAACCCTAGATCTAGATCTTAACCGTTAACTGTTAACATCGAAGTAGATGAAAGAGAGTGTGTGTAGAGTGAAGTGAGGTAATACCGATGATGAGTTCGGTTGCCGGATTGATGACAGGGATGTGATTCTTCATATGAATAAACTAGAAACAATAAGATAAGATGATTAAACAAACGGACTTAAATGTTTTGAGGTAATAACAGTCGAACCATATAAGAGAACCCTAGAGATATGGCAGTTGTCCATGACTTCAAACTGTCGTCGAATCGTCGATGATTATGAGTTCTCTCCACTCGCGGTCGATGAATAACTGCATGACGAAATTGGAATCAACAAGATCGATTAAGTACTAGTTCAGATCAACGAGATTTGAAGAACAAATCTAGATCTAGGAAGCGAGTTGGAGAGGTGGAGAGATGGCGTCTTGTGTGAATCAGATCTTGATCTAGGGTTTACAAGGAAATAAGGAAACATGACTATTTATATTTTATATATAAAATAATAAAAAATTAGCATTATTTAGTATTCGGATATCGGATATCCGAAATATCCGAAACTTTTCAAAATCGATATCCGAATCCGAATCCGAATTTTCGGGTATCCGAATTTTCGGATATCCGAAAACTCGGATTATTCGGATTCGGAATTTCGGATATTTCGGATTCGGTTTCGGGTTCGGATTTTTTTGAACACCCCTACCGACAAAGAGACAAACTTGACTCTCGGATGATAGATGTGATTTAGAATCACTTATTCAGGGGTAATTATGATATTTTTATCACTTATTGATGGTCGTATGCATCATGTATTATATACATGTATCTATAGTATGTACACGTATGTATGGCATCATGGGAGTTCTAGACTTGCGTCTCCGTTGTTTTCGGTAAAAGAAACAACCATGATACCCAGATGATAAACAGCATAAAGACCACGTATCTCAAAACCTCGGCAATCTATCAAACGAAATTTCGGTACCAAGACCATATGCCAATGAGTGGTTCCCTCACGGTCTTCAGTCGATTATGTTTATATCACCCTGCACTCTGCACACTTTAAAATGATTGTGAGCCTACCGATACATCTTATATAGAGTTGCTTATCGTTTTTCATTTTAAGTTCAAAGAGGTTTCGACAGAGGATCAAGATGGGTTTACAAGTGATGTTGTAGCATTTTTCATTTTAAGTTCAAAGAGGTTTCGACAGAGGATCAAGATGGGTTTACAAGTGATGTTGCATTGCTTCGATAGTAGCATCGTCTACTACCTTCATTTCTTTCAAAGCCAAAATCTGTTCATCTGAGAGTTCAGACACAAACTCTCCTACTTCTAATTCTTCACCTTACAGAATGACACACCTGTAACCACGATCTGCTTAGGGTTGTTCAGATGAAGCTGATGCATCAGGATTTCCTGGGTCTTCACTGTCGTGATCACGCTTTTGTAGAACTTCTTGTGCCTTGCACCTTTCTGACCATAACGTGTTAACCCGCTTCCTACTCATCTCGAAGGCATCCTTAATGGTATTAAAACCATTTATCAGTGTGGTATTTCTTTCGTTGTACCATCGCCTCATGTCATCATGTTTGGCAGCAAACGTTTCTGCAAATTGTTGCACTGCTGCACTTTGTTCTTTCAACATGTTCATTTCAATACCACCAGCATTATCAGTTGCCCGCATCTGTTGCAATTGAGCTGCCCTTTCAGCATCAGCAACCTTTAACCGTTCATTTTCAGCCCGTAACTGTGTAATCTCAGCTTGTTGCTTTCCAACAGTTTCCTTCAATGCGTTGACCTCTGACTGTTGTTTAATCACCGTGTTTCTCGTTGAAGACATAAATTCTGATTGCTGATTCATCTGACTTGTTGCAGCTTGTAATTGTGTAAATAGAAAATCCACCTTCTCATCCTGATCCATTTCTGAGAACATTCTACTACGACGCTCTGGGCTTTGTTGATGAGTTGTGGATCGGTATTGTTGAATAGAAGAAGTAGCATGTAGTGGTTCAGCTTGAGTTGTCACAACAGGAGGTGGTTCAGTTGCAGTTTTAGTCACAGGAGGTGGTTCAGTTGTTGCTGTGGGGGAAGTCATTAATGCTTCAGTTTCCTCCGCTATGAAGGCAAAATGTGGATTGAAGTTGGCTTCAAGTACAGGTTCTGATATGGTTTCAGGTTGTGTGATTGTGGGCTCTACTGATGATGCTGCAATTGTTTTCTTACTCTTTTTCTTTCTACAAACATCGGCTTTTTTCTTTCGCAGACGTTCTGATTCTGTATCAGACGAAACATAATCAACATCTTGATCCGTACAAAGGCGTCGAACTTGTCTAACACCATGATCATCAAAGTAGTGTTCATATCCAGGTTCAGCTGGAATGTCATCCGAATCCAATTCATCATCATCTCCTGGTTGTTTACTTTTGTCACCACCAGGAGTACTTGCTCCACTTGCACGAACATCACCACCATCACCACCTTTGTCATCACCGTCGCCGTTATCACTTTCGTCATCACTATCACCAAAAATTTTGATTTTCCTTTTCTTCCGACCAAATTTATCCTTAATCATCTTCTTCAAGGTTGGTTCCTCATTGTCAGACTGGCTGTCATCATGACGCCACTTATCATTTTCCGGAGCAACGTATGCCGTATTTGCCAAAGCACCAAACATCTTCCGTGGAGGTGTACTTTCCTTGTAACGTTTAGCAGTCTTACCCCTAAATATCTTCAACGAATGCTCCAACATAACATCAATCTTTAGAACGTCGTTGTCACTCTTCGGAAGATTTGGATGTTGCACATTCATGATCATTTGTAGAAATCTTGGATACATCCAAAACTTGCTGCCACCAACACCTGTTCTTCCCAAATTCTCCTTCATATTTGCAAAAATATACTTTGAAATACTAAACGGTTTGTTCAATACCAAAGCAACCATCAGTCCGACTAAGTCGTTATTTGCCATGTCATAACCACTTCGCCTATTGCTCAAACATTGGATGAGAATGTGTAACAAGAACTTGTATCGAAACGGCAACCATGCTTTGTTGATCTGACCTCCCAAGATATCATCCACACACTTCATGCGCAATAAACATCCACGTTGGCACATTATCGGAACAGAATACGGAGCATCGGGATCATCGTGAAGTTGTAAAACGGTGTTAAGGATTTCAACAGAAACATCCACAGCCAGCTCATTGACTTTTCCGCGGATTACTTCTTTTCCGTCTACTTCTATAATGTTTGCCGAATCCCAAAATGCCTTTATCAACGTCTTGTACACGGGCGTTTGATGTGTAATTGCTTCATTAATCCTTGACTCGCGTAAAAACTTTGTTATCTCGTTGAATTCAACTAACTTGTCTTGCGGATCCAGATAAGCAACCATGTTGTGCCTTGGTTCGGACATGATTAAAACCTCCGTCTTGTCAGTTTTCTTCGTAGCTGGTTTGCGTTTCTGCTCTTTACGTGCCATCCTATACACAGATGCACAAAACAATGAGAAGAATCACAAAACACTTACTTAGACATGTTCACTGTGAACATTGTGTAAGAATGAACCCACAAAGGACCACATGTTTTAATCAAAAGTCACCTACACGAAGAACTGTTTGAACGAATAACCTGTAACCACGAACAACTATTCTTCGTGACTTCTTCTTTCTTCTGACGAAAAACTGAAGTCATAGAAGAATCTATTTTTCGTTGACTAGAATGGTTCTTCGTCGAAGACACTCGAGAAGAAGGGTTCTTCGCCCAACGAAGAATGGTTCTTCGTCTCTAAGGGGTTCTTCGTCGAAGATATTCACGAAGAAGGATTCTTCGTCCCTAAGTTCAATTCTTCGCCTGATTCTTTTAAAAAATTAAAACTCAAAATGACATGTGATGAAACAGAAACCGGCATACCAAATCAGAAACCCAGTTTATTCAAAACTATTCCAACAATTTCGAAAACCCCCAATATCAGTTAAACACATCCAAGAAACCGTCTATATTTCAAAATTTCAATCCCTTTAACAAAACCAAACAACTATTCATTTTAGGTTCTGATTTTCCATCAGGATTAAAAATTTTAACAAAACATCTGTTAAACATCGATTTTAACATGAACACGAGCAATGTGTTTGATTTCTTTGGTTCAACACATTCCTAAGAACCGGTTATCATTCCACACTTCAAAACATCAACAAAATCAAACAAACGCAGGAACAGTTGGTTTGAAACTTATGGTTTTTGATTTTTGATCAATCACTTAGGTTGATTCGACCATGTTATCAATTGACCACACACAAGATATATCACATCATCGAGTATACTTTTGTCTGCGCCGCACAGACCACGCGCAGACGTTTAGGTTTGCAGAGTGTTTAATTTTCAGAAGACATTTATTAAAAAGGGCTTGCGAGACCTCTTTTTGATGCAGATGTGAGAATGGGTCTTCTCACCTCTTCTTACTTCTTCCTTTCTTATTGCATAAGACGTAAACCCTACACCTCCTCTCACCTCTGCCACCTACACAGCGCCACCACCTCCGCCATCTCCACAGCGGCCGTCGCCCTCCACCAACCCTCCCCGTCGGCGACCTCTCCGCCACCTTCCCACTGTCGTCCTCCCTACACAGCCACCTTCCCACCGCCACCCTCCCTTTAGGACGCAACTTGAAATGATGAACAAGATGGCGAGGGAGGTATGGCTATAACAGCGTTGGTGGTGGCTCCACCCATGAAGTCGACGGCGCTCCACTGGGTCACCATTTCCGGTACAAGTCTCCCGCATTTCCAACAAGCTATGAAGGTGTACACGACGGTGACAAGGAGGTCATCAGTTTTGCTTCAGATCTATCCCTGTTTCCCTTTGCTTTCCCGTTTTGGGGGTTTTCCGACTTGGGGGTTAGCGATAATTAGGGTTCCGACGGCTGCCATGCTTGTTTGATGTCAAGATTTTCTAACATTTATTACAAATTTGTTGAGTATGTTCTAAATTTTATTAACAGTTGTTATATTCTGAAAGATTTTACAAAAATGCTGAGCGTGGCTGAAATTATAAGTCAACAAATCTTGGTATTAGATTTTTCGTTGTTGCTAGCTTCAATTTGTCCAGCTATAAGTGATTTACAAACAATAGAAGACTAGGAAAATGAAACAATTCGTGTCCATGAATGTGAGGGACCGTACAATCAGCGAAGAACCAAAATCTCAAAAATTTTGGTATATTATTTTAGCAATTTATCACTTTAATTCGCTGGAAACTATTCTTAATATTTGTTCCACATCAAAGGAGTATGACATTTTAAGTGTGTACGGATAAACAAACGGAGCAGTACCATACCTTTGTCAAGATGGAAGTCAAACGATGTATTGCACCGGAGATCCAGAAAACGACACTTTGATGGTTCCGCGGTGGTTCAGACGGGTGACAACGATGGTGTTCTGGCGGTTTGTTGTTAGTTATTTTTGTTGTGTGGTAGTGACCGATAAGGGAGGATGAGTGGGTGAACAGAGAGGAATATGAAAGAAAAAGGTCATGTGTCGCTGCTAATATTTTAAGGTTCTTGTGCTGTAAAGAAGAAGAAAGGAGGTTTATTGTTTGCGGCTGGAAGTTCAACAAATTTTTAGGGTTTTGTGATTGTTATCGATAAAGAAGAAAAAATTAGAGTAAATTACTTTTTAAGTCTCTGTGTTTTAGTGGTTTTAACCATTTTAGTCCAAAATTAAAAAGTTTAACGTCCTGAGTCCCTAACCATTTATTTTATAACGTTTTGAGTTCAATTTTGTTCATTTTATAATGATTTGAGTCCAAAAAATTGGACTCAAAAGGTTAAAATTTGGACTCAAAAGGACTCAAAAGGTTAAAGAAAATGCTTATAGGGACTCAGGTCGTTAAACTTTTTGCTTTTGAACTCAACTAGTTAAAACTACTAAAACACAAGTACTCAAAAAGTAATTTACCAAAAAAATAAGAACAGAGGTTTTCTCACTTTTACGAAAATGGTGTTTCCAGCTAAAAATAAAATTATGGGAGCTAATTTTTAGGATTTTCATCATATACATTTAGACCATGTGTAGTGGGGCGTTTTTTTTTTTAAATTTCAAAAATAACGCCCGAAAACGCCCACCCCTCCATTACATGGGGCGTTATAATAAAAAAAAATTCAAAAATGGACCCTTGGCGTTATAATGAAAACGCCGGATACTTCCAATGGTGGCAGGGAACAAGTTTGACTAGCCAATAGGATTAATGTTGCTTTTTCTTTTTTTTTTTTTAATAATTAGAAGGGGCATTATTTGGGCATTATCCCCACTACACCACTTTATGCTATAACGGCCCATGCTGACTGGGTTGCCACGTGTCGGATAATGCCCCATGGTGGGGGCATTATAACAAGTTACCACTACACATGGTCTTATCATGGTAGAGAATAAATGGGCGGCCGCCTCTCTTCTATTGACCAATCATTTTATTATTTTATATCCACTTTAAAATTACGGTTTTACCAACAGTTTAAAATTACGTTTTTCTCCTAGTTAAAAAATATAATAACCCTTTGCCAGCAGCTTAAAATTACGATTTTACCATCAGCTTTTTATTTATACCCGCTTTAAATTTACGTTTTTGCCCCAAGTTTAAAATTACGTCTTCGCCCCCAGTTAAAAATAAAATTATGCTTTTGCCCCCAGCTTAAAATTACGATTTTTCCCTCGGTGCAAAATTACGATTTCACCCTCAGTTTAAATTTACTTTGCCCCCAGCTAAAAATAAAATTATGGTTTTCCCCTACCTCAAAATTACGATTTTACTCTCGGTTCAAAATTATGATTTTCCCCCAGTTTAAAATAAATATATGACTTTACACCCAGCTAAACAAAAAATACGATTTCGCCATCGGTAAAAAAAATTATGCTTTTACCCTTAGCCAAAATTACATTTTCGCCCCAGTTCAAAATAAAATTTTGTTTTTCCCCCGGCTCAAAATTACGATTTTACACCAGTTTATTATTTTATATCCACTTTAAAGTTACGTTTTCGCCCCAGTTCAAAATAAAATTTTGTTTTTCCCCTGGCTCAAAATTACGATTTTACAACAGTTTAAAATTACGTCTTTGCCACCAGTTCAAAATAAAATTATGCTTTTGCCCCCAGGTAAAATTTACGATTTTCCCCTCGGTTCAAGATTACGATATCACCCTCAATTCAAACTTGCGTTTTTTTGCCCCCGGTGCAAAATAAAATATGGTTTTCCCCTAACTAAAAATTAGGATTTTACCCTCGGGAAAAAAATTTGATTTTCCCCCAAATAAAAATAAAAATATGATTTTGTCCCTAGCTAAAAATCGTGTCAAGGAGCTGCCTAGCACTCTTTTTACTTTTTCTTTCTAGTAAAATTATGGCACTGTTTTTTTAATTGGTTGACAATTATTCGGCTATCGCCCCGCAACGCGGGCGGGGCAACACCTAGTTATATTATATATATATATATATATATATATATATATATATATATATATATATATTGTTGACAAAGCTTCATGAATAGTAATTTTAATTTTATAATAATATATAGTTTTTTTAATTATTTATTATTTTAATAGTGTAATACTTAATTATTATATTTGATTTTCACTTTTTAACATATTTTCATTTTTTTTCTTTTTTTAAACCATATTTCCTCTATTACTTATTTTCTATTTTTAATAATCATTTTTTTCCTTTTTCTAAATCATATTTCCTTTTTTTAGTTAATTAGATTTTTTATTAATAACTTAAGTTTGTTTTTTCCTTAACATTCCCGCATAAGTTTTGTTAAAAACAAACATTATTCAAAATAGAGTATTTATTTGCTATTATAAAACAGTACGATGATAAACTGAACAGATTTTCTGACGGTTTGGCTTTTTAAACAAGATGTTTCTTTTTCAATTAACGTTTGTTTTACCTTATCATTTGCTTTGTTTCGACGCAACGCGCGACTTCAACAAATCTAGTATATATAAAAGAGCAAATTACGTTCTTGGCCCATGTGGTTATATCACTCTTACTATATTAGCCTAAAATAAGAATTTTTAACATATATGCCCCTATGGTCTCTATAACTAACCATTTTGGCCCCTAAGTCTAGAGATCATGGGGGGGCAAATTGGTCAGTTATAGAGACCATGGGTGCCAAAATGGTTAGACTTCGAGGCCAAAATGGTTAGTTATAAAGACAATGGGGGTAGATATGTTGAAGAAAAAAATAAGAACAGAAACAATATATATAAAAAATCGAATTTGGTTATATGAAAAGGATTTTGCAAAAATAATTAGACTGGTGGGCGTGGGCGTGGCCAAGTGGTGTTGTTGGCCTTTAATTGATGTTATTCGGTCTGAATTGGGTTGGTTCGTAACGACATTGGACGACATCGATAATCATGTCCATTTTAACAATGCCTTCTCTTCCTCATTTTTTTATAATAATCGGTAAGCATGTCCATTTTAACAATGAGAGATCATATTTAAAATGTTTGTTTTAAAAGAAAAAGCAAAATAAATCAGTTGATCAATTTAAAATCATGAAATAGAGATTGAGAGACACCTTCATATTAACTTCATGATTGAGGGTATATAAGGGGGATATGGGAGATAGGTGCCAATAACAGTCATTTTATTGCGTCTTTCTTTCAGATTTGGGCTACCCCTGTAGATTACTAAACTCAAAAGTGTAGGCTACATCTTTTCTGGTAGACCTATCATGTTTAAGCAATGGTAAAATGAGTGACGTTGGAGGGAAGGTGTAGTGTATCTGACATGTGATTCAGAAGACGGCAACGGTTGAAAGAGAGATGTTGGAGAAAGGTGAGGCATTGGAGTCCTACTGAAAAGGCAGGCAGGAATTGAGCATTTGCACAAGAAAGAAAGTGCAGAGTGGAATTCCAGCAGTGTTGGTGATTAAAGGCTGGAAGTTGAAAAGGCTAATCATTTGACACCCATGGATGAGTTAGCCTATGATTTAGTGTCAGCTGAAAATGCTCAAGAAACAGATGAAGCTGATCTAGAAAAAAAGACAGCCTACTTAAAAAGATCAACAACTTAAAATTAAGAAATTGGAAGAATTCAAACTCAGATTGATGCAGATCCATGTAACAAAGAACTTAAGGACCTTCTATACCTTAACACTCACAATATAATCAACAAATATGAAAAACTGTTGCAGTCCCACTGTGGGGGGGGGGGGGGGGGGGGGATATTCCACGGTCCTCCCAACCGCTGGAGTGATCACACTCCACAAGCTAGCTTAGCCCCATAGCTGCCTGGGGGTGAATACCCAACCGAGAGCAAAGAGCTTGGCCGTGGGTTGTGGACACCAAGATTCGAACCCGGGCCCTCTAGGGAGAGGGTGGGTGAGGCTGGCCAACTGGGCTACCCCAGAGGGTGGGTTGCAGTCCCACTACTTCGTTCACTATTTGCATTAATGGTAAACATAACGATATTGCAAGGGTGAAAAGAACTAAGGGAGGGGTATGGAATTTCATGATTTAATGGTGAAAAGGTATATTCAAGAGAATGAAGAATTTATGTTGAATTCAAATGTTGATGTTAACAGTAATCAGAAATATGGTTTCTAAATTATCGGTGATAGAAATGCAAGAGAGGAAATATCACATTTGGAACACATGTTTTCATAGTTTTAATCAAAACCATGTAGTTTTGTTATGTTTTATATACACGTCTGGATGTATGGAAGGTACCTACTCAGTTTTCAACATAGGTTCTAGACTTGCAGCCAATGATCATCTTATACAATGTTAACCCAGGGGTCAAGTTATTCTACAAAGGCTCCTAATTGTAAGAAGTGTAAGAAGGATTTATAGAGTGACAAGTGTCCAATAACCTAAAATTAAACCCACTACATCACCACCCAAAACCTAAACACCCACCCCCCACCCCACCCCACCCCACCACCACCCAAAAACCTAAACCCCCACCCCACACCCCCTCAGCAAAAATAAAAAAAAAATTGGGTGGGTGATGGGGGAGGGGGTGGGTGGGGGTGGGGGTTTTGGTTTTTGGGTGGTGGTGGATGTTTAAGTTTTTTTTTTTAGTGGGTTTTTTTAGGAGCCTGTGTACCCTTCTTACAATTAGGAGCCTTTGTATTTGATCCTAATCCGTTAACCCAGATGCTTAGCTTTTATATTCATAAATCAGATATTAATTATAAACAGTGAACTTTTCAAACAACAAGAAAGAAGATTATTAGAATAATACAATGACAGCACCTATTGTAACCTTCAATGATGCTTCCGAAGATAGTCTCTTGATCTTATGTCAGCCTAAAGTCCAATGAAGGTAAACATGAGTTAAAACTTAAAAATTTGTGCTAGCTAGAAGGATACAATTCAACTGCTGACATCTAGATTTTGATATATGAAAATAAAGTCAAGTATACGGTTTATTGTCATGCAGAAAATTTTACTTAAATATTTCAAGAATATGATTATTTACCTGCCTGATGGGCTCTGGCACACGGTATTTGCATGTTCTTTTAACGATTTCAACAGCAGAAGCAAGAGATACGCGGTGGCCAACTGAAACAAATATTGGTTTAAATGACCCTTTACTTGAATGTAATGCCTGCAAAACAAAATCAAATTAATAAATAAACTCCTGTATCTTTATGTAGCTTGTAAAAATCATAAGCAGTTCTTCATTGAGATCAGACACAATAATATTTGGATGCTTCACAAAACACAATGAAAAGCATCAAGGTTTATAAAAGGAAAAATTACAAGTTTTGTCCTTTATCTTTATACCATTTTTCAGGCGGTGTCCTTTTTAACGAATGTTGACAGACGGTGTCCTTTACTAGGTATTTTGTTGCAAGTTTAGTCCTTTACACCCAACCCAGTTAAAAAAACCTTGTTAATTGTTGGGTGTAAATCTTGGTTTAAAAAAGCGCGAAGCGCTCCGAAGCGTTTTGGTTCTAAAAGCTTTAAGCGAAGCTTCAAGCGCGAAGCGAGAGCTTCACGTATACGAAGCTCTCCATATTATATATAATTATATATAATGTTAATTATATATATATGTATAAAAAATAGCTATCCATATTATATATATGTATTTTATAATGTTAATTTTGTACTTTTATGCATAAATTAAAAAGTTTAAGGACCAAATGTAACTACTGAAGATAGAGGGGGTTAAATGTTTAAATAGACAAACTATCTTTACACTTTTTAAGTAAAAAGTTAGAAGTTTTAGGGACTGAATGTAAACTAATGAAAGATAGAGGGGTTAAATGTTTAAAAACCTTAACTTATAAAAACCCTAAAAACCTAAAAGACATATACGCAGCCGTCAGCATCTCTCTTCTTCTTCTTCCCCCTTCTCCCTGGTTTCCAACTCCGTCGCCGGAATTTGTCGCTTAAAAAATGGCCCAAATATTAAAAAATGGCCCAAATAGTGATCTGATTGGCTGGAGCGTCGCTTCACAGCTTCAACGCTTCACCGCTTAAAGCTCGCTTCAGCTCGCTTCATGTAATGCAGCGCTTCAGAGCCAAAAAAGCGTTTTTCCGATCGCTTCATCGCTTCATCGCCTCAGGCGCGCTTGAAGCGCGCTTTTTTAAACCAAGGTGTAAATGACTAAACTTGCAACAAAATACCTAGGTAAAGGACTAAACTTGCAATAAAATACCTAGTATAGGACACCGCCTGTCAACAATTAACAGGGTTTTTTAACTGGGTTGGGTGTAAAGGACTAAACTTGCAACAAAATACCTAGTAAAGGACACCGCCTGTCAACATTCCTTAAAAAGGACACCGCCTGAAAAGTGGTATAAAGATAAAGGACAAAACTTGTAATGTTTCCTTTATAAAAAGGTTGAAAGGATTGAAATTACAGATGATATCTTACTGCTCCTAAAGTGTTCCCTGAGTCCCCAACTAAAGGGATGAAGCCTACGTTGAAGTTGTCTTCAGCTTCTAGAAGCTCCCTTACTCTGGAGTTGGTAAGACCATCCACATGATGCAACTGTCTAGACAAGAAAGATAAAATAATCACTCAAGACTTGTATGATTTGAAAACAAAATGACAAGTACTGGACTAGGATACAAATAGGGGTGTAAACAAGCCCAGAGGCTCGAGAGCTCTCGTGATCGGCTCGGTTAAAAGCTCGAACGAGTCGAGCCTTAACGAGCCCGAGCTCGAGCCTGAAATAGAGCTCGTTTAGTTATCGAGCCCGAGCTCGAGCCTGAAATACAAAGCTCGTTTAGGCTCGCGAGCCCAAACGAGCCTAAACAGAATTTTAGTTTTTTTATATATATAATATAATAATGATGATGATAACATTGGTGAGCCGAGCTCGAGCCGAGCTTTGGCTCGCTTAATCGCTGTTGAAACGAGCTCGAGACGAGCTTTTAGCTCATTTGAGGTTGTTCTCGAAATAGCTCGAGCCGAGCTTGAGCTTTGGGTTTTACTCACAAGCCGAGCTCGAGCTCAGAGAAGTAGGCTCGAACCGAGCCAAGCGATACAAACATAACGAGCCGAGCTCGAGCCTAGTTGGGCTCGGGTTCGGCTCGGCTCGTTTACACCCCTAGATACAAATATAAAGATCACAAGAATGATGGATCCATTAGTAGCTTTAATATGACTTACATTCTTCCCTACGCCGATTGTGGGGAGATCAGCAAGAACACCGAGATGGCAAGCTGAGCCAAAGCCTGCATATAAAAAGTTTAATAAATGCAGCATACTTGATACCAACATGGTGTAGAAAATAATCACTCACCATTCTGTCACGTATTAAAACCAACGATATGAGGAAGGCAACCTATCAAAATTAGGTACAAATTCACCTGTGTGGTTAATCATTCACGTTCTTAACGTACTTTCTTTTACACGTATAGTTGATCTTAACATGCTTTCTTACATACTATTTTTGTTGGTTTTAAACTATCAAGTTCTCAAGTAAAAACTAATGTGAATCATGATTGTTCTGGAATAAAATAAGAAGTCGACGTCGCTTGAAATAACTGAAAAAGAAGACCGTTTTATTTTAAGGCTGTGATATACCAAAAGCCCTCTTAAGCCCTAAATTAGCAGAAAAAAAATTGGAAATTTCAAACAAAAATTTGGCTAGTCGTTTTATCTAATACCATCAAAATCACCTTAACTACCAAAAGCATTAGATCCCCAACTATAAGGACACACCAAACAAAGCCCAGAATTTAGGCTACAAAGATAGCTTTAACAGAAGCACATGCCTCTAGGATGAAGTATTCCATTTCCATCGATCATCAACAACTGATTATGACAAAAAGAAAAAGATGTCAAGTTAGTTAAAAAAGTGGCTTCAAAGAGTAAACTTGATAATGAGATTCAGATTCTGTGTACACGTGTCAAATTAACTTTTGGTAGCTGCATGCATAGCTTATCATTTAGTCACATGTTGCAGAAAAAAGAAAGGCTACGATCAAACCACAGAGACAAGCAGCACCTGAGGGTAGCAAGAATGAGAAGAATCCTGCATTTTCTTCAAAAGTTGTACAAATACTGGAGCCTGCATATTACAATAAAACAATGTAAGTTATTAGTTATCAGACTAACTTCACTTGCAGTTATAGTAAGTACTCCGTTTGACTCATGAACAAGTCATGTTAGGCAATTACGATATTCTTAGGAAGGCATTAGAAAAGATTACAGAGCCAAATCCTATCCAAACAGAGGTTTTTCTTTGGTGGTGGTGGCGGCGACGACGGTTAGTAGCGGTTAGACATCAGAAAACAAGCAGAACTTGAAGAACACTTTCATTTTTATGGTAACCTGATGTGTGCCTTATTCGGTGAATCCACAAAGTCCATGCATCTGCATTGCAATTAGTTTGTTCCCTTTATGTTGCACGTTTTCTTAGGACCAATTGGTTAACGGAGTGGCGGCCTCCATGGCATATCACCAAGTATTTTCCGAGTCCATCCTTGAGGACAAGGATAGTTTGAGCGGGGAGGAATGATACGTGTCATCAACCGAAGAATATGTCTTTCTAGAAGCTATTCGCCTATTCACACGTTTGCATATGTTGCAAGTTTACATATTCTGCATATGCATGTTTCCATGTTTCCCTAATTATTAGGAACTTTTATGTCTTTGCAAGGTTATATATTGTACATAACTTGAAGTGAAGGGTATGAATGAAAAGTAGAGATTATCTCAAGTCTTGCTTCTTGGCTTCTTGCTAATTTTCTTTTGAGCTTTACCCAATACCCACTCAACGGGTCATCTATAAACCGATTGGTACATATCATAACCAAAGTTATTAATGGCGAATAGCGACAAATAGCGATAGGGTACCTATATGCTACATAGCGAATAGCGATAAATAGCGGGCGGATGTTTAATAAATAGCGATACACTAGAAAAAATCAAAAATTTTATATGTATATTATATCAAAATGCCTTGGTATATATGCTAATTTATATGTATATTTAACAAAAACCTAAAATCCAGCTATTTTATAGCTATATTTAATTGCTATTTAAATTAAAATAAAAAATAAATAAATTGTCGCTATTATCGCTACAACTCGCTATTGACAACTATGATCATAACCATGTAAAATGATTTAATCCGTTCATGCTGAAATAAGTATTCTAATTTAGCTTTCTCATTTTCTGTTACAGAGATCAAATTACTAACGATTGACCTAAACATGAGTTGAACAACATGAAGATATAAACTCAAAATCACAGTAAAATTAATGATAAAATTGAAGTAAAATGAAGAGGCATATACCTCTCTGAAGGCAAGAAATCCAGGAACATAGGGAACATCGATCGTAACGATTGAGGAATCCTCATAAACAACATTTAGGGTTTTGAAATCCAAAACAACGAGAGTTCCGCAGGCTGAAGAGGGGTGATGTTTAGAGAAACTGATATCAAATCCACCTATATACTTCAACACTTGTACTCCACTGCTCTCATCTTCTTCTGATTCCCCCAATTTCCAGTTGTAATCGTCTTCAGTGATTAATTTCCTCTTTAACGTGTCCTGAGCCCTAATTGGATATGTGAGATTCAAGAGGAATGAACGAAAGAGGTGAGGAGATCGGAGGATGCTTACTTACTCAACCCATTTCTTATGATGGTCATCGGATAAATGAAAGGTTGACGATGACGTAGAAGATCCCTCCATGCGTTTGACAAGATGCAGTGTTTACAACTTTACACAAAATAATATCGGTACAACACTCGTATTGAAAACCGGTAAAGTCTCATGTTCGATCCTCTAAGCGTAAATTATGTAACAATAAATTACAAAAATCGTCATTTATACTGCTTATCGTAAAGTGTGTTCTTTGTTTCGTACTTGATGTTGCAAACTCGGTCATGTCCGATAGTCATAACAAAGTTAGTTTTCATGGTTAAATTTGATTAAGTCAACCCCACACAAGGGTATTTTGGTCATTTTATCCTAAACGTTAAAATAAATAATCATAAAAACAGTAAATAAAACAATTTTAAAATTATTTATGTATACAGACATTAACTATTATTAACCCATCTTCGCCTTCTCTCTCTCAAACTATCCTACCACCACCTACCCTACCACCACCACTTTACATGCCACCACCATTACTGATTTGTCTCCTTTCTCTTCTCACTTCACACACACTTTCTCTCTCTAGAACCATCACCACCCCACCACCGCCACCACCCACCCCACAATATGCAACAAAAAAGGCAATTATAACCTGTCGCAACCCCCGATCCCTGATCCCTGGGAACGGGCGGCCGCGAGCCAGTTTCGGTAGTATCACGTTATTATCCAATTTGGCAGCGGAAATTTTCATCAGGACCGTAGTTAGGAAATATTGAATCAGAGTAAACCACCACATTTTATAATATTAAATACATGGGTAAAACCCAAGTTTTCAGTACACACATTTTATAGGAATAAATCCTATTTTATTTAATAAAAACATTTATTTTATTAGGTAACTTTATTGCCACTTTTCCAAACCTCCAGTGCTGTCCAGCTGGCTTCTATTTGGCTTTCACATTTTGTTACCTGAAACGCGTTTTAAAAACATTTTGTCAGTGGGAAATACTGGTGAGTGAATCCCAGTTTAATCAAGTTTAAATAAAAAGTCACAGTGAACAGTATTGAGGGCGATCCCGCAATTACATTTGTTTCCAAGTTATATCAATTATCACCCGTCGGTACTGTCAGACCTGACTTGTGGAAATGTTACTCCTTGACCAGGAGGTGACAAATTTTGTATACAAAACCCCAACATACCCACAATAATTGTATTCTTACAAATACTCAATAACTGTTATTCGCATGGAAAGGTATTTAAGGTTTT
Source organism: Helianthus annuus (assembly GCF_002127325.2). NCBI lineage: Eukaryota > Viridiplantae > Streptophyta > Magnoliopsida > Asterales > Asteraceae > Helianthus > Helianthus annuus. The sequence goes on from NC_035445.2 coordinate 152,150,472, forward strand.
GTAAAAACAATTAACATAAAGGTTTACAAAAGGTGGATCAACTCACATTGCTGTTTTAGATTATCCTTTAGGGTTTCCTGGTGTTAATCTAAAAATTACACAAATGCACGTGTGTTAGTATAATAACCCATTTTAACATTTGTAATACCCTCCCCGAGACGGCATTCCAACGACTACGTCGGGCAGAACCACGACAGCCGTTACGGAACCCTAGATCAATCGGGCAGAGTATCTAATACGTCTCCAGGGGTTGTAATACTTACATCGTAGCAGAACCTCGCTATTTAGGGGGTATAATACCCGGGTATAATAACTTCCTACAGAAATTTAGATTGAAAGAAAGAAAATGAACGATCGGAACTGAAGGTCCGTTGCCTTCTTATATAGGGCTGAAATCTGGTCTCCACGCGGCCCGCGTAAAGCACAGGCCAAGGTTACGCGGCCTGCGTCAACCTTGGTCAACATAGTAGCTTAGCTGGGTCAGCTTGTAGACCCGCCACGATGTCGACACGTGTCGGCTCAGGGTGTCTCCGTGTTGTAGGTCTCTCGCGGCCCGCGTACACTTAAACGGGATCTTACGCGGCCCGCCTGAACTTAAGTTTCACCGAATCCAGCTATGAGCTTTAATACCGCCCGCGTAAAGTTGAGGTGAGGTCCTACGCGGCCCGCCTCAGCTTAAGATTTATTGTTTTTAATTTATTTTATATGTTATAATCTATTTTGGGCTCGGTTTTCACATATGGGTGTAATATAAGGCATATTGGGATATTTTAAATAATTTTAGGGTGTCGGAAAAATTATAAGGGTGTCGGTTTACCGAGGGTTGTTATATAACCTATTTTTTTCTAATTGATAAAGGGAAACATATTTTCAGGCGTAATTCATCATACAGTCGATTAATTAGACAAATGACACAATATTTAAAAGGTACCGGATGAGCGGCTGGTGGCGACGACGGAGTTGGCAGTTGTTGCAATCAGAGCGTGTTATACTTCCTTCCATTATGTGTTTATTTGTGGGTAAAATTGTAAATTAAGTCATACATAGCCCAATCCACATTAGGTACCGGTCGATTCAACGGTGGGGGTGTGGAGGTGGGGTGTGTGCAGGTGGTGGCAGTGGTCTGGTGAGGTGTATGGCGGTGGTGGTCGGTCTGGTGGTAGTGGTGGTCCGACAATTAGAGAAAGAGAGCTTGTGTGTGTGTTGTGTGAGAGAGAGAGAGAGGTGTTTATGTGAGTGTATGTATAATTTATAAATATATCTATATATATAATTTTTTATTATTTATTTTAGTACTTAGGGTAAAATGACCAAAACACCCTCATGTGGGGTCCATTTGGTCATATTTAACCATAAAAACTAACTGGGTTAGGGCTAAAGGACATAATGTGCGAGGGCTTGCAAACATCGAGTATGGTCTTTGTACTTATTAAAGACAAAGGACACAGTTTGCAATAAGTAGCATACATAAAGGACGATTTTTGTAATTTACTCATTATGTAAAGGGTGAGCACCAGATTCAAACTTAGGGTGAGAATTTTAACAGCATATAGTGATCCTTTGGAGTAAACTAAAAATCCAGCTAATCCGCCATTCAAAAAAAGTAAATTTCCCTCAAAACCCAAAAAGTAACGTCGTTAAATGCTCCAATTAAGTACATATAAAATTACCAAATTACCCTTAGTTTAAAAAAAAGTAAATAAATTACGCAAATACCCACCGTCTATTTTCCATCTTTTTCCCTCAACTTGCAACTTCTCCACTACCATCACACACACATTCTCTCTCCACCAAAACCACCATCCTGGTTGTAACATCCCACATTGGTTGTGAAGGGGAACGAATGCTTCCTTATAAGGGACTTGATACATTCACCGTCATGGCGCGTTTTAAAACCGTGAGGGGTAGGCGCTTAGGGCGTGTTGGCTGCAAAAGCGGACAATATCATGGTGCGGTTACGCTGGGCTGTTACAGATGGTATCAGAGCCAGGGACCGGACATGTGTGCCAGCAAGGATGTTGGGCCCCTGTCACACCCCGATATTTCCACGTATTACCGGTGGTCCCGGTGGGGAGTATCGTGACGTAGTTGATATCATCATGGTTAAACATACACATAATAGCACAGCGGAAGTCTTGGAATACAAAAATATTATTACAAATTCGAATGTCTGAAAATATCAAAGTATTTATTATAGACGAGCCTGTAATATCAAATCCACAGGTGGATCATCACAGAATGTATAAAATGAAGTTTAGCAGACTTTAAGGCATCTTTAAGGATTTGCAAAATCCTCTATTTCGACACCGAGCAACTCCCAGCCTATTACGAGTAGTACCTGCCACTTAGTCTTTTAAAAATACGTCAGTTTTCACTGGTAAATACAATTAACTGACTCTTTTGAAAAGAGTTTATGAAAATTGATTTAAGTGCACAAGGCACAAATCATTTATAACTAGGGACAATTATTTAAAGATAATCTTGCATACAGATTTACATGTTTGTCATACAATTGGGGCCGGTTTGGAAGCCAGTCGTGATTAACCGACTCACCACTTATAAAACCCACAAAGAAGTTATTCCCAACATGTGGGTTTATTTTAGCATTTGCATCTGTCAGGTGTATGCCTACACCCCGTGCATAGGTCGTGGCCACTTTCAAATGAAATGAGCCGAGGATATCCAGGACACGGTCGTATTAACCCCCAATGTTCATGTTATCAAACAAGACAGATTAAAATGGGTTATGTAAATTTATTAATCACAATCCGATTAAATGATTTCATACCCGACCAAGTGGTATTATTATAATACTATATTCCAAGCCTGTATAAGGGAAAATAAGTTAAAAGTATTTACCTGAGCTAATACTTGATTCACAGCAAAATAACTCAGTCGTATCCAATCTATCTAAATGCAGGTAGCTTTTACCGGGTGGCTCTAGTCTGGAGTGATGGTAATATATAACCAATTTAGAATGCTAACGGTCTTATTTAAGTCGTAGACTTAGACCGGCTAGCTTAAGGTATCTAAAGCGGTACGATACGCTAGATTAAGCGATGACCAGAATAGAATGTTATTTAGACTCAACAAGTACGAAGACTTGTATAATATGGGTAAACTAAACACATTCTGGATTTCGAGATAAAAATAATAAGGTTAAACCGTTTCGGCAAACTTACGTAAACTAGTTACATAAACCGATCCGAACGCGTAAATGCGTAACGGGCAACCAAATGAACCATATACAAGTCCCATATGTTATTATGCTTAGAATATGTTAATACATCAGTAGGATGTTAACATATATGCCCAAAAAGTATTTTAAACCAATTTAAGTCCCGTAGGGGCATTTTGGTCATTTTATCCTTTATAAAAGAGGTTTTAAAGCTAACTGAGGTTCTGGTCTTTAATAATCAGTAAAAATATTTATTTTATCACATTACATCAGTAACATATTATATATATATATATATATATATATATATATATATGTGAGGTTTACCAATTATGGCCAAACTATGCCCTGAAAGGGCATTTTGGTCATTTCACATATGCTTTTTAAGGACATTTTTGGAAGTTTGAGTTCATGACTTATACCTACTGTAATTATATTGAAATTTGTTTAAAAATTCAGTAGGTAACAAGTCTTAGGTGTTAATTATGGTTTAGAACCATACTATGCTCTTAAATAGCGTAAAAAACGCTAATTAACGATAATTAAGGTGTTTTATGGAAATCTGAGATTTTGATCAGTTTTGAATGCTCGAAATAATTTATTTATGTATAAAATCAGTAGGAAAAGGTTTGGCATTCAAATCATTTGTAAATCTCATTTTATGCATGAAAAGGGTATTATCATCATTTACCGAATTCCACAAGAACTCTATGATACGATCAGTTTATAATCTGATCAAAAATTCCAAAAATCCTTAAAAATAATATCTTAACAGTAGGTAATGAGTTTTGGGTCAAATCCAAGTTTAAACATGCCTTATGCAAGATATCGCAATTTAATTAATAAAAAGCTTCTATTTACGATATCGCGCATAACTCCTGTTTGAGACCAAGAACTGATGTGAAGTTTTCGGGATATACTTATATATCAGTAACAAAGGTTTTTGTCCTCTCATATTTCTAAAAATCTCATTCATATGTCGAAAGGGCAAAATGGGCATTTATAAGCATATTAACGGAGATTAGCATATAATTCAAACCATTAAGGACAAGGTAATATAACATTAGGGGGTTATACTATAACATAATACGGTCCTAATGGAATCTTAAAGCATAAAGGATTTAAGCTAGATTGGGTCAGAACTGAAAGTCAATGCAAAAGTCAAGCTTTTGCGACTTTCAGTTGCGAACCGACCCTAAACTCAGAATTGTCGGGTTGAACATGCTTAGACATGTCCTATTAATAATTACCAAGTTATTAGAGTGTTAAAATATGATTTATAACCTCTGCATCATTGGTTTTAATTTTTATTTATAAATCTGCCAAGTTTGACTTTTTACCTAAATGGTTTGACCCGACAATTAACTAAGCAAACAAAGGAATTTGGAGGTGCCCTTTATAAATCTGCCAAGTTTAATTTTTAGTTAGGGTTAATCACCTACCTAACTATGGTCACATACCCACATTCATTTCGAACAATGGCTGGACCTTTTGAGTTTAAACCGAAAGTCAAAGTTAATTTATGATAACTTGACTTTTCGGTTTTTAAAACATAAAACTGAACTATAGAGAGGGCTAAGACACTTACAACGGGTCCTAGCTATCTTTTCTACTAAGAATAAGTTCCACTTCAGATTAGGAAGCTCCAGGTTTGAGTGATAGGATGATAGAATGAAAATAACAATTGAAATGGATGAACTTTCATCCTTTATATAGGTTTTGGGAGTGATTTGGATCAAGACATGTGTTTGGAGGGTCCCTAGGATCACTACAGGTGTTAGCACAGCTGTCCTATTTGGTTTGGAGCCCAGGGATTCGAACTTAATTAGTTTAGAATGGATTTGAGTGATGAACAAGCAAGAAATAATAAAAAAATATATATGTATATGTGCAGATACAGGCCACGCGGCCCGCGTAAGAGGCGGCCCAAGGCCTACGCGGCCCGTCTGTAGGTCAGGCCCAGACAACAAGTTTGGCAAAAGTCGATTTTGGTCCCTGTGCTTTCTAAACTTCTCAAACAGCATATAATATGTTGCTGTTTGTTTAGTTAGCCCCCGAAATGGGTAGCCCAATGGCTCATGGCCCGTGAATAGGCCCAATTCAGTCCAAGCAATGTTTCAGGTTTATACAACATCAGTCCCTGTCTCTTTCTGAATCATTTTTAACTTCCAAATGTGACATAAATGGCCCAAAACTTCATGTATATTATGTATTATGATAATATAAGGTATAATTATCATAAGTGACAAATCTTAGGCATGCCCGGAAGTACGATTAATCATTGCGGAGTTCCCGGTTTCTTTAAAAGACCTTCAAGCGCGTAGTTTCACCCGTTGACGCGTTTAGTCCTTTTAACGCGTAAAGTGACGCGTAATAACATTTATCGATATCAAAATCTTCCTAGGCCCATTCTAGGCATTCCCGAGTGTATGCTCATTTATTACGGTGTTCCAGTTCGCATAAAAGATCACTCAAAGGTGTATTATCCGACGTTGACGCTTTTGGTCCCTTTAACGCGTAAACTTGAACATATCGTCATTTAATAGCATCAAAGCCCTATGTAGCTCATGCTAAGCATTCTCGAGAGTATGATAGTACATCAAAATGCTTCGGGTTCATTAAAAGGTCATTCAGAGGTATAATTAAACATGTTGACGCTTTTAACCCCTCTAACTTACAAACTTACGCGCAACTTTACTTATTGGCATAAAAGCCTTGAATGGCCAATATTAAGCATTTCTGAGAATATAATTAAACATTATGAAGCTCTCGGTTTGTTAAAAGGTCACTCAGAGGTAAGAATTAACATGTTGACACTCTTAACCCTTCGTCGCGCAAACTTTCAAATAATTACGCAAACGACTCCTCTCGTCTAACTAGTGGCTCGTTTGAGAATACGGACACCGTATAAGATCACTCAGAGGCCTAGTTTAGGCATGTTGACACTTTCAGTCCTTCAATATTCATAGTTTTTGTTTTTTGACGAAATTAGTCCCTCATAGTCAACGTTTAACTTTATTAGGGTTCATTACACGTGTCAACACATCATTGGACACGATTTTTACGAGGTGTTACAGCCCCTTAAGGAGGGTGGATTGTAACATCCCATATTGGTTTTGAAGGGGAACGAAGGCTTCCTTATAATGGGCTTGATACCTTCACCATCATGACGCATTTTAAAACAGTGAGTGGTAGGCGCTGAGGACGTGCTGGCTGCCAAAGCGGATAATATCATGGTGCGGTTACGCTGGGCTGCTACACTGGCATCCTCCACCACTACCATTACCATCCACCACAGCCCACCATCATTTTTCCCAAACCACCACCACCCCCATTCTGCCAAACCACCACCACCATATGCCTATACCACACCAAAACCACCACCACCTTCTCTCTGCCACACATGACCACCGCCATCCACCCTCCCTTGCCGTCGATCGGAACCATGGAACAGAACCCCCTTACTGTCGCTGACATCAAAGCTATAAGGCAGCACCATCCCATCCCATAACCTGAACACAACTGCCTTGCATCACCACCCACCCCACAACCTGAATGCCTTGCGATTTCAGATTATAGGATATTTCTTTGAGATCGATGGCAAAAGTGAAAGTGCACTAATTTTATCGTTATTTTACTAATTTCGTGAAAATAATGTCAAAAGAAGGGGATGGTTAATTATGCATCATGTGATGGCGTTGATAGCCGAAAGACAAGGGAGTACATGCACTAATTGGCATTTGTTTTAATTGTTGAGTATTATGTGCCTTATGTCCAAGGCTTGATACAAAACTACCATCGAGCCGGAGGTCTCACTAGAAGCAGCCTCTCTATTCCTACGGGGTAGAGGTAAGACTGTCTACATCTTACTCTCCTCACCCTACCTTAGCTTTGCTATTGGTAGGATTTACTGAGTATGATGATGATGATGATGATGATGATTTGAGATCGATGGCATGGGGTGAGGTGGTTTTAGCCGGATGAAGGTGGTGATTTTGGGGTTTTCATTTGATTGATGGCTTGGGGGTCGACATGTTAAGTCGTACAGAGGTGGTGGTGACGTGCTTTGAGCCGGAGGTGAGGAGGTGGTGATGATCATATGGTGTGCAATGGGGAAAGGGAAATAAAATAAGGGGTTGGGTGGGGTATTGCAGGTTGACTTGAGAAGAAAGTAGGGGTTGGGATGAGGCCCACATGAATTTAATGTTACACTTTATGGGTAAATAAGTAATTTCATATGTATTTAACTGAAAAATTTAACGACGTTAGCTACTAAGGACCACCCGTGTAATATTTTTACAGCCATCAAAACTAGGGGTTGTACAGAAAACCGACTTAACCGACCCATAACTGAATTAACTGTCAAAACCGAACCGAAAAAACCGAACCAAATAAAAAACGATGGGTCTATCAATGGTTTTTTCTGAAAACCGAAGGTAGCGGGTCAGTTATGGTTATCAATGTTTCTATACCTACCATAAACAAATTGAACCACCATGTAGTAAATATTTGTCGGATTTAGAATTTTTCACATTTTTTTAATATTTGATGTTTCTGATTGAACGTTTTAGTATTTATGGGTTATTTTATATCGTTTTTAAAAGAATGAGTCATTTTTAGCATGGGCGGCCCTGAGGGTAGGCAGGGAGGACCACCAGCCAGGGTCCGGAGGGCACATTATTTAACAAAAAACCCGATATGTATATGTAAAAAAAATTAATAAGGTATATCATTGCCAACACCAACATAGAGACACTTATAAAATTATTCTTATGGTTTAGAGTAGTTATTAGCCCATTGGCATCAGATTTAGACCTTTAGTGAACCTAATACCCAAATTCGTTAAGGCCTAAGGACACGTTTTTTTCAAGCTCAAACAGGGTACACGAATTCTCAAGGCCGACCCTGATTTTTAGCCAGACTTAAATTCATGGTTAACCATCCACAACCGACCCACTATAACCATCAAAATCGATTAACCAAAACCGTCATAACCGATCAGTTATGATTATCCATTAACTGGTATCGCAGTTACGGTTATAGTTTTAAACCAAAACCGACTCATACACACCCAAAACCCCAATTGTATACTTGTTAAAAGTTGAAGACTAACCATGTAAAATCTTCCATTCAAACCACACAGACCAATCATTATCATACATTTAACTCGTTTTCATCAACGACTCATAGCTATCCGCTATCCTATATTCGTATCCACAACGTTACAAAGTAGAAACTGTCAGACGACAGAAGATGGAAGCCATCACTTCATTGGGTCCCTTTCTTTCTTTCTTTCATTCCATCTTCAGATCACTCCAATTCATAATTCTTTTTCTTTGTGTATACCAAAAGCAGACTCATCCCTCTTCAACTAATAATCAATCTTCCCTTTTTCTGCAATCCAAAAAAAAAAAAAAAAAAAAAAAAAACAACACCGATCATCTATATATTCATAGCAACTATACTTACAGGAGTCATAATATCTGCCCAAAAATATTTACCCCTTACCAACTGCAATCAATATCATTTGTCTTCTTCTTCTTCTTCATGTATGCTGTTTCATTGCATTATTGCTTATTAATATTAACTGCCGCCATATAAATTATACATATTCCCACCATTCATTAAGTTGAAAATACTTGGTGGGTATACCTAATATAAATATTATTCTCATTATTTTTATTATTCACATTTTTTTTTGTCGGTGTAAATTAAAATTTTCAGATTATTAAATGCTTTCTTGAGCTCACACAAAGAATCCTGATCTTGGGTTTCTGTTAACTTATTGGTTTTTTATGGTTTTATATTAATTTTTTGAGTGATGCATATTGAAATTATTGATAAAAATGACAACTTTAGTCCCTGGTGTGTTGTTAAAGCTGCTTCAACACATGAACACTGATGTCAAAGTTGGTGGTGAACACAGATCATCTTTGTTACAAGTGGTGAGCATTGTACCATCTTTATCTGGTGGTGAGCTTTTTAAAAACCAAGGGTTTTATATAAAAGTGTCAGATTCTGTTCATGCCACTTATGTGTGTTTGCCTGACGACCAAACTGATCTTATTCTTAGTGATAAGATCCAGTTGGGTCAGTATGTTTTTGTGGAGAGGCTGGAGTCAGCCTCTCCGGTACCCGTTTTACGAGGGTGTCGCCCTGTTCCTGGGCGACACCCTTGTGTGGGTACCCCTGAAGATATTGTTGCCACTCATTCTTTAAGGTTTGTTAATAATAAAGGTTCTGGTTCTGGTTCTGGTTCTGGTTCTAGAACGTCGGGTTCCAAACCGGATGTTAAAAAAAGTACGCCGGTTTTGGCGAGATCTAAATCGCAAGTGTCGAAGGTGGTAACGGATTCGGTTGATACAAAGTGGTTGAAAGCGAAATCGTTTAATTCGCGTGGAGTGTCTTCGTCTTCCATGAGTTGTTACTCGTTGCCGGGTTCGTTTGAGAGGTTTTCGAATGGGATAAAGCAGCAGGCGGGTGTTAAAGGGTTGGATAAAACAGTTGGTAAGTTGAAATTGGGGGGAACTGTGAGTACTAATGTGATGAAATCTGGAACCGGAAGCTCGATAAAGAACGTTGTTTCGGGTGTTGAGTTGGGACATAAGGTTCTTAGGAAGAGTTGGGAGGGTAGTATGGATATACGGACTCCGAGATTGGATGTTAACAAGAAATATTCGAAGCCTGAAGCTCGGGTTACTTCTGTGAGTTCGTTTTTTAGTTCTTACGATGTGCATTTTGAAACTCATTGTTGCGATAATTAGTTGATTAAAGATAACGATATGCAGGTAAGTTTACATTTATGTTAGATGTGGCAAAAAGGGAGGGTCGGGTAATGGGTTCGGTTAGTTAGTGTATTAATACGATTATAGAAACTGTACTACAACAATAAACATATAATCTGTTGTATATAAAACGATGTAGGACATTGTAAGCATCTGAATACACGTTATGCTACTTTTGACCCATTTGACCCGTTTGCCCGGTTTCATTTTATAGCTACTAATTTTCTTTTACCGGTCCGGCTTGTCAAATTTCTTTCAACAAATGCATACTTGCTTCTCCAATTCTGATTGTTTTGACCCCAAATAATTAAAAAAAAATGCATAACGATAAGCACTTTTACCCGAACACTCAAAACTGATCATTGAATCTTGAAATCGCAATAATAATAATTTAAAACACATATCCAGCAAACACTTAATGGTATAAATGTACTATCGCGTGCCATGATTCTAAGGTTCGGGAAAATATTAAAAAAAATGTTGTGTTTTGTAATGTAAACCAAAAAATGCGTTATGGTAGCGTAACGCATTTTTTGGTTTACACTACAAAACACAACATTTGTTTTTTAATATTTACTTGAAGTCTGCATCGGAAGATTATTTGGATCAAAAGATTTACTTGGTAACTATTGCAGCGTTAACCCAAATAATCTTCCGATGCAGACTTCAAGTAAATCAACAAGTGAAAGGATGCAGACTACAAGAAAACCGACGAGTGAAAGGATGGCGTCTATAGAGGAAACTAAGATTCAAACACCTATAAATAGAGTTACTAAAGCTAGAGATTCGGTTGATAATGGCCAATTAAGTAAACATAAGTTATCATCTGGGAGGATATCGTCATCAAACGTTTCTAATAACGGATTATCGGGAAACTTGATTAAGGTTTCTAATAAAGGGTTACCAGGAAACATGATTAAGGTTCCTCTTAGTAACAAGAGGTTGACTTTGACGGATTGGTCTTCTCTCCCGCCACCTATTGCAAATCTTGGAAAGGTATATATGTTCTTGATTGGTATTTATTACTTTCTTAATTAGTTAAAATTTATCATACCCTCAACACCATCTAAATTAATTATCGTAACTTTGAAGTCGTACGTTTTATAATAGCTGAATATCTTATTCTGATGAGTTAATATAATATAATCACGTTCAAAACGCTCATTTAAACAACGCTTAAATTTGATTATGCAGGAAGTCATGAAGCATAGAGATGCTGCACAAATTGCTGCTATGGAGGCTATGCAAGAGGCTTCGGTTGCTGAAAGCATACTTCAATGTATAAGGTATTTTGTGCCTAAAAAATCAATATTTTATAAATTTACAAAGCAATATAATTATAAAAAAAGTAAAATGCCATTTTCGTCCCTGAGGTTTGGCCAGTTTTGCAACTTTCATCTAAAGGTTTGTTTTTCCGCATCTGGATCCAAAAGGTTTGAAATTTTGTCATTTTCATCCGGCTCGTTAACTCCATCCATTTTTCTCCGTTAAGTCATAGGTATTACCGTCTTTTTGCTAACTTAAAGAGCAATTTGGTCTTTTTCAACTTTATGTAAAAAGACTGAATACCCCTGAAAAAGACTGAATCGCCCTTTAAGTTAACAAAAAAAAGACGGAAATACCCATGACTTAATGGAGAAAAATAGATGGAGTTAACGAGCCAGATGAAAATGGCAAGATTTCAAACCTTTTGGATCCAGATACGGAAAAACAAACATTTGGACGAAAGTCGCAAAACTGGCCAACTACAAGGACGAAAATGGCATTTTACTTTTTTTATCCGTTTGACCCGTTTGGTATTGATCTTAATCAACCGTATCTAAACTTTTCAGAATTACAACATCTGCTTTCGTGATTTTATATTTCGTAACTCATGTTTTAATGTGACAGCTCGTATTCAGATATCTGTTCTTCTGCAAAAGAAGACAACCCACAGCCTACCGTCGAGCAGTTTTTAGCAATGTACACTAGCTTGAATAACGCTCATCAAATTGCTGAATCTTTATCGAAAATCACCATTCGGGATTCATCATCAGATTGTGAAGAAAACCCATCAGAAGAACAGTTAAAAGTAATATCAGACCGACAAAAACGAGCAAATCTTTGGGTTAACGCTGCTATAGTTACCAATTTATCTTCTTTCTCAGTGTACACCAAACAACCGCCATCTTCTACCGCCAATAAGCCCACACTAGTACTCGAGGGGTCCACCAAGACCCCATCACCAAAACCGCAAGTCAAACCCCGTCAACCAGTCAACACAAAGATCGCCAGTGCCAGCTCATCAACTCTGAAGTCCGTAGTTGACCAAAAGTCAACCGCCCCACCTCCAATAAAATGGGAGAAAGGGGCTGGTCTTGAAGAGACAGTAGAGCTTGCACAAATGTTACAAGCGGAGTCACGAGATTGGTTCTTGGGATTCGTTGGAAGATTCTTGGATGCTGATGTCAGCACCGCCACGTCATCTGATAATAGTAGGATTGCGGGTATGCTGACTCAGCTCAAGAGCATAAACGATTGGTTAGATAAGATCGGGACTAACAAAGATGAACGAGAAAATGATCGTTTCACCATAGAGCCGATCGATCGTATAAAGAAAAAGATTTATGATCATCTCCTTACACATGTAGAATCTGCTGCAGCTGCACTTGGTGGAAGTTCAGAATCATCGAAAACCGGAAGTAAAGTAAAAAAGTAAATGAATTTTTTTTATTGTGTATATATACAGGTTCAACATATTGTTGGGGTATAGAATCAAAGATTTGAGTGTTCATGTAAATATGTAATTAGTGAGAGGTGTTTAAGATGTGAGGGTTTTTTTTTTTTTTTTTTTTTTTTTTTTTCAGTTTTGACATTTTCTATTTATTTTGGGACACCACTGTTGAAATTATATATACAGAAGCGTGAATTCACAATACATATCGATGAAATGACTGTTCTCGATCGCTTACTTAAGTTCGTTTGATGTTTGATTGACGCACTTGCAAATCCAGTTGTTTTCAAGCACCCTATTTTTGTTTTTGTTGATAATTAAATCGCCGCACGTCAATTGAGTGTGTTAAAAACATCATTTCTTGTTTTGAAATACTTGAGTTGCTACATGCGAACGGTTTTTGATCAAAACACCAAGTTAGCCCTACAACTGGCTAGACCAAAACTAGATGTTGGCGATACCGCAATAATGTAAAGGACCATTCCAGATGTCTAGACAAGTGACACAGATAGCCAAAACCGCATTACCATTCGATTACAGACCTTCTGGGACACAGATGGTCCAGAACTATGCTAGGACGGTCATCAAACACGTAATGGTAAGTATCCATAAATGTTGCCGAAGTGAAGTTGACACGTATCCGAAATGTAACATGGTTCAGGACAGACACGCCTCATGTTGCTACAGTACTCACCTTAAATGTGGTATGTATTGGACCAAATAAGAATCCAACCTAAAAATATAGTAATCTTAGAGAATTAGACAAGCATTAAGTTTCACACATTTAATACCCTCAACTACCTACTCTCTAAATGTGGTCATGAGACCGAAACCTTCGTGACGAGGCTAACAACATTTTTTTCTGTTTCAGCTATGAACTGGCTACAGCACTTGAGTTCGTCCGCACAGGCTGTGGTTTGGTTGGATAATAGTTGCAGTTTTACCCCCTTTTTACGTCAGTTTATGTAGAGATACACAAATTGGGTTTTTTGAGAACCTAAAACCGGGTAGGAAGCGGGTCCAACAAAGTCAATAACCAGGTACGGTAGTAACCGGTTCCGGGTACGTTTGGAATTTTGACAGGGTTTAGAACGGTTTGGCTAAGTTTTTGTCGGGTTTTGGCCGGTTCGGTCCGGGTAGAGGTGGAACCGGGCCAGGTCTAGTTGAGTTCCTTTTTCTACACTCGGGTCGGGTAAGGTAGGAACCGGTTCCGGGTCGGGTTCGGAACCAGGTTTTTTATACATCTCCAAGTTTATGCATCTATTTTTATATGGAGTTTTTTTTTCAAAGATTATACTTGAAAACAATAACAAGTAATGCTTCATTCTTAGCTGTATAAAACCCAACACTATGCATAGTTGCTAACACAGTCTTCCAAAATGCTACTAGATCTAATTTCTTATGTGCAGGACAGGAGAAAAGGGTATTATGGGAATTATTTAGAAATTATCCTTCGCCTGTCGGATCACACCTAACGCTTCTGCGTCACTTGCATTGGCTGGAATATTCAACGCGCACCGTATTTCTTCGCTTGACGTACGCAGAAAAGGATTGCATAATTTCTCCCTCTTTAAAGTGGTTGGAATCTGATGCACAAAACCAAGAGTCAGCTTAATTATTATAAAAAAAAAAGGAAAATGCAGAAACACATGGTCACATAATAACTGAATGAGTAAAATGCCATTGAGGCTTGGGTAGTTTTGCGACTTTCGTCCAAAGGTTTGTTTTTCCGCATTTGGATCCAAAAGATTTAAAATACTGCCACTTTCATTTGTCTTGTTAACTCCATCCATTTTTCTCCGTTAAGTCAGGGGTATTTCCATCTTTTTTGTTAACTTAAAGAATAATTCGGTCTTTTTCACTTTATGTCAAAAGACCGAATACCCCAAAAAAAGACTGAATTGCCCTTTAGGCTAACAAAAAAGACAGAAATACCCCTGACTTAACGGATAAAAATGGATGGAGTTAACAAGCCGGATGAAAATGGCAAGATTTTAAACCTTCTGGATCCAGATATGGAAAAACAAACCTTTGGATGAAAGTCGCAAAATTGGCCAAACCTCAGGGACGAAAATGGCATTTTACTCTAACTGAAAATAAACTGAAATTACCGTGGGCAAGTTCTTTTTACGGAGATTAGCTACATTGGCTGCATATGACTCTAGTTCTTCATTACCAGGCTCAATAGATAGTGCAAACTTCGAATTACTCTGTCAACAACATGCCCATAATTAAACATACAAGCTTAATTGTAGACAATAGTGGAAGAGAAATCGAAAATGTTGCACATGATTAAAAAAAAACGAAAAACTTAACTTACCAATGTATATTCATGCCCGCAGTATATATTTGTGTCTTCTGGCAACAACATTAACTTTTCAAGGGACAGATGCATCTGAAACACCAAAGAGAACATTGTTACACGCAGCCAGGGGCGGACCCACATTGGTGCCACCGGGGTCCCCGGACCCCAATCTTTTTAAAAAAATAGTAAATTCGGTATATTAAATTGTATGTGGACCCCATAAATACAATTAGGTGGACACCATAGAAATTAAAAGAAAGCTGGTGTAGTGGTAAATCTCCCTATTTTCCACCAAGAGGTCATGGGTTCAATCCTTGATTAGCCCATTTTTCTTATTTTTTTTTTTAAATCTAGTTCAAACCTCACTTTAACTCGACCCGAAGGAGGACCAACCCGAAAATGGACCCCATTGAAATAAAATCCTGGGTCCGCCACTGCACGCAGCATTAGTAAATGTAACAGTTTTGTTGAATGAGTTATTAGTGAATTCCCAAAAAATGAGTGAATTTAGAAAATATTCAGAATGAGATTTCAGAAGGTCTATCCACATAGCATGTGGACATTGTTAACAGATGTAAGGAAATATCTAGGAACCGCATGTTGTTTCATTTGGAAAGGAACCAAACACCAAAATGAACAAATCTAACCTGAATGCATAAACATGGGTCGTTTTGGGTCTTTTGTAAAATCACCATGGGTTGATTTGGGTTTCTTTTTAGCAATTAATGGGTCCATATCAAACGGCGGTGTTTGGATGCTATGCGGAGGTCGTAACGGATCGATGGTGTAACCGGTGAGTGTTTAAATGATCACTCAATGGCTGACAGTTATGAACCCAAACGGGTCGACATATGCGAGAGATTGGGTGGAGCGATTTCTGAATTGGAACCGTATGAATCATGAATCGTCGCGGCCTCGCCAGAAGAAACAATCGTTGGTTGTTCTTTTTTCAATTAGTATGTTTGAATATTTGAATTGTGTTTATTTGCTTATTATGTTTTTTTTCTAATATAAAACTGTTTTCTTTTAAGTTTAATTGAATTTTAGTTTTTCAATTAAAATGAATTTCTACTCAACATCTGTTACAATTTCACTTTCTATTTTAGTTAAGAAAACTAAGGTTTTACCATAGAGATTCTAATACTGCTGGAGTGGGTGCAGACACCAATTTGTATAATGACTCGAACCAAACTAACCCTTTCCTTAACATGACCTGTTCTAACCCGCACCCATTCTGACACGAACCCATTTTGACCCATCACTACACCCAACCCGACCCCCCCCCCCCCCAAATTTTGCCAGGCATAATCATTTTAGATGCATAATTTTGATGAGATGAACAAGTCACTACCACTTAACGTTACTGACAGGATTGAGGATACAAAGTGATAGATTTTAGGTACGGTTTGATAGGTTTAACACTTGTTCTATTCACAACTATAAATCATTATAATATACACGGGAGCTTACCTGTTCAGGTGTTCCTTCAAATAGTTTGCCACATGACAAGCTGAATAAAGTGTCTCCAGTGAAAATAGCCCCCGAGGCTGGAAAATAGAAGCTAATATGGCCTGTAAGCACAATACAAATAATAAGTTGTTACTACAATTATCATCATTGCTTTTTTATTTTATATTTTGAGAATCTCTTTCAATATTCCTAAACTTAACCATTTAAAAACTCTGTTAACATGACTACCAACATATCCAAATGAGTAAAATGCCATTTTCGTCCATGAGGTTTGGCCACTTTTGCGACTTTTGTCCAAAGGTTTGTTTTTTCACATCTGGATCCAAAAGGTTTGAAATCTTGCCATTTTCATCCACCCAACTAACTTCGTTTGTTTGTTCTATTAACTTGAAGGGTATTTTAGTACTTTAACTAAAGTACAAGTTTATAATGCATAAGGTACATCATCTCTGCTTCTCTCTCTTATTTTTTTACTTAGTGTGTAATATATATAAATAAATAAATAAACAAAATAAATAAGTAAAATGACAAAAATACCCTTGACTTAACGTTAAAAAAATGGGTGGAGTTAACGAATTGGATGCAAATGGCAAGATTTCAAACCTTTCGAAATCCAGATGCGAAAAAACAAACCTTTGGACGAAAGTCGCAAAAGTGGCCAAACCTCAGGGACAAAAATGGCATTTTACTCTATCCAAATCATGTTTCAATTTCTATGTCAAAACATGGATCGCCAATTAACAACGCAGATTGATGTACAATGAAACTCAAAAACTTCCAACAATTTTGCGTTCAAGAATCCCTACACCATAGTGGCAATTTTTATCACAAGTCCAAATTGGTAGTTTTGTTAACATGCAAAAATCATTCCAAAGATTACCGAGGAAAATTACAAAATAGAAATAGAGTGAAGTACACGAATGGTCCTTGTGGTTTATCCAAATTTTGGATTTAGTCCCTAGCTTTCCAAAAGTACACAGATGGTCCTTGTGGTTTGCACTTTGTAACGCATTTAGCCCTCAACTATTTCCAAAAGTACACGGATGGTCCCTGTGGTTTGCACTTTGTAACGCATTTAGTCCCTAACTTGGACATGCTGCCTAAAACCTTTAGATTTGTTAGCTGGGGACTAAATGCGTTACAAAGTACAAACCACAGGGACCAAATCCAAAATTTTGGTAAACCACAGGTACCATCCGTGTACTTCACTCATAGAAATATTTCATTTGTTAGCCTATGTAGTTAATATCCCGATATATCAACCGATATATTAGTGACATATCGGTTATCGGTCCCCTGCCGAGATATCGGTACAAAATATCGGTACCGATAATATCAGCGATATTGACCAATATTTAACCGATATTGGACCGAGATTTAACCAATATATCACTGATTTTCCCGATATCAGTACCTTTCTTCTTAGTTCTACTATCTGTCTTTTTTCTTATTGTTGCTATTAGTGTTTTAAGTCTTAATTGTTAGTTGGTATTGTTAAATGTTAGTGTTTTAAGTCTTAGTAAGTTCCTACTTACTACAATTGTTAATGTTTTGCAAGTTGCAAAAGGTTAATTTGTTAATGGTAGAAGAGTATACTGAATTGTTAGTGTTAAATTGCTATATATTTAAATTTAGCATGATATTAAAATTACCGATATCCTACCGCGATCACCGATATCTCAAATATCGGTCCTTGACCGATATCCAATATTTTACCGCATTAACTACTTAGTTGTTAGCTAAAATATCAGTTTGAAGGATGCTTATCTAAATGTACGAATTTAGCAACAAATGAGTAGCAAATATGGAAAACCTTTAGTGTGGCCCGGGGTTGCGATAACATGCACCTCGTGTCCTGCAAACATCCAGGTATCACCGTCATTCAAGCTGATATCAATGCCGGGAATTCTCTCTCTGTCTATATTTGATCCAATTACCTGCAAGATTGCAAACACAGTAGAAACTAATATAAAAAGATGTATGATTTAACAAACTCTCACATCATAGTTGTTAAAAGCCATCGCCTCTTGCGCCTAGGCCCATTTTTCAGGCGAGGCGAGGTAGTTGCGCTTTAAGTTGAGGAAATTGCGCTTTAACTCTCCAGGTGATGGTTCAGGCGCGCATTCTGGCAAGATTCCTAGATTCCGGAGAGTTTCCGGCTAAATTCCGACAAGATTCTAGCCAAATTTCTACTTTTAATCAAGGAAAACTACTTTTCTACACTAATACACTAATATTTTGGTACTAATTAGATGATAATAAGTGTTACATAATAGACTTTCTTTATTTTATTTGAAGAATGATATTCTTTTTCTAATACATAATAAATTTTTTAATATTTTTCATTATGCGCTTTATTTTTCTCAGACCCTCGCTTTTTTTACGCTTTGCGCCTAGGCCCCAGGCAAGGCCTATGCGCCTTGAGTGTGCCTTGTGCTTTTAATAACTATGTCTCACATAACACAAAACAGAAAGTTTGACCTGGACTTGTCAAACATTTATCAACAACTTGTGTTGTAAAATATTAAGATTGAACCTTAAATTCTTAGTTATAGTTGACTGATTGCTAAATATATATAATAGAGTAAAATGTCATTTTTGTCCCTGAGGTTTGGTCACTTTTGCGACTTTCATCCAAAGGTTTGTTTTTTTGCATCTGGATCCAAAAGGTTTGAAATCTTGACATTTTCATCTGACTCGTTAACTCCATCCATTTTTTTTACGACAAGTCAGGGGTATTTCCATCATTTAATCTTGCCATTTTGATATAAATAAACAAAACATATAGCTAAAATGACAAAAATACCTTTACTTAACGTAAAAAAATCGAACGGAGTCAACGAGTCGGATGAAAATGGCAAGATTTCAAAACTTTTCGATCCAGATGCGGAAAAATAAACCTTTTGACGAAAGTCGTAAAAGTGGCCAAACCTCAAGGAAGAAAATGGCATTTTACTCTATATAATACTACAGTTAAACGCTCGAATTACAGTAAACAAGATAACCAAAATGAGTCAGAAACTCAGAATTACTTTCACAATGACAACTAGGGAATAAACAAGTAAATTATCTTTAAAAGTCCCTAGTAGATTATTAAGCGAAAAGTTCAATCACATAAACATTACAAATTGCAACGAAGAATATATATTACTCACCTTAGCCCCGTACCTTGATTTCAAATCCACATTCCCGCCAGTGTGATCATAATGATGGTGTGTGTTTAAAATGTAGTTGAGATTTCGATTATTTCTGCTCAAAGCATCTACTATTGGTAGAGATTCAGACGGATCAACCACTCCAACAGTGCCGGTATCTAAATCGTGCAAAAGATATGCATAATTGTCCTGGAGACATGGTACCTAACATAAGTCAAAAAAAAAAAAAACTTTAATATGAGTGTACGATTGTTGAAGTCATGAAAAACACAGAAGAAAGAAAATGGTTTAGAAACTGCAAGATTTGATGAAGTGAAAAGTTACCAATTCAATTTGCAATGATGAAGACATGTTTGAAATGCTACACAAACGAGAAACACCAAGAGATCGACTGACTCCTCGCAAGGTTTTAAACGGAAATGAAAACAACTGCATAAACCCGTACATAAGGTTTTTCCTAAGGCAGATTTGCCTCATACCTGGCCATACGCATACTGTCCTTCTTGCCTGACGCATTAGAAAACAAAAAAAATATTCAAATTGCATACTAAATAACGTTTAACAAAATACAAACGTTTGTATATGAATTCATCAACGATACCATATTACTGGCATCAATAAAACTATCTTCTAGTATTCCTTCTTTTATAATACATTAATACATATTTCATCAGTAAGCCATAATGTTGACCTAACTCTTTAACAACTAAAGAAATGGAAAAATGTAAGTTACCTGCTCTTCCAAACACTATCCTGGATAGGCATATTTTCTAAGTTGGTTGACTTATCTATTTTCCAATTTTGACCACTTCTTCCTGACATTTCCCCTCACAATTTTTCCTAAACAGATCAACAAAAAGCCCTAAATCAGTAAACCCTAACGCTACAAGAGTTTAACTTAATACAACCATACGAAAAACCGATATTCTTAACCACATATATGTGCAGCATACAAGTACAGCTGCAGAAACCTGCCCTATCATATGCATTACTCCTAAAACCCCCAAAATTCATCGAATAAACTAAAAAATCGTACTCTAATTACGCAATTACGCATGACCTAATGGAATATTCCACATTAACTATCTTATTCCAGAGTAACTGAATCTACAAAACCTCAATGACGATGATAACGAAGTCAATTTTCAAGTGGCAATTATACATAACACACACCGTTTATAATCATGAACTGATTGAAATATAAAGAAGAATCTGTATAAATAACGAGAGTGAATCACGAATCTTGAAATTGTTGAGAATATATGTGAAATTAGGGTTTAAATTGAGGGAGAAGAAGAAGAAGAAATTACTTGAGCAGAAGGGAGTGCAGACATGGCAGTAGGGAGGAGTGATCTGCAGAGTAATTGCATTTTTGGTGCGACTTTTGCTTTTGTAATCTTTTGAGAGAGAGAGAGAGAGAAATGATGAGCAATAAATGGGTATGGGTTAGTGTGTTTCCACCACCACACCATCCACGCTTTTTATTTTGGCTCATTCTATACGCACCCCCTCTTCCTGATTACACCCCCTTTGTGACAGGAAAACTGTCGGTCCCACGCAGGCTCCACCTGTAAGTATGTGAGAGGAGGGGGGTGAAAAAAGTAAATAGGGGGTGTAGAAAGTAGCACCCTTTATTTTTTTCTCTTTTTCATAGCCTTTTCTATGCTCCATGCTTTTTATTTTTCTCCTTTCTCATAGCCTTTTCTATGCCTTTTTATAATTATTAAAGGGTGCTAATATTAATACATAGGAAAACCTTATTTACACATAAGTCCCATATAGAATTTAAAAAACTAATAAAGTTCGTGCCAGCAGATTTTGTCAGTTTTTTTAATTCTATACGGGCCGTATAACAGTATACGGCCCGTATACACTATGTGTAAATAATTTATCTGGTCGTATACAATATATACGAACGATGTATACGGGCCATATACTTTTATACGGCCCGTATTTTTCGAAAATTAGTTTTTTCTCAAAGTATTTAAGGGATTTAAGGTGTTAATCACACAAGACATTTTACAGTCGTGAGGTGGTTAAACCTTTTTTAAAAGTAAAAAAAATAAAACATTAACAACTAATAAAGATTGATGAACAAAAACTGGCGTCGTATGACTGTAATAAAACAGAAGCTATCAACGCGGGGTTACGGGCATGGTGTTATTCTTTATTTAATATTTACAGCATAAAAGGAAGGGTGAGGCATTTGATGAGAGTTGTAAGGAGAAACGTTGAAATCAAGGGTCCCGTCATTACAACCACTTGTTTTTAACGAGGATGTAATGCAATGATAATGCAATTATTCCTCTCAATTGAATAGACAGACACTTGCTTCATATGACTCACTTGAGTCGTCTCGAAAGTACTGAACAACCGAATAACAGCTTCGGTTCCATCAGCCTGTACCGAAGAAACCAAATTCGCAACAATGAGTCTGAGTCCATTGTTGTTCGTTAATGTTTCGAATCATCATAGAAGACCTCCACACCCCCACCGTTGAGTCGACCAGTACCTAATGTGGATTGGGCTATGTATGACTTAATTTACGATTTTACCACAAATAAACACATAATGGAAGGAAGTATTACACGCTCCGTTTGCAACAACCGCCGGCTTCGCCGTCGCCACCAGCCACTCATCCGGTAACTTTTAAATGTTGTGTCATTTGTTTTAATTAATCGACTGTATGACGATTTATGTCTGAAAAACTGTTTCCATTTAACACTTGGAAAAATTAGGTTATAATTACCTCTTCTTGTTGCATATTGTGTAATGAGAGGTATACTCTGATGAAATTAGCTTCTAAATTAAGGTTTTGTGATGTTTCTGTCACACCCCCAAAATACCACATGCGGGAACCCCGCGAGATGTGTGACGTACCAGGATTCGAGCCACCAATCACATTGAACCACGCATAGTATTTAAACAAAACATGTCATTAATTACCAATAGTGAATGTCAATCATAAGATTATTACAAAGAGTTGTGTAGCGGAAGCATATAGTAAATCGTTTAACAACTGTTTCATAATAAATGTTCAAAAGCAATGTATCAACTATATGTTAATCCAAGAACCTCGATCCATGACCACTCCAGCACTCTCAGATAGCAAGTCCATGTCACGAATTCTAACGACCTGCAAGCATGCAGACAAGTGTGTCAGACTACGCTGGTGAGTTCAAGGTTTTGTTAACAGGTTGTGTGACCATATATATGTTAATGCGATTCAACGTTGCGATACGATGTTGCTCATGCTAGATACCCTAGGGAGTGTGCCCATATGTATCCGGGGAGTGGGTACCCCTTAACGACCGATTGCTATGTTGCCTTCGTTAGATACCCTAGGGAGAGTGCCCATATGTATCCGAGGAGTGTGCCTCTAACAACCATAGCCATACCCAGATAATTAGTTCACGCCCGTCCTTACGGCCCGGTGTGAGGTTTCCCACCTAATAGCGCTATCAACTAATTACCCCCATTGCCCTCCAGGCAATAACCAAACCGATTAAGTTGTTTACCCAATGTTTCCCTTCCAAATGTTTACCAGTTGTCCCAAACCACCGGGACGCATGCTTGAGAAAATGCAATGAACTCACCTTTGGTTTGCTCGGTATGATTAGCGTATGTGTTCGTAGTTGGGTCAATCCAATCCTATTATGATTTCAATACCAGTCAGTTACTTACCCAAATAGATCGCATATTTTTCTATTATGCAAGTATGAGCAACCTAGCACGTATTATCACACAAGTTATAACGAATGTTCAAGTCACTCGCCACACCAAACCTTTTACCGTACTGTCACACTTTAGCAACTCATTTACCTTTTACCTACAATTAGTTGGTTGGTTCACGTATACGTTCTTGTTTCAAACCTTATACCATAACCGGCCCAATACTTTGTAATTTACACCAATTAATCTGGCCAACACAAATCACTATCATTCCTTGACATCAACTGTAACCTAGTTTCATGCAACAAATAATTCAAATCACATAATAAGATGCCTTAAACATGTTGAACGATCAGCTTATTTGCCAACCAAATCCATAAACATCACACAGTGGGTAATATCATATCAAAACCATTGAAGTCCTTTAGTGACACACAAGCCGTAATGATCAACCTTAAGATTATTACTTTATTCATTGGTGATTTAAATATATCATTGTAATGTAATCATTTAGAATCACAATTATTCTATACCCTTAAGAAAAGAATGTTCATATACAGTTAGCGTAAATATATTAGAGCATTAAATCTGTATTGGTCAATCATTTAATAGATCTAAAAAATGCAGCAATCAAGACACAAATAGTTATGTTAAAGACACATCATAATGTTCCTTTGAATCACATACAGAACAGTTGGTATTCATTACTCTTAAAGACACAAATCATCAAGTCAAAGCAAAAAAAATCTAGCATCATATATAAGCAGATCACAACACTTTATCTATATTTCATATAGTTATCTTATAACAAGTCAAGATCATGTCACAAATGCACATAAAGCTAAAGTCGCGATCGAACCGAAACCGAGATAACAAAACCTTAATGTGAGACTACGAAGTAGGGAGGCACTTACCGGTGGTGATCTTGGGTGATAGTTCCGGTGCGTCGAAGAAGGAAAGAAGAAGAATCGGCAGTGAACGGTGCTTCTTCTAGGGTTTTCGATGTAAGGGACGATGGGTGGGGGTTTCCTTCTGTTGCCGCTGTATGGTTAAGGGGAGGTGGAGTCGTGGGGTTGTTGTGTGATAAGGGTATATGACTTGATAACATGCATATTATACGAATACTAAAACAGAATGATGGATGGCGGTTAAGTAAATGGGACGATCAAATTCAGGATATGAGGTAGGCTTGAGTGTTGATTGGGCTGGCACTTTCAAAACGTGAAGATCACATGTGCCAGCAACATTGTTTTTTTTTTCTTTAAACAAATTGTACAATTATTATTATCCTAATTGTTTTTAACTTAAATAACTAATATATTATGCGTAATATAGTAATAATGTAAATGTACATTATTCATGCTATGGTTTGGACCTCATAGGTTTCGGGTTTCACAAGAGAGTTGAATCGACATGCACCTTGTTCGAACACTTCGGGTCGGTTCAACGTGATGTGGATAAATGTAATTAATTCTTCAAATACTAACATGTAGGATTTGATTTATAAAAGAGAAATAAACGGTCTTTACCTTGAAGTTATGGGTTGTCACATCATCCCCTAGTTGAAAGAAATTTCGTCCCGAAATTTAGCACGTGGTTACTGAGGAAGCTAGTTAGGTTACGTGGTTTCCTGGTTTTCTTGGGGTGTCACATCATCCCCTCGTTGGTTTGGAATTTTTCCACAGTAGCTTCAACCTCAGTAGTGGTTTCATTGTTCTCGAACAATGGGGATATTTGTGTTTCATTTGGTCCTCTTGTTCCCAGACAAACTCTGGGCCACGACGGGAGTTCCCACGAACTCGAACAATAGGTATCCTGGTGCGTTTGAGAATCTTGACCTCCCGGTCCAAGATTTCCACTGGTTCTTCGACAAATCGCAACTGATCGTCGATGGGGAGCTCCTTAAAAGGAACTGTGGGGGTTTCATCCGACCTACACTTCTTCAAATTCGACACATGGAATACGTTGTGAACTCCACTGAGTTCTTCGGGTAGATTCAACCTGTAGGCCATCTTGCCAATTTTCTCAATGATTTCGAAAGGTCCAACACATCGCGGGTTGAGTTTGCCTCGTTCACCAAAACGAACCACACATTTCCAAAGTAAGACTTTAAGTAGCACTCAATCCCCAACCTGGAACTCGAATGGTTTCCTGCGCTTATCAGCGTACCTTTTCTGACGGTCACGAGCTGCCGCCATTTGTTTTCGTATCTGAGGAATCTTCTATGTTGTGTCTAAGACGAGTTCTTGGCTAGTGACTTAGCTGTCACCAACTTCTGCTTACAAAGAGGTGGTCGGCACTTCTGCCCGTACAATGCCTCGAACAGAGCAGCCTGGATGCTGGTGTGGTAACTGCGACTCTAATTCGGACCATCATGGTATACCACTAAATCACCCGCACCCTTGGGTAAACACGATGCTCAGTGCATTGCAGGGTTGGAATTCGAAAGCTGGAGAGACGTCCTCCTGTTTTGTCTTCTACAACCACAGCACCGTGCTGTGCTAAAGAGATTACAGTGGCGCTATATTCGAAAATTCCTTGAATCCAGATGCATCATTCCCCGTGTGGTTGTACTTGTTGCGAGGATTTCCAATACGACTGTCTTTTCCTTGGTTGTTGTAGTTTTGATTTAGCAACAGCCACTCCATGTCTTCATTTCGAACCGTTGGTTGCCATTTCAAGTACCTTGATGTTGCCGTAACTGTTGCCTCCAGTGTTGTTGTTTGAAACGGAGCTCTACGATCTTTTATCGACAGGGTCCAGCTTTTCTTATTCTGAGCCACGTCCTAAAGTGCTACTCATTGTGCTGGTAGTTACACATTCCACGTCATAGTCGATTGTCATTGCTTATGTCCTGATTGGTTCGTAAGAGTTGACTCCCATAAGTCGCTGACAAGGGTAAGGATTCGATTGAAGCCAATTCGTTGTGCTCGTTACCGGGTTTCAGGGTCGTCAGAGTACTGAGGTCGGTAAAGTACTACACTCGTTCTCCGGTCCATCGATGTTGCAAGTTGTTTAAGTAATACACAGTATGATACGAGAGCATTGCAGAAGTGATCGCACTTCGGGATCTAAGGCGTCAATAAGTTAAGTTCCAGCAAACGAAGAAAAGGTGAGAATGATATAGACCAATCATTGTGGTTGCAACATCCAACTCGGGGATGTTCGTACCAGCACCTAATATTCTACACAGTTCACTAGGCGTTCAGATGGGTGTTCAGATAATACTCGATAGCGCCGAGATTCGAAAGGATCCAGAGAGGAACGGAAAGTTCACGTTCAAGTAGGTGGCAATCACTACTATGACCCCTATAGGTTTTTTTTATGTTTCACATCGATCAAATAACGAAACGGAACCCCTTTTTCACTTGTTAAGCCTCACTGGGACTCGCATGCACCCCACATTATTATTATGTGTGCACCCACAATAATATTGTGATTTGCATGTTCATCTCAGCTCCTCTTAACTCATGTCAAATGGTTCCTCAAACTCAGATGTCAAATGGGGGTCGTTAAGGTAATAAGATCACAAAAAAAAATCCAAGGACTATGGCATACTATCAACGCATCATAAGGTAAGCAAGCAATACATGACATCATGCTATAGTGACGAGTGTGTGTTCGTATGTTTCGTCATAAACAAATGTGTACTAGTTACGTAATGTATACAACAAGTAAGAGGGACGAACCTTGCAATCTGGAGCTGAGTGTCATGGTCATATTCTTTGTTGTCAAAACTGTTCGGTTATAGTCTGGTTTTATAAAAACGTTTTAAAACCAAGTTCTCTATAACCAGTGGCTCTGATACCAAACTGTCACACCCCCAAAATACCACATGCGGGAACCCCGCGAGATGTGTGACGTACCAGGATTCGAGCCACCAATCACATTGAACCACGCATAGTATTTAAACAAAACATGTCATTAATTACCAATAGTGAATGTCAATCATAAGATTATTACAAAGAGTTGTGTAGCGGAAGCATATAGTAAATCGTTTAACAACTGTTTCATAATAAATGTTCAAAAGCAATGTATCAACTATATGTTAATCCAAGAACCTCGATCCATGACCACTCCAGCACTCTCAGATAGCAAGTCCATGTCACGAATTCTAACGACCTGCAAGCATGCAGACAAGTGTGTCAGACTACGCTGGTGAGTTCAAGGTTTTGTTAACAGGTTGTGTGACCATATATATGTTAATGCGATTCAACGTTGCGATACGATGTTGCTCATGCTAGATACCCTAGGGAGTGTGCCCATATGTATCCGGGGAGTGGGTACCCCTTAACGACCGATTGCTATGTTGCCTTCGTTAGATACCCTAGGGAGAGTGCCCATATGTATCCGAGGAGTGTGCCTCTAACAACCATAGCCATACCCAGATAATTAGTTCACGCCCGTCCTTACGGCCCGGTGTGAGGTTTCCCACCTAATAGCGCTATCAACTAATTACCCCCATTGCCCTCCAGGCAATAACCAAACCGATTAAGTTGTTTACCCAATGTTTCCCTTCCAAATGTTTACCAGTTGTCCCAAACCACCGGGACGCATGCTTGAGAAAATGCAATGAACTCACCTTTGGTTTGCTCGGTATGATTAGCGTATGTGTTCGTAGTTGGGTCAATCCAATCCTATTATGATTTCAATACCAGTCAGTTACTTACCCAAATAGATCGCATATTTTTCTATTATGCAAGTATGAGCAACCTAGCACGTATTATCACACAAGTTATAACGAATGTTCAAGTCACTCGCCACACCAAACCTTTTACCGTACTGGCACACTTTAGCAACTCATTTACCTTTTACCTACAATTAGTTGGTTGGTTCACGTATACGTTCTTGTTTCAAACCTTATACCATAACCGGCCCAATACTTTGTAATTTACACCAATTAATCTGGCCAACACAAATCACTATCATTCCTTGACATCAACTGTAACCTAGTTTCATGCAACAAATAATTCAAATCACATAATAAGATGCCTTAAACATGTTGAACGGTCAGCTTATTTGCCAACCAAATCCATAAACATCACACAGTGGGTAATATCATATCAAAACCATTGAAGTCCTTTAGTGACACACAAGCCGTAATGATCAACCTTAAGATTATTACTTTATTCATTGGTGATTTAAATATATCATTGTAATGTAATCATTTAGAATCACAATTATTCTATACCCTTAAGAAAAGAATGTTCATATACAGTTAGCGTAAATATATTAGAGCATTAAATCTGTATTGGTCAATCATTTAATAGATCTAAAAAATGCAGCAATCAAGACACAAATAGTTATGTTAAAGACACATCATAATGTTCCTTTGAATCACATACAGAACAGTTGGTATTCATTACTCTTAAAGACACAAATCATCAAGTCAAAGCAAAAAAAATCTAGCATCATATATAAGCAGATCACAACACTTTATCTATATTTCATATAGTTATCTTATAACAAGTCAAGATCATGTCACAAATGCACATAAAGCTAAAGTCGCGATCGAACCGAAACCGAGATAACAAAACCTTAATGTGAGACTACGAAGTAGGGAGGCACTTACCGGTGGTGATCTTGGGTGATAGTTCCGGTGCGTCGAAGAAGGAAAGAAGAAGAATCGGCAGTGAACGGTGCTTCTTCTAGGGTTTTCGATGTAAGGGACGATGGGTGGGGGTTTCCTTCTGTTGCCGCTGTATGGTTAAGGGGAGGTGGAGTCGTGGGGTTGTTGTGTGATAAGGGTATATGACTTGATAACATGCATATTATACGAATACTAAAACAGAATGATGGATGGCGGTTAAGTAAATGGGACGATCAAATTCAGGATATGAGGTAGGCTTGAGTGTTGATTGGGCTGGCACTTTCAAAACGTGAAGATCACATGTGCCAGCAACATTGTTTTTTTTTTCTTTAAACAAATTGTACAATTATTATTATCCTAATTGTTTTTAACTTAAATAACTAATATATTATGCGTAATATAGTAATAATGTAAATGTACATTATTCATGCTATGGTTTGGACCTCATAGGTTTCGGGTTTCACAAGAGAGTTGAATCGACATGCACCTTGTTCGAACACTTCGGGTCGGTTCAACGTGATGTGGATAAATGTAATTAATTCTTCAAATACTAACATGTAGGATTTGATTTATAAAAGAGAAATAAACGGTCTTTACCTTGAAGTTATGGGTTGTCACATCATCCCCTAGTTGAAAGAAATTTCGTCCCGAAATTTAGCACGTGGTTACTGAGGAAGCTAGTTAGGTTACGTGGTTTCCTGGTTTTCTTGGGGTGTCACATCATCCCCTCGTTGGTTTGGAATTTTTCCACAGTAGCTTCAACCTCAGTAGTGGTTTCATTGTTCTCGAACAATGGGGATATTTGTGTTTCATTTGGTCCTCTTGTTCCCAGACAAACTCTGGGCCACGACGGGAGTTCCCACGAACTCGAACAATAGGTATCCTGGTGCGTTTGAGAATCTTGACCTCCCGGTCCAAGATTTCCACTGGTTCTTCGACAAATCGCAACTGATCGTCGATGGGGAGCTCCTTAAAAGGAACTGTGGGGGTTTCATCCGACCTACACTTCTTCAAATTCGACACATGGAATACGTTGTGAACTCCACTGAGTTCTTCGGGTAGATTCAACCTGTAGGCCATCTTGCCAATTTTCTCAATGATTTCGAAAGGTCCAACACATCGCGGGTTGAGTTTGCCTCGTTCACCAAAACGAACCACACATTTCCAAAGTAAGACTTTAAGTAGCACTCAATCCCCAACCTGGAACTCGAATGGTTTCCTGCGCTTATCAGCGTACCTTTTCTGACGGTCACGAGCTGCCGCCATTTGTTTTCGTATCTGAGGAATCTTCTATGTTGTGTCTAAGACGAGTTCTTGGCTAGTGACTTAGCTGTCACCAACTTCTGCTTACAAAGAGGTGGTCGGCACTTCTGCCCGTACAATGCCTCGAACAGAGCAGCCTGGATGCTGGTGTGGTAACTGCGACTCTAATTCGGACCATCATGGTATACCACTAAATCACCCGCACCCTTGGGTAAACACGATGCTCAGTGCATTGCAGGGTTGGAATTCGAAAGCTGGAGAGACGTCCTCCTGTTTTGTCTTCTACAACCACAGCACCGTGCTGTGCTAAAGAGATTACAGTGGCGCTATATTCGAAAATTCCTTGAATCCAGATGCATCATTCCCCGTGTGGTTGTACTTGTTGCGAGGATTTCCAATACGACTGTCTTTTCCTTGGTTGTTGTAGTTTTGATTTAGCAACAGCCACTCCATGTCTTCATTTCTAACCGTTGGTTGCCATTTCAAGTACCTTGATGTTGCCGTAACTGTTGCCTCCAGTGTTGTTGTTTGAAACGGAGCTCTACGATCTTTTATCGACAGGGTCCAGCTTTTCTTATTCTGAGCCACGTCCTAAAGTGCTACTCATTGTGCTGGTAGTTACACATTCCACGTCATAGTCGATTGTCATTGCTTATGTCCTGATTGGTTCGTAAGAGTTGACTCCCATAAGTCGCTGACAAGGGTAAGGATTCGATTGAAGCCAATTCGTTGTGCTCGTTACCGGGTTTCAGGGTCGTCAGAGTACTGAGGTCGGTAAAGTACTACACTCGTTCTCCGGTCCATCGATGTTGCAAGTTGTTTAAGTAATACACAGTATGATACGAGAGCATTGCAGAAGTGATCGCACTTCGGGATCTAAGGCGTCAATAAGTTAAGTTCCAGCAAACGAAGAAAAGGTGAGAATGATATAGACCAATCATTGTGGTTGCAACATCCAACTCGGGGATGTTCGTACCAGCACCTAATATTCTACACAGTTCACTAGGCGTTCAGATGGGTGTTCAGATAATACTCGATAGCGCCGAGATTCGAAAGGATCCAGAGAGGAACGGAAAGTTCACGTTCAAGTAGGTGGCAATCACTACTATGACCCCTATAGGTTTTTTTTATGTTTCACATCGATCAAATAACGAAACGGAACCCCTTTTTCACTTGTTAAGCCTCACTGGGACTCGCATGCACCCCACATTATTATTATGTGTGCACCCACAATAATATTGTGATTTGCATGTTCATCTCAGCTCCTCTTAACTCATGTCAAATGGTTCCTCAAACTCAGATGTCAAATGGGGGTCGTTAAGGTAATAAGATCACAAAAAAAAAATCCAAGGACTATGGCATACTATCAACGCATCATAAGGTAAGCAAGCAATACATGACATCATGCTATAGTGACGAGTGTGTGTTCGTATGTTTCGTCATAAACAAATGTGTACTAGTTACGTAATGTATACAACAAGTAAGAGGGACGAACCTTGCAATCTGGAGCTGAGTGTCATGGTCATATTCTTTGTTGTCAAAACTGTTCGGTTATAGTCTGGTTTTATAAAAACGTTTTAAAACCAAGTTCTCTATAACCAGTGGCTCTGATACCAAACTGTCACACCCCCAAAATACCACATGCGGGAACCCCGCGAGATGTGTGACGTACCAGGATTCGAGCCACCAATCACATTGAACCACGCATAGTATTTAAACAAAACATGTCATTAATTACCAATAGTGAATGTCAATCATAAGATTATTACAAAGAGTTGTGTAGCGGAAGCATATAGTAAATCGTTTAACAACTGTTTCATAATAAATGTTCAAAAGCAATGTATCAACTATATGTTAATCCAAGAACCTCGATCCATGACCACTCCAGCACTCTCAGATAGCAAGTCCATGTCACGAATTCTAACGACCTGCAAGCATGCAGACAAGTGTGTCAGACTACGCTGGTGAGTTCAAGGTTTTGTTAACAGGTTGTGTGACCATATATATGTTAATGCGATTCAACGTTGCGATACGATGTTGCTCATGCTAGATACCCTAGGGAGTGTGCCCATATGTATCCGGGGAGTGGGTACCCCTTAACGACCGATTGCTATGTTGCCTTCGTTAGATACCCTAGGGAGAGTGCCCATATGTATCCGAGGAGTGTGCCTCTAACAACCATAGCCATACCCAGATAATTAGTTCACGCCCGTCCTTACGGCCCGGTGTGAGGTTTCCCACCTAATAGCGCTATCAACTAATTACCCCCATTGCCCTCCAGGCAATAACCAAACCGATTAAGTTGTTTACCCAATGTTTCCCTTCCAAATGTTTACCAGTTGTCCCAAACCACCGGGACGCATGCTTGAGAAAATGCAATGAACTCACCTTTGGTTTGCTCGGTATGATTAGCGTATGTGTTCGTAGTTGGGTCAATCCAATCCTATTATGATTTCAATACCAGTCAGTTACTTACCCAAATAGATCGCATATTTTTCTATTATGCAAGTATGAGCAACCTAGCACGTATTATCACACAAGTTATAACGAATGTTCAAGTCACTCGCCACACCAAACCTTTTACCGTACTGTCACACTTTAGCAACTCATTTACCTTTTACCTACAATTAGTTGGTTGGTTCACGTATACGTTCTTGTTTCAAACCTTATACCATAACCGGCCCAATACTTTGTAATTTACACCAATTAATCTGGCCAACACAAATCACTATCATTCCTTGACATCAACTGTAACCTAGTTTCATGCAACAAATAATTCAAATCACATAATAAGATGCCTTAAACATGTTGAACGATCAGCTTATTTGCCAACCAAATCCATAAACATCACACAGTGGGTAATATCATATCAAAACCATTGAAGTCCTTTAGTGACACACAAGCCGTAATGATCAACCTTAAGATTATTACTTTATTCATTGGTGATTTAAATATATCATTGTAATGTAATCATTTAGAATCACAATTATTCTATACCCTTAAGAAAAGAATGTTCATATACAGTTAGCGTAAATATATTAGAGCATTAAATCTGTATTGGTCAATCATTTAATAGATCTAAAAAATGCAGCAATCAAGACACAAATAGTTATGTTAAAGACACATCATAATGTTCCTTTGAATCACATACAGAACAGTTGGTATTCATTACTCTTAAAGACACAAATCATCAAGTCAAAGCAAAAAAAATCTAGCATCATATATAAGCAGATCACAACACTTTATCTATATTTCATATAGTTATCTTATAACAAGTCAAGATCATGTCACAAATGCACATAAAGCTAAAGTCGCGATCGAACCGAAACCGAGATAACAAAACCTTAATGTGAGACTACGAAGTAGGGAGGCACTTACCGGTGGTGATCTTGGGTGATAGTTCCGGTGCGTCGAAGAAGGAAAGAAGAAGAATCGGCAGTGAACGGTGCTTCTTCTAGGGTTTTCGATGTAAGGGACGATGGGTGGGGGTTTCCTTCTGTTGCCGCTGTATGGTTAAGGGGAGGTGGAGTCGTGGGGTTGTTGTGTGATAAGGGTATATGACTTGATAACATGCATATTATACGAATACTAAAACAGAATGATGGATGGCGGTTAAGTAAATGGGACGATCAAATTCAGGATATGAGGTAGGCTTGAGTGTTGATTGGGCTGGCACTTTCAAAACGTGAAGATCACATGTGCCAGCAACATTGTTTTTTTTTTCTTTAAACAAATTGTACAATTATTATTATCCTAATTGTTTTTAACTTAAATAACTAATATATTATGCGTAATATAGTAATAATGTAAATGTACATTATTCATGCTATGGTTTGGACCTCATAGGTTTCGGGTTTCACAAGAGAGTTGAATCGACATGCACCTTGTTCGAACACTTCGGGTCGGTTCAACGTGATGTGGATAAATGTAATTAATTCTTCAAATACTAACATGTAGGATTTGATTTATAAAAGAGAAATAAACGGTCTTTACCTTGAAGTTATGGGTTGTCACAGTTTCCCTGGGAATTTAGAGAATACAATAAGATAGGAAGTCTAATTGTCGGTTGTTGCGAAAACTTGACCTGTTAGTCTTACCCTAGCTTCCGCCAGTGCCCATGACGACGACCATGAACCTATTGAGTGGTTTTCAACCTTATAGAAGATGATGAAACTGAAGGAGCAGGAAGACTATGAGTGGACTGTCTGACACCTTTTTTTAATACGATGGTGATGATTGGTTGGGGCTCGATTTTAGATCCGTTCGTCGGATGTTGCAGGTGGTTCAGAACCACCACCGCGCCGGTGGAGGTCGTGATGGTGTTGGTTAGATTAGAGATGGATGGTAGTGGGGTAGGTGGTGGCGGTGGTGGTGGTTCTAGAGGGAGAAAGTGTGTGTGAAGAGAGAAAAGAGATGAGACAGATCTGTGGTGGTGGCAGGTGGGTTATGGTGGTGGTGGTAGGATAGTTTGAGAGAGAGCGGGAGAGGAGGAGAAGATTAGTTAACAATAATTAGTGTCTGTATACATATATAATTTTAAAATTGTTTTATTTACTGTTTTTTATGATGATTTATTTTAACATTTAGGATAAACTAAATTACATAACTTGCAAGAGTTTGTAAACATTGAGTACGTTTTTTATAGTTTTTAAAGACAAAGGACACACTTTATGATAAGGTAATAGCATAAATGATGATTTTCGTAATTTATTCTTACATAATTTACGCTTAGTGGGTGTTTGGCATTCCTTCTCAAAATGACTTATTAACTTATATAAGTCATAAGTGAAAGGTCAGAAATTCTGACTTCTCAAAAATGACTTCTCACACACACAAAATCCTCTAAAATAAGCTAAGCCCAAACATTCAAAAAAACAACTTATTAACTTTAATTGCTCCAAAATAAGCTATCCCAAACACCCCTTAGAGGATCGAACAACTGGAAATTGAGGGAATCAGAAGAAGAAGAAGATAGCAGTGGAGTACAAGCGTTGAAGTATATTGGCGGATTTGATATCAGTTTCTCTAAACATCACCCCTCTTCAGCCTGCGGAACTCTCGTTGTTTTGGATTTCAAAACCCTAGATGTCCTTTATGAGGATTCCTCAATCGTTACCATCGATGTTCCCTATGTTCCTGGATTTCTTGCCTTCAGAGAGGTATATGCCTTTTCGTTTTACTTCAATTTTATCTTTAATTTTACTGTGATTTGGAGTTTATATCTTGATGTTGTTCAACTAATGTTTAGGTCAATCGTTAGTAATTTGATCTCTGTAACAGAAAAAGAGAAAGCTAAATTAGAATACTTATTTCAGCAGCATGAACGGATTCAATCATTTTACATGGTTATGATCATAGTTGTCAATAGCGACTTGTAGCAATAGATAGCGACAATTTATTTATTTTTTATTTTAATTTAAATAGTAATTAAATATAGCTATAAAATAGCTGGATTTTAGGTTTTTGTTAAGTATATATATGTAAATTAGCATATATACCAAGGCATTTTGATATAATATACATATAAATTTTTTGATTTTTTTTTTCTAGTGTATCGCTATTTATAAAACAGCCGCCCGCTATTTATCACTATTCGCTATGTAACATATAGGTGCCCTATCGCTATTCGCCATTAACAACTATGGTTATGATATGTACCAATCGGTTTATAGATCACCCGTTGAGTGGGTATTGGGTAAAGCTCAAAAGTAAATTAGCAAGAAGCCAAGAAGCAAGACTTGAGATAATCTCTATTTTTTCATTCATACCCTTCACTTCAAGTTACGGACAATATATAAACTTGCAAAGAAATAAAAGTTCCTAATAATTAGGGAAACATTCATATGCGGAATATGTAAACTTGCAACAAATGCAAATGTGTGAATAACTTCTAGAAAGACAAATTCTTTGGTTGATGACACGTATCATTCCTCCCCGCTCAAACTATCCTTGTCCTCAAGGATGGACTCGGAAAATACTTGGTGATATGCCATGGAGGCCGCCACTCCGTTAACCAACTGGTCCTAAGAAAACATGCAACATAAAGGGAACAAACTAATTGCAATGCAGATGCATGGACTTCGTGGATTCACCGAATAAGGCACACATCAGGCTACCATAAAAATGAAAGTGTTCTTCAAGTTCTGCTTGTTTTCTGATGTCTAAACAAACCAAACAGCTTCATATCATTTCCATTTGACTGTTTTAAGTTGTAGTTTTACTACTACTACTACTACTACTAACCGCTACTAACCGTCGCCGCCGCCACCACCACCAAAGAAAAACCTCTGTTTGGATAGGATTTGGCTCTGTAATCTTTTCTAATGCCTTCCTAAGAATATCGTAATTGCCTAACATGACTTGTTCATGAGTCAAACGGAGTACTTATTATAGCTTCAAGTGAAGTTAGTCTGATAACTAATAACATACATTGTTTTATTGTAATCTGCAGGCTCCAGTATTTGTACAACTTTTGAAGAAAATGCAGGATTCTTCTCATCCTTTCTACCCTCAGGTGCTGCTTGTCTTTGTTGTTTGATGATAGTGGTTTTTTTTTTTTTTTTTTTTTTTTTTTTCTGCAACATGTGACTAAATGAAAAGCTATGCATGCAGCTACCAAAAGTTAATTTGACACGTGGACACAGAATCTGAATCTCATTATCAAGTTTACTCTTTGAAGCCACTTTTTTAACTAACTTGACATCTTTTTCTTTTTGTTATAATCAGTTGTTGATGATCGATGGAAATGGAATACTTCATCCTAGAGGCATGTGCTTCTGTTAAAGCTGTCTTTGTAGCCGAAATTCTGGGCTTTGTTTGGTGTGTCCTTATAGTTGGGGATCGAATGCTTTTGGTAGTTAAGGTGATTTTGATGGTATTAGATAAAACGCCTAGCCAAATTTTTGTTCGAAATTTCCAATTTTTTTCTGCTAATTTAGGGCTTAAGAGGGCTTTTGGTGTATTACAGTCTTAAAATAAAATGGTCTTCTTTTTCAGTTATTTCAAGCGACGTCGACTTCTTATTTTATTCCAGAACAATCATGATTCACATTAGTTTTTATTTGGGAAATGTCAGCGTTTGATGCATATATTTGATCTCAAGGACAATGGTCACATCTAAATAACTTGAGAACTTGATAGGTTTAAAACCAACAATAATAGTATGTAAGAAAGCATGTTAAGATCAACTATACGTGTAAAGAAAGTACGTTAAGAACGTGAATGATTATTAACCACACGTGTGAATTTGTACCTAATTTTGATAGGTTGCGTTCCTCATATCGTTGGTTTTAATATGTGACAGAATGAGTGATTATTTTTTACACCATGTTGGTATCAAGTAAGCTGCATCTATTAAACTTTTTATATGCAGGCTTTGGCTCAGCTTGCCATCTCGGGGTTCTTGCTGATCTCCCCACAATTGGCGTAGGGAAGAATGTAAGTCATATTAAAGCTACTAACGGATCCATCATTCTTGTGATCTTTATATTTGTATCCTAGTCCAGTACTTGTCATTTTGTTTTCAAATCATACAAGTCTTGAGTGATTATTTTATCTTTCTTGTCTAGACAGTTGCATCATGTGGATGGTCTTACTAACTCCAGAGTAAGGGAGCTTCTAGAAGCTGAAGACAACTTCAACGTAGACTTCGTCCCTTTAGTTGGAGACTCAGGGAACACTTTAGGAGCAGTAAGATATCATCTGTAATTTTAATCCTTTTAACCTTTTCATAAACCTTGATGCTTTTCATTGTGTTTTGTGAAGCATCGAAATATTATTGTTGTATCAGATGTCAATGAAGAGCTGCTTATGATTTTTACAAGCTACATAAAGATACAGGAGTTTATTTATTAATTTGATTTTGTTGTGCAGGCAATACATTCAAGTAAAGGGTCATGTAAACCAATATTTGTTTCAGTTGGCCACCGTGTATCTCTTGCTTCTGCTGTTGAAGTTGTTAAAAGAACATGCAAATACCGTGTGCCAGAGCCCATCAGGCAGGTAATAACTAATAACCATATTCTTGAAATATTTAAGTAAAGCTTTCTGCATGACAATCTTGGTTTTAAAATGCGTGTAGCGATCCGATGCGTTTTGATCCCAAAATCCGATGCATGATGCGCAATGCATGAAGCGCACGCATCACGTATGCAAGGTTTTCTTTATTCAATAATGCTAAAAAAATATATGTAGCTAATATTTTGACTTGTGAACCTTTAAACACTAAAATATAATACATTCTCATCATCTATAGTCAGATTTGTTCAATTAAAGATCTAATTTGTTCAAACACCGGTCAACTGCATAAGGCGCCACATTAGACCACATCATGGAACCGCAACATGCAATGCGATCTCATCATTGCATCATGTGATGCGCACATTATGTGCTCCTGATGCGCTTTTTAAACCAAGATCAAAATCTAGATGTCAGCAGTTGAATTGTATACTTCTAGTAAGCACTAATTTTTAAGTTTTAACTCATGGTTTACCTTCATTGGACTTTAGGCTGACATAAGATCAAGAGACTATCTTCGGAAGCATCATTGAATCATTTTAGACGGTTATCTCAAGAGACTGCCTACATTCTACCTATTTAGTGGGACCTACATTAGGTGCTGTCATTGTATTATTCTAATAATCTCCTTTCTTGTTGTTTGAAAAGTTCCCTGTTTATAATTAATATCTGATTTATGAATATAAAAGCTAAGCATCCGGGTTACATTACATAAGATGATCTTTAGCTGCAAGTCTAGAACCTATGTTGAAAACTGAGTAGGTACCTTCCATACATCCAGACTTGTATATAAAACATAACAAAACTACATGGTTTTGATTAAAACTATGAAAACATGTGTTCCAAATGTGATATTTCCTCTCTTACATTTCTATCACCGATAATTTAGAAACCGTATTTCTGATTACTGTTAACATCAAATTTTGAAGGCAAATTGGAAATAAATAATCCTAACTCACTGTTATTGGCCAATAATAATCCCGACTCATTTAATCACCAATAATAATCCGAACTATTCACTTTTGTTTGTAAAATACTCACACGTTAAAAAAACACTAACTAGGTTAAAATATTGCTGATGTGGCTTAACATGTGTGGACTGACGTGGTTAGTTAACATCTTACCAGTGTATAAAATGATTATCAGCCTCATTTGCACACACAATTGACTGAATTTGCCCAATTTGTAGAATTAGGGTTTTGAAGGAGAGTGCGATTGTGTGTGAAAATGAGGCTGATAATCATTTTATACTCAGGTAAGATGTTAACCAGCCACGTCTGTCCACATATATTAAGCCACATCAGCAATATTTTAACCTAGTTAGTGTTTTTTTTTAACGTGGGAGTATTTTACAAACAAAAGTGAATAGTTTGGATTATTATTGGTGATTAAATGACTTGGGATTATTATTGGTCAATAACAGTGAGTTGGGATTATTTATTTCCAATTTGCCAATTTTGAATTCAACATAAATTCTTCATTCTCTTGAATATACCTTTTCACCATTAAATCATGAACTTCCATACCCCTCCCTTAGTTCTTTTCACCCTTGCAATATTGTTATGGTTCATAGTTGTTAATAGTGAATGGCGACAAGGGACCTATATGCTACATAGCGAATAGCGACAAATAGCGACCGCTATTTTATATATAGCGATACACTAGAAAAAGAACTTTGAAAATTTTTATATGTATGTTATAATATTTTACATGTATATTTAACAAAAACCTATAAATCCAGCTATTTTATAGCTATATCTAATTACTATTTACATAAAAAAAACCAACTGCCGCTATTCACGCTATTGGTCGCTATGACCCAAATAGCGACACTTGGTCGCTTCGCTACATAGCGCGCCATAGCTGCTATTGACAACTATGGTTATGTTTACCATTAACGCAAATAGTGAACGAAGTAGTGGGACTGCAACAGTTTTTCATATTTGTTGACTATATTGTGAGTCTTAAGGTATAGAAGGTCCTTATATCTCAGTTCTTTGTTACATTGATCTGCATCAATCTGAGTTTGAATTCTTCCAATTTCTTAATTTTAAGTTGTTGGTCTTTTTAAGTAGGCTGTCTTTTTTTTCTAGATCAGCTTCATATGTTTCTTGAGCATTTTTAGCTGACACTAAATCATAAGCTAACTCATCCATGGGTGTCAAACGATTAGCGTTTTCAACTTCTAGTCTTTAATCACCAACACTGATGGAATTCCACTCTGCACTTTCTTTCTTGTGCAAATGCTCAATTCCTGCCTCACCTTTCTCCGACATCTACCGTTGCCATCTTCTGAATCATATGTCAGATACACTACACCTTCCCTCCAACGTCACTCATTGCCCAAACACGATAGATCTACCAGAAATGATGTAGCCTTCACTTTTGAGTTTAGTAATCTACAGGGGTAGCCCAAATCTGAAAGAAAGATGCAATAAACATGACTGTTACTGGCACCTCATCTCCCATATCCCCCTTATATACCCTCAATCTTGAAGTTAATATGAAGGTGTCTCTCAATCTCTATTTAATGATTTTAAATTGGTCAACTAATTTATTTTGCTTTTTCTTTTTAAACAAACATTTTAAATATCATCTCCCATTGTTAAAATGGACATGCTTACTGATTATTATAAAAAATGAGGAAGAGAAGGCATTGTTAAAATGGACATGCTTATCGATGTCGTCCAATGTCGTTACGAACCAACCCAATTCTGACCGAATAACATCAATTACTTGGTCACGCCCACACCCACCAGTCTAATTATTTTTGCAAAATCCTTTTCATATAACCAAATTCGATTTTTTTAATATATATTGTTTCTGTTCTTATTTTTTTTCTTCCAAATTGGATTTTTTTTTATATAGAGTAAATTACGTTTTTGGCCCCTATAGTTATATCACTTTTACTATATTAAATAAGAATTTCTAACATATCTGCTCTCATGGTCTTTATAACTAACCAATTTGGTCCCTAAATCTAATCATTTTGGCCCCCATTGTCTCTATAACTAACCATTTTGGCCCCTATGATGTCTAGACTTAGGGGCCAAAATGGTTAGTTATAGATACCATAGGGGCAGATGCGTTAAAAATTCTTATTTTA
The DNA here is from genome assembly GCF_002127325.2 of Helianthus annuus. Taxonomy (NCBI): domain Eukaryota; kingdom Viridiplantae; phylum Streptophyta; class Magnoliopsida; order Asterales; family Asteraceae; genus Helianthus; species Helianthus annuus. Next base: position 152,191,725 of record NC_035445.2, read on the forward strand.
GGCTAATATAGTAAAAGTGATATAACCACAGGGGTCAAAAACGTAATTTGCTCTTTTATATATAGGGCTTGTTTGGCTAAACTTATTTAACTCAAAAATGACTTTTTGTTAAAAGTACTTATTGACTTATGACTTTTTGAAAATGAGTTTTTAAAAAGTATTTGGATTAGCTTATTGGGTGGGAAAAACCAAAATTACTAAAAAGGACATTTTTCATATTGAAAAGTTGTTTAGTAGGGGGTAAATTTGTAATTGTGTTGAAAAGCTCTAAAAAGTCACAGATTTGTGACTTTTCAAAAATGACTTTTTATCCATACTAAAAAGTTGTTTTGAAAAGAAAATGGCTTTTCAATTAGCTAAACAATATTTTAAGTTATTGACTTTTTCAAAAGGTAAATAAATTGGTTCAAAAAGCTTAGCCAAACATGCCTATATTTCTGTTCTTATTTTTTTCTTCTTTATCAATAACAATCATAAAACCCTAAAAATTTCTTTTAACTTCCGGCCGCAAACAATAAACCTCCTTTCTTCTTCTTTACAACACAAGAACCCACACATGACCTTTTTGTTTCATATTCTTCTCTGTTCACCCACTCATCCTCCCTTATCGGTCACTACCACACAACAAAAATAACCAGGGGCGGACTTATGTAGAAAGAACGGGTTCCCGGGAACCCATTCGGTTTTTAACTTTTAGTGTAAATATATATAAGAAACTGAAAAGGAACCCATAAGTAAATTATAAAGGGAACCCATAAACGAAAGAAGCCTTGGCTCCACTGGTTATGTCCGCGCTTTTCCACCTGATACACCCGAGTTCGAATCCCAGTTAAACTACTTTTTGTTCCGTTTTTTTTTATTTCTCTTTTAATTATTTTTTTTAATTCAATAAAACCCATTTAGGGTTATGTCAGCAAACATACGCCGCACAACACAACAACATCAGCAGCTGCAGCTCCACCTCTGACCTCTCCGCCGATTGCTCCCGTCGCCTGCCGCCGCTCCGCCTGCCGCTCCGCTCCGCCGCTCCGCCTGTTGCGATTGAATGATTGATTAAGGTTAGAATTTTTTATCACAATTCACATCAGCGATTATATTTTTTATCACATAAGTCTTATACATCTGAATTGGGGTTTGTAACTTGAATTGGGGTTTTTTATCACATAAGTCTTATGATTATATTCACATCAGTTCTCTAAAGGTTTTCTGCTTTTAACATTCATATAGTGTATACAATTCTCTATTTTTAACATTCTTATGTTGTAATGGCGGCTGAAGAACTTATTGAAATCAAATTTAGGTTTGCTGATGGCACTGATATTGGTCCCAACAAATACACTTTTTGTCACCAGTCACCACTGTTGGATCTTTGAAAGAAAAGATTATTTCACAATGACCCAAAGGTTAATTGAATATCAAGATTCTTAATTTCTGTGAGATTTTTTGTTTTGAGATTTTACTATACAATTTGCATCTAGAATGGATAGTTTGTTTGTAGAATTTATGATTGTTTTAAAATTTATTTTGGTTAGATTAGTGATGCCTTAATCTTGATTGTTGTTATTTTTATGGATTTGAAAAATGTTATTTGAAGTAAAGAAGATTATGAATTGATGCATTAAATAAAAATAATTATAAAAAGTTAGAAGGGGATGTGTAGATCTGTAGAGTTTCAATTCATTTTTTTAGTTTTTACTAATGGTCTTTTAATCTTTGACAGATAGAGAAAACGGGACTAAATCAATAAATGATTTGAAGCTCATAAATGTTGGAAAGATATTGCAAAAGCTACAAAACTCTTGCGAAATCAAGATCTCCGGTCAGTGAAATCCCGGGAGGCGCCATCACTACGCTTGTTGTAGGTATGTTTTTTTATTCGTAAAGACCATCTTATTTATATTATGTGTTTTTAAGTTTATCATGACGATGTTTTTTCATTATTGTATCGTATTTTTATTAAGTTATGAACCTTATCCGACCCGAACCGTCAAACCGACCCGTATTTTTTATGTTCGGACAAATAATATTGAAACATTTAAAAAAGTGAACCCATTGGAAAAATTTTCTGGATCCGCCACTGAAAATAACTAACAACAAACCGCCATCGTTGTCCCCCGTCTGAAGTCTGAACCACCGCGGAACCATCAAAGTGTCGTTTTCTGGATCTCCGGTGCAATACATCGTTTGACTTCCATCTTGACAAAGGTATGGTACTGCTCCGTTTGTTTATCCGTACACACTTAAAACGTCATACTCCTTTGATGTGGAACCAATATTAAGAATAGTTTCCAGCGAATTAAAGTGATAAATTGCTAAAATAATATACCTAAATTTTTGAGATTTTGGTTCTTGGCTGATTGTACGGTCTCCCACTTTCATGGACACGAATTGTTTCGTTTTCCTAGTCTTCTAAGGTACTGTTTGTAAATCACTTATAGCTGGACAAAGAGGTGAGAAGGTGAGAAGACCCATTCTCACATCTTCATCAAAATGAGGTCTTGCAAGCCCTTTTTAATAAATGTCTTCTGAAAATCAAACACTCTGCAAACCTAAACGTCTGAGCGTGGTCTGCGCGGCGCAGACAAAAGTGGGCAGGAGGAGCTTTTATGAAAAATCAAACACTACCTAAGTTGTTGCCCATCACCAATTCCATTATGACTTTTCATTAAAAACAATAAATTTATGTTAGACATCTGAATCCAAAAGTGTTAAGAATTTAGAATGAAATATATAGCGTTTATACATTTTTTTTTGAAACACATAAATTTATATCGTATTCATACAGTTCATACACACAAAACAACATAATAATATATAGGGTAACTTACACTTTTCGTCCTTTATGTCTGTATTAGATTCCAATAGATAGCCTTTAATTTCAATAAGTTCAGTCACAGTCCTTTATTTGCAAAACCTGTTACATCTTACGTCATTTGACCCTAACCTGGTTAAAATTTTCAGTTAAGTGAGGTCATGTGCAACCCATGCAGCACGGCCTCGTGTTCAGTGAACACGGCCCGTGTTCAATACTGTAAATGAAAAACTAACTAAAATACAGAAAAATGTGTGCGCGTTTTTGAAAAGGTTTTGAAAAAAACTGATTAGGCCGTCGATTTTATCTTTTCTTGTGTGCCGGCAACGGCGCCAAAAACTTGATGTGCGTGCGGTGTGATAGATTTTTATATATAGTTTTAGCTCCTTTTAACCACTTTAGTTAAGTTTTAAATTTATAAAACACGATATTTACTAACACTAAACACACATATGGGCAAGTGCACCCATCGTGAGCGTAGTATACTGTTGGTAAGATACCGAGGCCGTCCAAGGACACAAGAACTTTTAATACCGGTTTATCCTCAACGTCTAATCAAATCAAAAATTTAGAAAAAGGTTTTAAACTAGAAAAATAAAAACTAAAATGCTGAAAATAAAAATAAAAACAGATAGACAAGATGAATCACTTGGATCCGACTCGCCTTTAGTGTAACCTTTGAATATTTCCGCACTTTTGCACTTTTTAAGAGATTATCGTAGTTATTGTATTATGCCCCTCTTTTGAAGGTGATGTTAATCTCAACCCAGTAGTTTGAGTCAGCAAGGATACAATCCTAAAGGGTTGAATACTATTGAAAGATAATTAATTAAGTTATTAATGCGTAATGTGGTAGGCCCCTCTTTTGAAGGTGACGTTACCCTCGGCTAAGTAGTCTGAGTCAGCAGGGATACAGTCCTAAGTTGCCGGGTTAATATATTTATAGTAGTTTACATATGAGGGGATCAAGAAATTTGGACCCCCGCCATCCAATACCAGTGGGTATTGAAGGAGATCCTACTAAGCTTGACCCAGATCCTTGCAGGATCTATACACTGAACAAGACAAGACTCTTACCAAACCAATCCCTTAACCCCCGACCAAATAGCCAACATATCTCCATATAGACCGTGGAGATATGAATGGTGTAAATCTTTTATTTTATATAGACAGTAAAATAATGCCAAGACACTACAGACAAATGATAAGGAAGACTCACCTTCAACATAAGAAACTAATTATTAAAGTCATTAATACATAACCAAATAAAAAGTGCGAAAATATTAAAAATAAAAAGTATTACACTAAATGCTTGTCTTCACCAAGTGATGTAAGAGACTTATGCAAACATGGCCTTTGATTGTCAAGAACTCTTACGATCAATCTTGGATCCCGAGACTACTACACACACTCTATGATGGATGATGGTGGTGGTGGATGATGGTGGTGGTGGAGTGTGGGTGAAGTGTGAGAGAGGTGGTTTGCCAAGGGATGGTTTGCAAGTGAGCCAAGCACCCCTATTTATAGCCTGCACAGAAGCCTGGACACGGCCCCATGTCCATTGGGCACGGCCCCTTGTCCACCCATCTTCTCTTTCTTCATTAATTGCAGTGTTAATTTTTTTTCAAATAAGGGCTGAAAGTGTGATTAGATGTAAACCTTAGGGACTGAAATTGTGGTTTTACTCTTTCATTTTTGGTTGAATGATGATCTGTGGGCATTTGTATCGTTAGGAGAAGGCGGCGGAGGGTGTTGAAATACGTGGAGGAAAGAGGCAGATGATGAAGAGGATGATGATGCTTACACGTACTGTCGTGAATCGCTTCACCATTGTTCAGTCACACTCTCTACGTTGTCACTCGCAAAGCCGTCGCCAGGTTCGTTTATCTGAATTTGTTTGTTAGGTTAGGGATTTTTGATTGATTAATGACGTGAGGTTTTAGATGAGCATGGGAAGTGAAAGTCTTGTTAGCCGGCTTAAGAGTTGTGGATTATTACAAACCAAAGGTCTTATTGGTGGGAAGTGGGTCGATGCATACGATGGAAGGACCATCGAGGTAACCAAACCATGTCATGCTCCGCTTTCTTTCCCCGATTTGCTTTGTACCTAGTCAGCCAGTCAGAATACTTTTACTATTGCTGTGACAGGTTCACAACCCTGCTAACGGTCAAGTTATAGCCTCTGTTGCTTGCATGGGAGACAAGGAAACAAAAGATGCAATCTCTGCAGCCTATGATGCATTTGCCCGTACGTACCCTTCCCTTTGTTTTAATTTAATTGCATTTCAGTTGTTGATAAAATAGGTCTGTTGTTTGCAATGTCTTCTGTGTAGCTTGGAGCAAGCTTACTGCTGCTGACAGGAGTAATCGCCTACGTAATTGGTATTAATTGCTAATAATCTCTTTATTGTTATATAATGATCCATTGCTCTTAATCATCATTTTGCTCAACATTAGGTATAACTTGTTGATTCAACATAAAGAAGAGCTTGGACAGCTTATAACTCTGGAGCAAGGAAAACCTATCAAAGAAGCCATTGGGGAGGTACACACATATTAATCAAGGTACTAGAGAGAGCACGTTTGCACTTCTTTATGTTTTTTCTTAAGTGTTGCAGGTTGGATACGGGGCTAGTTTCATCGAGTTCTTTGCAGAGGAGGCAAAGCGTGTTTATGGTGATATAATTCCAGCAACGCTGCCTGACCGCCGTCTTTTTGTTCTAAAGCAGGTGCTCTTAACTTTTATCATATTCATCTCAATTGATTATATTATATGACCTCCTGTTCTCTTTCAAGTCGTCAATTGAAACCGCAAACTTGTCCAATCATCTTATATGCTCTATGAGAATTGGCTAATGATTATTGTAATCTGCAGCCTGTTGGTGTGGTTGGTGTAGTAACTCCTTGGAATTTCCCCTTAGCAATGATCACCCGCAAGGTAAACGTTGCATCATTATTCGAGGTGGCAGTTTCCAATCCTTTACTTATGAATAGATTGATGGGTAAACAAAAAGAAATTAAAAGGAAACGGGTCAAAAAGGAACCTTTTTTTCTTCAAAAACTAGATTATCATTTGTCAAAACAAAAGTTGTTCAGGCCATCAGACACTTTCTCACCCAATACTCAACCCACAATTTTAGCCACCTCTTGTCTTCATTACTCAGAGTGAAATTTTGCATATTATTGTTGTATCAGGTTGGCCCTGCCCTTGCCTGCGGTTGTACGGTGGTCATAAAGCCTTCAGAGTTTACACCTTTGACTGCCTTAGCGGCAGCTGAGCTGGCCCTTCAATCTGGAATCCCACCAGTAAGTATGTCTTGTACACTTACTTTGATGCATTGTAAAAGAGTTGGTTTTCTTTTTCTGCTTTTATCATTAATCACATAACCTTTAATTTTATAAAATTACAGGGTGTCTTGAATGTGGTAATGGGCGATGCTCCAAAGATAGGAAATTCTTTGCTTGAGAGTCCACAAGTAAGAAAGATAACATTTACCGGTTCGACAGCTATTGGAAAGAAATTGATGGTTGGTGCAGCCGAGACTGTTAAAAAGGTAATTGTATTAGCCATAGTTGTTAAAAGCGCTCGCTTCTTGCGCCTAGGCGCATTTTCCAGGCGAGGCGCACCTAAAACGCCTTGTGTTGTCAAAGGCGCTCTTCTGGTGAGCTTCCGGCCAAAAAAAGACTTCCCGGTGATTTTTCCGGCCAGATTACGGCAAACTTCCACAGTTTTAATGCTAAATTCAATTCTGGACAAGTTTGTTTGTGGTTGCATCACCGGAGAAGAAGAAGAAAGAAAGGAGATGATAAAGATGAAAACCCGTAAAACAAAATGTTGAATTTGCAGACTTTTGTGTTAAACATGGTTTATAAAACTTATCTTTAACAGTGAAAAAGTGCTCTGCACACTGCTGTGCAGAATTAACACTGTTTCAAAACAGTGACAACACATAAAAAGGTCATTTTTCTTTCAAGATAATTTTTATTATTATAGTTAGTATAAAACTATATAGGTTAGAATTTCTTTTACACTAAACATTTGTTACTCAAGTTTTAGAATTATGTTTTTAGTACTAATTAGATGATATTAAAGTTCGTATAATAGCTTTTGTTTATTTTATTTGAAAATAGTATTATTTTTCTAATATATAATATACTTTTAATTTTTATTTATTGTGCGCTTTTTTTTCCTCAGGCCCTCGCTTTTTTTGCGCTTTGCGCCTAGGCCCCAGGCGAGGCCTATGCGCCTTAAGTGCGCCTAGCGCATTTGATAACTATGGTATTAGCACTTCTTACAAACGTTGTTGCAATTCTTAATCTTTTTTAAATGTCGATTTCTTTTAGGTATCTCTAGAACTTGGTGGTAATGCACCTTGCATAGTCTTCGATGATGCTGATCTGGAAGTGGCACTGAAAGGGAGTGTAAGTGGTTCACATTTCAGTTATTATAACGCATATATGATGTCAGAACGTTGTATTAAAAGTGTTTGTTATGTTCGTTTTTTCCTTGGACAAATCGACCTTACCTTAGTTTCTTTTCGCACATGTGATTTCAGTTGGCAACCAAATTCCGAAACAGTGGACAGACATGCGTATGTGCAAATAGAATACTTGTGCAAGAAGGTATATAAAGAAATTATTTTTTATTTTATAGTGTGATTAAAGCTTAAATGTGACACTTGTTTTGTAGCTTTTTAACTGTTTTCATAAACCATTGAATAGTCTTTTATTTGGATTTGCTAAGTTGAATATTCGTATGTTCATCTGTTTATCTTCCTTGTAGGCATATATGAGAAGTTTACAAGCGCCTTTTCAAATGCCGTCCAGGACCTTAAAGTTGGCAATGGTTTTAGTGAAGGTGTGGTTCAGGTAATTAGTTTGCAAATGTTGGTATAAAAACATATTACTTGATTTGTATTCTGAAAAGATGGAATTTCACCGTGTGCAGTTTTAAATGGTTTAAGCAATTACTACTTAAAATTAGTCGACTTTAGTTTCAGCTAGAATATAGATACTTAATTGGGGTTCAATATCTTGTGCAGGGACCACTTATCAACGAGGCTGCTGTACAGAAGGTTCATTTTTTTCGGATTATGCTAAATTTCATTCTTTAATACATTCAATTTAGTTGAACTTTTTTGTACGTTATGTTGCAGGTTGATTCATTTGTGCAAGATGCTATCTCAAAGGTTTGATTCATTTGTACAAAGTTAAGCCTTTTGATTTGCTTTATTGGTAACTTGTATAGTCCAAGGGGTATCCTAATACATCTGCCTGCCTTGAACGCACTTACCAAAACATGCAAATACCAAAACTACCCTCCATTAGGTAATCTTGGCCCATCCATTTTTTTGTTATTTTTTCCGGAATGTGAAAACAGGGAGCAAAAGTCCTTGTGGGTGGTAAGAGGCATAGCCTCGGGTTTACTTTTTATGAGCCTACAATTATAGGTGATGTCAAGAATGAGATGCTCATAGCAAGGTAATCTTAAGCCTTTTTAAGGGTTTTATTGGTTTAAGGATTGGTATCATGTTAGTTAATACTAGTTATTGAAATCTCTAGTTTTGATTACGGACTTGAATATTTGTTGCTACAGGCAGGAAGTGTTTGGACCTGTTGCACCTGTTATACGGTTTAAAACCGAAGAAGAAGCTATACAGATTGCTAACGACACCAATGCAGGTATTTATATGCTATACTTTCTCCATGTAGGATTTTGAGTTGGTTAGAATTAAAACATAAATCCGACATACATGTGCAGGGTTAGCTGCTTACATATTCACAAACAGTATGAAACGATCGTGGCGTGTGGCTGAGGCTCTTGAATATGGTATAGTGGGAGTCAATGAGGGATTGGTTTCTACAGAGGTATGTGGTTATCTTATGGCAAGATAGTAATGAGCTCTAGCTAAAACAGGTCGTTTTTTGTACGGGTTTAAACAGCCCATGTCGGTATCGGACTTCTTTATTCATTTTAAAACAATTACGTTAAATAATCAATCAAACTTTGAGTAAGACGCCTAAGAGGCTGCATGCACAAAAAATACACTTTCAGAGACGTTCAAGCAGCTAGGTTGTTTATTCGACCCGTTTTGTTACGACACCACTCATTCGCAAGAAAATGGGCTGAAATTACTATATCAACGGATGACATACAGGTGGCTCCATTTGGAGGTTATAAGCAGTCTGGTTTAGGACGGGAAGGTTCCAAATATGGTTTGGATGAGTATCTTGAAGTAAGTACCAAACGGACATGTAATTTGACCCGTTAGAATAGAACATGTTCTGAAAACACCTGTGTTTATTTGCAGATCAAATACGTTTGTATGGGGAACATGGGATGATTTGATCATAGATTGGTGAGGTTGATGTTCCAGACGTAGGAGAAATGTTGCAGGATGGTAAGATTGTAGGATTTGTATTTTGTGCATGCTTTTATAAGAATAAATAAATGGTGTAACCCAAAACATATTTGCTCAATAAATAAGGTAGATTGATTTGGTTTTTGAACACTTGCACTAGCTGCTGTTGGCCATAAAGCATAATTTAAATTTGAAGCTTTCATAAACCAATTAATATAGCGTGACAATCATATTGAAGGTTCATCAATATATATATATATAGAGTTAAATGCCATTTTAGTCCCTATGGTTTAGGCCATTTTTGCCAGTCTGTCCAAAGGTTTGATTTTTCGCGTTGGGTCCAAAAAGGTTCTTGCCAATGCCATTTTAATCCACTGGGTTAATTTCATCCATTTTTTCTGTTAACGAGAAGGTCAATTCGGCCATATAAAATACCCTTTAGTTTGATTGGTGGAGAGTGGTTCTCGCAACTGATGATGGTTTCTATTTTAGCGCCCCCCCCCCCCCCCCCCTATATATGTGTGTGTATATATATATAAGGTTGGGTTCATTTTAGAACTCTAAATAATTACAGAACTTTCAGAACTCTTAATAAACAACATTTTTATTTAGTTTTTTCTTAATTTTTAGATTATTTCTATCTTTTTTCCATATATTTATATATTTTTATGATTACATGCATGTTAAAAGTAGTTTATCAGTTTTTGGTATGTAATTGTATGATTACACATATGCAAACTTGGTTTTTTACATATATGTAATTAGTTGTTACACATGTATACAATTTGATTATTATACATATGTAAACTACTCTTAACATCTATGTAATCATAAAAATACATATTATAAATGATAAAAGTACCCCAAATATAGAAATTTATATATAAAATAATTGGTTATTAGGAGTTTTGAAAGTTCTGTAATTATTTAGAGTTATGAAATGATCCCCAACCTATAAATAATTGTAATTATATATATATATAGGGTTGGGTTCTTTTCAGAACCCATTTTCCTTCAGAACTTGCAGAACTAACGTGAACCATTCATTTTTTTAATATTAAAATTTAAAAATAAATGAGAAATGGTATAATTTTTTTTTGAAAAAAGAATTTCATTAACCAACAAACACCGACCACAAACAAGAGGCGGCAAAAAACAAAACAGAGAACAGATCCTGTTACATATTAACGAACTTACGCCATTCAGACCAACTAACTTCATTACCTCTAGATCTAGCATTGTACCAAAAAAATCCTAAAGACTTTAACTCCCGGACGATCCCTTCAATCTTCACCTCTTTGTTGTTGAACTTGACTTCGTTTCTGGCCTTCCAAATGCACCAACAACCAATTCTAACAATTCCTTGAATCAAATCTTTTTTCCTGCCTTTAAGACTGCCAACCTCATGCGCTTCAAGAAGGTCTTTGACCGAGAAAGCAAGAATATGGGGAATCTTGCACCAAAGACTCACCACAGACCAAATCGTCGAAGCAACGCCGCAAGCGGTGAACAAATGTTCCACCGACTCATCTTGATCACCACAGAGCACACAAGTGCCATCCCCTTTATCTATGTTCCTTTTCTTGAGAGCGTCCATTGTAGCCAACTTGTTCATACCGAGCCTCCATATAAAAACGCTGCACTTCCGAGAAATGGTATAATAGTAATCCACTAAATTGTTTCTCTCTCCTATTAATTAATTAATATATTATATCTTCCTTTTTTTTTCTGCATTTAATTAGTTTCTCATCTCTCCTCTCTCCAATTACTATGGATTTACGAGTGTGTTAAAGATTAATCTGAACTTCTATCTCTTCACATTGATGTTAAAGAATCTTATTATGTATGTAAATTTTTTATCTGAATCTTTTCAATTAATCTTTTATTTACTTATATGTAAATCTTGATAATGACCATACATTTTTCAAAATGATTGTCTATTCATATGCATATATGTAAATGTTTAAATGTAGGTAGAATGTTTACATATATGTACAGAGTCACATTGATCATCAATTTCTTTAAACTAAACACATGTTTAATTAACATATTTGTAAGTGGAATATTTATATATATCATATATGGACATATTCGCATTGATCATCGATTCTTTAAACCAAATGTCTATTTACATATAGAGTAAGGTTAACATACAAAAAGCCTTATCATACATCACGTAGGAGACAATGGTAACCGTTGGATCAGGGGTATAATCACGCATGGGACCACAGAATCACACATGGGACCACATAATCACGCATGGGACCACATAATCACGCATGGGACTATAATCACGCACGTTCTATGATAATAACGCACGTTATATTTTTTGTCATGTATGTTAATGTAGGTTAAGCCCTGATGTACATTATACTTTGTCTTACATATATGTAAATTTTCAAACCAGTTATATATGTCTTCAAATTGGATGTCTTGCATACATGTAAACGTTCCACTTGTGTGTAAATATAATATCTATATATATGTAAATATTTAAACTGAGATCATAAATATCTTTAAAATTAATATGTTTATGCTGATTGTGTATTTTATATATGTAGATTTTGATATTGTAAAAAGCAAGAATTAGAAAGGCTAGTGAAAATATGTTGTGACAATCCATTGCTAAGAATAAATTCAGACAACGTATCAATCGCCTTTATCCATTTTCATTTTTGCTTGCAATTAAGCCTTTTTACATGCTAAAACATAAAACCTATTCACACGAAATGATAAGAAGAAATAAAAGTTGGATTACATTTTTTTAAACGGCAAGGAACGACGTGCCAACCACGTGACACCGGGCGTTGTAACCAAGGTCGACTACTCGACCGCCGCCAACCCCTTGGCTCTCCCAGATGTGCGGAAACCTGACCTCCACCCGCCCGAAGGAACGATAGTGGAATAATCGGTAAAACCTCGCCTCCCATCCAATACGAACCGGCGCCCCTCGTATTTGCCCTTCACCTAGATGCTGCAAAAAATAATGGAGAGAGTGGGATTACATATAACAGAAATTCCATATATATTGTTTACATACGTATAAATATAATATTTACATACATGTAAATACTTAAACTGATTATCGGTTTTACTTAAACTAAATGTTGAACAACCATTTATGTAAATCTTTAAAAACAATTAAACTAATAATTTATTTGAAATTACACGATGAATACAAAATAGATGAACTCTAGAAAAAAATCGTGAGCATAAAAGTTCGATGAACTGATTCAAATAATAATAAAAAATTAATAACAATGTAAATAAACATGGATTTTTGGTTTTTAATTACAAAAGCTTTGAAACTCCAATAACTAATCTCCTTAAACAAAATAGTTAAAATAATATAACAAGTTACATGCTTGTTTTTTTGTCTTCCTTGGAGGCATGTGAAGCTGGTGCAGCAGCATCATTAACGATGCTAGAACAACTTGAATTGCATATACATATCATCTCTGCTTCTTCATTTAACGGCGATTCTATACGCAACATCTCTTTCACAAATAATTTACATTCACTGGTTTTTTAAATTGATTTGGAACCAATTAAAGATTGAAATTGAAAGAAAGAATATTGAAGATAGGATGGAAATAGGGCTAGAGTAATACCAAAATAACGTGAATTAAGGGAGGAATGAGTAATTACAGGAGATGTTAATTAAAAATTTAAGTTAAAGTCCCTATAATACCCTTGATTTCTTTATTTAATCTCCATACTTTTAGATTTAATTACCAAATTAACATCATATTTATGAGCCATTGATTAAATCATTCAAAGGTCTAGATGAGTTCTGCAAGTTCTGAAAATAAAAATAGTTCTGAAATGATCTTGACCCTATTTTATATATATATAAAGAGAGAGAGAGAGAGAGAGAGAGAGAGAGAGAGAACGGTTAACATACTTCACGGCTTATCATACTTCACGTAGGAGACAATGGTAACCGTCGGATCAGGGGTATAATCACCCATGGAACATATAATCACGCATGGGACCACATAATCACGCATGGGATCCAAAATCACGCACGTTATTTTGGTCAAAAAAATAATTACGCATGTTATATGTTTCGTAAAGTACGTTAATGTACGTTAAGGCGTGAAGTACATTATACTTTATATATAATATAAATAAACTAAAAAGTAATATAATAAAACAAAAAAGTAATTAAAAAATAATAAAGAGAAAAAGACAAAATATTGTTATTTTACTAAACTACCCTTTTGGATTAAGAAATTAAAGACATAATAAGACAAATTTTATTTAATATTAATTTTTCTTACTTTTAATCTCATCCATTAATCTTGTTGATCTAAAGGCTAGAAAGTGGTTCATATGGTTCTTACAACTAGAGGTGGTTTTCATTTTAGCGATCCCCTATATATATATAATGGATGAGATTAAAAGTAAGAAAAATTAATATTAAATAAAATTTGTCTTATTATGTCTTTAATTTCTTAATCCAAAAGGGTAGTTTAGTAAAATAACAATATTTTGTCTTTTGCTCTTTATTATTTTTTAATTACTTTTTTGTTTTATTATATTACTTTTTAGTTTATTTATATTACTTTTTATTTTTTTAAAAGATTTCTTTATTATAAACAATTTTAAATTCAGATTTTTTGACAAAAACAATTAATTTTGCGCGCCGCTTTTTTACACGCCGTTTTTACGTCCGGCTTTTTTACGCGTGGTGTTTTTGACGCACCGTTTTTAACGTTGTTTTTTACCGCGCCGTTTTTAACGTGCCGTTTTTTTTAACGCGCCGTTTTTTTAACCCGCCATTTTTTACGAGCGTTTTTTTACGAAACGTAAAAAAGTTTTACGTTAACGTTTTTTACGTTTTTACGTTTTACACGCCGGTTTTTTACGTTTTACGCGCCGGTTTTTTACATTTTACGCGCCGGTTTTTTACGTTTTAGGTGCCGGTTTTTTTTTACGTTAACGTTTTTTATACGTTTTTTTTACGGAACGTAAAAAAGTTTTACGTTAACGTTTTTTACGTTTTTACGTTTTACGCACCGGTTTTTACGTTTTACGCGCCGGGTTTTTACATTTTACGCACTGGTTTTTTACGTTTTACGCGCCGGTTATTTTACGTTAACGTTTTACGCGCCGGTTTTTTTACGTTCTACGTAAAACTTTTTACGTTTTACTAAAAAAATTACGTTTTACGTTTTACGTAAAGCTTTTTACGCTTTACGTAAAGCTTTTTACGCTTTACGTAAAGCTTTTTACGCTTCACGCTTTTTACGTTTTAGGCTAAAAAAGTTTACGGTTTGCGTTAAAAAAGTTTACGGTTTGCGTTAAAAGTTTACGGTTTAGTTTTTTTTACATTTTACGTTTTACGTTAAAATTTTTTACATTTTACGTTTTACGGTTTAAAAAGTTTACGGTTTTACGTTTTACCTTAAAATTTTTACATTTTACGTTTTACGTAAAAAGTTTTACGTTTTACCTAAAAAGTTTACGTTTTACCTAAAAAGTTTACCCAAAAATGAATGCACTCAGAAATGGAAAACTCGGGAGGTGTCTCAGATATATCGTTATCATCATCGACTAGGGGGGAAAATAAAAAAAACAACAACATCAAAACAAAGTGTTTCTCGAAAAAAAATCGGGTCAAAAAAACGAAGTTTTGGCTCAGATTTCCCGATAATCAGAGGCTGCAAAGTGGGGTTGCGGGTTCAAAAACCTACCCTCCACCGTCCTTGCCGCGCCATCGTCATCAAAATATGCGTTTTTTTTCATCATCGCCTCCCAAATCCAAAAACGAATCAAACCCCACATAGTTCACTGTTCGAAGATCTACCAAAAAGCACCAGCAAAACCCACAGATTCATTCATTCAAAAATATCTCAGATTCAAACATTCAAACAATAAAAAAAATCACCAGCAAAACCCACTGTTCAAAACATTCAAACATTCAAAGTCACCACCAAAAACCCATCAAAAATCACTGTTTGAAAACATTCAAAACCATTCAAAATTTCACAGATTCAAACATTCAAACAATCAAAAAATCACCAGCAAAAAACATTAAAAAAGCATACCAAAAATATCTAACCAAACACCACCACCGCCGCCGTGAAAACCCCACCACTGCCACCACCGTCTCCGACAGTCCTCACCACCACCACCGTCTCCGTTTACATCAAAACCACCAACACAGTCGCCGCCAAAACCCATTTTCTCCACGACTGAAAAACCTGCAAACCCCCATCTCCCTTCACTCGAAACCCCAAGTCGCACAAACGACCACCACTTGGCCGCTCGGAATCGGTGCTGAAACATCCGATCTGTGGTTGAATCTATATGATGAAGCGAGGGAGATGAAGGGTTGCGGCTCACCCGGAGAAGATGGGGGGGGGGTGTATGAGTTCCAGCAGGCGGCGATTACTGTGCAGAACATTTCGAAGGGGGCGATTACGGTATAGACAGATGGGAGAGGGTGTTTGGCTGGGGGGTTGTCGCCGGAAACAGGGGGCGATCTCCTTCTCCGATCTTTCTCTCATTGAGATGGTGGATTTGAAGAGAGAATATGCAGAGATTTAAAAATAAATGGTATCATCAATGGAGTTTTATAAAGTAAAAGAGAGGGAGAGAGAGAGTCTTTATTGAAAAGAAAGAAAGAGAGGTCTACGTGATATAAATCTCAAAGAAAGAGAGAGGAGAGAGGGTGTGAATTAAATGAAGAGAGAGGGGTGAGATTAAACATTTTGGGTAAATGACCAAACTACCCTTTTCGTTGGCTGATTGTGATTGGTGGAGAGTGGTTCTCATGGTTCTTACAACTGGAGGTGGTTTTCATTTTAGCGGCTCCCTATATATATATATATATATAATAGGATTAGGATCATGTGAGAAGTAGTAGACCAATTGAGAAACTTGAGAAGTATTATGAACCACACATTTTCCCTAAGCTTTACGTAATATACACATATGTATAGTTTAAAATTAACTATATACATATGTGTATAATTCAAGATTTGACAATATACATATATGTATATAGTCAATTTATACTATACATATGTGTATATTACGAATAGGTTGGGAAAATGTGTGGTTCAGAATGCTTCTCAAGTTTCTCAAACAGGGTGGACTTCTCTTAGGATCCCTACCATATATATATATATATATATATATATATATATATATATATATATATATATATATATATATATATATATATATATATATATATATATATATAGGGATAGGATCATGAGAAAACTAGATATAAATGAGAAAACTATTAAACATAGGGGTACTTTTGTCAACAAACACAATTACACGCTTTCTGTTCGCCCAATTCATAACCCACACACACAGTCTTGATTTTGTTTCTGGAGGTTTCGTGTTCAACAATTCTCGAATCTTATATCAATCAATTCCATAATTGTATCGATTACTCATACATATAACGAATCTCATACCGAATTAAAGCTGTTTCGCATCCAAATTCGTGTTCAACAATCGTAGGTAATCGGATTTCATGTTTATTTTATCATATATTGTTCATAAACGGAATTCGGACATGTTTGATTGTTGTTTAATCGATATTGTTGTTAAATCGTTCAGGTATGGCTTCATCTAGCAGTTCTACAAACAATGGTGCAATTATTGATGACGCATTAATCGGTTGTAGGTCAGGTGATAACGATGATGACGGACACGAACGCATCGATGATTCAACTGATGTTAACAATTCAAGTTATGGCAGTCATAATGTCCGTCCATTACGTTTGTATGACGTCGATCAATTTGGTAAATTATTTATTTATTAAAAAAATGTGTATTACACATGTGTACACGTGTTTGTATTACGATGTGAACTGTATATATCATTAATTGTTAACATGTTTGTATTTTCAATATAATATGTTGTTTTCTTATTGTACGTATGTATGTAGGGACCCTATGTATGTATGTATGTATGTATGTATGTATGTATGTATGTATGTATGTATGTATGTATGTATGTATGTATGTATGTATGTATGTATGTATGTATGTATGTATGTATGTATGTATGTATGTATGTATGTATGTATGTATGTATGTATGTATGTATGTATGTATGTATGTATGTATGTATGTATGTATGTATGTATGTATGTATGTATGTATGTATGTATGTATGTATGTATGTATGTATGTATGTATGTATGTATGTATGTATGTATGTATGTATGTATGTATGTATGTATGTATGTATGTATGTATGTATGTATGTATGTATGTATGTATGTATGTATGTATGTGTGTATGTGTGTATGTATGTGTGTATGTGTGTATGTGTGTATGTGTGTATGTGTGTATGTGTGTATGTGTGTATGTGTGTATGTGTGTATGTGTGTATGTGTGTATGTGTGTATGTGTGTATGTGTGTATGTGTGTATGGTTTTGATGCAACATATCATACGAATCAGTAAGTTTTCTCTCTTTATTATGTTGCATAAATGATACGAACACTATGGTTACAATCAGTTACACTGTTTTGTTGTATTACATCTATGTAATAACGATTTTATTTTATTAATGAATGTATTACTGATGTTATGTTTGTCATATTACACTAAATTCATTGTTTTATGTTGTTTTGAAGGTATAACATGATATCTGTTCTGTTTACCGGTGTCGATCACCATAAAAAGTGTGTCATCTTTGGTGCTGGGCTATTATACGATGAAACAATTGGTTCTTACACGTGGTTGCTTACCACATTCCTTAAAGCTCATAACAACAAGCAACCAACGTTGGTGTTGACCGATCAGGATGCTGCGATGAAACAAACAGTTTCTGGTGTATTCAATAAGTCTATTCACCGGCTGTGTATGTGGCATATTGTAAGGAAAACTCCTGCAAAGGTATGATATTATTTTTACATACATTCATCTGCATACGTGTAATAGTTGTATACTTTCATGTCATTCATTTATGTTTGTGATTTTTTATATTCAGATTGCAGGTGATGTATTGGAAAATATAGACTTGAGAGCTGCTATGCATAAGCTGGTTTGGAATTTGTTTATCACACCTGAAGAATTTGAAGAACGATGGAATTTGCTTATGGAAGGGTTACACTTGAAAGAAAATAATTGGCTGAACGAGATGTATGAGATTAGGGATCAATGGGTTCCGTGCTATTTTAGGGACGTGCACATGTGTTGTCTAATGAAAACCACCTCGAGGTGTGAGAGTTCGGATTTCCTGTTTAAAACAAATTCTAGTGGAACAAACACGCTCGTGCAATTCTTGATGTGTTTCGACACAACAATTGATGGGCAACGGTACACTCAACGCAGACTGGAGTTCGAAAGTAACACAATAGCACCATCAATGCCGAAGAACGTGCGTATCGAAAGACATGCCTCGGAGTTATATACACATACACTGTTTTTGGAGGTGCAAAAAGAGATATACAGAGGGATGACATTCTGCTATATTGCTTCAAAAACCCCAGAACTTGATGGGGTAAAAATTTATACCATTGTTCATACTAACAGGCAGTACAAAGATATTAACGAATTTGAGGTAATTTGGCTTATTATATGGTTGTATTACATATGTTCATTATAATTATCAACGTTATGTTTTTTTAACATTTGTAACCTATACACATGTGATGCAGGTCAGTTTTGATACACGTAATAGATCGATTTCATGTTCGTGTATGGGTTATACGCGCCTTGGCTATTTGTGTAGGCATGCCTTTTGCGTGTATAGATACAACCAGGTTGACGAAATTCCCGTTCAGTATCAACCTGGTAGATGGAAACGAGATATATTGCCAAGGAGGGTTTTTAGCATGTCGAACAGGTATTCTTCCGATACAGACGCGGAATCTGTAATCCGGAATGAGATTTTTGATTTGGTCATTGAGTGTACTGATCGTTTAAGGCGTAATATTGGTAAACTTTCTGAGTTGTCTGGTGAAATTAAAGAAATTAGGAACCGTGTCTTTCGTGAATTCCCGACCGAACCAGCGTGTAACAGGACATCAGCTGTGATCAGTGACCTTCTCAAACAGCCTGAAGATATGGAAGTCTCGATAAATCCACCACAAGGCATCCGAAACAAAGGGTGTGTACCAACCATAGACTCATTGGTCCCGGGGAAAAGGCTGTTGTTAATAGTGCTAAAACTACTAGGCCGTGTGGAAAATGCAAGAAATACGTTAATGATCATGACTCACGTAATTGTGAAAAAGTTCGGGCTGCCAAAGAAGCTGCGGCTGCTGCTGCAAAAGCTGCTAAAGCTGGTAATGTTGTTGTTCCAGAAGATTCATGTCATGTTGGTGCCGTTGATTCGTCTAATGGTGATACATCTGTTGGACCATCGTCTCGCATTTGTACTCGGGCCACTTGAAGATCCACTAGAAGATCCACCATACGTTCGTCCGACCCGCTTGATGAGTGATTTGGTTTATACAATATTGAGACTTGTTTTACATAATAAGCAATGTGACTCCTACATTACACATGTGCATCGAATAAATTTCATGGGATTATGGTTTTTTTTCTAGTATTACACATGCATCCTGTTTGTGATGACATGTTTTTATGGATTGTGTTACATGTTTAAAATTGAGTTTATGTTACATAAGCATACATGGTGTTACATATTTTGACGTTATATTCAATGTGATATTATACTACATGTATGCATTACTTGTTTTATGGTAACATCGATTTTGACCTTATATTACACGTCTGATGGATTTGTTCACATTCATTTTATATGTATATTTCTTATGATCTTGCTATTATATTACAAATAAAATCATTCAGAATAATCCAAGTCATGATATGTTCGTTTTTTTAGTTATGTAGTTGCATTTCACGTGTGCTGTATAACGTTATCATAAAGTTGTGATACGTTTTTCTTTTGTATGATACGTTTTTCTTCTGTATGATACTGTTTGCTAAAACATTACACACGTGAAATGCATACAACTGTCAAAACCGATAAACATTCGTATCCAATATAGATGCTAGAATTTAAACGTGCATAAAGCATAATATGTCTTACACAATCATGTTATACTAATAATATTGTATCAATCATAACATCTAAAGATTGTATCAATACGAGATAATAGTCAAAAACAATATCGAAATTATACGATTTTCCATCTATCCTTTATCTGTTGCACCTTCCAATTCATTCTGTTTGGCCGTGTTAGCTTCATTCTTTGCATCCGCTATAACATTTTCTTTGAACACGTTTGCATCAGAAAGCAGGATTCTTGCACAATATTTCATCCTGAGGTTGTTTATCTGACTTTGTTGCATTGATTCCCTGTTGTTGAATCCGCATTCGAACGGTTTGTTCTTTCCATAGTACAACTCCATATGCCGCATGGCGAAAATCCCGCAGTCAGTGAAGTTGTCTCTTATTGCCCAGCCAATCTCTTTCTTTGATAGTGTTACGCTTGATAATGCTTGTGCACTCAGGTGTTGGACACTACACATGTAAGCACATACGATATATTTCTACCAATAATAAAGTGTATGTTAGGTGATATCAACATCCACATTGAAATGGTGCATATGTGTATCGCTGTTTAATGTCATTGTCATTATATTTTAATAACTTACAATCTTGTTTGGTGTGCCTTTTGACGAGAAGCTGTTACCGTCTTTCATCGATACCCAAGCAAATTTTGGATGCATGTTGTCTATCACTTCAATTGAAGGCTCCCTCAAGTCAAAGAATACTAGGTAATAGTGGTGACTTTCCAGTACAGGAATCACAACTACATCATATGATTTCAGATCAAGTCTGTCGGCGTTACGTTCAAGCACTACTAACAGGTTCTTTTTGAATGCTGCTGTCCTTGCCTCCACAGTATGCTTTCTGTTTAGCATCCATCCATTCTGTTTTGTTAAAAAAAACATGTTTATATTTAATAGTAATTGTAAAAATTTGTTTATCATATAATACTTACAATTGTCGACGTGTAACAAAACAAACGTTTAGGTCCATCCTTATTTTTCAAACCTTCTTGATTATTCAAAACACCCGCCCAAAAATCTATAGCACATGTGTACAGCTGTTTGCCTGGAATAAGGTGTGCTAACAGAAACACTCTTGTTTCTAGTCCGTATGTAGTTGCGAAAATATCTTTCCTGTATACATATGTTCACATCAGTTACACATGTGAATCATAATAATAATTTGCAAACTTCATAATGCATAAATGTAATAAAACTTACAAGAACAGCTTTCGACTTCTTTCTTTTCTGCTTCTATTTTTGCTGCCTTCAGTTCCTTTTCCATTTGTTTTTGTTCTGCTTTTGCATCTTCTTCTGACATTGCTCTCGTTTTCTTTTTCGTTGCATTCTTTTCTTGAGTTGTTTGTCGTTTTTCTCCATCATTTTTGTCATTGGCGATTGCCAACATATACGACCATATCAGTTGTTCCTCGTCGTTCAGTTTTTCATTGATGTCTACCGGCTGATTAATAGACGCGCTTTGTTGATGCTCAGCAGAGTTTAAGTTTATTTCACCTGATATGCTCCCAGACTCTTGTGAACTAATGCCGAGATCAAAGTTTGGCATTGAGGTATCACGTTCTTTCTTCTTTTGCACATGTTCAACTTTGTTCATTTTTTCAATGATTTCTCCAATATTTTCTTCAAAAAACTGTGTCCATCCAGTTTGTGTTACATGTTCATTGATATCAATCACTTCTTTGTATATTGTTTTGTATTTTTGTATGCAGTTTTGTATCTCAGGTACGTCCGGGAAAGCCAAACATGCACCACACAACACTTTTTCTAATATTTTATTGTCCCTCGTGATGCGATCGAACAGAGCGTCCAGTTTTGTAACATGTCCCTGTTGATATTACATGATAAGTATGTAGAACACGTGTGGAGTATATATATATATAATACAGGTTTGGATAAATGTATACAATAACGTACCGTCAAATCAGCTGGATTACTCGTATCATCATAAAGCATTATCTTGTTCAAATTGGTTGCTGTGACATGTTCAGATGTGTTGTTTTTTTGGATAAATGTATTGATCTCTTAACTCGCCCATGCCAAAACCTCCATTTTTCAATTCGATTCTCTCCTTCTTTCGCAACTTTTCGATTGTCCAGAATTCAAGCGGGCTCATATGTCGATCAACATTTATTGGAGGGACATTCATTCGATCAACGTACAACAGTTGTTCACATGTGTGACATAAAACAGTTAGAACATATTTATCAGTTGATACATATGTGAATCACACTTGTGAATTACAAATGCACATACATTACAAGTGAATTACAAGCACATTTTTTTATATTACATGTTAACTATAAAACAAAATACATATCACATGTGTAATACATGTCATATTACACGTGAAATATGATTAACATGCACACGTGACCATTATAGTAATAACAAACGTAATTTGTGAATTACAATTACACACATACACACGCGTGCGCATATATAGAACATGTAATACATACCGTTAGGATTGTTAACACGCCCGTGAAGAAACAATTGTTGCCACACCTTCTCCAAGTTTTTTTGCATTTCTTGATCGAATTGACGATGTACGCGCACCAATCAACATGTTGTGGGTTTATTTCATCCGTCATATGGTGTAGGAAATTAAGATCACACTTTCCTTGGTCTTGAATTTCAACAAATGTGCTCATGAATAATGTCAAAAAATTCAGTTTGAACATTATTCCACCATCATCGCCGTTCTCCTCTATGTTTTTTGATATGGCTGAAGGTGTAACGTAACTTCCCTTGTACATGTTTCTCCATTCCTTTGTAATCCCAACAAAATTTTTCTTGTATTCGAATGTTTCCAGATATATACCATGGTTTCTTATCCTCAGAAGGTTGTGGTTGCATCCCCATCAATCTTAATCTTAACACATCCTGCGTTGATCTCCATATTGTCCGTGTCAAGATTATCAACTACGTAATGGCCCAACCTCCCATGTATGCCGTCGTTTTGGATTGATAGAAGTTTACCAAAACCTAGGCTTCTAACAACTTCTTTCTGTTTTTCTGTCATACCCTTTATCGCTATACATAGTTGTCTCGGAGATACACGTGTTCGTATCGAACACCAATTAATACCGTTTGTAATCTTCATTTTTTTACCCTTGGGTGTGTTTTTTGCGTCTTTGTGTTCATCGTCAACTGTTTTCAAGCGTATCAGGTGCATTTGAGCGTTTCCTTGTTTCTTGGCTTTAATATGCACACCTGCAAAACATCAGACGTTATGACGTTACATTAATGGTGCACGTGTGCATTGGATGCACATTCAATCACATGTGTAATATAACACATACAACATATAATCACACAGTAACAGATAGAACATGTATATATATATATATATATATATATATATATATATATATATATATATATATATATATATATATATATATATATAAATATATATATATATATATATATATATATATGGAAACACAAAAGTTAGGGATGAATCAATTGTAGTTTGTTATTCACTGTTAATAGTTTTTTGGCAGTTATTCGTGACCAACTAACTGACTAACTATTAAATACAATTACAACTTTAGTCGAGGCGTTTCACAAAATAGCCATTTAAGTCCATGTTTTTTTATTGTTTTAACCCTTTGACCATATCAATGTGTTTAATATACATGAGTTCATTCACGCATATATACATTTCAGTACAGTTATAGGTTATATTATTGGTGTTCACTTGCATTGCACATGTCACATTACATTTATGATGCACATGTGCATTACATTCATATTCAGTAGTATACGTGTAATACAATACGTATAACACATAATCACATGTTAACGCTTAACAACCATAAATGTGGTGCATGTGTTCACTAAAAATTGCATTTAACTCACACGTAAATACAGTACAATACAATCACATAACAGTTTGGTACATATTATCATATATCATACTCGTGGTGCACGTGTGCAATACATATACACTTAATGACGTGTATTTGCATATTAATTACATACCTGTAACAGTATCGTCAACTGTTTTCGAGCGTATCAACTTCATCGACCTCAGTTTTATGGTAACAGATCCTTCGTTTACTGGGTTGTCATTGTTAGCATCAGGTGCATTTGAGCGTTTCCTTGTCTTTCTGGCTTTAATATGCACACCTGCAAAACATCAGACGCTATGACGTTACATTAATGGTGCACGTGTGCATTGGATGCACATTCAATTACATGTGTAATATAACACATACAACATATAATCACACGGTAACAGATAGAACGGATATATATAGGGGAACATAAAAGTTAGGGATGA
The DNA here is from genome assembly GCF_002127325.2 of Helianthus annuus. Classification (NCBI taxonomy): domain Eukaryota; kingdom Viridiplantae; phylum Streptophyta; class Magnoliopsida; order Asterales; family Asteraceae; genus Helianthus; species Helianthus annuus. The sequence continues at coordinate 152,216,211 of NC_035445.2, forward strand.
ATCCACTGTAGTTTGTTATTCACTGTTAACAGTTTTTTGGCAGTTATTCGTGACCAACTAACTGACTAACTATTAACTACAATTACAACTTTAGGCCAGGCGTTTCACAAAATATCCATTTAAGTCCATGTTTTTTATTGTTTTAACGCTCTGACCATATCAATGTGTTTAACATATATGAGTTTATTCGCGCATATACACGTTTTAGTACAGTTATATGTTATATTATTGGTGTTCACTTGCATTGCACATATCACATTACATTTATGATGCACATGTGCATTACATTCATATTCAGTAGTAGCAAACGTGTAATACAATACGTAGAACACATAATCACATTTTAACGCTTAACAACCATAATTGTGGGGCATGTGTTCACTAAAAAATGCATTTAACTCACACGTAAATACAATACAATACAGTTACATAACAGCTTGGTATATATATATATATATATATATATATATATATATCATTATCATATATGTAACACCCTTGTTATTATTTAACGTTTATCATATAAATTAAACTCATAATCATGTGATTACTATCACAATTATACTGAGAAAACAGGTTTGGTAATACTTGTAACACCCTTGTTATTATTTAACGTTTATCATATAAATTAAACTCATAATCATGTGATTACTATCACAATTATACTGAAAATATGGGTTTGTTAAAACTTTACAAATCATAAGTTATTCAACATAACGTAATCGAATTTGTCGTTTAAAATTTACGACGAAACAATGTGCGGAAGCATGTATCTTTATCGTGTTCGGTTCTTCATTGAGCTTGATCGTCTTTCGGTATCCAAAATGCACCTACATTTCATAAACATGAAATGCTTTAGTCATACGGGGATTAAAATGTGTTTAAACAGATCCGGTAATGATAATGGAAGGAAAAAGAATCCCAACGTTAAACTCTTGATCTCAAAACAAAGATTTCAAACTGGACTCCACCGCAACTTACGGTGGCACCGTAAGTTACGGTGGCCCCTGGTATAACATGCCCCTACCGTACTTCAGTAGGCAGCCACCGTAATGCATCCTGCTCCACCGTAACTTACGGTGGCACCGTAAGTTACGGTGGCCCCTGCATCTGAACTCCCATTTTGTCGTTTATTGACATGAAAACTTTCGTATCTTTCATTCCGCTTGTCCGTTTAACCTACCGTTTCTTCCTACGTGATTATAATTTGATTCTCCATCTTATGGAGTTAAAATCCAACATCCAACATAATAAATTTTGAGACTTCTACGTCTGCGACTCGTTACCTTTTTATCAACTTTTAACCCGTTCGATTCTTTTATCAAACAAACAAGTTTGTTTGACCCTTATTTCTCATAAACCTATTAAATTCAATGATGTTTAACATATTAGGTTCCAATTACAGGTTCATATACCTTCTTAGGCCCGTTTTCACTCATATGCTTATTTTGACCCGTTAAGGGTATTTAAGCATATTTTAAGCACCAATTGCTTTCATTCGTTTCTAAATACATATGTCCACATTTCTTATCAATGACCTCCCACCACAACTATATTTGTGGTGGATTCAATGTGGTGATTTATATATTTCAAATTTTACCCTTCAAATCATTATTTTACGGCAAAGACTCTTTATAGAGTCATTTGACCAATATTTTACATCTTAAGCTTTTCATACTTATTCAAAGTATTTATCTAATCGTAAAACTCGTTTCCAAACAACTTTTAAAGGTTGTTTGCTCAATTTAGCCTCCAAGGGCGTTTTGGTCCATTTTAGTCTTTTATTTACGATGAGGTCTTTTGAGAACATGTTTGACCCATAATTCTTCTTTTAAGTTATGATCTTGTTCGAAAAGTCATTATGCTTTTCGAAACGCCACGACCATCATTTAAAACATTCAGATTACTTATTTAAAGCAACCGAATGTCAATTAATTTCATTTAACTCTCAATGAACATCTAGTTCAAATTGAGTAGATAACCCATTGTACATCCCTGGCTCGGATCATTATATTGACCCGTTTCGATACCTTGTCGTAGTAGCTGCTAAATAATAGTGATGTAATATCCATTTGATATTTATTCCTATAAACATACTATTCAACAAACCATTAGTCGATTTTGTCAAAGGGTGATAATTTCACCTTTTGACCCGTTTGGTCTAAATGACCGATTATGTTAGCGAGATGAAGCTTATTGCCATCTCGTCTACACGACTCACTCCAGTTTACACCGCGCGGTCATTTTAATTGTGAATCACCTCTTAACGCTTTTTGGCCTATTAAGGCTTACGAAATGAAGTATCTTTCAAAACCAACAATTATTGTCAACGAGTGACCAAATTACAATTTTACCCTTATTGGTTACCATGATTTACCTTATATGGTAACCCTTTAAGTACATATTTCATTCGTCATATTATGATCGAATTACCGATTTAACTCATTTTTAACCATCAATACGGTTTCTTATCCTAGTTGATTATCTTGTCCCGTACGGCTACACGCCGGAACACCATATCTCAATTAGGCATTGGTCTTATTCGTAATCAATACGACAAAAGAACATTGTAAAATATATGACTAGTGTAAGCTATACTTACCTTGCATCCGAATTACGCTTTTCCTCTATCCTTGATTTGTTTGACCCGCTTTGTAACACCCCAACCCGGAAGGGCTGACGTGTCACAATAACGGTAGCATAAACAAAAAGTCATAATTCCATTTATTTATTTGATAAGGATACAACCACACGACCATTAAAATTAAGATTAATATACAAGCGGAGACATTCGACTTAATTAACTAACATTTTCAGATTTATTCCTAGGCTTTATTCTTCTCTCTTTTCCCCTCCCAAAGTAACCTGTGGACCTGTATATACAGAAAAGTTTACGGAATGAGCCGAATGCTCAGTACGGAATTATAGGCTCAAATAACAAATAACGTTTTATATGAAATCTTATCCGGATGGAACTTTATGCGAAAATGATATGATGCAAGAACATAATTTCATAATCATATCCTACGGATGTACCCATGAGCAAACTTAAAACGTGACAATACACAGGTAGCTATTCCTGCATAATTATCACATGAGATGGCGAATTGGCATACCCGTTATCCACCTCCTTATACTTAAATCCTAGGATCGATCCATACGCCTCCTAATAGCCTTATGTACCACACTTGTACTTAAGAGACGCCGTGAATTGATCTCTCCATCACGGTTGGAGCACATGATGTCGATGCCGCAACAACATGCTCGTGGGACACTCCACGAGAAGCGATACTCAGGGTATCAGAGTACAAATGGTCTTATTCACATAACTTATAAAACTTATTTTCATAACAAAACGAGACATATATTGGAACATGCGATAATGAGTACAACTAACATAATACTATCGCATGACATGAAAACTAAATCAAAAGTTATGATTAGAATAGGAATCAAACGGACTGTCAAATGAATCGATAATCAAAGACGTGATGAGGTTGAAAAGATATACGAATTCAACGGGTTTATGACAATTGAATATCAAACAACAAAAAGTGGGGTAAGGATCCGTACCTTAATAACCCCAAAGTGAAGCTACCTTGTGCTAATATTTTAGATTTATACGGGCAGAGTTTAGATTACTGATTAATCTTTTAACCTAATTTAAATAACATGCACACAAACTAGGTTAGTAACTTAATACCACATTTACGTCAATTCACGAGATTAAACCCTCACAATGATTAACAAGTGCAATACTTAACAATTTAATCGGATTCACAACGAATAACAGAGCATAGTCCGAATTCGAACAGCACTCAAATATTCAAGTTGAAATCACGACGAATAATCAAAGTAGAAGCTCAATTTGAGCAGCACTCAGACAATCGTTGGATGGTTATAATCGATCGGACGTTGAATTGTAATAGCGATCGAGTTATTAACCTGATTGTGGCAGCGTTTCGAGGTGTGGTTGTGTTAATTGTGTTAAACAGAGCATAACTCCGTCTAATTTCCGACTTTGTTCGTCGTTTAAGTGCCCAGAATCAAGTGCCAATGTTCTGCTATTTATACACGAAAATTGACATGCCTACCTACCTGCTTGACATGCCTACCTACCTGCTTGATTGACATGCCTACCTACCTGCTTGACATGCCTACCTACATGCTTGCTTGACATGCCTACCTACCTGCTTGACATGCTTGGGTGTCTTAATTAGGGTTTTCTAGTGGTTAATTTATATATTACTATTATTCTTTTTATTTCTAGAATAATGATTTTAAATTTATGGGCATTACACGCTTCCTTTCCCAAGCCTCCACCTAGCTCGTTAGGCGTCAAACTATTTTCAATCATTTACAAGGCGGTTAAATTAGTCATAAAAATCACGACTATTCCACCTCACTTATTTTCTATGTCGAAGCTACTATTCGACTTCATGATTAGTTAACTTAGCTTATCTAAAGTTAACTACTTCTTGATCACATGGGTTACAACATTAAGTCTAGATCAACATCGTATTTAGAACCCTTATTACTCCATATTACGCGAAATCGCCATATCATTCAAATTCACATTTTCACTATAATTCCAACACTTTAGTTTTCATTTAGGCATTTTAACAAACACCTAATGTGCATGATTTCATATAGTTCAAAATCAAGTTATTGACTAACTATTTGGCCAAGATTTAAGCATCGTGTCATATGTTCATGTCAAATTTTTATATAAAAAATTATGGGTTTTCTTCATGGAGCTCAAATACACCAGGTTAGCAAGATAATCCTAGTGTTCAACATAATTCTACAAAACCCACTTGACACATGAGTGTATGATCATGAATTCATAGCCATGAACATCAATTCAACAAATAAATGACTAGGGTTTACTCCTAGACATAGTTTCATCCCTAATTTCATCCAAACAACGAACATGCAAGCTCAGATTCGAATTTCACAAGTTCATCTAAAATTTAAGATGGAACCACATAGTAAAATTTCGCATACCTCATGATCCTTTTACTGAGGTGATCACTAATCCATGCTTGGATTTCGATTCGGGCTTGATTTGCCCCTTCAATTTGATGAATTTCTTGAAGTTTAGGGCCGAGTAGGAGAGCCCTTGGCTCCTGTGATTGTATCGACCAGAACCCACACTTAGAGTGTGTGTTTTGGTGTTGGCATTTTATTAAATTAAAACTAGTTTCTAGTTTATCAACTTTAGTCCCTCTACTTCACACAAGTTATTTAAAGGGTATTTTAACAATATTTGTTCTATTATGTCAAGATACTAACTAAATAGGTTAGTATTCCTAGTTACTTGGTGGGTCCCGGGAGTTATAACCCGTCTTATTTTAAGTCCCGTTAACTCGGGCTCTTATAAACTCAATTCCTTAAAACTTTGATTCGCTTGTATTTATTATTAGGATTTCTTATTTAAATCCAAATATTTACCGGGCTATTTTTACTACTAACGGTACTTTACCCGTCATTTAGTATTAAAGGGGGTCGATTACCAAACCCGTTTTCGGGGTGTTACAATATATCATACCCGTGGTGCACGTGTGCAATACATATACAATGAATGACGTGTATTTGCGTACTAATTACATACCTGTAACAGTATCGGCCGTGTCAGATGCTTTCGCCCTTTTCCTTTTTTTTTGCTAATGGCTGATTCGTTTTGTTGGCTGTTTATAATAAATAAATAAATAAATAAAATACACGATGTATATGTGTATATGAATGTGTGTGCGTGTTAGAACTGTTTGTAATGCTTCCAAGTGAACATATGTATTTCTTTTTATTGTTACGTATCATAACTTACCAAATTCTTTGTCATTCTCAACGTTACTTTTGGTGTCTCGAGCTTTATCCTTGTTGTTTACAGCTTCGTTTTCTTTGTTATGGCCTTCATCATTGATATTGTTGTGCATGTCCTTAATTTCGCTGTTTTGAACATCCTCTTTTTTCTTGTTGTTCGATTTAACCACGAATCTGACTTTCTTGCGAACTGTGATGTTGTTTGTCATATTAAAATAATAATAATAATAATAATAAAACATAAAGAGTAACCATAATTATTGAGTAAACACATGAACAAATAAATAAATGAATATTGATGGCAGTAATGTTAAGAATAAAATATTAATGTTTTTTTAGTAATAGCTGGTTTTGCCTGGTTGGTTTCGATATTGCCGGTACTTTCATCATTGTTGAGCTTCGCCATCATTTCTTTTTTTTCTTTTATCGCCTTAGCTGCTAAATGGAACATATCATGAATATAACATATGTGTAATATAATACAATTATATGTGTGACCATAATACACAAGTGGTGGATACGATTCATAATTATAACTCATATAATCATCGTATATCAATAACATATTTATCATTTATATTACACATGGCCATCGTATCATACGAATATATGTGTGTGTGTATATATATATATATATAGGATAGGAGTTGGCCAGAAAGTCCAAATTTCCTAAAAAGTGTTAAAAGTCATAAAACACCATAATATCAACCATAAAACACACCAAAAACCCACAAATAATATGATGAAGATTACTAAAACATCATATATGTGGGTTTTGTGTTGTGTTTTAGATGTTAAGGCTCTGATTGTGGAATGACAAATAGTATTGTGTTCTATGTTGTTTAGCATTGTGTGTTTTATATTCATAGTTCTACGATGGTGTGTTTGAAGTTTTTATGGACTATTAGAATTTGAATATTGTGTTTTAGTAATATTCATTATATTATTTGTGAGTTTTAGGTGTGTTTTATGCCTGAAATTATTGTGTTTTATGACTTTTTACACTTTTTAGGAAAAACACACTTTCCGTAGGATCCCCACTCTCTCTCTCTCTCTTTCTATATATATATATATATATATAGGGGAAGGTTCAAATGAAAACCACTAGTTATTGTGAAAACTCGAAAACTAATTAAAAAAAGCCAAAAAAACATACAATTTTTTTTTTGCAAACCAAATTTCGCAGGTTTTTTTATATAAACAAAAAAAAATTTCAAAAAATAAAAAAATTTTGTGTAGTGCACATGTGTAATACTGCACATATGTATGTGTACTACAATTTTTTTTTTGAAAAAAAGTTTTTTTTATATATAAAAACCAGCGATTTTTATAAAAAAAATTGAAAAAAAAAATTTGTGTGTTTTTAGGCTTTTTTAGTTAGTTTTCGAGTTTTCACAATAAAAGTGGTTTTCATTTGAACCACCCCCTATATATATATATATTTAATTTGTATTGCACACGTGAACCGTATACACAAGTATAACACATGTAAGACACATTACACATATCCGAAATATCATTTAACATTGTATTGCACATGTGAACCTTATAAATGAGTATCACACATGTGATACATATTACACACATCCGAAATTTAATTTAACATTATACTGCACATGTGAGCCGTATACACGAGTACCACACATGTGTGACACATTACACGCATCATAAATATCATTTAACATTATATTGCACGTGTGAACCATATACACGAGTATAATACATGTGTGACACATTACACGCATCCTAACTATCATTCAACATTATATTGCACAAGTGAACTGTATACACGGGTATCACATATGTGATACACATTACAAGCATCCTAAATATCATTCAACAGTGTACTACACATGTGAACCGTATACACGAGTATCACACATGTGATACACATTTCACTCATCCTAACTATCATTTGACATTATATTTGCACATGTGAACCATATACATGAGTATCGTACATGTGTGACACGTTATGCGCATCCTAACTATCAGTCAACCTTATATTGCACATGTGAACCATATACACGAGTATCACATATGTGATACACGTTACACACATCCTAAATATCATTCAACAGTGTACTACACATGTGAACCGTATACACGAGTATCACACATGTGATACACATTTCACTCATCCTAACTATCAGTCAACATTGTAGTCATGAATCTCACACATATATCACATGTTTGGGCGATTATATGTGTCTAAATCAATGTCAGTATATTACAGATGACAAACGTCAATTATCATCCATAATTAACGACTTAAACATGAAATGTGTGACGATTTTATCAATTTTGTGTTGTGTGATCGGTGTGAACATAGTTATAATCGATGTGTTGTGTGAGTGACACATCAAAATGTGTGATGATTTTTAGGCAAATTAACGTAATACGAGTTCGTACCTGGTAGATCTTCGATATTTTTTGCCGATTTGATGGATCGATTGTGCATCGATCTCCGTTTGTATGAAACCCTAGGATGTCGCCGAGAGAGATGGAGAGTTCCTTTTTTCTCAGGTCTGAACGAATGTTGGTGAGGATAGGCGGTCCAGTTTTTTTACTTGTATATTTCCCAAACTACCCTCCCGTGTATAAATTAAAGTTAAATGTCCGTGATTTATAAACTGACGTATATCAGCCGTTGATCTTGTTTGATCAATGGTTGTTTTTTAGTTTTCTTATTAGAACTAGTTTTCTCATGATCCATCCCCTATATATATATATATATATATATATATATATATGGTGGGGTTCTAGAGTGAACACTAGTGTATTTGTGAACTGAGTGACAATCCTGACCATTGATTTACATCATCAAATCGTAAAAATACACTAGTGTATTTTCATCATCAAATCTTGGCCATTGATAATAAAGGGCTAGGATTTTAACATATGAATAGTAGAAATCATGAATCACTTGAATTATGATTGCACACATATGACAACACAAGTTAAAATTATGTTTCTGTGAGGTAATATACTCTAGTTTTGAACCCATTTTAAGTATAATGGGTCAAGTGGATGGATGGAATTTCTATCAAACTGGTCAATTTCTAAGCATGATTTTACATGTGATTTCTCTTTGGTTTCATTTGCTCAGAATATACTATTTTGAATATAGTTTTGTTACTTCAGTTCGACTTGCAGTTAATATTTGTATCAACTATATAGTAACTCAAATAAGTAATGGGTTTCATATAACAAGACTCGATGTACAACCTTATAAATGTACAATTGATCTTGACAGCATTTGGTTTAATTAATAAGTGTTTGGAATTTGCATACGGAGATTATATAATGGATTGCTTATGACAAGACTTCTGGAGAGAAAAAAACGCGATTCCAAAGAGTGGGTGTTCATCGAATGGAATTACTCGAATCGAATTTTTCGGATTTTTTGCTTGAATTCGAATTTGATTATGATTGGTCAATTCGATTCATATTAAAACGCCAATTCCTAAAAGTCTGTTCCTAGTCTTGTAAAGCATGAAATCCACCTTACAGGCTTATAATATCATAACACAACAAAACAGATGACCAATTCTGATAAGCAGTCCAAAACACCCCCTTAACCTGAAGTCGGGAATAATGTTGACCAAAGATCGAGAAATAAATAGATAGCAGAATTTTGAAAAAGAGCAAAATGTAAACATCAAGACAGAGATGTTAGATGTACATAACTTACATCTTACTACTTCGTTATCCATACAAACAAGAAAAGAACAAAAAAAAGATAATAGCAAATGTTAGCCTGTTTGGTTTCACCAAATTTAATAACAGTAAGTAGCAACTCGTGGGATGGTTTAATTTTGGCATACATGATTGAAAACAGCAGCCCATTCCTGCTTAGTGGCCAGAGGTAGATTCTTATCACCGATGCTAGGAGTCCATACATCCTCACTTGCATAGTCTTCTTTTTTACTTCGAGGCGCATAACCTTCAGAAGTCTAAAAACAACAGCATTGTGTATAAAATTAACAAAATTAAATGAATAATGTAAAGATTACAAAATGGCAAATAAAAGTGACTACTTTAAGCCAAATTCTATTTTCAGAAACTACTAGTCTACTACAACTCGGAAATTAAGTTATATGTTTATTAGAAAAGAAGCAATTTTATATATAATATACTAGGTTAATGCTCGCGCGATGCGCGGCTTCATCCAAAACCATATTATTTAATTTGAAATACAATATTTTGTACAAACGCATAAAAAACTATTAAAATTAATATATAATCTCATATTGTATAACACGTCTGTAAAGTTTAGTAATATGTAGTCTTGTACTATTGCATAAAAAATTCTGTTGATCAATATACACCGGTCGAGTAAAAAAGAAATTATCAAAATATGAACCAGATGTTATAAAATGTGAATGTATTATATGGATGAAAAAAAACAACATTAGATAAAAAAAGAATATCATCCAAACACTTGCTAGTTGCTTGAAAATCTTGACAATTTGACAATTTGAAATCATTCGGCTTCTTCTTTGTACCTAATACGACCAAAATTAACCTCACACATAATGAATCTAGTGATATAAAAAAGAATTGAATTTATAATTGTAAAACATCCATGAAATGAAAGGTAAATGAATAAAAAAAATTAAATGTTGCAAAAACTTACATATCATTTTCCAGAAAATGGCAACTGAAACCTACATTTCAATTAAGATGGCTACACAAATGAATTCATCCTGAAAGTTAAAAGAAATAATAAAACAGAAAACTTTAATATTCAAGAGCAAGTAATCAATTCAAAAGAACAATAAATCAAACCTCAAAGTAGCAGCATAATATAACCAACGCGACCGAGCCCGACCCAGGTGATCACTTGTACACATCAACCATCAACTTGAATGATCCAATCATATACCCGAGCCGACTCAAATGACCAGTTGTCCTCATCAACCATCAACCCAAAAGTTCCAGAGTGATATATAACCAACCAGACCAGGATAACCAGTTGTATCCATTAAGCATCAAACAGTCAATCTTGCCCCGTATAGTACAAACAATTTTTAACAGAATAATCCAAACGTATAAACGTATAAACATATAAAAAGATGACAAAAATAATATACCTTCTTTAATCTTTTTGAAAGGCTTCATAATTTAGCAAATCATGTGAATTAGTCAAGGTATAAAATAAAACATCTAATGTGATCAAAACTGAACCGATCAATTTTCAAAATCCAAATAAACCTAATTGAATCTTAATGTAACAACACATACAGGGTCATTCAACACATTTCAAATGATACAGGTTCATGTAAGTATTTTTTTTATGAGGCAAAAATTAAAATGCAAATGGACTTGTTTTAACCATTTACTTTACTCAGAAGTATTCATATCTCCATCCAAGTCTCTCTTTCTTCTCTATTCAATATCACAAAGATACAACTCTCTCTTTCTTCTATATCCATGGTGAAGTTGCAAAACATTTATATTGCCAGACTGTCAGGCTCAGATTATGAAAAAAGATGACAACACCATGGCTGCAAGAGAAGTTGCATGAACAACTGCCATCCTACAACCTTGCCATACCATAATGCTATCTTCATTCAATTTTTACTCAGATCTACAAAATCATCATAGCCTTATGTTCAAAGGACAAGTCCAATGCACTTTGAATTCATTTTTATTCACCTTCAAAGTCAACACTAAATGATTTGCTTAAGTATTTCAAATGATTTCAAAATGTCAAACCTCACTTATTCGGGCAGACGTCTGCTTCATCATAGTTTTAGTCTCAAGTGAGAAGCATCTCATCAACATCATTGACTAAATATCCCTTAGGTGTCATTGATCTAATTATCATCAACCAAACATCGATTACACCCAACACCACCTAGAACAGCTGCGAACGACAACCAGCAACGATTAGGTCATGTTGCAACAACATGGCAACTCTAGCCATCATAGCCTTAGATGACAAAAACATCTGTCCTGATCAAAACTAAATAGATCAATTTTCAAAACTTAGCCTCAGATGAGTAAATCCTAATTGAATATTGATTTACCAACACATACAAGGTCAGTCAACACAGTTGTTCATAATAGTGAATACATGAAAGAGAACATCATGTGTTAAGCTGATTAGTAATTATAACGTTGTTTTTCTATTTGAAAGGGCAAGTATCATAAGACTAGAGGGTATGGGGGCCGGCTGAGGCCCGGCGCCGGTCCCCCATACCGCCCCCCTCGGTCCGGCTAGGCAACTTCGGCTCCCACTCGCCGGTCTTGACGGGCCTCCTTCTCTCACATATACCTATACATACATATATATATATATATATATATATATATATATATACATAAAGGGGCTCATCCCCAACCTCCTAGGTCCGTCCCCTTCAAGCCCCTCCTACGTGGCGGTGACGTGACGGCCCATCCCCTTGGGGATGAGGCTCTCCATACCCTCCGGTCTAAAAAGAAGCAATTTTGTGAAGGCTATATATGAGATTTAAACTTTTAAACCAATGCATGAAATTAATCCCAATGAAAGGGCCCGGGGACTCAATTACCGATATAACCCTTAACTGCTAGAACGTGTCACTAGTTTAATTAGACCATGGTGTATGGTCTGGATAGTCCCCAAAGACACTACCCGCCACGTAGACGCCACATCACCACGGGAGGAGTACCATCCCCTTGGGGACTACCCAAGGGTGTGGGGTGACTAACCACTTTAATAAAAAAATCAATATAATATTCAAGGGGGAGAGAGACATTAATGAAGGGGGCCCACAATTTTCAAAGGTTTTGGTCCGACTCCAACATCTAGGAGAGGACGGAGGTGCTGCGACGTGCTCTAGGGGGGCGGTGTGGGACGACCCACGACGAGGGCGACGGGCTGGTGACGTGCCCCATACCCGGTGGTCTTATAAGGGTAGAGGGTATGGTGATGGTCCTCCAAGGGAGGATGATCCGCCACGTAGGCGTCACGTCATAGTCCTCCCAAGGATGGTCCATCCCACAAAAGTAGAGGGTATGGAGGATGGTCCTAGATGATCCTACCCCACCCCTTTTATGTTTTTAATTTTTTTTTAATTTTTTTAATCTTCTATTTTTTTTAAACATTTAACAAATAAACTAACAAAATATTTTCATTAATATTAAAACCACATTACATAAACTTAAAAAAAGAGTGAATTTCAAGAATTGTCCTTTATCTTTATACCCATTTCAAGCGTTGTCCTTTATGTTCAAAATTGACGAGTTTTTTCCTTTATGTTTTCATATCATACACGTTTTATTCTTTAGGCCTAACTCAGTTACTTTATTTAGTTAAATTTGGTCATATACTTTGCTTATGAGGGCATTTTTGTCAATTCAAAGGTAAATTTAACATACATTTACAGCTCAAAGCTTCTGCGACCTTTGAATTGACAAAAATGCCCTCATTTGCAAAGCATATGACCAAATTTAACTGAAAAAACTAGTTGGGTTAGGCCTAAAAGACAAAACGTGTATGATATGAAAACATAAAGGACAAAACTCGTCAGTTTTAAACATAAAGGACAACGCGTGACAATGGGTATAAAGATAAAGTACAGTCCTTGAAATTCACTCCAAAAAACATAAACTTAATAAAAAAACATAGACTTAATAAAAAAAAAACATAGACCTAAATAATCTGATGTTTCTTCGTGATGTCGGTTTGTAGTTTTTTCAACATCATCGTTATTATTTCCCATTCCTTGTGTAGGTCCGGCTAGGAGGATCTAGTCGCCACATCCTTGTGTACAAACCAACCCGGTTGTGTCACACCCCGACCACGTAAAACAACAAAACGTGGCGGAAACGTCGGGAAGTGTTGTAACACAATCATTGTTTCACAACCATGGATTAAACAAATTTCGTTTTGTTGAATTAAATGAGTTACAATGTCTAACAACAACAAAATATAACATAACTAACTAGTCTTGCATCTTTTAATGTCACTAAGCCTCGTCCATTCCTATGTGAGCATACACCAATATCATCATCAAATATCATCAACTATTGTACCTGAAACACATGTGAAAATACGTCAGCATAAAAATGCCGGCGAGTACATAGGTTTTATTGATTTAGGATTCATGACTTATAAGTTTGAGAAAAAGTTGTTTAATAAAAATTAGTCATGATCCTTGTAAAAAGTTTTGTTTCATAAATCGTTTGAAAATCGATAATAGATATGTATAGTTAAAAAGAATGATGTAAGGTTAAATGAATATCCAAGTAAAAATGAGTTTGTATAAAACAAACTGTCTTGTAAAACAATGTCTTGTGAAAAATATGTTATTTGCGTAAAAATGTATAAATCCAAATGAATGATTCAAATAACGCTACGCCATATAATATAATACAAGCACTTATATATAGGAAGTACCAGCGGCGTATCCACCATGCTTGTATTATATTACACACGCCTCGTTACCTAATCACTTCCCTAACCCAACGGCTCAAATAGTTACAAGTGGTTCATGAAATCAACAGATACAAACGGTTCACACGGTTCAACAGATACATAAGGTTCACATAACTTCAATAGTTACAAACGGTTCACATAATCAAACGGTTCACATAGTCAAACGGTTACAAGGGTTCAAAATGTAAAACAATGTGTCCATATGCTGGATGAGCATATGCGGCAAAATGTAATGTAAAACAATGAACTAAGTATGCACACAATGGACATACATAGCATAAAACATAATGAAATCATGTACTAATAGTGTACTAATGAAAATAGCAAGTATATGATATGAAAACATGAAAACATGAAAGTAACAATAGGCACATGTGTTTCACCCCAAAATGTTTGAAAAACAGTAAAAGAGGGGACTATGTACTCACTTGAGGGTGCTTAGGAGTCTTGACAGCAACCAAGCAAAGCTAGAGGGATCACAGAAATCAAACGACACCTAATATAGGTATCTACATTAATAAACGGACCTATCGGAGGATCGGGTAGTACGAGGGTTTGTAAACCAAATAAGTATGGGAACTTATGTAATATGGTTTAACAAAGCCTACATACTAAAATGAAACCTAACCTAAGTGCTTACGACCCATTACGACCCGTTTAGGTAGCTTACGCTACTTTAACGTGTCATTCGCGTAAAACGCGTTTGGAACGCCTAACTAGTCCTATGACAAGTAATGTATGCCTTAACATGTTTAATATGGTTGCCAAAACAGTTTATATGTCAAAAGTTACGTTACATAGGCTTAAAATGAATTTTAGCGCAAAAGGGCATTTTGTTAATTTACCTAAGGCATAAGAACTACTTATCATACAACTACTTAAACGACGTGACCATAAGGTATAACCTCGGAAGGTTATTCCCTATACAAGTATGGTCACCTAAAGTGTTTGGTCGGATCCTAAAGATCGACCAAATGGGTCGGGTTCGAAAGTATAAGCGATTGATTAGATCGCTTACCTTTACGATCCTAAACAAGCACAAATCTAAAAGCGACGAGCGAAACATGCTAGAACATGTTTAGTAAAGTTAGAAAATAGGTTTGGTATAAAAACAAACGGTTTTGATATCCTAGAGTAGTTTGGTTACAAAATACGCGAGGAAACTCATTTTGGCCGAAACTACGACTCGTCACTGAGCCTAGATAACGTGGTAATCAGTGGGTATAGTCACTAGGGACTATAACCATCGTGATTACGCTCACGTTATGAAGTTCAAACGAACTTCACATTGACCATAAACTGGTTAATGCAGAAAGTCAAACACAGTTTGACTTTAACGCTAAAACGAACGAAAAACGCGAAAGAATACTTACAGAAGGTCCCCGCAAGATTTGAACCCGATTCACTCTCAGGTAGGAAGTATATAAACTTCCACTTAGAGAGCTTTGAATCAGATTTCAAATGTGAGGGAAAATGAGCAAGACATGGGGGGGGGTATTTATAGGAAATATGGAACCGTTAAGATCGTTTCTTGTTCCCCAAGCGTTAAATCTCGGCCGTACAACACATACCTACTGAATTACAAACCCATGGGAGCCCCTAGGATTGATAAAAACCATTTGCAAGTGGTTTTGAAGTGCTAAACAGCTGCAAACAGCTGTTTGCAACAATTTTGGTGATCTGGGGAGGCCATGCGGCCCGCATCAGGATCCACACAAACTCAGGCGGGCCGCCTGAGCTTGTCTAATCAGCACAACTTTTCAAAACAGTTTTAGCCCCTGCATGCTTTTAAGTCCATTTTTGGCACGTTTAAGCCCCGTTAACCTCATTTCAAGCCTCTAATAAAGTATAGGGAACTCAAAACATGTTCAAAAATATGCCGGATGTCGGTTTGTTTGGTCGTACGATCGCGATGTTCGCTTAATTACGACGGAATGCGCATAAGCGCGAAAGACGATCCAAATTGCGCGACGAATGGATTTTTCTCATGCCAAACACAAAGGCATAATATAAAGATGCTTACATAAATTTTTGGAAGCCCGGAAGTATTCAGAACGTAAAATATGCGCGAAAATGCAAACTTATGCACTTTTTGACGCTTTTAGTCCCTGAATGAGCATAAAGTTTATTTTTGCGCACCAAACACCTCAAAGCCTATTTCTAAGCTATGTAAAGGATATTTAGGGTATATTTAACTTATGATCAAGTTCCGGAAGGTCTGTTACAGTACAAATTGACATACTTTCTCAGTTTGTCGAATTTAGTCCCTGTAAGCGAATAAACTTGATTTCGGCATACCAAACCATCCAAAACTTATTTCTAAGTTATGTAAGGGTTGTTTAAGGTATGTTAAGCCTATGTCACTGTTCCAGAGTGTTTGTTGCATTAAACTGGTTATATTTACGCATCAGATTGCGTATAACCTTCCAGAAAGCGATTTAAAGCCCGAAATCGAACAAGAATCAATATGTGCAAACGATACACATATTTATATAAATCCCAAGTATGAAATACAATATTTTATTGATTTGGTTTTTGTTTGATGGTCACGGAGGCACAAGTGTCACAGGTTGTGCGGAATCCAACCGGAAAGGCAAACCGAGATAGAATACGCAAATAAACAACACACAATATTCACCGATTAACACCTCTGTATTAATACGTATGAAATGTCAGTTACAAGCTCAATGTTTACAAATGTATTTTGCAAACTCTCTCAAACTCTCGTGTGTGTTCTATGCTCTCAACTATGTGCTCTCTCTTGTCTCTGTGTGTTATCTATGTCTTCTGTCTTGAGACTTCCTATTTATAACAACAGACACCATGAAACGGAACGGACTCGGCGAAACCCAGCTTCATCGACGAAACTATCGACGAAATGGAATCCAGTCGGTGAAACACATGTGTTTTGTCGACTTCCTTGTGATTCGTCGTAGATGGGCTAAGGCCTAAATGTTGTTTCGCCGCTTTGCAATCCAGCCCAATTGTTTCTCCGTGTAGATATCATCCCATGGATCAATGTTCATGATCCTTTGATGGATTGGCCTGTTCTTGATCTTGATGTACATGACGGAGGAAAGTTGTGTCATCAACCAAGTCTCGTTGCGCGAGTCACGTCCACAAATAATGTATCAACAAACTCCCCCTTGGACGCTACTCGCGAGATTCGCCTTTGATGTCTTCTATGTCGGAGGATCTTCAGAGTCTTCACGTCTTGAAAGCAGAAAGTGTATCAACAAACTCCCCGTTTCATGTAGGAAGTGTGTTGACAAACTCCTCCTTAACATAAGCTCCCCCTTGAGTTATGCTCGTGAATGACTTGATCATTAGCGCTTGAGATCCTAGTGGTATTGACGATGGTCAGCGACAACTCGATCATCTTCATCACTTGAGTGCCTTCACGTCGTGTCTTCATTCCGAAGCTTGTCATCGACCATGTTCTCATTGCCTTTAGAATCTGCACATGCAAGAAATCTAAACGCGTAATGAGAACAACTGCTTGGAATATAGTTAGAATAAACAAATGACACACGTATGACCATGTTTCAATCAAACACCGTCCGACAGCTTGAAAGTTTAATAAATTTATCAATTTTGGTTTCTAACTTTCAAAAACTTGCAAATTTCGACCGTTTATGAAGATTTAGTCAATTCGGTTTTCAGTCAGGTTTCAGGTAACGAAGACTCGAGATCCAACATCGTACGATCGAAAATAAAATAGAAATAAAATCTTTTTGGCTTTTATAAAGTTTATATTAAAACACACCTAAAATCTTTTTGGTATTTTTGAATATTTCAAATGTAAAGACTGAAAGCAGTAAATAAATATTTACAGACATTCTTTTTGCGATTTTCGAGGGTAAGAGAATCATATCAGTGTACGATCACGCCAAAACGCTCTTGTTGTTCAATTAGTTAACATTTAGATAAGCATCCTATAACAATTATCGGTATTGTTGTCCACATAAGCTCAACTTATCAGATGTAATCATGGCGAGGAGATACGTTAAGGTATGATTTATATTTACCAACCGGTGTTCATCCACATCACTACACATTCCCGTATCAAGGTATGCACGAGGGTTCATCTTACCGGTGAGTATACCAATTATCATCTGTTTGACCGTATATGATGTGAGATTCTCACTTATTTTGATTTGAAAACAAGCCCTATGTGATAGAATCACTTATTGATGAGGAACTTGATTTTCAGATGCATGAGGGCACAGGAGCAAGTCCGTGAACAGGTCAGTACTTTCGTACAGCAAAGAGACGAACTTGACTCCCGGATAAATGTGATATATTATCACTTATTTGATGGACATGTGATTGTTGATCACTTATTGAGGTCGTATGAAATATGTACACGTATGTATAGTATCATGGAAGACCTAGACTTGCGTCCCCGTTATTTTTCGGTAAAAGATACAACCATGATACCCAGATGATAAGCAGCATAAAGACCGAATATATCAGAACCTCGGCAATCTATCAAACGAAATTTCGGTACTAAGACCATATGCCAATGAATGGTTCCCACCTGGTCTTCAGTTGATTAAGATTTATATCACCCTGCACACTTTAAAATGATTGTGAGCCTACCGATACATCTTATATAGAGCTGCTTATCGTTTTTCATTTAAGGTTTAAAGAGGTTTGGATAGACCACTGATGTACTATCATTTTCTCTTTTGCTTGCCAGGAAACTCATTTTTGTTTTTCTATTGTTTTTGTGTTTTTGAAAATTTTCAATGTTTTTGGATTTTCAAATTTTTGATTTACTCCCCCTAAAATCAACAAACTAAGACAAATTTAAAAGACACAAAGATATGTACAAAAAATGATTTTCCGATGTTGGTTTTACTCTTGCTTGACCTTAATGCCGTTTACCAATAATAAAAAGTCAAATCTTGATTTGTCAAATGCTTTGGTAAAAAGGTCGGCACGTTGGTCATCGGTGTGGACCTTAACAACATCGATTAGCCTTTTCTCGAAGCAATCACGTATGAAGTGATACTTGATTTCGATGTGTTTGGTTTTTGAGTGCTGCACAGGATTTCTAGTGATCTGTAATGCAGCAGAATTATCAACGTAAATAGGAGTAGTTAGGAATTCAAAACCATAGTCGCGTAGTTGTTGTTGGATCCAAAGAACTTGGGAGCAACGACTTGAGGCAGCAATGTATTCAGCTTCGCCTGTTGATGTAGCGACACAAGTCTTCTTCTTGCACTGCCATGTGACTAGGCGATTTCCCAAAAACTGACATCCAGCCGTTGTGGATTTGATGTCCATTTTGCATCCGCCAAAATCAGAATCACTGAAAGCGATCAAGTCAAAGTTATTATCCCTAGGGTACCATAGACCGGTGTCAGGGCAACCCTTCAAATAACGAAAAAGCCTTTTTACAGCTGCAAGATGTGAGGCCTTCGGGTTGACTTGATATCTGGCAAGCAGGCACATTGGGTACATTATGTCTGGCCTTGATGCTGTGAGGTACATAAGAGATCTGATCATCGCGCGGTAGTATGAAGGGCTAACAGATTCACCCTTCAAGTCTGGAGTAATTCCGTGATTTTGTTGCAATGGGGTACCGATGGGCGTTGCATCAGACATCTGGAACCGGCTCAAGATGTCACCAACATATTTAGTCTGATGGATGAATATCCCAGACTTGGTTTATTGCACTTGTAGGCCCAAAAAGAAGGTCATTTCCCCCATAGCACTCATCTCGAATGTATCCTGCATATTGCGCTCGAAATTCCTACACAAAACATCATTAGTAGAACCAAAAATAATATCATCAACGTATACCTGTACTAGCAGAAGATCTCCATCTTGTTCTTTGATGAAAAGAGTACAGTCGATAAGTCCTCTACGAAAACCATTCTCCAGCAGATAATTAGATAAGGTTGCGTACCAAGCTCGTGGTGCTTGATGTAGACTATAGAGAGCTTTGTTGAGCAACCAAACCCGATCGGGATGGATAGGATCTTCAAAACCAAGAGGTTGTTCGACGTACACCTCTTCTTCTACCACACCATGTAAGAATGCACCTTTCACGTCCATTTGGTAAACCTTGAATCCTTTGAAGGACGCATAGGCTAGAAAGATCCGAATTGCTTCAAGACGTGCAACAGGTGCATACACTTCGTTGTAGTCGATCCCTTCTATCTGACGAAAACCTTGAACGACTAATCGTGCTTTGTTTCGGATAACTACTCCACGGTCATCCTTTTTGCATTTAAACACCCAACGGGTACCAATCTTCTTGTAACCAGCAGGTTTCTCTACGAGTTTCCAAACACCAATCTTCTGGAATTGTTGCAATTCTTCCTGCATTGCTTCCACCCATGAGTTATCTTTCATAGCTTCTTTCCAAGTTCTTGGTTCCTCCTGTGAGACATAACACGCGAAAGACCAATCATTTTGTTGCCCGGATTCTCGAATCGCTGCATGCAATCCTGCATTGTTGTTGTTCTGCAACATGTTTCTTGTTTGAATGCCACTTTACACATTTCCGATGATGTTTTGTTAAGGATGGGTATTATGAATCCTTGTTTCAGGATTATCTCGAACAGGAATATTTGTACCCAGATTGTTGAGATTGAGATTAACAACCAAATCGATGCCCGGAATTGACGAAGAGGATGATGCAGTCGCTGCAGCTGTTCTAGGGGCATCCACTGGAGGAGTACCCTCTGACGTACCATGAACTGCTGTTGTTGGAGCTTCTTGATCTGCATCTAGAAATTCATCATCCTCTGAAGATTCGTTCAATTCGGCAGCATCGTGAAAATCCTCGTTGTCGAGAGCATTGTTGTTCACTGAAGATGGTTCTTGATTGACAAGAATTGGACGAACCACCGGTGAAACTGTTGCATTATCACTCTCGAAAAACATCCTTGCCGCATCATTTTCTTCAACGGCTTCAACATTGATCGAATTAAAAAAGACATCGCACTCAAACATCCAAGGCTGACCAGGACATTTGACTGGCAAAGTGTGCCTTTGTACTCTGACCTCAGACCATTCCTCGACCCTTTTTGTCTCTAGATTCTAGACTCTTAAGTTAGGGGTGGCATACCCAAGAAAGTATCCTTCAATTGCTTTTGCCCCAAACTTTCCATTAGGATCGATAATTGTGCACGGAGCTCCAAACGGTTCAAGATATGACAAATCTGGTTTCCGTTTGTGAAGAAGCTCATAGCAGGTCTTGTTGTGCCTTTTTACTGTAAGGACTCCGTTCAATGTATAACATGCAGAGGCCACAGCTTCACTCTAAAAAGGAATGGGTAACTGCGACTCTACCAACATTGTCCTAGCAGTCTCGATCAATGTGCGGTTCTTACGTTCAGCGACGCCATTCTGTTGAGGAGTATAAGCTGCACTGAATTCATGAAGAATACCTTTTGATGTGCAAAACTCCGCCATGGCATGATTTTTAAATTCAGTACCATTGTCGCTACGTATCCGCCTAACCTTCAACTTATACAAATTCTCAATCTGAACGATCAAGTTTTTGATAATACCAAAGGTTTCACTCTTGTGTGCCATGAATGCCACCCAAGAAAATCTTGAATAATCATCAGTTATCACGAGGCAATATTGATCATTTCGGATACTTTTGTGCTTGATCGGACTGAACAAATCCATGTGCAAACGTTCAAGAGGAATTGCCACCGTGTTGATCTTCTTAGTTGGGTGTCGCTTCTTCGTTTGTTTTCCTTTTTGGCACGAAACACAGACGTCTTGAAGATGGAAATTTTTAAGGGGAACACCATTCACTAATTCATTTGACACCAAATGATTCCTTTTGCGTAAGTGAATGTGACCCATTCGCTTGTGCTAATAGCTTGTCTCATATATAGGACATACAAATCATTTATCCTTGGAGCAGACAAGAGAATCCATTCTTTTGGAATTTTGAAGCCGGGTTTCAGCACATAATCCATTTGCATCAAAGTGTACTGAGAACTGCTTGTCACAGATTTGTGAAACGCTGAGAAGATTGTGATCAAGTTGTTGCACGAAGTTGATCTTATCAAAGCTAACAATCCCGTTGGATATCATTCCTTCACCCGTAATATATCCGCCCTTATCTCCAGCAAAAGCAACATAACCTCCTCTAATGGATTTGACGTCGTAGAGAAGCTTCATGTCGCTTGTCATGTGCCTGGATGCCCCACTATCAACAATCCAATGACTACTGATAGTTCCTCCTGGAACACCCTGCACATGAACTCACTTGATCAGTTGGAGATGGGGACCCAAGCCATTGTGGTCTTGGGTCTTCCATTTTCATCAACAACAATAACTTCTTTTCTTTGATGATTTGTAAATTGTGATGGTCCCCCTGATTCAATAACCGTTTTTGGTTTTCAGGTCTGTTTTGTTTTACCAGTGTTATTCTTTAAAATTTTAACTTCATGGTTGTCAGAAGTTTTTGAATTTTCTGGTTTGACAGAAACAGATGTTTTGTTAACCACATCGGTTTTAATCGCCTTTTCAATTTTCTTGACCTGTTGGCGTTTCTGTTTCTTTTCCCTTTCTTTTACAAGACGGGGATCTTGTTTTACAGAAACATATCGCTTCCGGTCAATTTGTTCACGGGGATCATCAACTTTTTCTTTTTGTTTATGAAGATATGGACAATTTCGAATTATATGTCCAATTGTTCCACATTCAAAACATGATCTTCGTTCAACAAACCCCGAAGTATCATGTGATCGTCTTGCCGATGATGATGAACTTTGTGATCCCGGGGTACTAGGTTTTGAACAGTTTGGTTCATTTCTTTTCAAAACTGTTGCTTGTTTAACAAAATCTAAGTTAGATTTGTTCTCAAAAGTTTCGATTTTGTCCGTTCCCTTAGATTTCACAAAATTCACATTCTTGTTCTTCTTTTGATTCGGCTTCTTTTGAGTTTGAGTCGTTGATTTTCCTTTTGGCTTGGTGTGATTTTGCTGTTTTTGCACTGTTGGTAACTTCTTATTGCCAAATTGTTTTCGAACTTCGGCCTTTGGAATAGGAGGACACTGTGTTACTGTAACACGTGATCCTGTCTTTCCCAAAAACTTACTTGTCGAATTTTCAAAGACTTTACTTATTAAAGATTGATTAACATTCTTGATAGGAAAATCTTTGTCCGAATAAATTTTATCATCAACAACAAGAGTGTACAGCAAATTCACACTCTCCGACTCTTGTGCAGACAAGGACTCGATTGCAACTGTTAGGCCCTAAAGTGTGAGACTGACGCATCAAATTAACACAACGGGTTATGGTTACGAACTGGGCTTTACTGGGTTAGTTTATATTAGGCTGTGGACCTTTATAGGTCACTTGGGCTAAGCTTTAGGCCATGTGGGCCAAGCAAGCCCAAGGGGAGCCCATGTGGGAAGTGGGCTTGCCTAGGTATATAAACAAGTTTTCTACTTGTTTTAGGTTTGGATCTTCATTGTTACAGATTTCCTAGAGAGAGCCAGAGGATTCCATTGGTGGTGTGTCAACTTGTACCAGACGTTTTGCTTTCATAGTAATAGAACGTGTGCAAGTTGGAAAGTGATTTCGGTTTGTTCTTCGTTGTTCATATTTCTTGTTGATTATCTTTTTATTTCTTGAATCTCACCAAGTTTGGATTCCGCACAAACTTGGTGATTGTTTGATATCATTGAAAGATCCGTTTTACGGGACTTACAAGTGGTATCAGAGCCTTTAGAACCTGTTTCTAGGCTCGGTTTGATATCAAAATATTCAAGATATTCGTTGTTTTTGGTTTGGTGTTCTTCGCGTTCTTCGGTGTTCTTCATTGTGTTCATCCGAATTTTATTGAAAATTCCTATATTTTGGATTTTGATTTGTTTTGAAAGTTGTTACTAGATAAATGATTTTTTAAATCTTTTAAATATTCTGTATTATCTTTCCAAGCTTATCAAAATCCCAAATTTTCGAAATTGATATTTGACTTTGGAAAGTTTTAACTGGTCTCGGTCCCATCATCTCCACGATCTCGGGATTCTGGTTTTCCAACTTTCATTATCAGAAAGCTAATTCCAAGTCGCAACCTCCAAGGTCTCGACTCATCATTCTTGTGTCGCAACAAATCTGCAAGATCTCGAGTCCTCTTATTCAAGTCGCAACCGAATTCAAGTCGCTACCTGCATCTGTCATCACCTTCAGCAGGTTTCGAGTCCTTCTTCTCCACCGACAACGAGTCGCAACCGACATCAATTCTGAGGTCTCGACTCCAACTGTTATCACCATTGTCTCGACTCATCAAGTATCGATATCATCACTGGTCTCGAGTCATTTATTCGTGTGTTGCAACCACTGTCTCGACTCACCACAGATTCTTCAAGATCTCGAGTTGCAACCTTCTCCGTCTCGAGTCGTAACCTCGGTTTCGCCAATCAACCAAATCCAGTCGAAACTACGGTCTTGAGTCATCACTCATCACGGTTTCGACTCCATCTACTGACCAGTTTGATCATCATCTTCTTGTCCGATAACTGTCACCGGAAACCTGCAACACCTTCGCTTTGAATCATCGTCACTGCTTGATAATCTTCATACATCACCGGTCATCTTCTCGTCTGTTCATCACCATATCATTCCGTCTTTCATATCTGGCCATCTACCTGCATCATCATCATCATCATCGTCTTTCTACTCCGGCCATCATCAAACCTGCTTCACAAAAACACCATTAACAACCACTGTAGTCTCCGGTCATCGTTCCGACGTTATCCGACCCCATCATCTTCTTTCGTTATACTCTCGTACCTGCAACACAGATTTGGCGGCTGCAGTTTAAAATTAGGGTTTTGGTTTAATATTGTTCGAAGAAGACGATCTGCAGTTCTGTTTTGATTTTATTATAATATAATAATAATAATAATTATAATAAGCAATCATTTAGTAATCATTAATTTCTATAATAATAATATCAATAATAATAATAATAATAATAATAATAATAATTATAATATTACTTAGTTTATTCTATATATTTAAAAAAAGAGGTTGTTTGTTTGGTTGTGATAACGGTTTTGACAGATTGTTGAGGTACGGTTCAGAAATCGGGTTCATTCGCGTGCAAAGGGTTTGAGTTAGTGAGTACACGGGTGCTCGTTTGGTTTGTGTTTTGAGGAGAAGAACAAAAGTATCAACCACCCATTGAAATTATGACATTACGTGAAGAGATGCTTTCTGTCTTTTGCACTCCTGAGTGTAGAGAAAGAGTTGAGGCATATCGGTTACACAACGCTGAGTTGATTCAAGATTACAAAGATATTAAAAATAAAAACTTTACTTTGGCCAAAAATGAAAAACTTTACAAAGAAAAAATTGAGGCCCAAAGAAAAGATATCGTTCAGTTAAAAGAAGATCTCAGCGCCAAGAATTGTAATTTTTTAGATGCTCTAGCAACAATTAGTGACTTGACCAAAGAACTAGAAGACTTAAAAGTCAAATATCAGGTAAATGAAATTAATATTAAAAAATTTGACACTTCTAGTAATTTGGTCAAGAACATTTGTGACATACAACTAGAGTACAAAGAAAAGAAAGGGGCTGGTTTGGGATACACTAAAACTCCTCCTCCATACAATCATAATTATACTTATATGCCTTTCAGGGAAGAGGAGTTAATTAATGAGGGCAAGATGACTTACGGTCCAAAAACCGATAAGTCATCAATCAACAGCAAATTTGTTGATAATAAACGACCAGCTCCTTCAATGAATTTTGTCTCAAAAGGCACCGTTGATCCTAACAGTTCGTTTGCATGTGCAGATGAAATAGAAGACTCAAAGTGTGAAGATAGTCTTGGGGATGAACAAGCATCAGAGTCTGATTCATTTGAAAATTTAATAAATGAATCTAATCCAGACTTTATTTCGGCGTGTAGTATTTTTAACTCGGTTTTTAGCTCTGTGTTTAATTTTAGGCCTGATGGTTTGGGCGAAAATGTTGATACTTATGTAACAGCGACTGAATCGGCAGATGAAACAAATGAGCCAGCTGAACCATCTGATTCCAATTGTGATTCAGCTGAAGCAGC
Source organism: Helianthus annuus (assembly GCF_002127325.2). NCBI lineage: Eukaryota > Viridiplantae > Streptophyta > Magnoliopsida > Asterales > Asteraceae > Helianthus > Helianthus annuus. Next base: position 152,242,523 of record NC_035445.2, read on the forward strand.
TGATTCTGAGAAATTGGAATCAGTTGATTCTAGTGAATTCAGCTCAAAGGTGTCATGTGCAGAACCGTCTTGTGCTGAAAATTCGTCAAATGTTTCAGCTGAAGTTTCTACTAAAGTTTCTGGTGTTTCATCTGACAAACCAGATCTCTCTGATTTTGTCAAAGCTGATGACATGAAGGATGACGAGAAGACTGATGTGAATAAGGCTCCAAGTACGCAAGCTGAACAATCTGAACCTTCTGTTAGTAATGAAAAGGTTCAGATTAAGCAACAAGAGCCGAAGCGAGTAGGTAAAGGACGTGAAAAGAAGAAGCCTAAACATCAAAGACGATCAGGTTCTCCACAATCCTCAATGGGCAGCAATCGTCCGCAAAAGGCTCGGAATGAGAAAAATGCTTTCGTTAAGTCAGTCTGTAATGGAAAATGTGAGAAATATGCATTTGATTGTGCTAACAAAGCTTTCGGAAAGACTGGTGAGATTTCTGAACAAGACTTGCAGTCTAAGCAAAGCAAGAAGAATCAAAAGCAATCTCCACCACAGAAGGCTTCTGCAAACGACAAGTACAGACATCCCAATTCATCATCGTTTGCAAGAAATGTGCAAGGAAATCAAGCACAGAAAGGACCGGTTCGTCCTTCAGGGTCTTCAAGAGCAAATCCAGCTGATCAGAATGCTTTCTACATAAAGAGACAAACATGCTTCAATTGCGGCATTGCTAGTCACATTGCTAGAAACTGCACAAATCGTCCCTATGTACCATATTATATGCAAAATCGGAGGGTTACACCAAAGGGTAACTATCATTCCAAGCCGATGAAGGTATCATCACCTAAGGCAATGAAGAATGTGAATCCCAAGGTTAAACCTTCTGATGGGGATTGGAACACTGCTAAAAACAAACGCAAAGCTATTCAGGAACAAAAATCTGTTTTCAAAACTAACAAACCTGAACCAGTTAAAGTTGCTCAACCGAAGGCAACAAACACTTTTGTTAAACCGAAACAGATTTGGAAACCCAAATCTAAAGCAGCAACGTCTCCAATCCTTGAAACAAAAGGGGACTTGTGTTTGAAGGAAGTGTCTTACTTTGATGCTTCAGGAAATCCCAGGACCACGATGGCCTGGGTACCCATGTCTTACTAATATCCTTACTTTTCAGGAACAACCAAGGAGGAGCTGCTGACAATCTCTGGAATGTTGATAGCGGTTGTTCCAGAGATAAAAACGGGTAACATTTCACTGTTGCAAAAAGTTCAAATTTTTTTCAGATGATATGTTTCCTTTGGAGGAGATTAGAGAAGTAAGATAAGATCAGCAAAAGGTACCGTTTAAATTTAGTACTTTGATTTGGATATTGATTAGTCTTTAATCTGATGATAGAACGGTTAAACAAAAATATTTTCTCTTTTTCTTAGCTTATAACTTTGTATATAAAGTGTCCTTTCTCTTGTAAATGGTAAATTTGCGCAAAAATCCAAGATTTATGCACAAATTTAGGGGGATAGAGAGACATATATAGAGTTTAGGGGGAGAAAACTCAGAAAAGAAAAATACAAAACGAGTTTGCTGTATATAAGCGTTGTTTTAGGGGGAGAAAATGAAAAAAAATACAAAAACATTAGAAAGTTGAAAAAGCCAAAAAGATAAATTGCATGATATGGGAAGTGAAATAAATGTTCGTGTTAAAGGGTTTGACTAACACATGTAAGGTGCCATAGCTAAAAAGACTAGAATCTACTGCGATATGTCGATAGGCTTGACGCTCAACATGATAAAAGATACTAAGTGATATACACATAACGAACTATGTATCATGTGGCTAACATACCAACGGCGTATGACTTTATGGTCTTAAATCTTGCGTTGATAGATAGCCAACATCTGAGGTTTCGGGTTTTTATATTATTGAATCATCCGGGGATATCTTGGTTGTCCTTCTGTTTAGAACTAAAATTGTACATGACCCCAGGAAAGAAAGTCACTTGGAATTAGCTCATTTCTATTTGAATGTCTGTATGTTTTCCCGATACACACAATTTTGATCTGATTCTGAAATCTTATCTGAAAAAGTCGTGTACCTCTTCTGCTGCATCCAGATATATGCTGACATGGAGGTGCTAGGCAACGTCAGCTTCTGCTGCATCCAGATACATGCTGACCTAGCTGTACGTTGTCGCGCTATAGATCTAATACACCCGAAAGAGGCCCTCTAGTGCCCAAAAGAAACCCCAAGAAACCTATATCAAATCGAGAAAAACTCATTTGATCTGTATATTATACCATCTCTACAAAAGATCTATTCTGTTCTCTTCTCAATCTATTCCCAGTTAAGATTTCAGAAATCTGGATTGGACTTGTGAAATATGTGGTAGGGAAGATACTTGCATGATAGAGTGCGCTGTTTATATTTCCGGGATTTGATTAGTATTTATTTGGGTGTTCATTGTTAAGAAATCAAAACATGATAAAACAGATTATATGCAGACCTAGACACAGTCAGGATATTTTAAAGGATGACATCAGTATACTCACCTGTTACGATGAATCATTGTGCTTACCTTGATCGCGGGGGTATGTCTTGGAATGGGACACACGGGTATTATAGTATAATATTACCTTAATCATATCACGAAGTTGAAAAATTGAAAGTTGAGCGTTAAAGTTTAAGTGGACAAACATATTGGCAATCGCATAGACCAGTTTGATTAGGCTCGTATTGAAAAGTGTTCCTTAGTCTGCCTGAGAACGAATTTTGATCCCATTTGCAATTGTAATTGTATATTATGGTAGTTATTTATATTTTGAGTTTTTATTTGTTTTAGTTCTTAAAATTTTAAAATTAAAAAAATAGAAAAATTCAAAAATCCAAAAAATAGTGTGTTTATTTGTTTCTCTTAAAATTAAAAATGTAACCGTTCTTGATAATTTGACTGATCATCAAAAGTTGAAAGAGTTTAAATTGTGAAATCCGAGTACAAGTACTTGGATGTACCTAGTGTTCATATGGTACTCTCCCTGTTGCATAAGAAATGTTTGCTTATGAGTTTGTGAGCATGTGCAGAACTTGATTTCAATCAAGAACAGGGGTTGATGAAGACTGAGATGCTGTTAGTTGCTGAAGAAGCCTACAGAATCACAACAACAAGATGTACCTGAGTCAGAAGAACCGGATACGAGACGCCGTCTGACAGTGAAAGTACATTTGAAGAAGTACCATGAACCTGCTTGAAAGAAAAAGACTGAAGAAGAAAAGTGATGTTGAGAATCCTCCTCTCACATTCTTTTTGACAAAGATTTTCAAGCAAATGCTGATCGTGATCCTGATATGAAGCTAACCACAAGAGTTGAAGAAAGAGACCCAGTGCTGAGAGTTCAGAAGTCAAGAACTTCCACAACATCTGCAGCATAGCATCAACCATAGATTTCGTTGAAGACGTTGCTTAATTCAAGATTATGAAGACAATTTGATGGCATCAGTCTAGGGGGAGATTGTTAGGCCCTAAAGTGTGAGACTGACGCATCAAATTAACACAACGGGTTATGGTTACGAACTGGGCTTTACTGGGTTAGTTTATATTAGGCTGTGGACCTTTATAGGTCACTTGGGCTAAGCTTTAGGCCATGTGGGCCAAGCAAGCCCAAGGGGAGCCCATGTGGGAAGTGGGCTTGCCTAGGTATATAAACAAGTTTTCTACTTGTTTTAGGTTTGGATCTTCATTGTTACAGATTTCCTAGAGAGAGCCAGAGGATTCCATTGGTGGTGTGTCAACTTGTACCAGATGTTTTGCTTTCATAGTAATAGAACGTGTGCAAGTTGGAAAGTGATTTCGGTTTGTTCTTCGTTGTTCATATTTCTTGTTGATTATCTTTTTATTTCTTGAATCTCACCAAGTTTGGATTCCGCACAAACTTGGTGATTGTTTGATATCATTGAAAGATCCGTTTTACGGGACTTACAAGGAAACAGTCTTAGCGGGTTTTGCAGGAGGATCACATAGAATGTAATTCTCAAGAGGTATGTCCTCATTCTTGATTACCGCATCAGACTTTGCTGGGGTAGCATCATCGGATTCATCATCAGTAGAATCAGCATCCTCAATGACAACTGGAGGATCCTGATTCTGTTCAGCAGAGGACACGCATGTATCTGCTGATACATCTGAATCTGATGATACTTCTTTCTTGTATCCGAGTCCTGTTGCAAATTCCTTAACATCTAGAGGAACAGATGGTTCAAATAAAGTTTTATCCTCCTCGTCAGGCATTGCATCATAATTGTGTCTCACAGGTGGTGGACATTTCTTGTAACCTATGCATGTGACATCCCGTTTCTCTTTCTGAACGTCAATGATGTGATCCAACACATAGCTAGAGCTCAAATAACTGTCTAGCTTAAGCTGGATCGCCTCACTTTCAGTTTTCACACAAGCCATTTCTTTTTGCATTACCTCAAGGCGAGTTATATACAAATTTATATTAGTTTGTTTTCTGGAAACCATTTTTGTTAATTCGGTTTTATCTTTCTTTAATTTCTCAATTACCGATTTAAACTCCTTTTCATGGTTTTCATAAAACATATTGGCTTCAGTGCACTTTGAAAGATCCACGGTCAACTTCTGGTTATGGATGAATGTCACATCATATTTCTCTTGCAAAGCCTCGTGTTTGCTTTGCAATTCACACCACTTAGCATTCAATGAAACATGTTTGTCTTGCAAGTCAAACAAACTAGCTTGTTAAGCATCATGTTTGCCTTGCAACTCAGACATGTTTGCTTCTAAATCAGCACATTTAATACTCAAACTATCACAATTATCACAAATAACATCAGTGGGTTCATCGACACATACCTGACTTGATGAACTGTCGACATTAGCCATAAAGGCTGAATGGAGAGAAGACGAAGAATAAGCAGCTTGATCCACCAAAATAGATCTTCTATTAGTTCCTGCTGCAGCTTCCTCCAAAAGCTCATCAATATCTGCATCAACTAACGCACTTGATGTCTCACCCACATGATCATCACCTGAACTCGAGGATTCTTCATCTGAACTTCTACTATAACCAGAAGAGTCTTCATCCTCAGAAGATTCACCACCATTGGCGGAAGATTCTCCACCACTGGTGTGAGTTAAATCCTTGACAACTTTAGCAAAGCATGCTGTTCCATCTGGTGCATCACCACTCAACTGAATTGACCAATCACAACCTTCATCCACTTGAACCACAAGTGCCTGGTTGGCATTTGATGGTCCCGCTTGGCTTGAGTTGTTAACAGGTACCAATGTGCGCTCGTTGTTCCTTACTTGATTCTGCTGATTGCCTTGACCTCTGAAAGGATTCTGATTCCCATGTTGAGATGGCCTCGTACATTCACGCTTGAAATGACCATGTTTACCACAATTAAAGCACTTAACAGCCTGCTTATCAAACCCATACTTAGTATCTTTCTTGCTTTCCAAGCTGGTTCTACCCGTTCTCTCCATGAAATCTTTTGCTCGCCTAACAGCACTGGCGAAAGCCCACTTGATGTCCATCATCTCCATCTCCTCTTTATCAATTTGCTGATAGTCTTCTTGTGTCAGATTAATGTTCCCAATCTGACCTTCTACTAATCCACAATACGCGCTCACCAAAGTGTTCAGTAGCTCCATATGTTCTTTAGCTACTTCAACACTTACTTTTGAAAAGCTTGAAGTGTCGAGCCGTACGGTATTTAGCTTTGATTGCTGACCAGCAGATGATGTACTTCCATAACAAGCTTGTTGTTGAACAGGAGGTGGTTGTAGTGGATTTCCATACAAGTCTGTTGTGGGTGTTGGCTTAACAGGAACTTGTATCTGATTTCCATACAAATCTGTGCTTGTGACAAACGCCGTTTGAAGAGGAGCATGTGAACCGGGTCTTGTAGACGAAGTACTGGATGTTCCATAATACATATCAGGATTGTGTGGTACAACGGATCTTGCAGAAGGAGTACTGGAAGTTCCATAATACATCTCAGGATTTTGTGGCACAGGAACTCTTTTGCTTCTAAGGTTTCCTCCTGATCTTTGTTTTCCAAGAGCTGAACAAAGTCATTGATGTGTGTCGTAGCCAAAACTCCATTATACTTCAGAATTTCCAAGAAACTATTCCACTGAGGTGGCAACGCATCTGCAAACTTTTTACCTCTGCTGGAGTTGTTACTACCCCAAAATTACCCAACTCTGTAAGCAAATGATAGAACCGACTTGTCATGTCTCCCAACGATTCCTTATCTTTACACGTGAAGCCATCAAATTCTTTCTTGAGTAGATCGTGTCGCAATTGACGTGTAGCTTCATTACCTACCCCTCTGGTCTTCAACGCATCCCATAATTTCTTCGTTGTCTTGAAACTGACAAACTGATGATAAATATCTTTACTTAACGCCTGAGTAAGAATAGCGTATGCTTTCTTTTCCAGATCATACGTCTTTTTCTGATCTTCAGGAAGATCGGCAAATGTAGCAGCAGATGAAGCGACAACCTCTATAGCTTGATCGAAATCTGTGGTGAAACATATCCACAATTCTGTATTTTGACCAAGAACGTATGTATGAAATCTATCAACCCATCCCAGATATTCATTCAAGTGCATCAACTTTGGAGGTCGATTCAAACTTCCGGTTTCACTCTCGCTTAAGAGAATACTTTGAATGCTTGGAGTTTGGTTTGATACGAATGCCCATTGACCGGTAGATATAGCATTTGCTTGCGAAGAAGTGGATACGGGAGATTCGGCCCATGAAGGAGATAAACTTGTATTTCTGTATTTTCCCTCATATTGAGCCGGAGTACCCCACCAACTCGGATTCATGTTTAATAGAAAAATGAATACCTGAAAATCACACCTCAAACAAACAGTTAAATCACTTTGGTAAACCTTCTGTTTAAATTTTCAAGTATTTCGACGAAATAGAATATCGACGAAATAGGTGACGAAATAGATTTATAAATTTAAACCCTTTGTCGACGAAACTAAAAAGAATATCCTTGGTCTTCTAATCAACGAAACAAACAAATCTTGGTTTGGGCTTCCACACTACGAAACGGCCCAACCTGTTTGGGTTCCCAATATGTGACGAAACAAGATAGTCCTTTTGGGCTTCCACTTTGACGAAACAAAGGCCCAATGATGAAATGATTTTATATATGACGAAACAAAAAGCCCAACACTAAGTCGACGAAAGAGAATGAGGCCCAGTTGGCGACGAGACTGAAACTTGTTTCGCCAAAATATTGATGACGAAACTGAAATTTTGTTTCGCCAAAGATTCTGTTTCTGTTCCGTTGAGTTGTGTTTCGTTGAATGTCTGTTTCGTCGTAAAAGATGTCAGTGAGTTGGTAAACTTTTCAAACCTTATCCTAACAGAACAGATACTACTTTCGGCTAAGGCATGCTTCTTTCACCAAACAAGGTATGGTTTGGATTATTTTAATCCTTTAACACTTACCAACACACAAACAAGTTTCACCAATAATTTTCAAGGATCAAAAAGTAGAATTTTATGAAGAACACTTGAAGATTGTGAAGAACACTATGAATTTTCCTGTAAAACTATGAGTTTTCCGGTGACCCAACACACTACCGAAACGCGGTTTTGCTAGATAATGTTTAATAAAAACCTATATTTAACACATAAACATTAACTTAACAAGGTTTTTAACAAAACACAAAGCAAAACACAAGCTTAAACCCGGTTTTAAGAAGTTTTTCAGAAAATGTAACTTTTCAAAACCCGAAAAACACCAAGAACACCTCGGTTTTAACAAGGAGAAGAGCCAAGGCTCTGATACCACTTGTAGGTCCGGCTAGGAGGATCTAGTCGCCTAATCGTTGTGTACAAACTAACCCGGTTGTGCGGAATCCAACCGGAAAGGCAACCGAGATAGAACACGTAAATAAACAACACACAGTATTCACCGATAAACACCTCTGTATTAATACGTATGAAATGTCAGTTACAAGCTCAATGTTTACAAATGTATTTTGCAAACTCTCTCAAACTCTCGTGTGTGTTCTGTGCTCTCAACTATGTGCTCTCTCTTGTCTCTGTGTGTTCTCTATGTCTTCTGTCTTGAGACTTCCTATTTATAACAACAAACACCACTAAACGGAATGGACTCGGCGAAACCCAGCTTCATCGACGAAACTATCGACGAAATGGAATCCAGTCGGCGAAACACACGTGTTTCGTCGACTTCCTTGTGATTCGCCGTAGATGGGCTAAGGCCCAAATGTTGTTTCGCCGCTTTGCAATCCAGCCCAATTGTTTCTCCGTGTAGATATCAACCCATGGATCAATGTTCATGATCCTTTGATGGATTGGCCTGTTCTTGATCTTGATGTACATGACGGAGGAAAGTCGTGTCATCAACCAAGTCTCGTTGCGCGAGTCACGTCCACAAATAATGTATCAACACCTTGGGGTTGAACGGGTGGCGTCGGGTTCGGGTTTGGTTGGAAATTAAAAGCACCCCGCATCATCATTTGTTGTAGGGCTTGATTTTGAGAGAATTGAGCGAATTGGTTTGGTGAGTGTTCGAAAGAGGCAAAGGCATTTGATGAATATTGCGAGAATTGGTTGGGTTCGAGCGTCGGATAATATCCCGGAACCGAGAAAACATTCGGTTGGGTCGGGTCGGGTTGTTGAAGGGATCCATAGTAGAGTATAAGGTTATAAAAGTGGAAGAAGATTTATAAAAATAAAGTGAGAGATGAGAAAATGGGGTTAATGGAGGTGAAAATGTATTTGAAATTTATATATTTGATTTTTTGACCGTTGCTTTTTGGTGAAAATGGATTTTTTTTATTTGTAACGGTTACTTTTGGAGAGGGGCTCGCCTTAATTGCTTCGTCGCCAACGTCGAGTATGAGACGGATAGGACGGGAAGGGAGGGGGCGGCACGGTGTGCCGGCGTCGTCGGACCTTGACGGGGTGGGGGACGTCTCCATACCCTATAGCCTAATAAACTGTAATATAAATGTGATTTTCAAAGTACATCTCCTAAAATAGAAATTGACTGAAAGTACGTTTCTTTTACGTGCAATTTCACATAGAAACTAAGGTTTCATTAGCTTACAGGGTGTCATCAGAATTTGGAGTTGGTGGCCTCTTTGACCGCAAACGACGACCCGATGGTGCAATATAATACTGCTTAAAGTAGACAATCACGATAGTTTTGTTAGAAATAAAAACTTGCTCCCTGGTTTTCTAGAAAACATTTACGTCAAAAATAGAGTAATCGAAACACGTACATAAAAATATGCATGTAACCGTACCAAGTAGCACCAATGTCACATCACTGCTAGCGATCATCAACATCGGAAAAACTCTAAAACTAAAATAAATAAAAAAGGAAAAAATAATACCGGACGAAAACATACATAAAATCGTTGAACCACGCACGCCGTTGCGGCGTGTTAATGCGAAAAAATTAGAATAAAACTAAAACGTAGAAAAGAATAAATAAGTCGATCTAGGACACGCGCGTTGCGACGAATCCGTCAAACGGGGGAATAGACGAGTTGTGATGCGCCTGAACGGAAAAAAATTGACAAAAGTTCGTTGAACCTCACACACACGTTATGGCGCGTTAACTCGCATAATTTAGAACGAAATGTAAAACGAAATGTAAAACGAAAAACTTGCGAAAGATGAAAACTGTGGTGGAAAAAAGTTGAAAATAAAAAAGTATTGGTGTTAAATTGTAAAAGATGAAAAGCTTTATATCAAAAGTTAAAAAAACAAAAGGGTTAAAATGCAAAAGGTAAAACCTTTGGGTTATAGGTGAAAAATCAAAATTTATTTTTGAAAAGAGTTAACTGCCATTTTCGTCCCTGTGGTTTGGTCACTTTGGCCATTTCAGTCCATTTTTCAAAAATGCGCCATTTTCCTCCGCGACGTTCTGGAAAGGTGCCATTTCAGTCCAAAAATCATAACCCAGTTAAGTCGGTTAGTAAATAAGGTCTGATTGTGTAAATTTGTAACATAAAGGACTGATTGTGTAAATTTGTAACACCACCACCACTAGCCCTGCCACCACCACCACTCCGCTGCCACCACCACCACTCCGCTGCCACCACCACCACCGCCACCACCACCACTCCGCTGCCACCGCCACCACCACCACTCCGCTACCACCACCACCACCACCACCACCGCCGCCACCACCACCACTCCGCTACCACCGCCACCACCACCACTCCGCTGCCACCACCACCACCACTCCCAAAAACCAATTTTGTTGATGATAATGTTGTTGCTGATAATGTTGTTGCTGCTGTTACTGTTGCTTCCTTCAAATATTAATAGAGGCGATGATGATGATGATGAATTTGTCGTTCATCACCACACAACCACAGCCCTGCCACCACCACTCTCACAGATGTCAACAGTGTCATCTCCCCCAAAGCGGTCAACAGAAGGTCAAACAGGAAAGTCAACGGCTCAAATTAACGACCAAAATCAGGTTATATTCCAATTTGTGACAACCCGTAACTTTGAGGTAAAAACCCGTTTGTTTCACTTTTACAAATCAAATCATATACTTATCCATTTGTGATTAAACCGACCTGAACCGTTTAAACCATGACATAACTAGCGTAACTCGTAACTCTTGAGGTTCGAATGGTGGCATATAATTATAATAATATACTTTAGCTATGGCATACACTTTATACCTTATTAGATAATAATAATAACAATCATGGTAATAACAAACAACAATTCGTAGCTGCCATCTCTTTGTTCTAAACTTGGCAATTAATTAAGTACAACAATTTTTATTTATCTTGGGCCATAATTGAACTCCACCCCTCCCCATTGAAATTATGTGTTGTACGTAATGGCACATTATGGTATTATAAGCAGCCATATGTTTTTTTTTTCTTTTAGTTTCGGTCAAAGGTAAACAGAGCCCAAACTCCACTTTATGCTTTTCGGCCCAGGTCTGTCAAGAAGTCCCAAACTGCCCCACCCATGTTTTATCTTTTAATGAGTTACGTGAACAGTCATAACACATCTAATTCCCCTCACAAACCTTAATCTACGACACAACTCTCCCCTCCTGCTTCTCTTCGCTGCTACTATGGACGAAGATCCGACCCGGGAACTCGATTTCTAGGATGTTCAATCGAGCCACTCACTCGCTAGGTAACTAGGCTTTGCACTTTTGTATTAATATATGTGATTATATGTGTTTTTTTATTGATCAATCAGGATTATATGGCTGAGTTTGTTGATATGCATGGTGAATTGATATTATTTGAAGTACTAGGTGATAGAGATTGGGTGTTATATTGTCTCGGTCGTTCACATGATCGGTTAGACCACAAGGGTTTATTTGAGGGTTGAAACTTGCTGAATTGTGATGATATTTATAATGTTCAAGCGTGATTATCATAGAGTTTTGATGGCTGTGTGGTTCTGTTTTGATTGATGATCTTGATGTACTTGTTGATGAATATTCATGGGTTGAATTCACTTAGAGATCATGTAAATTAGCGTATAGATTGCTTGTTTGATCGAAATCTATCTTGTTTTAAAACTAATTAGTTGTTGATTGACATGATAAGTTTGGTAACTATTGGAATAGGTAATGGTTAGTTGACTAATTTTGAATATGGAAACGATATAACTAAGTGGCACAATTCTCGGATCACACAAGATGTTACCAACCGCACAAGGTTGGATGAATCGCACAAGTTGCCTAATTGTTGACTGTTGGATTGATCATGTCGGTTGGGCCTCAAAGCCCAAGACCTCACTCGCACAAAATGACACCAGACGCACAAAGTGCCCGAGTCGCATAAGTTGTGAGGTTGGGCCGGGTGAACAGTTTGGGCCGGACTAACTCCAATCGCACAACCCGTATCGGATCGCACAAGTCCCGTAGTGGATATTTTTGGGCCGTAGTGTTGTTAGATAATTGTTGATTTGTTATTAGACCGAACAGGCCCAAGGCCCACCCGCACAAGGCCTGTCAATTGCACCAAAGCTAACCGGGCCGCACAGGTTCACTTATGTGTTATTTATATTTGGGCCGAGTACTGTTGGGCTGATAATTATTTGCACAAGTTGGATGGATTGCTTTGAATACAAACTGTTGACATGATCTATACGTGTTTGTAACGTGTTAACTCTGTGTAACCATACGTGCTATACTTAAACCGAACCTGACTTGTATAATAAACATGCTAGGACGTGGTTGATCACATTGTAGCTTAAATGAACCTTTTTCATGTATCATACCGAGCAACCCCGGGTGAGTTCATTGCATTTTCTCAAGCATGCGTCCCGGTGGTTTGGGACAACTGGTAAACATTTGGAAGGGAAACATTGGGGTAAACAACTTAATCGGTTTTGGTTATTGCCTGGAGGGCAATGGGGGTAACTAGTTGATAGCGCTATTAGGTGGGAAACCTCACACCGGGCCGTAAGGATGGGCGTGAACTAATTATCTGGGTATGGCTATGGTTGTTAGAGGCACACTCCTCGGATACATATGGGCACTCTCCCTAGGATATCTAACGAAGGCAACATAGCAATCGGTCGTTAAGGGGTACCCACTCCCCGGATACACATGGGCACATTCCCTAGGGTATCTAACATGAGCAACATCGTAACGCAACATTGAATTGCATTAACATACATCTGGTAACTCAACACGTTAACAAAACCTTGAACTCACCAGCGTAGTCTGACACACTTGTTTGCATGCTTGTAGGTCATTAACGTTTGGAACATGGACTTGCTATCTGGGAGTGCTGGAGTGGTCATGGATCGAGACTCTTGGATTCACTTATAAACAATGCATTGATTTTGGTTATTACTATGAAACGATTACATGCTTCCGCTACACAACTTTTGAGAATTGATAACATGTTGACATCTTATTTTAGTAATTATTGTCCTGACTTATTTAAGTATTTATTATTGGTTCATGGTGATTGGTGGCTCGAACTCTGATGCGTAACACGCCTCGCGGGGTTTCCGCAGGTGGAATTTTGGGGGTGTTACAGTTGGTATCAGAGCCACTGGTTATAGTAAACTAGGTTTTAAAACGTTTTGTAAAACCAGACTATAACCGAACAACTTCGAAAATCGATCATGACACTCGGCTCCAGATTGCAAGGTTCGTCTCTCTCTCACTTTATGCATTACTTGCTTAGTAGTCACACACTCACAGCATACATGAACTGAAACGTTTAACACCATAGTGACTTGATAGTGTGACACTACTCTTCGACTCATGTAAACCATAGAACTGTGATATCATCTGTTGTGTTGTTTGAACGGGGGAAACTTCGAGCGCAAGCTAAGAGGCATTGAGATAAGCATGCAAATCGCCTTATTACTATGGGTGCACACATGATAATGACGCGAGGTGCATGCAAATCCCAGTGAGGCTTAATGAGCGTGAGAAGGGTTCTGCCCTATTGTGTGTAAACTTGGTAGTTTGTAGATTTCAATGTGATACTCGACTTTTACCTCATTTCGACCCTTAAAATTGTTCCCTTCTCTTATATAGAACCATGAGGGACAACGGAGGTATAAGTTAATCAACTCCCGGATAAACATGATGACATAAACAATAATCTTACTCCTTGTATTGCTAGAATTGCTATTACATAACAGTTTTCCTCTCTAAACTAGTCTATCCCCTAGCCCTTGCCTTGGCCGACGCTTACCGTTTAAGGTGACAGTTAGTTACTGTTCTTGATATAGATAAACCTATCATTCCATTATCATGGTCACACTACATTCTCGATTGTCTACGCATAAACTCCTATAACATTGTGCTCTAGTTTAAAAATAACCTGATAAACTCTTCTTTTGATACGTAGTGATCACTTCTTGTACTCTGAGGATGGTTGTGTATTATTTTATGACCATATCATTTCGAAAATATTTTCGTGTCCTTGTAATGAAACCTTTTGGTGACGTACTTGATGTTCCTAATACACACGCCTTAGTTCAACCCTTCAAAGTTGGCTTCATACATGTTCGACTAATCACACACTCAATTTCGTACATAGATTTTAGTAAACCATTCTTATTTGCATACGGCAGGCTTGATGACTGTGGAAAACGCTCCGAATAAACCGGATCACTATGAATTCGACCAACCGTTACTCTTCAACATAATTCTTATTGTGTCAACACCCTCAATGTAACGCTTCCAATGACCGGTAGTGTCACCTTATTTCTACTTATACCGCTTGTGTGTGCAACCAACAACACCATCATCATCGGGTTTGCTACTTTACTCATGATTCTAAAACAATTAGATGGAACAGATTGATGATAACCGCGTTTTGGTATATTCTTCGCGTCTTATCTTGTTGTGCTGAAACGACTACCATAGTTCTTGCATAGCCCTGTTACACGCTAATCCTCGCTTGGCTAAATCACTCTCTACGAACGTCACTCGAGGAATGAGTCATACTTAAGATCATCAATGTGAAATAACATAAAAATAAAATTTTTACTTACGTAAGGTATGCCAAGGTCAAAATTCCCTCTTGTGTGAAAGCACCATACTCATGTATAGCTTCATCGACCTCTTTGTTCCATGCTTATCTCCCTTTGACCGAAGGCTGGTCATCTACTACAACCAACTGCGACCAAAATATCACGATCAATATCAACTGAAAATCTCTTTTCCTCTGAACGAACGAGTCAAGATGATACCAGTCTGAAATAGGGATTAATGCCTAACTTGAGTTTTCATTCAATCGATTGATTGAATTGCTTGAATCACCTGTTCCAAGAAATTATATTTTCTTTCTCGAATTCTTACATACGATGGCATCACCTTTGATCTTTGATAGGGGTGACTGCACCAGTTCTGATCGCCAGTAGCGATACCATATATAAACATATATCTCTTACACTCACTTTATCACATTCACATATTTTGCTTCGAGAAAATCTTGGTGGTGCACCCGACACACGTGATTTGAGGGTTGAGCATTTTAGCCTGTAACAAACTACCTTAACACATTTCCAGTTCGGTTTATCTCGTCGACCCTTCGTTTATGATGTACGACATTCGCCTCAATTCTGGTAGGCTCTAGATATACATTAGATACACTTGCTTCGTGAAGTGTTGGCTACTTAATATACAACATCCATGATAACTAAACACTGCCTTTTTGCAAGTCCCCAAATTCGAAGGCGTATAGCTCACCCAAGTTATATTTAGTGCAACACCCCCCCCCCCCCCCCCGGTCGCACATGTGAAATGCATCAGGCAATGCCATACAGAGGTATTTCAACTTTTGTGAGCATCTCTTGAGCTTAGCATAACTTGTCACAACATTCTTCATTATCAAGCTCCTATTAACTCAACTTGTGTTTCTATTTAAGGGCAAGACATTTTTTTTGTTTAACACAATTAACACAAACTCTATTACCTCAAACACTCATTCATGCATAACACTCACATAACGGTAATTCGGGGAATTACGGAATTACACATGGGTTGTACTCGGACGTTGATGAACAATTAGAACACTATTCCTGAACAAATAAAGAAATATAACTTATGTGAATTTATATGTTATCTGACTTTATATGCTATATGACTTATATATTATTTAGTGAACTTTCGTGAAACCGTATTTAACTACGTGTTTAGTGAATTATCGACAAACTCATAATTGGAGCCTAGAGTATAATATAGCCTAAATTTTGAGGACGAAATTTCTGTAACATGGGGAGGATGTGACACCTGAGAAAAATCCGCAATAATCTCGATTCATAACCTCATCTTCTGTGCTTACTTACCAAATTTCGGGACGAAATTTCTTTCAAGTTGGGGATGATGTGACAACCCGTAACTTTGAGGTAAAAACCCGTTTGTTTCACTTTTACAAATCAAATCATATACTTATCCATTTGTGATTAAACCGACCTGAACCGTTTAAACCATGACATAACTAGCGTAACTCGTAACTCTTGAGGTTCGAATGGTGGCATATAATTATAATAATATACTTTAGCTATGGCATACACTTTATACCTTATTAGATAATAATAATAATAACAATCATGGTAATAACAAACAACAATTCGTAGCTGCCATCTCTTTGTTCTAAACTTGGCAATTAATTAAGTACAACAATTTTTATTTATCTTGGGCCATAATTGAACTCCACCCCTCCCCATTGAAATTATGTGTTGTACGTAATGGCACATTATGGTATTATAAGCAGCCATATGTTTTTTTTTCTTTTAGTTTCGGTCAAAGGTAAACAGAGCCCAAACTCCACTTTATGCTTTTCGGCCCAGGTCTGTCAAGAAGTCCCAAACTGCCCCACCCATGTTTTATCTTTTAATGAGTTACGTGAACAGTCATAACACATCTAATTCCCCTCACAAACCCTAATCTACGACACAACTCTCCCCTCCTGCTTCTCTTCGCTGCTACTGTGGACGAAAATCCGACCCGGGAACTCGATTTCTAGGATGTTCAATCGAGCCACTCACTCGCTAGGTAACTAGGCTTTGCACTTTTGTATTAATATATGTGATTATATGTGTTTTTTTTATTGATCAATCAGGATTATATGGCTGAGTTTGTTGATATGCATGGTGAATTGATATTATTTGAAGTACTAGGTGATAGAGATTGGGTGTTATATTGTCTCGGTCGTTCACATGATCGGTTAGACCACAAGGGTTTATTTGAGGGTTGAAACTTGCTGAATTGTGATGATATTTATAATGTTCAAGCGTGATTATCATAGAGTTTTGATGGCTGTGTGGTTCTGTTTTGATTGATGATCTTGATGTACTTGTTGATGAATATTCATGGGTTGAATTCACTTAGAGATCATGTAAATTAGCGTATAGATTGCTTGTTTGATCGAAATCTATCTTGTTTTAAAACTAATTAGTTGTTGATTGACATGATAAGTTTGGTAACTATTGGAATAGGTAATGGTTAGTTGACTAATTTTGAATATGGAAACGATATAACTAAGTGGCACAATTCTCGGATCACACAAGATGTTACCAACCGCACAAGGTTGGATGAATCGCACAAGTTGCCTAATTGTTGACTGTTGGATTGATCATGTCGGTTGGGCCTCAAAGCCCAAGACCTCACTCGCACAAAATGACACCAGACGCACAAAGTGCCCGAGTCGCATAAGTTGTGAGGTTGGGCCGGGTGAACAGTTTGGGCCGGACTAACTCCAATCGCACAACCCGTATCGGATCGCACAAGTCCCGTAGTGGATATTTTTGGGCCGTAGTGTTGTTAGATAATTGTTGATTTGTTATTAGACCGAACAGGCCCAAGGCCCACCCGCACAAGGCCTGTCAATTGCACCAAAGCTAACCGGGCCGCACAGGTTCACTTATGTGTTATTTATATTTGGGCCGAGTACTGTTGGGCTGATAATTATTTGCACAAGTTGGATGGATTGCTTTGAATACAAACTGTTGACATGATCTATACGTGTTTGTAACGTGTTAACTCTGTGTAACCATACGTGCTATACTTAAACCGAACCTGACTTGTATAATAAACATGCTAGGACGTGGTTGATCACATTGTAGCTTAACTGAACCTTTTTCATGTATCATACCGAGCAACCCCAGGTGAGTTCATTGCATTTTCTCAAGCATGCGTCCTGGTGGTTTGGGACAACTGGTAAACATTTGGAAGGGAAACATTGGGGTAAACAACTTAATCGGTTTTGGTTATTGCCTGGAGGGCAATGGGGGTAACTAGTTGATAGCGCTATTAGGTGGGAAACCTCACACCGGGCCGTAAGGATGGGCGTGAACTAATTATCTGGGTATGGCTATGGTTGTTAGAGGCACACTCCTCGGATACATATGGGCACTCTCCCTAGGGTATCTAACGAAGGCAACATAGCAATCGGTCGTTAAGGGGTACCCACTCCCCGGATACACATGGGCACATTCCCTAGGGTATCTAACATGAGCAACATCGTAACGCAACATTGAATTGCATTAACATACATCTGGTAACTCAACACGTTAACAAAACCTTGAACTCACCAGCGTAGTCTGACACACTTGTTTGCATGCTTGTAGGTCATTAACGTTTGGAACATGGACTTGCTATCTGGGAGTGCTGGAGTGGTCATGGATCGAGACTCTTGGATTCACTTATAAACAATGCATTGATTTTGGTTATTACTATGAAACGATTACATGCTTCCGCTACACAACTTTTGAGAATTGATAACATGTTGACATCTTATTTTAGTAATTATTGTCCTGACTTATTTAAGTATTTATTATTGGTTCATGGTGATTGGTGGCTCGAACTCTGATGCGTAACACGCCTCGCGGGGTTTCCGCAGGTGGAATTTTGGGGGTGTTACAGTTGGTATCAGAGCCACTGGTTATAGTAAACTAGGTTTTAAAACGTTTTGTAAAACCAGACTATAACCGAACAACTTCGAAAATCGATCATGACACTCGGCTCCAGATTGCAAGGTTCGTCTCTCTCTCACTTTATGCATTACTTGCTTAGTAGTCACACACTCACAGCATACATGAACTGAAACGTTTAACACCATAGTGACTTGATAGTGTGACACTACTCTTCGACTCATGTAAACCATAGAACTGTGATATCATCTGTTGTGTTGTTTGAACGGGGGAAACTTCGAGCGCAAGCTAAGAGGCATTGAGATAAGCATGCAAATCGCCTTATTACTATGGGTGCACACATGATAATGACGCGAGGTGCATGCAAATCCCAGTGAGGCTTAATGAGCGTGAGAAGGGTTCTGCCCTATTGTGTGTAAACTTGGTAGTTTGTAGATTTCAATGTGATACTCGACTTTTACCTCATTTCGACCCTTAAAATTGTTCCCTTCTCTTATATAGAACCATGAGGGACAACGGAGGTATAAGTTAATCAACTCCCGGATAAACATGATGACATAAACAATAATCTTACTCCTTGTATTGCTAGAATTGCTATTACATAACAGTTTTCCTCTCTAAACTAGTCTATCCCCTAGCCCTTGCCTTGGCCGACGCTTACCGTTTAAGGTGACAGTTAGTTACTGTTCTTGATATAGATAAACCTATCATTCCATTATCATGGTCACACTACATTCTCGATTGTCTACGCATAAACTCCTATAACATTGTGCTCTAGTTTAAAAATAACCTGATAAACTCTTCTTTTGATACGTAGTGATCACTTCTTGTACTCTGAGGATGGTTGTGTATTATTTTATGACCATATCATTTCGAAAATATTTTCGTGTCCTTGTAATGAAACCTTTTGGTGACGTACTTGATGTTCCTAATACACACGCCTTAGTTCAACCCTTCAAAGTTGGCTTCATACATGTTCGACTAATCACACACTCAATTTCGTACATAGATTTTAGTAAACCATTCTTATTTGCATACGGCAGGCTTGATGACTGTGGAAAACGCTCCGAATAAACCGGATCACTATGAATTCGACCAACCGTTACTCTTCAACATAATTCTTATTGTGTCAACACCCTCAATGTAACGCTTCCAATGACCGGTAGTGTCACCTTATTTCTACTTATACCGCTTGTGTGTGCAACCAACAACACCATCATCATCGGGTTTGCTACTTTACTCATGATTCTAAAACAATTAGATGGAACAGATTGATGATAACCGCGTTTTGGTATATTCTTCGCGTCTTATCTTGTTGTGCTGAAACGACTACCATAGTTCTTGCATAGCCCTGTTACACGCTAATCCTCGCTTGGCTAAATCACTCTCTACGAACGTCACTCGAGGAATGAGTCATACTTAAGATCATCAATGTGAAATAACATAAAAATAAAATTTTTACTTACGTAAGGTATGCCAAGGTCAAAATTCCCTCTTGTGTGAAAGCACCATACTCATGTATAGCTTCATCGACCTCTTTGTTCCATGCTTATCTCCCTTTGACCGAAGGCTGGTCATCTACTACAACCAACTGCGACCAAAATATCACGATCAATATCAACTGAAAATCTCTTTTCCTCTGAACGAACGAGTCAAGATGATACCAGTCTGAAATAGGGATTAATGCCTAACTTGAGTTTTCATTCAATCGATTGATTGAATTGCTTGAATCACCTGTTCCAAGAAATTATATTTTCTTTCTCGAATTCTTACATACGATGGCATCACCTTTGATCTTTGATAGGGGTGACTGCACCAGTTCTGATCGCCAGTAGCGATACCATATATAAACATATATCTCTTACACTCACTTTATCACATTCACATATTTTGCTTCGAGAAAATCTTGGTGGTGCACCCGACACACGTGATTTGAGGGTTGAGAATTTTAGCCTGTAACAAACTACCTTAACACATTTCCAGTTCGGTTTATCTCGTCGACCCTTCGTTTATGATGTACGACATTCGCCTCAATTCTGGTAGGCTCTAGATATACATTAGATACACTTGCTTCGTGAAGTGTTGGCTACTTAATATACAACATCCATGATAACTAAACACTGCCTTTTTGCAAGTCCCCAAATTCGAAGGCGTATAGCTCACCCAAGTTATATTTAGTGCAACACCCCCCCCCCGGTCGCACATGTGAAATGCATCAGGCAATGCCATACAGAGGTATTTCAACTTTTGTGAGCATCTCTTGAGCTTAGCATAACTTGTCACAACATTCTTCATTATCAAGCTCCTATTAACTCAACTTGTGTTTCTATTTAAGGGCAAGACATTTTTTTTGTTTAACACAATTAACACAAACTCTATTACCTCAAACACTCATTCATGCATAACACTCACATAACGGTAATTCGGGGAATTACGGAATTACACATGGGTTGTACTCGGACGTTGATGAACAATTAGAACACTATTCCTGAACAAATAAAGAAATATAACTTATGTGAATTTATATGTTATCTGACTTTATATGCTATATGACTTATATATTATTTAGTGAACTTTCGTGAAACCGTATTTAACTACGTGTTTAGTGAATTATCGACAAACTCATAATTGGAGCCTAGAGTATAATATAGCCTAAATTTTGAGGACGAAATTTCTGTAACATGGGGAGGATGTGACACCTGAGAAAAATCCGCAATAATCTCGATTCATAACCTCATCTTCTGTGCTTACTTACCAAATTTCGGGACGAAATTTCTTTCAAGTTGGGGATGATGTGACAACCCGTAACTTTGAGGTAAAAACCCGTTTGTTTCACTTTTACAAATCAAATCATATACTTATCCATTTGTGATTAAACCGACCTGAACCGTTTAAACCATGACATAACTAGCGTAACTCGTAACTCTTGAGGTTCGAATGGTGGCATATAATTATAATAATATACTTTAGCTATGGCATACACTTTATACCTTATTAGATAATAATAATAACAATCATGGTAATAACAAACAACAATTCGTAGCTGCCATCTCTTTGTTCTAAACTTGGCAATTAATTAAGTACAACAATTTTTATTTATCTTGGGCCATAATTGAACTCCACCCCTCCCCATTGAAATTATGTTTTGTACGTAATGGCACATTATGGTATTATAAGCAGCCATATGTTTTTTTTTCTTTTAGTTTCGGTCAAAGGTAAACAGAGCCCAAACTCCACTTTATGCTTTTCGGCCCAGGTCTGTCAAGAAGTCCCAAACTGCCCCACCCATGTTTTATCTTTTAATGAGTTACGTGAACAGTCATAACACATCTAATTCCCCTCACAAACCCTAATCTACGACACAACTCTCCCCTCCTGCTTCTCTTCGCTGCTACTGTGGACGAAGATCCGACCCGGGAACTCGATTTCTAGGATGTTCAATCGAGCCACTCACTCGCTAGGTAACTAGGCTTTGCACTTTTGTATTAATATATGTGATTATATGTGTTTTTTTTATTGATCAATCAGGATTATATGGCTGAGTTTGTTGATATGCATGGTGAATTGATATTATTTGAAGTACTAGGTGATAGAGATTGGGTGTTATATTGTCTCGGTCGTTCACATGATCGGTTAGACCACAAGGGTTTATTTGAGGGTTGAAACTTGCTGAATTGTGATGATATTTATAATGTTCAAGCATGATTATCATAGAGTTTTGATGGCTGTGTGGTTCTGTTTTGATTGATGATCTTGATGTACTTGTTGATGAATATTCATGGGTTGAATTCACTTAGAGATCATGTAAATTAGCGTATAGATTGCTTGTTTGATCGAAATCTATCTTGTTTTAAAACTAATTAGTTGTTGATTGACATGATAAGTTTGGTAACTATTGGAATAGGTAATGGTTAGTTGACTAATTTTGAATATGGAAACGATATAACTAAGTGGCACAATTCTCGGATCACACAAGATGTTACCAACCGCACAAGGTTGGATGAATCGCACAAGTTGCCTAATTGTTGACTGTTGGATTGATCATGTCGGTTGGGCCTCAAAGCCCAAGACCTCACTCGCACAAAATGACACCAGACGCACAAAGTGCCCGAGTCGCATAAGTTGTGAGGTTGGGCCGGGTGAACAGTTTGGGCCGGACTAACTCCAATCGCACAACCCGTATCGGATCGCACAAGTCCCGTAGTGGATATTTTTGGGCCGTAGTGTTGTTAGATAATTGTTGATTTGTTATTAGACCGAACAGGCCCAAGGCCCACCCGCACAAGGCCTGTCAATTGCACCAAAGCTAACCGGGCCGCACAGGTTCACTTATGTGTTATTTATATTTGGGCCGAGTACTGTTGGGCTGATAATTATTTGCACAAGTTGGATGGATTGCTTTGAATACAAACTGTTGACATGATCTATACGTGTTTGTAACGTGTTAACTCTGTGTAACCATACGTGCTATACTTAAACCGAACCTGACTTGTATAATAAACATGCTAGGACGTGGTTGATCACATTGTAGCTTAACTGAACCTTTTTCATGTATCATACCGAGCAACCCCAGGTGAGTTCATTGCATTTTCTCAAGCATGCGTCCCGGTGGTTTGGGACAACTGGTAAACATTTGGAAGGGAAACATTGGGGTAAACAACTTAATCGGTTTTGGTTATTGCCTGGAGGGCAATGGGGGTAACTAGTTGATAGCGCTATTAGGTGGGAAACCTCACACCGGGCCGTAAGGACGGGCGTGAACATTATCTGGGTATGGCTATGGTTGTTAGAGGCACACTCCTCGGATACATATGGGCACTCTCCCTAGGGTATCTAACGAAGGCAACATAGCAATCGGTCGTTAAGGGGTACCCACTCCCCGGATACACATGGGCACATTCCCTAGGGTATCTAACATGAGCAACATCGTAACGCAACATTGAATTGCATTAACATACATCTGGTAACTCAACACGTTAACAAAACCTTGAACTCACCAGCGTAGTCTGACACACTTGTTTGCATGCTTGTAGGTCATTAACGTTTGGAACATGGACTTGCTATCTGGGAGTGCTGGAGTGGTCATGGATCGAGACTCTTGGATTCACTTATAAACAATGCATTGATTTTGGTTATTACTATGAAACGATTACATGCTTCCGCTACACAACTTTTGAGAATTGATAACATGTTGACATCTTATTTTAGTAATTATTGTCCTGACTTATTTAAGTATTTATTATTGGTTCATGGTGATTGGTGGCTCGAACTCTGATGCGTAACACGCCTCGCGGGGTTTCCGCAGGTGGAATTTTGGGGGTGTTACAGTTGGTATCAGAGCCACTGGTTATAGTAAACTAGGTTTTAAAACGTTTTGTAAAACCAGACTATAACCGAACAACTTCGAAAATCGATCATGACACTCGGCTCCAGATTGCAAGGTTCGTCTCTCTCTCACTTTATGCATTACTTGCTTAGTAGTCACACACTCACAGCATACATGAACTGAAACGTTTAACACCATAGTGACTTGATAGTGTGACACTACTCTTCGACTCATGTAAACCATAGAACTGTGATATCATCTGTTGTGTTGTTTGAACGGGGGAAACTTCGAGCGCAAGCTAAGAGGCATTGAGATAAGCATGCAAATCGCCTTATTACTATGGGTGCACACATGATAATGACGCGAGGTGCATGCAAATCCCAGTGAGGCTTAATGAGCGTGAGAAGGGTTCTGCCCTATTGTGTGTAAACTTGGTAGTTTGTAGATTTCAATGTGATACTCGACTTTTACCTCATTTCGACCCTTAAAATTGTTCCCTTCTCTTATATAGAACCATGAGGGACAACGGAGGTATAAGTTAATCAACTCCCGGATAAACATGATGACATAAACAATAATCTTACTCCTTGTATTGCTAGAATTGCTATTACATAACAGTTTTCCTCTCTAAACTAGTCTATCCCCTAGCCCTTGCCTTGGCCGACGCTTACCGTTTAAGGTGACAGTTAGTTACTGTTCTTGATATAGATAAACCTATCATTCCATTATCATGGTCACACTACATTCTCGATTGTCTACGCATAAACTCCTATAACATTGTGCTCTAGTTTAAAAATAACCTGATAAACTCTTCTTTTGATACGTAGTGATCACTTCTTGTACTCTGAGGATGGTTGTGTATTATTTTATGACCATATCATTTCGAAAATATTTTCGTGTCCTTGTAATGAAACCTTTTGGTGACGTACTTGATGTTCCTAATACACACGCCTTAGTTCAACCCTTCAAAGTTGGCTTCATACATGTTCGACTAATCACACACTCAATTTCGTACATAGATTTTAGTAAACCATTCTTATTTGCATACGGCAGGCTTGATGATTGTGGAAAACGCTCCGAATAAACCGGATCACTATGAATTCGACCAACCGTTACTCTTCAACATAATTCTTATTGTGTCAACACCCTCAATGTAACGCTTCCAATGACCGGTAGTGTCACCTTATTTCTACTTATACCGCTTGTGTGTGCAACCAACAACACCATCATCATCGGGTTTGCTACTTTACTCATGATTCTAAAACAATTAGATGGAACAGATTGATGATAACCGCGTTTTGGTATATTCTTCGCGTCTTATCTTGTTGTGCTGAAACGACTACCATAGTTCTTGCATAGCCCTGTTACACGCTAATCCTCGCTTGGCTAAATCACTCTCTACGAACGTCACTCGAGGAATGAGTCATACTTAAGATCATCAATGTGAAATAACATAAAAATAAAATTTTTACTTACGTAAGGTATGCCAAGGTCAAAATTCCCTCTTGTGTGAAAGCACCATACTCATGTATAGCTTCATCGACCTCTTTGTTCCATGCTTATCTCCCTTTGACCGAAGGCTGGTCATCTACTACAACCAACTGCGACCAAAATATCACGATCAATATCAATTGAAAATCTCTTTTCCTCTGAACGAACGAGTCAAGATGATACCAGTCTGAAATAGGGATTAATGCCTAACTTGAGTTTTCATTCAATCGATTGATTGAATTGCTTGAATCACCTGTTCCAAGAAATTATATTTTCTTTCTCGAATTCTTACATACGATGGCATCACCTTTGATCTTTGATAGGGGTGACTGCACCAGTTCTGATCGCCAGTAGCGATACCATATATAAACATATATCTCTTACACTCACTTTATCACATTCACATATTTTGCTTCGAGAAAATCTTGGTGGTGCACCCGACACACGTGATTTGAGGGTTGAGCATTTTAGCCTGTAACAAACTACCTTAACACATTTCCAGTTCGGTTTATCTCGTCGACCCTTCGTTTATGATGTACGACATTCGCCTCAATTCTGGTAGGCTCTAGATATACATTAGATACACTTGCTTCGTGAAGTGTTGGCTACTTAATATACAACATCCATGATAACTAAACACTGCCTTTTTGCAAGTCCCCAAATTCGAAGGCGTATAGCTCACCCAAGTTATATTTAGTGCAACACCCCCCCCCCCCCCGGTCGCACATGTGAAATGCATCAGGCAATGCCATACAGAGGTATTTCAACTTTTGTGAGCATCTCTTGAGCTTAGCATAACTTGTCACAACATTCTTCATTATCAAGCTCCTATTAACTCAACTTGTGTTTCTATTTAAGGGCAAGACATTTTTTTTGTTTAACACAATTAACACAAACTCTATTACCTCAAACACTCATTCATGCATAACACTCACATAACGGTAATTCGGGGAATTACGGAATTACACATGGGTTGTACTCGGACGTTGATGAACAATTAGAACACTATTCCTGAACAAATAAAGAAATATAACTTATGTGAATTTATATGTTATCTGACTTTATATGCTATATGACTTATATATTATTTAGTGAACTTTCGTGAAACCGTATTTAACTACGTGTTTAGTGAATTATCGACAAACTCATAATTGGAGCCTAGAGTATAATATAGCCTAAATTTTGAGGACGAAATTTCTGTAACATGGGGAGGATGTGACACCTGAGAAAATCCGCAATAATCTCGATTCATAACCTCATCTTCTGTGCTTACTTACCAAATTTCGGGACGAAATTTCTTTCAAGTTGGGGATGATGTGACAACCCGTAACTTTGAGGTAAAAACCCGTTTGTTTCACTTTTACAAATCAAATCATATACTTATCCATTTGTGATTAAACCGACCTGAACCGTTTAAACCATGACATAACTAGCGTAACTCGTAACTCTTGAGGTTCGAATGGTGGCATATAATTATAATAATATACTTTAGCTATGGCATACACTTTATACCTTATTAGATAATAATAATAACAATCATGGTAATAACAAACAACAATTCGTAGCTGCCATCTCTTTGTTCTAAACTTGGCAATTAATTAAGTACAACAATTTTTATTTACTAACCGACTTAACTGGGTTATGATTTTTGGATTGAAATGACACCTTTCCAGAACGTCGGGGAGGAAAATGGCGCATTTTTGAAAAATGGACTGAAATGGCCAAAGTAACCAAACCACAGGGAAGAAAATGGCAGTTAACTCTTTTGAAAAACTTCCCATGCATGGGGTATAACACAGTTAAGCAACAAATTGTTGCTAATTTATAATATGGAAATAAGAGAAATCATTCGATTATTTCGTAGTAAAATACAAATGTATATAAAAAATGTTTGAGAATATACTCGAAAAATGATTATTTGTGTTTAGTTAGGGGGTTAGGGGCACTACACTAGTGATGAAATTTTATCACTCACAAAATCCAATCAAGTTCCGCCATGTCATTGAACATTATTTCATCACTAGTGATGGATTTTAATGGAAATGCTCATCACTAGTGATTTTTTTTTTAATTATAAAATTTAGTGCTACCTATGGTATTTCAAAACCATTAAAGATTTACACCCACATCGCTATGATCCACTACTTTCCCCTATTTCTTTTTGCAACTTTTGGAAAAAACAACGCGTGGCCACGAGAACGCGTTATACTATCCACGCGTTAACAATTAAGGTGGCGGCGGTGTTTCATTGGGTTTAACGCGTGAACAAAACGTGACCACGGGGCGCCCCGGGTCCCCTTAGGGGGTGGAGGTGGTCACTAGTGATGAAATTCCATCACTCACAAACATCCAATCATGTTCCGCCATGTCAGCAACCACTATTCTATCACTCACAAGCATTCTTTAGTAGCGGTGGTCATCACTAGTGATGAGATTCCAATGTACAAATATTAATATACAATGTACAAGTCATACACATACCTCAATAGTTCTTCAACGCGTGATAAAATCCACGCGTTAATCCTATCACTCGTTACCAAAGTGGTGGCGGCGGTGTTGGTTTTAGGAAGTCATCTTGAGACATGTTTCTGGCTTCAGATGTATTCATTAACAGAATAATAGTGGTTGTGTTAAATATTATTTTGTTTTTAAGTTTTATACATATACTTAGCTATATTTAGTTGGGTTGAAGTAGTTAAGTGTTTAACACATCGTCCTAGTTTCGTTGATTTTTAATTTACAACACTTATCTTTTTATGTATGTCCATTAGTTGGGTTTAAGTACATAAGTGTTTAACACCAAGTCCTAGGTTGATTTTTAATTTACAACACTTCTCTTTTTATGTATGTACATATATAGAAAAAGATATTATCTTATTTCAGCAATTATGAATTCTGTATTATATGCTCAAGTTGCTAAATTTAGAACTACACAGCATTTATTAAAGTTTTTGAAAATTTTTATAACTTTTAATATATAAATTTAGACCACAATTGAAAAAGAGTAAAGTTCGGGGGCTCATTTCTAATTTTGCAATATCAGACACACTCAAAACACATATGAAGGTATCATAAAACAATAAACAAAAATTGATATTCATTCATTAATATTATAGACATAGATATTATGTTCTATTTTTATAAGTCAAACTTATTCCAAGTTGACCTACTAAATCTAATTCTGACCGAGATTGACCTTCGTTGATTGATTCCAAGTAATTAGGTGGAGTCGAAGAAAATCGCCTCGATACCATACCTTGTAGCAATTACTCGGATTTTTAAACCCTGTTTTACACATTACTCATAATATAGGACCTTAGTGTGATTTTGAAAATATGTTCCCTAACATACATACCATAAAAGGTTAGTTTTAATTAGCTTACAACTTTGAGCTTAAGTTGGTGGCTTCTTTCGCTTGTTCCCTGTTTAAAGAAAATTCAACACTTCATTTGTATATCCAGAGAACACTAAACGAAAAAGGTAAAGTAGCACAACTCGGCACAAGAATCAGTACTAAAGGTTGTTGAACGAGCTTTG
Organism: Helianthus annuus; assembly: GCF_002127325.2. Classification (NCBI taxonomy): domain Eukaryota; kingdom Viridiplantae; phylum Streptophyta; class Magnoliopsida; order Asterales; family Asteraceae; genus Helianthus; species Helianthus annuus. The sequence goes on from NC_035445.2 coordinate 152,271,281, forward strand.
GGTGTCCTCAAAAGTCGTTGGGGGTATATTGCGAAACCAAACACGTGCAATGTATCCTTGAAAAATTAGAAAAACAAGGTACACTTGCATTACATTGCATAATATGATTTTAAAAGACGTTCAAGGTCTAGAAGTAAATCAATTGTTTGGATTATGTTAGAATAGCTAACTCACACCCTTTAATCCTACTCCTAAGTTTACATGTTTGCCCACCATGAGACTTTAACGCTCAACCACTCGAGGAGGAACACCTTTCCTACACACCTTGGTACCACTCGCCACATGCCATTTCTTTCATTTGAATAAGGGAAATTATTCGATTATTTCGCAGAAAATACAAATGTATATAAAAAAATGTTTGAGAATATTTCCGAAAAATGATTATTTGTGTTTAGTTAGAGAACTTGGTTTTAGAAAGTCATCTTGAGACATGTTTCTGGCTTCACATGTATTCATTAACAGAATAATAGTGGTTGTGGGGATGAGCTCGTACCGGATCGGTACCGAACTGGAAGTACCGGAACCGACTTTCTTGAAAACATGGTACCGCGTACCGAATTTCCCGGCGCTGAAATTTATTAATATTTGGTACCGGTACTGGTACCGAATATGGCCGGTTCGGTACGGTTCCGGTTCGATACCGGTTCGGTACCGATACCGGTTCGGTACCGATACACGGTACCATTTGCTCATCCCTAGTTGTGTTAAACTAGTGGTATACACGCGCTTCGCGGCGGGCTTTCGGCCGGTACCAACTTAGTTCGCTAATATATCGGTATGACGCTTGCATTCAGTATAGCAACTAAAAGAGATACACAAAAGGATATCAACATATGTTTTTAATGATCAAAAACCATAGAAACATATACCAGTATTGGTACCGATGTTTAGTAGGGGCATAAGTTATGTCACTAACACTCGCTATAGCATACAATACTATAAATACTCTATTGCCAATACAACTCTATTCTTAATCACTTTTATATTGTCAAGTTGAGAAAACAACAAAAATGAATAAGTGACTGGTACCAATATAGTTCGAACATTATTGGCTAGAGTGATCATGGTAAAGAACAAAAGAAAAATCAATTATATTTACCAGTTCGATAAAAAGTTTTATCAATCCATAGATAAAAATAAACATGTTGCAACGGTGAATTCGGAAGTTTACATTATGTTACTCAAATAACAAAAAAAGGTGAACAATGTTACTATATATAAAAAAACACAACAAATTTTGTATCACCATGTCATTAAAACCATAAACCAAATACAACACTTGTATTGATATTTGTTGGAAGAAAAATATAATCGAATCGTAGATAAAAGTAAACACGTCGCAATGGTATGTTCAAAGCTTTATTAAAAGTCATATTATATTACTCAAATAACGAATAGGGGAAACGACTTATAAAACGTCATATTATATTACTATGTACAACTCAGTTTTAAATAAAAATTTATATCTAAATATGGATAAAAAAAAACAAATTAGCATACTTAAACGAAAATTACTTAAAAGGAATTAAACAATAAAATACTACAACAATTATTATATTAAAAAATAATTATACAAATAGAAAACCAAAAAAACATTTGATGGACCCTTCACTTCAAAAAGGAATTAAAGAAAAAAAGAAAATTAAAATATAAGATTGATCCAAATGGACCAATTAGAAGAATCACTGTACAAGTCCTTTAAATTTGTAATTTATAAGAACAAGAATATTATTTTGTTATTAAGTTTTATATATACTTAGCAATGGTAAGTGGGGTTGAAGTACTTAAGTGTTTAACACTTGGTCCTAGTTTGGTTGTTTTTTAATTTACAACACTTATCTTTTTGTGTATGTCCATTAGTTGGGTTTAAGTACTTAAGCGTTTAACACCTAGTCCTAGTTTGGTTGATTTTTAATTTACAACACTTCTCCTTTTATGTATGTCCTTATATAGAGAAATTTTTTTTATCTTATTTCAGCAATTATAAATTCTGTATTATATGCTTAAGATGCTAAATTTAGAATTACACGGCATTTATTAAAGTTTTTGAAAATTTTATAACTTTTAAGATATAAATTTAGACCACAATTGAAAAAGAGTAAACGTTCGAGGGCTCATTTCTAATTTTAGGAAAAAAATTCTGGAAGTAATAAACAGGCCCATTGAAATTAATTTTATGCAACGTTTGGTGGCCCATTCAATAGAATTTATGCCTTCCAAAGAGCAAAAGAAGATGTTATATGCTTAACCAATACTCTTAGGATCTGAGTTTGGGTTAATTGTGTTTTACGTTTGATTTAAGATGAAAGATGAACAAGTAATGCAACGGAATATATATGGAAATAAACTTTGCACACAATCAAACAGGAGAATTGCTTTTAACACACATTTTCACAAAGAACCAAATGATTGAATTTATATCAACTACGATTACAATGCATGCATGTAACAAACTCCCCCTCAGCCTGAGCTCACACTGATTGTTCGTACAGGAAGAAAAGTGGTGAAGAGCTAAGAGAACAGTACAGGGTACTGTTCCGTTTATAGGCACACCTCAACCACTGTGGCATCTTTGCTGACGTCACCATGAAAGTGACATCTAACCTCCTAAAAAACTCTAACAACTGATCTAATACAAACATTGCTATGCTATCTACTGTTTACAATACATTACATAAGAAACCTAAACTACTACTTTATCCTTCCACTGTTGTGACTCCAGTAGTACTTGATAACATCAGCAGTGCTTGACCCATAGCAGTAGATTGATCAACAGGGCTTTAGTCTTCATCAGCATCTAACTTGGACAGCAGTTGTAATCAGCAGATGTTGTAAAGGATCAGTGGATGGAGGTCATCAGATGTTGAAACCACTTTCAAGGGGAGAGACTTGTATACATTCACTGCTTATTCTGGATCCACTGCCCTGATCCAGTTTTGGCTTTAATTATCTGTTCCTCTGATAGGGTTCAATCCCAACAATCTCCCCCTGGAACAAATAATGCCAAAACCCTTCATTTTTGTAGATCTTTATTGCCTCATTAACAGTTCTCTTATTTGCCCTTTAAGTTGTAACTCAACGTCTAAGGCATCTGTGTCATCTTCATCCCTGCAAAGTGGAAGATCAAGGAGATCCTGCAAATTTTCAACACTCATGCCGAGTGCTTGTTCCCTTGATATTTTCTTCACTTCTCCACTAGACTTGATCACAGTCAGTACATGGGTCTGTTTGTCAGTTTTCCATTTTAGTACTTTTGAGTCTGGTGGGTTTCTTGGGAGATTTTTATTAGATGAGGAGTTTGGAAATGCTGGCCTGGTGATGACTGACTAAGCAGTGCTTTGAGCTTGAGCAAGTTCAGGAATATCAGCCATCATCTGTTTATAAACCATTTTAATAACTTCATTACCAGCAGCTATTTCCTCTGCTGTTTCTACATCCATCTGTTTTTGCCTTCTCCTTTGATAAAGAAGGGCACCTGGTGGAGCAGTGGCTCTCCTAATTTGCAGCTTTGGTGGTCTTGTTGAATGCTCTGCTTCAGAGTAGTCAGGTTTTTGTGGTATCTTTGGATTTTTCTTTCTTAATTCTTCCAACTTTTTGTAGTTGGCCCTGACTTTGTCTTCTCTCCACCTTGACACTTGATTTTTAGACCCAAAATCAGCAGTGATCATTTCCTCTTTCATTCTCTTCAGCTCCAATGCCTTATCAAGTACATTCTTTTTTGTATTTTGCCCAATCAGGTGGAGTATGTTTTACCTTGTTCATGATCATTTCTTGAATCCTGGCTGCTTCACTTTCAAGCTCAGTAATGGTCCATTCTTTATACATGTATTTTTCTCCCTTATATTTCTTGTAGGCCATGATGTTTTCAATGTAGTCTTTTCTCAGGGATTCATCTGCTCTTTCTGATATTTGCTAACATACATTCTTTGCAAACTACTCCAAAGATCTGACTTGTGTGAGCAGAATTTGATAATGCCTTTGAATTTCTTTGTCAGACTTTCCTTGTGAATTTCTTTTGGAGATATCCTCTGCTTGTTGAGCCTTAACTTTCAAGTATTCTTCAATGTTGTTAGGCCTGGGATATCCTTCAACAGATGGCAAACTCCTTTTAGCAGGGTCATCCTCAAAGTAGAAGGATTTGCTCTCTTCTCTGACTACTATAAGTTCTAGAGGATATTGGACACCTGCAGGAGTGATGTCAGTGATTGGCTTTTGAACTTGAGCTAAAGAGAGAGGATCAGGGTTTGGTATAGTAACAAGTGATAAAGGTTGTGAAGATGTTGCTGGTGGAGAATCATCATCTTTCAGAATTAACCTTCTCCTTTTTGGTTGAGGAGAGGCTGATGATGTTTTGGGTGGTTCAGTGGTGGGGATTTGAGTGGTAGATATTGAAGTGGGAGGTTGTTGACTAACAGTTGTTGAAACAACTGGTGTTTCAACCACTGTTGTCATTACAACTGATGATGTGTCATCAGCTGTCCTCTGCTTTTTGACAGGAGGTGATGGTGGTGATGGAATACTTGGTGGGGTAGTGGTTGAAATGGGAGCAGTTGTTGTGGTTGAAGTGATGGTTTTTGGTTTAACAACTGCTGAAACCACTGAAGTACCAACATTTGTTGATACAGCAGGTGTTACAACAGCTGTTTGAGTGGAAAATTGATGTGTGAGGTTTTTGGTAGGTTTAGGAGTTTGCTTTGTGGGTCTGAATGGTGTGTGTTTGGGTTCCCTCACTTTTCTAGTGAGATTCTTTCTTTTTGGCTCAGGATTTTTATCATCCTTTGGCTCATAAATACCCTGCTCATTTAGCTCCATAAATGCTCTTTTTCTCCTGTTCCCACCTGGATTTATCCTTTGCTTTTCTATCCCTTTTTGCCTCTGCTATTGCATCAGCAATGACATTAGTGCTAAAATCAATCTTTTTGGACCCATCTGGCAAAGGGATGTCTTTGAGCATACAATCTTTTTGTGGCTCAATGTACAGGCCATCTTCATATCCCTTCTTCTTCCACTGCTTGATTTTCTCCCCCCTTTTGGCATTATCTGGTGGTGGGTTATCCACAAAGATAACAGTGGGAGGAGCAGTGCTAGTGGTGTTTAGTATGTGGGCCTTTATAGCCTTGATATCAACTTGGGTATCTTTAAACCTTGACTTCATGAGATTTCTGAACTTTTGGATTTGAATCTCATGCTACTGATCAGCTAATTCTCTTTGTTGTTAGAGCAGTGGTTGAAACAAACTCCAAAGCTCATTTGAAGTAGCAGCAGATGGTGGAGCAGTTGTTGGAGTTGTTGTAGCAGTGTGTGGTACCTTTTGAACTTTCAACACCTGTTGCAGCATGTCTTTGATTTCTGCAACAGATGTATCCAGTTTATCAATTCTATCCGTCAATTCTCGGTACATTAAACCATCACCCAACTTAATGGGATCATCTGATTTCCCACTTACAGTGGTTGTAACAGTGGTTGATTCAGGGAGTGTACTCCACAAATCGTCCACTGATGCCCCTTTGTCTTGGAACTGGGGACTTCTTCTTTCAAAAAGAGAAACACTTTTTAGTGAACCAGTAAAAACTGGATACACAAGAGTTCCCCGAGAAGAAATTGCCTTCAAGGAAGTCTTATTGATGTAACCATTGTCCAAATGCAAACCAGTGGGTTCAGCACTTGTAGTGGCTGCTTTACTTGAACTACCACCAAGATTTACTTGTAACTCAAGGGGTGTAACCTCCTCAGGTGTTGTTGGTGGGTTACCAATGACTGATACATCAGACCCAGTCACTTGTTGAGGTATGTTCTCATTGATAGGTAAGTGAGAAGGACTGGTTTGTGCCTGGTTCAAATCAAGAGCATCCAACAATATTTTTGTTTGTGGGGGAATTGTGGAGGTGAGGTTGGGTGCAGAAAGCGAATTTGCCCCGGGTAGTGGGATGTGGATGATGGAAGCAAGTGATTCCAGAGCATCACATTGTGGTGTCCCTATGCTTACAACCTGTTCTGTTCTTTTTGAGAAGAAGCATGAGGAGTTTCAGCCATGGGTCAAGATCTTTCTACCATCTGCTGTGAGGAAGTAGCAGTAGTGGTTTCTTGTGACTTTTGTGTTGTCACTGGCAGTTGCTCTGGGATCTCATCTTCCAGAGTTGCCTTTTGTGTAGGTTTGAGGGGTTTTTGAATTTTCTTTGGTCTTGGCTTTTTGGTGATTTTAGGTGTGGGTTTCACAGCAGTAGTTTTGCTGCTATGATCACCTAGAGTAGTGGGCTCAGCAGCAGATACCTGAGGAGCAGTGGTAGCTGCTAAATTCTGCTCAGGCACCTCTGCTTTTGTTTTATAAAGTGTTCAAAGTCGTGTAAAAGTTTAAGCTGTTAAGCTGTTTATTTGAAAAGAGTCACCTTGTTGCAGCACATGAGCATCATCCTTACCAAATTTCTTTTGAAAATAATAACTTAGAAATCTTGGAAAAAGTAAGAATGGTTTTTTTATCAACATTTTTAACTAGATCATTAAAGATATCCTGGGAGTAATTAAAATTTTCATTTTGTAAAATAGCATATCCCAGGTATTGAATCTTTAATGGTATCTCATTAGAAGTAGTTGTTTTATTTGAAACACACATCAACAGGGTATGGAATAAAAATCTTGTTGCAAGAGGAAAGCTACTTTTTTGTAAGGTATCCCTCTTCATTTGTTCTGCATACCCTCTTTCAAGAAAATCAGCTTGATATTCGTTTTTAGGGAAAAATTTTTACCTTGTTGATCATTAAGTTCGAATACCTCTGAAATGGATTGTGGTGTGATTTTGACTGTTTTACCCATAAGAGATGAATTAATGGCTATGATGTCTTCACCTTGTGTTTCAAGAGTAGCATTTTTCCAAAATTCTCTCTGAGTTTTTAGGTAAATCGGAGCATCTGCTGTCAACAAAGTTTTGTACATTGAAGATGACATAGTGTCAATGATGGAATCTTAGATATCGATGGTACCGGGTTCTGTGAGGAGACCCAGATAGTTGTGAGGAGCTTTGTATGGGATTTCAATTGGTGTGGTAGCCATTTGAGTGGCCTTTTTGGAAGTTGGTTTTGAAGCGGATTTTGTAGATGAAGAAGACGTTGATTTTGTCATGTTGAAGCCGAAGAACGGTGAATGATTTGAGAGAGAGAGAGAGAGAGAGAGAGAGAGATGGAAACTGCTTTGAGAAAGGAATTTTAGAATTCAATTCGACAGTAGAAACCCTGTTTGGGGTTTTTCAGAAGGGTTTTATAAAGGAAAAGGTGAATGCTGACGTGACAGCGGTTACAAAAAGATCTGACCGCTATGTACTGTCCACGTGCCAACCCCTGATGAGTAGTGGAAGACAGTTGTTTTAGTAAAACCACTGATGGAACAAGACCAGTGGTTGTAACGGTACAATAGAAACACTTATTTTGAACAACAGTGATTACCAAGGAAATGAGAGAACAGGGGTTGACTTTCAGCAGTGGACAGTATTTTGAGCAAAACAGATGTTTAAACAAAACAGTGGTTATGGCAGACTTTTAAGGATTTAATCAAAAATTCATTTTTAGCTATTTTAAGGATGGATTTTTTATTTTCTAAAAACATTTTAATGCTTTAATTCATAGAAAAACAAGATTTTGCATGTTATTCCATGTTCAACATGCCAATCCTAGAGATCAAGCTTTCAAAGGTGGATGTGTCTAATGCTTTTGTTAGCACATCTGCCAGCTGATCTTTAGTTGGAACATGGTACAGAGAAATCGAACCTTTTTCATAGCAATCCCTCACAAAGTGATGTCTGATATCAATGTGCTTGGTGGTTGAATGGGAAACTTGATTTTTGATGATATTTTCTGCTTCCTGACTATCCAACATAAGTGGTGTTTTTAAGGCAGTGATACCAAAATCCAGCAACTGATTTTGAAGCCAAAGCAGTTGGGCTGTACAGCTTGCAGCAGCTATATATTCTGCCTCAGCAGTGGATGTGGAAACAGCTGCTTGCTTTGTGCTTTGCCAAGACACTAAGCAATTGCCTAGGAATTGGCACCCTCCTGAAGTGGACTTCCTTGTCTTGTCACATCCAGCAAAGTCACTATCTGAGTAACTTGAAAGCTCAATTTTACCATCAGCTGGATACCAGATACCAAGTGTGGGAGCACCTTTTAGGTATCTGAATATCCTTTTTACAGCAATAAGGTTTGACTTTCTAGGGACTAATTGGGATCTTGCACAAACACATGTTGCAAACATGATGTCTGGCCTAGATGCAGTTAGGTACAATAAAGACCCAATCATGCTTCTATACAGAATTTGATCAACCAAATCATCCTTTTCATCAGACATGACTATTTTATTGGTTGCAATGGGTGTACTGCACGGCTTGCAATTATCCATCTCAAATTTCTTTAAAAGTTCTTTGGCATATTTTCCTTGATCGATACAAGTGCCATTTTGCAGTTGCCTTACTTGGAGACCAAGAAAGCACTGGAGTTCACCTATTGCACTCATTTCAAACTCAGCTGTCATGAGTTGCCAAAACTCTTCACACATTTTATTACATGTGCTTCCAAAAAAGATGTCATCCACATAAATTTGGACAATCATCAACTTTTTCCCTCTCCATTTCAAAAACAGTGTTTTATCAATTTTACCTCTTGTGAACCCAATGGAAAGTAGAAAGGTGGAAAGGGTTTCATACCAGGCCCTTGGTGCTTGTTTCAGGCCATACAAAGCTTTATTTATCCTTTAGACATGATCTGGATTAAATGGATCCTCAAAGCCTGGAGGTTGACAAACATAAACCTCTTCTTAAATCTTACCATAGAGGAATGCACATTTGATATCCATTTGATACACCTTGATGTTGTGGTTGACAGCAAAGGCCAGGAATAGTCTGATAGCTTCCAATCTTCCTACAGGGGCAAATGTTTCATCATAGTCAATGGCTTCTTCCTATCTGAACCCTTGAACCAAAAGCCTGGCTTTATTCTTGACAACAATACCCCTTTCATCAGTTTTATTTTTGAAGACCCATTTTGTGCCAATAGGACTCACACCTCCTGGCAATGGGACAAGCTCCCAAACTTGTTGTCTTCTAAACTGTTGGAGTTCCTCTTGCATGGCTTCTACCTAGTTGTTGTCTTTTAGTGCATCTTGGTACTTGACTGGCTGATGGAGAGATAGGAAACCAGCAAAAAGACAAATGTTTTGGGATTGACTTCTTGTGAGCACCCCTTCATTGATGTTGCCAATGATTTGATCAGGTGGATGAGATTTCAAGAAGATAAGATCTCCTTGGTATGGAACAATGGCATTAAGTGGGGAAGGCTGCAGATGTGAATCATCTGAGCTAACCACTGCTGGTGACTTTGATGATCCAACAGTGGCTTCAAAAGGTGGTGGAATAGGAGGTAATGGTGTGGACACATGCTGACTTTTATCCACTGTTTGAGGACTTTTATCAACAGTGTTTGATGATGTGGAAGCAGGGGTTGATGGGCTACTTTGGTCAACAACTGTTGAGGTAGCAGTGGTTGAGCTTTGACAGCTTTTTTGAACATCTGCTGCTCTTCCACTTGATACAGACTTTTGTTGCGGAATGATAATTTCATATCCATAGTATGATGAGTTTTCTGATAGACCTGCATTCTTAGTCTTGACAGCAGTATTTTCAAAAGTGAATTTATCAAGGTCAAACAATTCTGTAGGATTTGCAGGGATTTCATTGAAGAGAGTTAATTGAACTTCACATTCAAAGACTCTTCCACTGTTTTGGTCCTTGTGTTAAACACTTTTTAGGCCTTAGCAGTGGTTGAGTATCCCAAATGATATCCACTGTCTACTTTGGCTGCAAATTTTGAAATAGAATCTTTTAAGTTTAAAATGAAGCATGGGCAGCCAAACACTTTAAAGTATGAGATCAGTTGTTTGATTTTATACAGAAGTTCATAAGCAGTCTTTTGATGCCTGGGGTTGATTAAAACTCTGTTTTGGACATAACAAGTAGTGTTTACTGCTTCTGCCCAAAAAGTTAATGGCAAACCTGAATCTGCAAGCATGGTTCTGGCAGCCTCAATCAAAGTCCTGTTCTTTCTTTCAACAACCCCATTTTGCTCTGGTGTTCTTGGAATGCTGTACTGCCTTACAATTCCTTTTGACACACAGAAATCATCTAACTCCTTATTTCTGAACTCTGTGCCATTGTCACTCCTAAAGATTTTCACTGGAAGATCAAACTGCTTTTCAACATGTTTCACAAAGTCTTGCAGAATGCCTGTAGTCTCCTCTATTGAGTGTAAAAAGTAAGTCCATGTAAACCTAGAAAAGTCATCAACAATAACCAAACAATTTCTCTTTTTCTTAAGACTCATGACTTTAACTGGGCCAAACAGATCCATATGAAGTATTTGCAAACATTTGGTTGTTTTGGACTCTTCAATTGATTTGTATGAGCTTTTATGTTGTTTTCCTTTTAGGCAGGAAACACAATGCTCAGGATAGGTGAACAGTTTTTGAGGTAAACATCTTACTAATCCCCGTTTTGAGATGGCACTGATTCTCTTGAGATTTGTGTGCCCCAATCTCCTGTGCCATAATTATGTCTCTTTGTTTGAGGCAGCTAGGAACATACATGCATTAGTCATGGGGCTCTCTGTTGACAAATCAATAACATAAACATTGTCACTTCTTTGAGCAACAAGTTGGGTTTTTCCATTTTTTATTATTGCTTCAATCTTTTCAACCATTTCTGGTCCAACAATCCTACAACAGTCCTTTGTGAAGAATGAGCCATAGCCCTTATCACTCATTTGAGAGACACTCAGGAGGTTGAATTTAGATTGTCTATTAGATTGACATTTTCAAATTTTACATTACCAGACTGCACTGTACCAGACCCCAGAACTTTCCCTTTACTATTATTACCAAAGGATATATCACCCCCTCCATGGATTTTGAAATCTTTGAGTAGGACTTTACATCCTGTCATGTGCCTGGAGCCTCCACTATCGACATACCAAAGGCCATCTAAGCATGCAGAAGCTCCCTTCACATGAAGTAAAAGGATTAGTGTATTAAGGTCTCCAAAGCCAATAAGGCTTTAGATAGGGTCTCAACAATGTTTGGGATGAGTTCAGGTGCATGGATAGTGGTTAGCTCAGGGGTTTGAACATTTTTGGGAATGTTTTTTCTCTAACCACTGTTGGGGGTCTTGACCAATCACCTGTTGATAACCAAAAGGATACCTGTTCACTCTTGGTTTAGAAGGCTTTTTGTAAACCTCATAAACATGTGGGTCCTTTGGTATGATGGTTGTCCCTTACCTCTTCTGTATTGATTGGCAGGGGGTGCATCAGTCACCTGAACATCTCTTTTGACAGATGTTTGGTTCAGCTATTTTGTAACAGCTGTTTGGACTGGCACAAACAGTGGTTGATTCTTGGTGAATTTGATAGATGATGTTGATGAACTTAAGGGTGTTTTTGAAGTGTACTCATTCTTTTTTACATCAAAGTTTTTTAGATACACACATTCTTGAGTTTTGTGGTTTGTTTTACCACAGATGGTGCAGCTCTCAGCAGGTGCAATGACACTTGTTTTGTTGATATCATATGCTTTTAGATGAAAACAGTCTTTTGTGAGATGATTCTTCTTTTCACAGAAATCATAAAACAGGTTTTTGATTTTTTCCCTTTTCTTCCTCTTTTCAGATTCCTTAGCAACAGAGTTTTGAACCATTGTTGGGATTTCTTTGAGAGGAATGACTTTTGCCTTGGGAGCTTTTACACCATCAGTGGTTGTAAAGTCCATTGGTTTGAAGTTTTCAAGGATGTCACACTCATCAGACCATGTGGGTTTAAATTGGTATTTCTCAATTTCCTCAAAAGTTGAGGACCCTACAGATCTTTCCAGAGTTATTTTGTTACCGAGTTTGTCAGTTGTTTTAACCTCTTGGCCATCCTTGTTTGTGGGAATAACTTCAACAGTGGATTGAACAGATTCATTTAAAGCATTGTTTTCAATTTCATCATGTTTTCTAAAACCAACACCAAATTTCACATTGCTTTTGATCTGTTTTTCAATCATGACCTCATAACCTTTGCAAGACTCCACCCATTTCTCACAAGTGATTTGGGTGGATTCCAACTCCTTTTTGCAAACTTGATATTTTTCTACCATAATTTGGAGTTGATTCTTGGTTATGCTCTGCTCTTCTTTGAGACTGCAGATTTCTTTATCCTTTTCAGCCAATTTGTTTTTAAGTTCTTTTAAAGACTTTTCAAATTTGACTTCATCATTCAACACTCTATCCCTAAGGTTTTCATTCACCTCTTTAATGTTAGTAAATGCTATGATTCATTTATCTGAACACAGATTTTCAAGAACCTGAGATGATACCTTAGCTGCAGCCATCATGGCACAATCACAAGTATGCTCTTCCTCATCAGTCACCTTCTCTTCCTTCACACCATGCTTCTTTTCTTCTTCTTCTTCTTCTTCTTCGGACCAGAGGTCATTCAGTGGTTCAATCAGGGGTTCTGAACTTTCTTCCAGTAGTAGTTCACCAGCAACATCAGTAACCACTGCTTCAGCAACTTCATCCACTGTTTCAGCACTTGTTTGCCCTTTTTCAGCATCCAGCTCTTCTGGTATTAACTCTAATGCATAAGACAAAATTCATCATTAGAAGCATCATTAGTAGCATAGAGTGCAAAATTTTCATCACCTAGCTCATCAGGTAAGCTGCTCCAGTCAACATAGCCTTGGGTGAAAAAGCTTTGCTGATCTGGTTGAACCACTGCTAGTGGTGCAGCTTGTTGTGGTGCAGCTTGTTGTGATGCAACTGGTTGCACTTGAACCTGAGGTACAGGAGCCTGGACATACTGAATTTGAGGGACAGTGGTTTGAACATAATGCACAGGAATAGGGTTTGCATAATGAGCAGTGTTTACATGGGCAGCAGAGGTATAATGGGAATAGTGCACAATGCTTTGGTTTTGTGGTCTAGGGTTTGAGCTAGGATGAGTAACTACTGGACCAGTGGTTTGACTCCTACATTCCCTAGCAAAGTGACCTAGCCTGTTGCACTTATAGCACTTGATCTTTGACTTATCCAACCCCAGTTTTAAATTCCCATGTAGCCGTGGGAATTTTCTCCATGTCCTTTTATAAAATTTGCTTGTTCTTACACTAAGCAAAGCCAATTGGTGCAAAATGTCCATTTCTTCAAGATCAGTTGGATCAAAGTGTTGTAAGTCATTTAGTTCAAAGCTCAAGTTATCTGACATCTGGTTTTCACAATTAGCAGTAAAAGCATAATTTGCTGAGTGAGAATCAGAGTTGTAAAGTTACCACCAGCAGTTATGTCAATGTAATGATCATAACTCTGATCCTTACTACTGCTACCAGATTCTTCCTAACAAAAAAGAGCTGTGCTGCCAAATGAATAATCATCAACAACTTTACCAGAATCTTGCAACTTCTTTTTCTGGTTTAACTCCCTTTCATAGGTCAGGAGTCTACCATGAAGTTGGGTCAGGGTCAGATCTTTGAACTCAGCAGAGTTTCTAGTTACAAAGGCAATTGTATCCCATTTTTCAGGTAGTGATCTAAGGAACCTGCTATTTTGTGTAGAATTAGCAAATACAACCTTAACAAGCCTTAGCTCACTAATGAGACAACTGAATCGCTCAAACTGTTGAGTCAATGATGCACCCTTAATATGACAAAAGGTTTCATAATGCTGATTCAGAATTTCCCTGTTATTTTCAATTACTTCTTCAGTTCCCCCAAATTGTTCCTTAAGTGCATCCCCTAATTCCTTGGCACTGTTACAGTGTAATAGCCCAGCATAAATTTCATTGGGTAATGCAGATGCAATGATGCTAAATGCTTTGGCATCGAGTTCGAACTTTTGAAAATCAGTTTCAGTATAGTTTTCAAGTTTGTTAGGTTCGAACTTCTTTGTATCCTCAGCACTTGGCACCATGGGAACATGTGGTCCAAAAACAACAGTTCTCCAACATCCGGTATTCTGTTGAGCATGGATGTGACCCATCCTTCACTCCCAGATGTTGTATTCATTACGTTTAAGAATGGGTGGTTTGAAAAGTGAACCGATGTTATTCTTATCATCTTGTGATTGTGACGTCGTCTTAGTTGTTTTACAGGCACTGATTAATAAACTTCGATGGTGATTAAACCTTGCTCTGTTTTTCAACAAAACGAACAACTATCAGTATCAACGATTGTGAGCTGAACTATTTATGTCAAAATGATTGTTAAATCAAATTTGACTGTCCGAGCTCTGATACCAATTGTTAGGATCTGAGTTTGGATTGATTGTGTTTTACGTTTGATTTAAGATGAAAGATGAACAAGTAATGCAGCGGAATACAAATGGAAATAAACTTTGCACACAATCAAATAGGAGAATTGCTTTTAACACACATTTTCACAAAGAACCGAATGATTGAATTTATTTCAACTACGATTACAATGCATGCATGTAACAAACTCCCCCTCATCCTGAGCTCACAGTGATTGTTCGTACAGGAAGAAAAGTGGTGAAGAGCTAATAGAACAGTACAGGGCACTGTTCTATTTATAGGCACGCCTCAACCACTGTGGCATCTTTGCTGACATCACCATGAAAGTGACATCTAACCTCCTAACAAACTCTAACAACTGATCTAATACAAACACTGCTATGCTATCTACTGTTTACAATACATTACATAAGAAAACTAAACTACTGCCTTATCCTTCCACTGTTGTGACTCCAGTAGTACTTGATAACATCAGCAGTGCTTGACCCATAGCAGTAGATTGATCAACAGAGCTTTAGTCTTCATCAGCATTTAACTTGGACAACAGTTGTAATCAGCAGATGTTGTAAAGGATCAGTGGATGGCGGTCATCAGATGTTGAAACCACTTTCAAGGGAAGAGACTTGTATACATTCAGTGCTTATTCTGGAGCCACTGCCCTGATTCAGTTTTGGCTTTAATTATCTGTTCCTCTGATAGGGTTCAATCCCAACAAATACTCAATGAAATCAAAAGTTTTCCCTTTCTTTATAAATTATTTTATTACTTTCTTCGATCAAATACTCCAACATTATATGAAATCAAATGTTTTCCCTTTCTTTATAAATCACTAGTATTAAGCCCATGCGTTGCAGGGGTTGTCGTAAAACTGTGTCAAGTAGTATCAATGCTATACAATTATCAGCGATCACCAACACCGGAAAACTCGTAAAAACAAAATAAATAAAAACGAAAAAATAAAGCCGAGCGAAAAGTAGACGTAAAATCTTTAAATTACGCACGCTCGTTGCAGAGAAATTAAATCGAAACGTAAAACATAGAAAAAATAACTAAGTTAATCCAGGACCCGTGCGTTGCGACGAACATGTTAAACGGAGAAAAATAGATGTGTTTTGACAGGCCAAACGGGAAAAATATACGAAAAATGTTGAACCCCACACGCACGTTGCGGTGCGTTAACTCACAAAATTTAGAACGAAACGAAAAGCTTGGGAATGATGAAAAGGTATGGTGGAACAAAATTGAAAATGAAAAAGAGTTGGGGTTAAATTGGAAAAGATGAAAAGCTTTAGATTAATAAGTAAAAAAAACAAAGGGTCTAAATTGCAAAAGTATAAAAGTTTTGGGTAATATTATTAATTAGTAAAAAAACAAAATCATAATAATTTATTAGATATTAGATTTAGATATTTATAATATTATTAATTGGATTCATTAATATTAAACTAAAAATAAGGATAAAGATAATAAGTGATATTTATATATTGGTTATTATTATTAAAAGAAATATATTATTAAATAAATATAAATAAAATTTATTTGGTTGAAAGAGAGAATGTCATATAACATTATTTGTAGTCTTTTATTAATATTTAGATTTTATTACTTTATTCAATTATTTATGACGACCTACAATGCAACTCTAGTCACCTCTAAAAGTCATATTCTAGTCTTGTAAAGCATGAATTCCACCTTACTGGCTTGCAGTATCAGACACGATTTCAAACACACTCAAAACACTTATGAAGATATTATAAAACAATAAACCAAAAATAATATCCATTCATGAATATTATAGACATGGATATTATGTTTTATTTTTATAAGTCAAACTCGGCCCGAGCTGACCGACTAAATCCAATTCTGGCCAAGATCGACCTTCGTTGATCGATTCCGAGTAATTAGGTGAAGTAAAAAAAATCGCCTCGACACCATACCTTGTAGCAATTACTCGGCTTTTTAAACCTTGTTTTACACATCAGTCATAATATAGGACCTTAGTGTGATTTTGAAAACATGTTCCCTAGCATACCATAAAAGGTTAGTTTTAATTAGCTTATCTTTCGCTTGTTCCTGTTTCAAGAAAATTCAACACTTCATTCTTTGACCGCAAACGAAGACCAAATGGTGCAATAAAATACTACTTGAAGATGATAACCAGAAAACACTTAATAGAATAAGAATCTAAAACTTATGCCGATATGTATAACTGAAAATACAAAAGCTAGAGCCTTGAGAGGATTAGTTCAACCATTTTTCTTTGTCTAACACCAGTTAACGCCAACAATGGATGGAGTTAGTAAGATGGGGATGAGAATGGCAAGAAAATGAAACCTCATCGTGTGTTTTTGGCAAAAAAAAAATTACAAAAATGGCTAAAACTGTAATTTAGAGTAAACTGAAG
The DNA here is from genome assembly GCF_002127325.2 of Helianthus annuus. Taxonomy (NCBI): domain Eukaryota; kingdom Viridiplantae; phylum Streptophyta; class Magnoliopsida; order Asterales; family Asteraceae; genus Helianthus; species Helianthus annuus. Next base: position 152,288,003 of record NC_035445.2, read on the forward strand.
GGACTAAAACCGCTAATTATGAGTGATTGCTTATGCAAATGTAGAAATGTATGTTTATGTTCTTCAACTGTTATTTAGGTCATTAATCCTTTAGTAATTTAGTTTCTGTTAGTAAAAAGCTAAATACTAGTGATTGCTTCTGCAAATGTTGAAATGTATGCATAAGCCGATTGTATTTCATGTAAATGGTATGCATAATGAGGCATCTTATAGCTTTCGATCTGGTTAAGGCTACTTCCATCTTTTTACATGTTTACCCCTAAAAATGGAAATGTTCTTCAAAAAAACAGGTTTCTGTTGACTAGTACGACCCGTTTTAAAAATCGGATCAGGTTCGTGTTGACCCGTATTACAAACGGGTCGGGTTCGGGTTGACCTGTATAAAAACGGGTTGACGGATTAATTAACCCGTTTAATTATTTAGAAAAAAAAATATTTTGTTTTTGTTTTTTCCGTTTCTATTTTACATGGTTAGTTATAATAATGTTACTTTTGACACATTATATTATTTATTTTTCACACTCATGCTTATCATCAAACATGTTATGGATAACCCGCTTAAAACCCAACAACTCGCTTATAATATTACTCATTTAAAAAAATTGGTGAAACGGGTCGGGTTTGGGTTGACCGAATTTATATGGGTCGGGTTGGGGTTGCAATCTTTGACCCGAATAATAATATGGGTCGGGTCGGGTTAACATTTCAACCCATCGCCAACCCGCAACCCGTCAATTTGCCAACCCATCAACCCGACACGACTGACACCCCTACTTCAATTTCTGCTTGTTCTTTTATTGTATAGACATATCAAACAGCCTCACATCATTTCCATTGGACTGTTTCATATCATCCAATACACAATCTGTAGTCTTGTTCTTCACTATGAACGTCATAATTGCTTAGACTATGTGTACTCGGGCATGATATGGCGCCCAAAAGTAATATAGCGCCACCCCACACCTCCCCCCCTAGGCGTTATACAATCCAAAATCAAATTCTTGTGAAAATTATCATCACGCCAAACAAGAAAACTCTATGTCTCACACACACACGTGCACATATATATACACATATATAGACCCCACATCTACATAACCCCCCCACTACACACTCAAGTTATATAACCCTCTTTTCTTACACATTTGACACGCGTGTCGTATAACCCCCCCCCCCCCATTTACATAACGCCCCACTACAGGCCTTAACATGAGTTATTCGTGAGTCAAAGTGAAAAAAACCGTCTATTAACCAAAAATAATTGTCTAAAGTAATTAACCGGACCAGTTAAAAAAATAACTGGTCAAAGTCAAGTTAACCAATATAACCGGTTAACCAAACCGATTATTGAAATTAACTGGTTTGTTTATCTTTAGCGGGGGCGTCAAAGGGGTGCTAGGGCTTTGGCGTGGAGGCTAGAGTTAGTTTGATTTATTTTCATTTTAATTGGTGATGAATATACAAATCAATCATTTATCTCCATCTCATCATTTATTTTCTCAATTTCTCATTACTTATCTTACAATATTTTATACTCCCATTATGCACCTTAAGTGTAATGTGATGTGTGAAACGTTATGTCTCTATATGACGCCTACATAACAAACACTTTTTTTTTTTTTTTCACATTTCACTCTATCATAACACTATCTTAGCAACAAGGACTAAATCTATTACCTACAAGTTAAATCACTTTGTGTATTATTTGCTTTAAAAAAGATAGTTCTTCTTTTGTGACCTGACTGTAGGATGACCAGTTTGAGAGCCTTTGTTACAAAGGAGCCTACACACTTCAGCACTTCTGATAAGAACCAAATTGGATGGATCTAAACTGATCCTCTCAATCAAATGCACAATTATCTCCCTGCATAATTAAGATATTATCCCATGATTTCAGCAACTATTTCAAAGGCTAAAATAAGGGGAAACTTCCAGCAATCCTCAAGAATAAATAGGCCTTTAGTCATCTATTTTCTTTGTCCAGTTTTTATTCATTATCGTGTCTTGTGTTTGGAGATTTGCCTATCTCGAATCAGGCTAACTATCCCTTGTTTTCCCTATTTTTATTAATCAAAATTTCCAGTTTCTATCATTTGGTTCCATTGCCGGGAAGTCGAATGACGCTTACAACCCGGAATTTGGTTATCTCTGCCCAGTTATCATCGATTGCGGCACGATTAGACGCCATCTTAGCAACCATGAAGGATGATATTGCAACCATGAAGGATGATGTTGCAGCAATCAAGACTCAAATGATCAAGGATGGCAGTTACTGTGAAGAAATCAAGAATCGGATTATCATGCACACAAGTTTCAACCCAGATGATCTAGATCCCGAAGTCATTGAGAATCACCAGAAGTTTGAGCGGGTTGATTACCAAAGTCAGTCGCCAAAAGATCAAGAAATCGAAGGCGATGAAGATGATGATTTCATTCCAAATGTTAATTCGCCTAAAGACAATGGTCCTATCCAGATTACTCTTCATCACTCAACCAAAGGTGCTGAAGTTTTGGATCTAGATCATGTAAGGAAGGACCCACAAGTGGTAGGGAAGAAGACGGTTCCCAAGCTTCCCAAAGAAGCTGCAAGTCGGAGAGATGGTAGCGGAGACGTGAAGGACAACCACCATGGTCCACCGAATGTCGTGGCCAGGCTCGACCTACAACCACAATCCGGTTGGGCTAAGCTATTGGTTTATGAAGCGTGTCAACCTATAATTGAATGGCTCATCGCTTGGCACAACTATTGGATAATCGACTTGAGGACAAGTCGTTTTACCAGGCGGGAAGTAATGATAAGAACCAAATTGGATGGATCCAAACTGATCCTCTCAATCAAATGCACAATTATCTCCCTGCATAATTAAGATATTATCCCATGATTTCAGCAACTATTTCAAAGGCTAAAATAAGGGGAAACTTCCAGTAATCCTCAAGAATAAATAGGCCTTTAGTCATCTATTTTCTTTGTCCAGTTTTTATTCATTATCGTGTCTTGTGTTTGGAGATTTGCCTATCTCGAATCAGGCTAACTATCCCTTGTTTTCCCTATTTTTATTAATCAAAATTTCCAGTTTCTATCAACTTCATTCATTCATGACATGATATTTCTTCCTCAAAAAATAAATGTTGTTGTTTACGCGAATATTATCATATAATAATTATAATAATAATAATATGAATTAAAAGTTAAACATCTTTAGTATTATTTTTTCTTTAACTTTTAGATAATGATTAATGTTGAAAATTAACACCAAACATCATATCACACTAAATCTAATATAAAAGAATTCCTTTTTTAAACATTTCAACATCAGTGGCATCCCGTTTAAGTTGAATGTTTCTAAACATAAGTCATGTTTTTTTTCTAAATTTTATTATGCGATTAAAGTAGTACTTCCAAACACCCTCTGAGTTAGTCACCTAGAGCTTCATTCGGTCAATCTTTTGAAGACAGATTTTAAAAAGAAAATGTGTAATGTTAAGCTAAATATTCAATTATCATAAGTTAGAGGGTTATTATTGTAACTAGTAGAATATATATAAACCTCTTTGTATTCAATATTGAATTAATGAATGAAATTATGAGTTGATATGGGTCGTCTTACTTACTTTCTTGGTATTGAAGTGCTTCACACCTCTTCGGGTCCTATCCTATCTCAACGGAAGTATATTCAGGAACTCATTGCTCGAGCTGGGTTAAAACATTCGAAACCGCTTGCCACACCTACAAATGCCAAAGCAGATACGATAAACAAGGACGACCCACTTATGGCCGATCCTACTAGATATCGTCATTGTATTGGAGCACTTCGGTATGCTACTTTATCTCGGCCCGACATTGCCTACGTTGTCAACAGGGTATGTCAGTTCATGCATGAACCTCACGAATCCCATTGGACGGCTGTCAAACGTATAATTCGCTACCTCAAGGGAACGTCTCAACTGGGCCTTCGTTTTACATCGAACTCAACGTCTACATTACATGCCTTTGCTGATTCACATTGGGGTTAGCGGTTGGTTCCTATTACAGCATATTCGGATTCCGATTGGGCTAGTTGCCCGGTCGACCGTCGATCCACGGGGGGCTATGCTATCTTCTTGAGTTCAAACTTAGTATCATGGTCAGCTCGTAAGCAGAAAACTGTCTCTAGGTCTTCTACTGAATCCGAATACAAGGCTATTGCTGATACGGTTGCTGAACTAATTTGGCTAAAGTCTCTTCTACAAGAACTGGGAGTTAAGTTGAATAAACCTACTCTTTGGTGTGATAATCTTGGAGCTACGTATCTTTCAGCAAACCCAGTGTTTCATGCTAGAACTAAACATGTGGAGGTAGATTTTCATTTTGTTCGTGAACAAGTCAGTCAAGGAAATCTGAAGGTTCAATTTATTAAAACAAATGATCAAATTGCCGATATCTTCACGAAGCCGTTATCAACTCAAAGATTTGAATTTTTAAGATCCATGTTGCAGGTCGTTACCCGCCCTCAACTTGCGGGGGAATGTTAAGCTAAATATTCAATTATCATAAGTTAGAGAGTTATTATTGTAACTAGTAGGATATATATAAACCTCTTTGTATTCAATATTGAATTAATGAATGAAATTATGAGTTGATATGTAATTATATATGTTAAAAATATTCCTATAAAATAAAAATACAGATTATGACTCGTAGCTAATAAAATACACCAGAATTCTTGGCCCATGAGGATATGCAAGGGGCAATTTCGATCTTTTATCTTGCATTTTTCTTGATGCCTGTCTTAATCTAAATCTTATTCTTAATTCTTAATGCTATAATAATACAAAAACTTTATTTTTCTTGACCAAGACAATAATGCAATCTTTTCCTATGACAAACTAACAATGATCAATCACTGAAACAATCATAACAAACGCTTCCTAACATCACCAATTTCATTAATAATCTCACCATAATCAATGGATGAAATCGTCCTTTCTTCTTTCCTCTCTGTCATCTTTGAAAAGTTGGCCTCTGCAGCTTTGGAAACACTTGCTCCATACTTTAAAACCGATTATGATATAGAGAAACTGAAGAGGTCATCACTCCAAATCCAAAGTCTGCTCGCTGATGCTTCTCAGAAGGAGACAACCAATCAGTTTGTGAAACGATGGCTCAATGATCTCCGACATTTAGCTTACGATGTAGAAGATGTACTCGACGAGTTAGCAACTGATGCTATCCATCGTGAGTGGACTGACCAATCAGAAACCCACACCAGCAAGGTAAGAAAGTTGTTCCCAAATCCTTTCTCAAAGCATTCATCATATAGTAGGACCATGAAGGACAAGATAGATGTTATTACCACCAAGTTACAACAGCTACTAGAGGAGAAAGATGCTCTTGGCTTAGTTGTCATAGAGGAAAGGAGGTCAACAAATGTAAATAGAAGATTACAAACCTCTATGGTCCATGAATCTAGTATTTTTGGTCGGCGAGTAGAGAAAGAGGCACTGGTCCACAAGTTGCTGCGGGATGAACCGTGTGGTCAAAACTTTAGCATAGTTCCCATAGTTGGTATGGGTGGGGTGGGAAAAACTACCCTAGCTAGACTTGTGTATGACGAACCAAAAGTAACGGAACACTTCAAACTCAAGGCATGGGTTTGTGTTTCGGATGAGTTTGATAGCTTTGGTATTAGCAAAGTTATCTTTCAATCTGTGACAGGGAAAACCACGGAATTTAAAGATTTAAATCTGCTTCAAGTAGCTCTTAGAGATCACATAAAGGAGAAGAGATTATTATTGGTGTTAGATGATGTATGGAGTGAAAGTTGTCAAGATTGGGATACACTAGTTGGACCGTTTTATGCATGTGCTCCTGGAAGTAAAATCATCATGACAACACGGAAGGATCAGTTGCTTAAAAAGTTGGGTTACGGTAATCTAAGCCGGTTGCGAACCTTGTCACATGACGATGCTCTTTCTTTACTTGCTCTACACGCATTGGGTGTATCTAATTTTGATTCACATTTGTCACTCAAACCACATGGTGTAGGTATTGTGAAAAAATGTGATGGATTGCCTTTGGCTTTGAAAGCAGTTGGGAGATTATTGAGCACAAGAATAGATGAAGAAGGGTATTGGAAGAAAGTATTAGATAGTGAGATATGGAGGTTATCCGTTGAAGGTGAAACCGTCCCAGCTCTTATACTTAGCTACCATGATCTTTCTGCACATTTGAAGCAGCTGTTTGCTTATTGTTCCTTGTTCCCTAAGGACTGCTTGTTTGACAAGGAGAACGTAGTTCGATTATGGATGGCAGAAGGGTTTTTGCAGCAGTCAACTCCAAGCGATTCAAATAAAGAATGTTTGGGTCATGAATACTTTGATGAGTTATTGTCAAGGTCATTTTTTCAACATGCACCTAATAACGAATCATTGTTTGTGATGCATGACCTTATGAATGACTTGGCGAAATCTGTTGCTGGCGAGTTTTTCTTGAGATTGGAGAATATTAATATGGAAGAAGCTTTGGAAAAGTACCGCCATATGTCATTTGTTTGTGAGGGATATGTAGCTTACAAGAAGTTTGAAGCGTTTAAAAGAGCTAAGAGTTTGAGAACTTTCATGGCGGTGTCTGCTAGGGTTGTGGGGCAACGTTATTTCTACTTATCAAATAAGATTTTGGTTGACTTACTTCCTGAATTACCATTGTTAAGGGTTCTATGCTTGAGTGGCTCTCAAATAAGTGAAGTACCCGAGTCAGTTGGTAATTTGAGGCACTTGAGGTATCTTAATCTATCTAGAACTAGAATCACACAATTACCTGAAAATGTTAGCAATCTCTATAATTTAGAGATGTTGATATTATTCGGTTGTCGTAGTTTAGCAAAGTTGACCAACAACTTCTTAAAACTTAAGAACTTGCGGCATCTTGACATCAGGGATACCCCAAATTTGCATCAGTTGCCTTTGGGGATTGGTGAGTTGAAATGCCTACAAACTCTCTCCAAGTTCATTATCAGAGGTGAAAGTGGTTTCGAAATAACCAAACTTAAGGACTTAAAGAATCTATGTGGGGAATTTTCCATTGAGGGTTTGGACAAAGTGCATAATGCAATGGAAGCACGGGATGCGAACTTTTCACAAAAGAGGCTTAATGAGTTTACGGTTGTATGGAGTGCAGCCTCAGCAAACGTAATGCTTGCAAAGGAGGTGCTTAATGAGCTGAGGCCTAGTAACGATCATCTAAAACAACTCAACATTGTGTTATATGGTGGATTAGAGTTTCCAAATTGGGTTGGCGATCCCTCGTTTCAACGACTAAAGCATGTGTCAATACGTAACTGTAAAAAATGTACATCTCTACCACCTCTTGGGCAGCTACCATCACTTAAGAAGTTATTTATTGAAGGTCTGGATGGGGTGAAAGTTGTGGGTTTGGAGTTACTTGGGACTGGTAGTGCATTTCTTTCACTTGAAATTCTACATTTAAAAAATATGGGAGGGTGGGAGAAATGGTCAACCAATAGTGGGGTTGTGTTTCCACTCCTGCAAGAGCTTCATATAGAAGATTGTCATAATTTGGTTGAAGTGACATTTAATGTACTACCTTCACTTAATGTTCTGAAGTTATATAAGTGCCCTAATTTGGTTGAAGTCTCGGTTGAAGCACTGCCTTTATTGAATGTTCTGAAAATACATAGATGTGATAGTGGTGTTGTGAGAAGGCTGGTTGAAATAACTTCAGTAGTTACAGAGTTCCAAATAGAAGTGAAAAACTCAAGTCACTTAGGATTAAAGGCTGTGAAAAACTATTGGAAAGGGAGTGGGGAAGACAAAAGTTGCTTGAATATGTAGTGATAACTGGTTGGCGAAATCAGAAATCAATCATTGAACTGAAGTACTTGGTTCACCTCACCACATTGTGTATAGAAGATTGTGAAAATCTGGAGTCATTTCCTGATAATGAGTTGCCCAATTTAACCTCATTGAAGAGATTGGAAATAACAGAATGTCGGAGTATGGATGCTTGTTTTCCTCGTGGGATTTGGCCTCCTAACTTGTGTTCCCTAAGGATAGGGAAGTTGAAGAAGCCCATCCTAGAGTGGGGCCCACAGAATTTTCCAATTTCACTTGTGGAACTATCCTTATACGGCGGTGAGGATGGAGTGAGTAGTTGTAGTGAGCTTTCTCTTCTTCTTCCTTCATCTCTTACTTCTCTTCAAATAAGTGGATTTGAGAAATTGGAATCAGTTTCAATGGGACTTCAACACCTCACTTCCCTCCAACATCTGAACTTTTGGAACTGCCCTAATTTGAAAAAAGTATCTGATCTCCAACACCTCACCTCCCTCCAAGATCTCTCTTTTATAAATTGCCCTAGTCTGAAGGAATTGTCCCATCCCCAACCCCACACCTCCCTCCAACAACTCTCTTTTGACAGATGCCCAAACATGATGGATCTACCAGAAATGATATTGCCTTCACTTTTCAGATTAGAAATCGGGGGTAATTGCCCAAAACTGAAAGAAAGATGGAGTAAAAGTGGCAGTCACTGGCCCCTCATCTCCCACATCCCCTGTATCTACATATGGTGATCATGAAGTCAATAGAAGGTCTCTCTCTCTCTCTCTCTCTAATGATTACTTATTTATTTTGCTTAGAGTTGAGACCTTGTTTTCATGCTGTTTTAAATATCAGTATAAATGTCGAGATCTTGTTTTATTGAGTTTGTGTTTATTTGTCAGTCAGTCAGTCAGGGGAAACTTGTTTAATGATGTTAGTCAGTTAGTTCTTCTTTTGTGACCTGACTATAGGATGACCAGTTTGAGAGCCTTTGTTACAAAGGGGCTACACACTTCAGCACTTCATTCATTCATGACATGATATCTTGTTCCCCAAAAAATAAATATTGTTGTTTACACAAATATTAACATATAATAATAATAATAATATGAATTAAAAGTTATACATCTTTACTATTATTTTTTCTTTAACTTTTAGATAATGATTACTGTTGAAAGTTAACACCAAACATCATATCATACTTAATCTAATTTAAAAGAATTCCTTTCTTAAACATTTGTACTCAACATCAATGGCATCCTGTTTAAGTTGAATGTTTCTAAACATTTGTCACTCACGCTGATTACACCTGGAAATTTAGGGAGTGGAGTATACGTGTTCATGTTCACAGAGGTATATAATGCTTTCACATTTTACTTGGTTCGTTATAGACGTCACCTGTTCCACTAATTTCACTGTAATTTTGAGTTTATATCTTTATGTTCTTAAATTGTTATTTAGGTCATTAATCGTTTAGTAATTTAGTCTCTGTTAGTAAAAAGCTAAATATGAGTGATTGCTTATGCAAATGTGTGGTGATTCATCCAGATTTGCAGCAGAATTGTGATGATGAATTTGTGAATTCATGATTGCGTTTTATATGAATCAAGTATGTGCAGAACAAATGGACAGATCGAATGCAAATAGGAAATGTCTTGGTACCGGTATTATGTTCCCGGCAATTCATATATATACATGTTACATCGAACAGTTATGTTGGCGGTTAAGATTTATGGCGGCAATAACCGTCATCTTGCTAACCAACATACCCGTTCGTTTATTAAACCGTTTCACATATTTTGTAGCATATAAATCCTAATATAAGTACAGACAAATATAACGATAATTATGTTTATACACTAATACCCTCCCCTAAACATAATTCTGTTTACGAGAGTTCTTGAGCACACTTTTGTTTGCTTCCGTGACAGCTTTCTCCGCTCTTGAGAAATCAAACCTTTTCCGTTGAAGCTTCTTAAGGCCATGCCAGTCGCTACCACCATAATAAACATATTGATTATTAGCTTCATCATGAGTGTTGCCAGATCCTCCTTGCGACCATTCTGCATCTTCTGCATATAGGGCATAATGGCTGATATCATTCTCTGTTACTCTTGCACCTGATGAACATTCAGTAATCTCTTTCTCTCCATCACTCTTGCATTCCCTGGGATCCTCCATCTTTTCTTCCTTCATTTCTAATGCCGTTTCTTGCGTTATCTTGATCTTATAGTAATAAACCAGAACATCTAAGTACATTGCATAAATCAGCCGCATGTACTCCCCATCTTCAAACTCGAACCCTATATCTTTTGCTATCATCGCCCATATACCATTTTCTGTAACTCGCCGATGACCGCCTTCTCGTTTCACTGCCATATAAAGATCCAATAGCCCTACCTTTCGATTGTTTGAAATGACTGCAGGTAATGGTCTTGATTGCACTTCTAACTTGACTTTGAGGAACCATTCCACCATCTTCTCAAATGTAACATCAAGATAATATTTGTATTTAAGAAAATACTCACCATCATCAAGCATATCTAACAGGGCCTTGCAATCACTAAAGTTATTAAACTTCATTGCTTGTAGGATTAGAATGTTCCAATCCGGTTCGCTTGCAGATAAGTTTAACTTCTCAAAATAATCATTCAGAAAATCTGCCCTATACTTCTCATGTTCATTTCCCTTTGTTAACACACATTGCTTTTCTAATTCACCCAACTCCTCTTCCTTTGTCATTCCAGAATGACAGTTTCGTTTATTGTTTATAGGTACACTAAAAGTTGGGTAAATTTTGCATCTTTCTCCCATGAACTTCACCGTAAACCCTTGTGTGATTAACTGATCATAACTTAATATATTTCTATCTATGTCCGTAGTGTATAAAACACTTTGAATACGTATATTTTCTGATCCGGACATAACATCTACTATTCCAACGCCTCTAACGAAAAAGAAATGATTTTCTCCAGTCTTAGTTTCAACATGAGACATATTTTTGATTCTTTTAAACATGTCTATGTTATAACAGAAGTGACGTTTGAGAGATTTACTAACATACCACATATCGGACCAATATCTTCCATCGGTTCCATCCAGAATGAATTCTTGTCGTTCTTCGTCTTGATGATTATCATCTTTCATTGATCCTTCTTGAATTCCAACATTTGCCGCTTGACGTAACAACTGATTCTCTTCATCCTTTTCTTTTTCTTGACATGAAGATATTTCATGACCAGGCATATTACAATAATAACAGCGGCGCTCCATCCTTCTTCGATCACGTCTCTCTTCCGAACAATGGACACAAGGCATCATTGACGATGTTTGCCTAAGATTGTCACTGATTGAAGAACTGGCTCTGATACCACTTTGTGGTGATTCATCCAGATTTGCAGCAGAATTGTGATGATGAATTTGTGAATTCATGATTGCGTTTTATATGAATCAAGTATGTGCAGAACAAATGGACAGATCGAATGCAAATAGGAAATGTCTTGGTACCGGTATTATGTTCCCGGCAATTCATATATATACATGTTACATCGAACAGTTATGTTGGCGGTTAAGATTTATGGCGGCAATAACCGTCATCTTGCTAACCAACATACCCGTTCGTTTATTAAACCGTTTCACATATTTTGTAGCATATAAATCCTAATATAAGTACAGACAAATATAACGATAATTATGTTTATACACTAATAAAATGTACAACTGTATGCCGATCGTATTTCATGTAAATGGTATGCATAATGAGGGATCTTATAGCTTTCTATCTGGTTAAGGCTACTTCCATCTTTTTACATGTTTACCCCTAAAAGTAGAAATGTTCTTCAAATTCTGCTTGTTTTTTATTGTGTAGACATATCAAACAGCTTCATATCCTGTTCACTATGAATGTCATAATTGCTTAACATGAGTTATTCATGAGTCAAGCAAGCAGAGTACTTATAGCTGCAAGCAAACGTTTCTTCAACTTTTGACGCCTCAGGTGGTGGTTGTCTTTGATCATAGCTTCTCTCTTTCAGCAACATGTGACTTAATGACAAGCTGTGCTGCTGCCTAAAGTTAACTTGACACCTGTACACAGAATTTGAATCTCATTAATTAATTCTCAGTTTTTTTTTCCTTTTATAATCTGTAGTTGATGATCGATGGAAATGGAATACTTCACCTTTGAGGAATGTGTTTCTTTTAAAGCTTTCTATACCCTAAATTCTGGACTATGTTTGATGTGTCCTTTTTAAAGTTACTTTAACAAGTATCGAGCTTTTATTTTGTTTCGAAAGAACCATGAGTCACATTAGCTTTTTATCTGAAATTGTTGAAGAGTTTGATTTTAGTGTGAATGGTGAAATCCAAGTATCTTAAGAAAGACTTTTAACATGGAGCTTGGTTTAAAAAAGCGCGAGGCGCTCCGAAGCGTTTTGGTTCCAAAAGCTTTAAGCGAAGCTTCAATCGCGAAGCGAGAGCTTCCCGTATTCGAAGCGCTCAAACTTAAAAAAAAATAAAAAAAGTTATTGTATACATCAATATGACCTATTCTACTTGTTAATCAATAATAAACACAAAAACATGATTAAAAAACACACTTAACACATAAAAAACACAGTTGAAACATAAATTAAAGTGGAAACACACTTAAAACATAAACATAATAACAATCTTTAATCAATAATCATCATAATCAAATACGCATTCGTCTCCATCAACATCACCCAATAAGATCATGTAGCTAATAGTTAGTAGCAAAAATTTAGGACTTATATGTTGGAAGTTTTGGGTATGTGAATGAAAGTCTCAAAAGGTGGTAAATACTTTGTCCCACATTGGTGTGGGAACAAAGTGAGTAGTTGTTTATAAGGTAAAGCCTTTACTACTCTATTGTAGCTTTATGACATGTTATACCACAAGTATTACCCACGCACCGGGGATGCAAAATATGAATTTTTGAACTGGAATTTGGCTGAACTCGTGTGTGCCCGTACGACCTGTGGACACGAATGCAGCTCCGAAAACCCGGCGCTTAAACCTCGCCTCAAAACGCCTATGGATTGAACCCAGTAAGGTTGTCTTTTTATATATAGTCATATAGGTAAATGATTAGTTTCTAGTTTTTCATCAATAGGTAAATGTTGCTATCTTTAGGTACTAAAACTCACTTTACTTCTTTAAAAAACAATCTGTTGGTTATATTTAGTTTCTAGTTTTTCATCAATTGAGTGATAAGTCACAAGAGTGTAGAATACTATGGAGGGACGATTTGAGGTTGATTCGTTGCCTTATACGTCACTCTAAACTTTTCATTCCTCCAATCACATTTAAGTAATGGGAGTTTATTTATTAATTTGATTTTGTTGTGCAGGAAATACACTCAACTAAAGGATCTTTTAAGCCAATATTCATTTCAGTTGGTCACTACACCGCTTGGCCCGAACTTTTCAAGATCCACTGTAAATCGTACAATGTTTACGATCATCTTCTTCCCAAGGACACTTCTTCTTCTTCCTCCTCTGATAAAGACAAAGATAAAGAAAAACCGGCGTCAACGGCTTCGTGGGAACGTCTAGACTCTATTGTTCTACAATGGATCTATGGAACGGTTTCCACCGATCTCCTTCATACTATCCTTAAACCCAACACCAATGCCTATGTGACGTGGACGACCCTCACTAACATCTTTCAGGATAATAAAGCTACCCGAATTATTGATTTGAATAATAAGTTCGCCAACACCAGACTTGACCAGTTTCCTTCCATGACTGCCTATTGTCAAGCTCTCAAAGTTATCTACGACCAACTCACTAACGTTGGCTCTCCCATCACCGAAGAACAGTTGGTGCTTCAGCTCCTAATGGGTCTCACGGAACAATACGAAGGCACGGCAACTATAATTCAACAAACCAGTCCCCTCCCAGACTTCTACGAGACATGCTCTCGTCTCTGCATGGCTGAATCTCGCAAGGTCAATCAAGCCCGCAACGCGGCACAAGCCGCGGGAACTGCTTTAGTTGCTACATCCGATGGTCGCACCGATACACCCCGCGACCAACCATGGTATGATTCTTCTCGCTCCTCGGACACTTCTCGGGACACCACTCGCGGACGTGGCTGTGGCCGCGGAAGAGGCCGCGGCAACACCAACAGAGGTCGTGGACACACCTCCGGCTCCAACAATTTCTCACAGGCATATCCACAGTGGCCCTTTCCTTATGCCTCATGGGCCGACCCACAAGCCACTTCGTTGTAGTCGATCCCTTCAATCTGACGAAAATCTTGAACGACTAAACGTGCTTTGTTTCGGATCACTACTCCACGGTCATCCTTTTTGCATTTAAACACCCAACGGGTACCAATCTTCTTGTAACCAGCAGGTTTCTCTACGAGTTTCCAGACACCAAGCTTCTGGAATTGTTGCAGTTCTTCCTGCATCGTTTCAACCCAAGAGTTATCTTTCATAGCTTCTTTCCAAGTTCTTGGCTCTTCCTGTGAGACATAACACGCGAAAGACCAATCGTTTTGCTGAGCAGATTCTCGTATAGCTGCATACAAGCCTGCATTGTTGTTGTTTCGCAACATGTTTCTTGTTTGAATGCCACTCTGTACATTTCCGATGATGTTTTGTTGTGGATGGGTATTATGAATCCTTGTTTCTGGATTATCTCGAACTGGAATATTTGTACCCAGATTGTTGAGATTGAGTTCAACAACCAAATCAATACCCGGAATTGACGAAGAGGATGATGCAGTAGCTTCAGCTGTTCTAGGGACATCCACTGGAGGTGTACCTTCTGAAGTACCATGAACTGCGGTTGTGGGGGCTTCTTGATCTGCATCGAGAAATTCATCATCCTCTGAAGATTCGTTCAATTCGGCAGCATCGTGAAAATCCTCATTGTCGAGAGCATTGCTGTTCACTGAAGATGGTTCTTGATTGACAAGAATTGGACGAACCACCGGTGAAACTGTTGCGTTGTCACTCTCGAAAAACATCCTTGCCGCAACATTTCTTCAAAGGCTTCAACATTGATCGAATTGAAAAAGTCATCGTACTCAAACATCCAAGGCTGACCAGGACATTTGACTGGCAATGTGTGCCTTTTTACTCTAACCTCAGATCATTCCTCGACCCTTTTTGTCTCTAGATTCCAGACTCTTAAGTTCGGGGTGGCATACCCCAGAAAGTATCCTTCAATTGCTTTTGCCCCAAACTTTCCATTAGGATCGATTATTGTGCACGGAGTTCCAAACGGTTCAAGATATGATAAATCGGGTTTCCGTTTGTGAAGAAGCTCATAGCAGGTCTGGTTGTGCCTTTTGACTATAAGGACTCGATTCAACATGTAACATGCGGAGGCCACAGCTTCAGACCAGAATGGAATGGGCAACTGCGACTCCACCAACATAGTCCTAGCAGTCTCGATCAATGTACGGTTCTTACGTTCAGCGACGCCATTCTGTTGAGGAGTGTAAGCTGCACTAAATTCGTGAAGAATACCTTTTGAAGTGCAAAACTCCTCCATGGCATGATTTTTAAATTCAGTACCATTGTCGCTACGTATCCGCCTAACCTTCAACTTATACAAATTCTCAATCTGAACGATCAAGTTTTTAATAATACCAAAGGTTTCGCTCTTGTGTGCCATGAACGCCACCCAAGAAAATCTTGAATAATCATCAGTTATCACGAGGCAATATTGATCATTCCGGATGCTTTTATGCTTGACAGGACCGAACAAATCCGTTTGCAAACGTTCTAGCGGAACGGCCACCGTGTTGATCTTCTTTGTAGGGTGTCGCTTCTTCGTTTGTTTTCCTTTCTGGCACGAAACACAGACGTCTTGAAGATGGAAGTTTTTAAGAGGAACACCATTCACCAATTCATTTGACACCAAATGATTCATTTTGCGTAAGTGAATGTGACCCATTCGTCTGTGCCAAGAGATTGAGTCTTTTTTTGTGGCTTTAGAAACGAAACAGGTTGCTTGTGCAGACGTTGTAATAGCTTGGCTCATATCAAGGACATACAAATCATTTATCCTTGGAGCAGATAATAGAATCCATTCTTTGGGAATTTTGAAGCCGGGTTTCAGCACGTAACATCCATTTGCATCAAAGTGTACTGAAAACTGCTTATCACAGATTTGTGAAACGCTGAGAAGATTGTGATCAAGTTGTTGCACAAAATTGATCTTATCAAAGCTTACAACCCCGTTGGATATCATTCCTTCACCTGTAATATATCCGCCCTTATCTCCAGCAAAAGCAACATAACCTCCTCTAATAGATTTGACGTTGTAGAGAAGCTTCATATCGCCTGTCATGTGCCTGGATGCCCCACTATCAACAATCCAGTGACTACTGATAGTTCCTCCTGGAACACCCTGCACATTAACTCACTTGATTAATTGGAGATGGGGACCCAAGCCATTGTGGTCTTGGGTCTTCCATTTTCATCGACAACAATTACTTCCACTTTTTGATGGTTAGGAAATTGTGATGGTCCCCCTGAATTTGTGGTCATTTTAGGTTTCCATGTCTGTTTTGTTTTACCAGTGTTATTCTTTAAAATCTTAACTTCATGGTTGTCTGAAGTTTTTGAATTGTCTGGTTTGACAGAAACAGATGTTTTGTTAACCACATCGGTTTTAATCGCCTTTTCAATTTTCTTGACCTGTTGGCGTTTCTGTTTCTTTTCCCTTTCTTTTACAAGACGGAGATCTGATTTTGATGAAACAGATCGCTTGCGGTCAGTTCGGTCACGGGGATCATCAACTTTGGTTTTTAACTTATGAAGATATGGGCAATTTCGAATTATATGTCCAATTTCGCCATATTCAAAACATGATCTTCGTTCAACAAACCCCGAAGTATCATGTGATCGTCTTGCCGATGATGAACTTTGTGATCCTGAGGTACTAGGTTTTGAACTATTTGGTTCATTTCTTTTCAACACTGTTGCTTTCTTAACAAAATCTAAGTTAGATTTGTTTTCAAATGTTTCAATTTTGTCCGCTCCCTTTGATTTCACAAAGTTCACCTTCTTGTCCTTTTTCTGACTCTGTTTCTTTTGACCTTGAGTTGTTGATTTTCCTTTTGGTTTGGTATGATTTTGCTGCCTTTTCTCTGTTGGTAATTTCTGATTGCCATATTGTTTTCGAACTTCGGCCTTTGGAATAGGAGGGCACTGTGTTACCGTAACATGTGATCTTGTCTTTCCCAAAAACTTACTTGTCGAATTTTGAAAGACTTTACTGATTAAAGATTGATTAACATTCTTAATAGGAAAATCTTTGTCAGAATAAATTTTATCATCACCAACAAGAGTGTACAACAAATTCACACTCTCCGACTCTTTTGCAGACGAGGACTCGATTGCAACAGTCTTAGCGGGTTTTGCAGGAGGATCACATAGAATATGATTCTCAAGAGGTATGTCCTCTTCTTTGATTACCGCATCGGACTTTGCTGGGTCAGTATCATCGGATTCATCATTAGAAGAATCAGCATCCTCAATAATAACTGGAGAATCCTGATTCGGTTCAACAGAAGACACACATGTATCTGCTGATACATCTGAATCTGATAATACTTCTTTCTTGTATCCAAGTCCTGTTGCAAATTCCTTAACATCTAAAGGAACAGATGGTTCAAAGAAAGTTATATCCTCCTCATCAGGCATGGCAACATAATTGTGTCTCACAGGTGGTGGACATTTCTTGTAACCAATGCATGTGACATCCTGTTTCTCTTTCTGAACGTCAATGATGTGATCCAACACATAGCTAGAGCTCAAATAACTGTCTAGCTTAAGCTAGATCGCCTCACTTTCAGTTTTAACACAAGCCATGTAAGTGCAGTTCCTGCCAGGTAACTGTCGCTTATCAGTCCTGGTCAACCAAAGCAAAAGTCCAAGTTAAAGTCAATGATAATGAAGAATTCTAGACTACATGAAGACCATGCATTGATCAAGGGGGAGTTTGTTAATGCACTTTGGGTGCAAAGTGCATGCCTTCCAATTGTTAGGGTCTTTATTGTACATATAGTGAAACTTAGTCCCAACTTTATCCTAGGACATTTTGTCCAAGTTTTGGGATGGTCTTTTGTCTGAGTTTTGTCCCTAGTCTATATATATGTGTTGTATAGGATTAGGGCAAAGAGGGAGAGAGCAGACACAGACACGAAAAGAGAAAGAAAGAAGCTTTGTGCACCTCTCGAGAGAGACTATGTGTTAGTGAGAGAAAGCTAGGGTTTAGATCTTTGTGATCTAAACCAGCTTGTAGATGATGTATACTCCTTTGGTTTGTGTAATCTGTGATGACTGATTCATCAATAAAGAGATTCATCTTCTACATATTTTTCTATCTTGTTCTTCATATTTTGTTCTTCATGTCTTGAATCAAGTGCAATGTTTGATGTTCGTCATCGATCCGGTGCTTTCACAGTGGTATCAGAGCATGGTTACCGATTCGGAATGGTCTAACCGCCTTCCGAATCACCATTGCTCTTGATTTGATGTTTGTTTCCGCGAAACATCTTGGAGACTTGAAGATTTTGCAGAAAAGTTGAAGAAAATGGAGCTGTTCGTGGTTGTTTTGTTCTCCAAGTTGTTGCAGATATGAGGTTTGATCCAAAAATTGCTATGTCCGAGTTTTCCTTAGTGTTAAACTTGTCTGAGTTTTTAAAACTCTGTGTTTGTTGTTTCCGGGGTTTTGGTGAACTAGTGTGAAGTCACACTAGGGAGAAAGTCCGGAGACTTGTTTCTGATCCTCACCATGTCTGAGTTCTTATATATCGTCCGAGTTTTATAGTCTCTGTCCGAGTTTTACCAAACAGAGTTAGTTCCGAGTTTTCAGTTTTAAAACAGTTAACAGTGTCCAACATTCAGAGTTTTAAAGAGTCAAATCCGATTCCGAGTTTTAAACTGTTGCAACATTCCGAGTTTTACAGTCTCATAACATTCCGGGTTCCAACATTCAGAGTTTTTGCGTGTTCGAGTTTTGTCATACATCTGATATCAAGTCCGAGTTTAATATTTATTTGGTCTGAGCTTCACCATCTCCAAGTTTTTCTCAGAGCTTTTATCTTGTTCACACAATGTCCGAGTTTCAATTATCTTTTTTTATTAGGTTCGAGTTCTTATCTTGCTTCATCCTTGTCCGAGCTTCATATAACAACCCTCGGTAAAACCGACACCTCTCATAACAATTCTAACACCCTAATATATATCTTTAAATATATCAATATGTCTTTATATGCACCCCGTATTTGAAAACCGAGCCCAAATTATAATATAACATATTAAATAAATTAAAAACAATAATTATTAAGCTGAGGCGGGCCGCGTAGGACCTCACCTCAAGCTCATGCGGGCCGCATTAGGATATAATTGGACTCCGTTTAAACCGTTAGTTGATGTGGGCCGCGTACAAGATCGTTTAAGTTCATGCGGGCCGCGAGCGTTCTTAATTGTGGCGCAGCCTTGGGCCGCCACGTGGCCCAACATGCGTTGAACCTAGGTGGTGACCCGGATCAGCTAGCCTAGACCCCTATGACCATGCGGGCCGCGTAAGGCTCGGCCTTAACTTCACGCGGGCCGCGAGGATGTCCGGTTTCAACACTATAAATAGAAGGCAACGAGCCTTCAGTCCGATCGTTCATTTCCTTTCTTTCTTACTAAATTTCTGAATAGTAGAAGTAATACCCGGGCGTTATACCCCTTAAAATAGCGAGGTTCTGCTCTGTTGTAAGTATTATAACCCCTGGATACGTATTAGATACTCTGCCCGATTGATCTAGGGTTCCGTAACGGCTGTCGTGGTTCTGCCCGACGTAGTCGTTGGAATGCCGTCTCGGGGAGGGTATTACTAATGTTAAAATGGGTTATTATACTAACACACGTGCATTTGTATAATTTATAGATTATCTCCAGGAAATCCTTACGAAAAACCTAAAACAACAATGTGAGTTGATCCACTTTTTGTAAACCTTTTGTTAACTGTTTTTACAAAACCTTACATACTTTTCCATGCGAATAACAGTTATTGAGTATTTGTAAGAATACAATTATCATGGGTATGTTGGGGTTTTGTATACAAAATTTGTTATAACCTGGTTATGGAGTAACATTACCACAAGTTGGGTGTCGACAGTACCACGGGTGATAATTGATATAACTTGGAAACAAATGTAATTGCGGGATCGCCCTCAATACTGTTCACTGTGACTTTTTATTTAAACTTGATTAAACTGGGATTCACTCACCAGTATTTTCCACTGACAAAATATTTTTAAAACGCGTTTCAGGTATCAAAATGTGAAAGCCAAATAGAAGCCAGCTGGACAGCACTGGAGGCTTGGAAAAGTGGCTATAAAAGTTACCTAAATAAAAGAAAGCGTTTATTTCAATAAAGTGGGATTTATCCCTGTAATTCAGTTTGTAATAAAAACTTGGGTTTTACCCATGTGATTAATATTATAAAACAAGGTGGTTTACTCTGATTTAATATTTCCTAACTACGGTCCTGATGAAAATTTCCGCTGCCAAATTGGATAAATAAACGTGATACCACCAGAACTGGCTCACGGCCGCCCGTTCCCGGGAACTAGGGATCGGGGGTTGTGACAGAAGGTGGTATCAGAGCTATGCCACTGATTCAGCCACAGGAGTGTTCTGCTGACATCAAAATTCAAATTGTTAGGAAATAAATTACGGAAATACGGACAAAGGTGGTATCAGAGCTATGCCACTGATTCACACTGAGTCAAACCAGGAGGACGGTTGACTTGGTCAACTTACAGGACTGACAAGGACATCATTTACATACTGACCGAATACAGACAAAGTACAGACACAAGTGCACCAACAAACTCCCCCTTGGCTGTAGCTTTGTCTTTATCTTCAATGATTTGTCTCGGTCTTGATCATTCTTGATCTTCAAGTCTTCATGACTTTGATGTCCTTTCAAGTCTTCAATGTCGGAGGATCTTCAAAGTCTTCACGTCTTGAAAGCAGAGAGTGTACCAACAAACTATCCGTATCATGTAGAAAGTGTGTTGACAAACTCCCCCTTAGCATAAGCTCCATCTTGAGTTATGCTCGTGAGATACTTTATCTTTATGAAGTGAGATCCTTGTGGTGTTGACGATGGCCAGCGGCAACTCGATCATTTTCATTCGTTGAGTGCCTTCACATCGTGTCTTCATTCCAAAGCTTTGTTATCAGCCATGTTCTCCTAGCCTTTAGGATCTGCACATGCAAGAAATCTAAACGCGTAATGAGAACAACTGCTTGGAATACAGTTAGCATAAACACATGACACACATATGACCATGTCACAAACAAACACCGTCCGACAGTTTGAAAGTTTTATGAATTTGTCAATTTAGTTCCAACTTTCAAAAATCTTGCAAAATTTCTGACCGTTTATGAAGTTTTAGTCAATTAGGTTTTCGTTCAGGTTTCAGGCAACGAAGACTCGAGTTCCAACATCGTCCGATCAAAAATAAAGAAGAAATAAAATCTTTTTGGATTTTTGAATTTTTCAAATGTAAAGACTGAAAGCAGTAAATAAATATATACAGACATTCTTTTTGCGAGTTTCGAGGGTAAGAGAATCATATCAGTGTACGGTCATGCCAAAACACTCTTGTTGTTCAGTTAGATAACATTAAGATAAGCATCCTATAACAATTATCGGTATTGTTGTCCACTTAAACTCAACTTATCAGATGTAATCATGTTTAGGGGATACGTTAAGGTATGATTTATACTTACCGACCGGTGTTCATCCACATCACGACACATTCCCGTATCAAGGTATGCACGAGGGTTCATCTTACCGGTGAGTATGCTAATTATCATCTGTTTGACCGTATATGATGTGAGATTCTCACTTATTTTGATTTGAAAACAAGCCCTATGTGATATAATCACTTATTTATGAGGAACTTGATTTTCAATATGCATGAGGGCACAGGAGCAAGTCCGTGAACAGGTCAGTACTTCCGTACAGCAGAGAGACGAACTTGACTCCCGGATAAATGTGATATTTTATCACTTATTTGATATGGACATGTGATTGTTTATCACTTATTGAGGTCGAATGCAGTATGTATTTATGTACACGTATGTATAGTATCATGGAAGATCTTAGACTTAGTCTATTTATAGAAGCAACCATGATACCCGGATGATAAGCAGCATAAAGACCGAATATCTCAGAACCTCGGCAATCTATCAAACGAAATTTCGGTACTAAGACCATATGCCAATGAATGGTTCCCACCTGGTCTTCAGTCAGTTTAAGATTTATATCACCCTGCACACTTTAAAACGATTGTGAGCCTACCGATACATCTTATATAGAGCTGCTTATCGTTTTTCATTTAAGGTTTAAAGAGGCTTGGATAGATCACTGATGTACTATCACTTTCTCTTTTGCTCGCCAGGAAACTCATTTTTGATTTTCTATTGTTTTTGTGTTTTTGAAATTTTTCGATGTTTTTGGATTTTTCAAATTTTGGATTTACTCCCCCTAAAATCAATAAACTAAGACAAATTTAAAAACACAAGGATATTTACAAAAATGATTTTCCGATGTTGGTTTTACTCTGGCTTGACCTTAATGCCGTTTACCAATAATAAAAAGTCAAATCTTGATTTTTCAAAAGCTTTGGTAAATAGGTCGGCACGTTGGTCATCGGTGTGGACCTTAACAACATCGATTAGCCTTTTCTCAGCGCAATCACGTATGAAGTGATATTTGATTTCGATGTGTTTGGTCTTTGAGTGCTGCACAGGATTTCTAGTGATCTGTACAGCAGCAGAATTATCAACGTAAATAGGCGTAGTTAGGAATTCGAAACCGTAGTCGCGCATTTGTTGTTGAATCCAAAGAACTTGAGAGCAACAACTTGATGCAGCCTTGTATTCAGCTTCGCATGTTGATGTAGTGACACACGTCTGCTTCTTGCATTGCCATGTGACTAGGCGATTTCCCAAAAACTGACATCCAGCCGTTGTGGATTTGCCGTCGATTTTACATCCGCCAAAATCAGAATCACTGAAAGCTACCAATTCAAAGTTATTATCCCTAGGGTACCACAGACCGGTGTCAGGACAACCCTTCAAATAACGAAAAATCCTTTTTACAGCTGCAAGATGAGAGGCCTTCGGATTGACTTGATATCTGGCCAGCAGGCATGTTGGGTACATTATATCTGGTCTTGATGCTGTGAGGTACATAAGGGATCCGATCATAGCGCGATAGTATGAAGGGCTAACAGCTTCTCCCTTCAAGTCTGGAGTAATTCCGTGATTTGTTGGCAATGGGGTACCAATGGGCATTGCATCAGACATCTGAAACCTATTCAAGATGTCACCAACATATTTAGTCTGATGGATGAATATCCCAGACTCCGTTTGTTGCACTTGTAGGCCCAAGAAGAAGTTCATTTCCCCCATAGCACTCATCTCGAATTTATCCTGCATAATGCGCTCGAAATTCCTACACAAGACATCGTTAGTAGACCCAAATATAATATCATCAACATATACCTGTACCAGAAGAAGATCTCCATCTTGTTCTTTGATGAAAAGAGTACAGTCGATAAGACCCCGTCGAAAACCGTTCTCCAGCAGATAGTTAGATAAGGTTGCGTACCAAGCTCGCGGTGCTTGATGAAGACCATAGAGAGCTTTGTTGAGCAACCAAACCCGATCGGGATGGATAGGATCTTCAAAACCTGGAGGCTGTTCGACATATACCTCTTCTTCAACCACACCATGTAAGAATGCACTTTTCACGTCCATCTGATAAACCTTGAATCCCTTGAAGGACGCATAGGCTAGAAAGATTCGAATTGCTTCGAGACGTGCCACTGGTGCATAAACTTCGTTGTAGTCGATCCCTTCAATCTGACGAAAACCTTGAACGACTAAACGTGCTTTGTTTCGGATAACAATTCCGCGATCATCCTTTTTGCATTTGAATACCCAACGGGTGCCAATCTTCTTGTATCCAGCAGGTTTCTCTACCAGTTTCCAGACACCCAGCTTCTGGAATTGTTGCAATTCTTCCTGCATTGCTTCCACCCAAGAGTTATCTTTCAAGGCTTCTTTCCAAGTTCTTGGTTCTTCTTGTGATACATAACACGCGAAGGACCAATCGTTTTGTTGCCCGGATTCTCTAATAGCAGCATACATGCCCGCATTGTTGTTGTTCCGCAACATGTTTCTCGTTTGAACGCCACTTTGTACATTTCCGATGATGTTTTGTTGAGGATGGGTATTATGAATCCTTGTTTCAGGATTATCTCTAACTGGAATATTTATACCCAGATTGTTGAGATTGAGTTCAACAACCAAATCAAGACCTGGAATTGACGAAGAGGATGATGCAGTAGCTTCAGCTGTTCTAGGAGCATCCACTGGAGGAGTACCCTCTGAAGTACCATGAACTGCTGATGTTGGAGCTTCTTGATCTGCATCTAAAAATTCATCATCCTCTGAAGATTCGTTCAATTCGGCAGCATCGTGAAAATCCTCATTATCGGGAGCATTGTTGTTCACCGAAGAAGATGGTTCTTGATTGACAAGAATTGGACGAACCACCGGTGAAACTGTTGCATTATCGCTCTCGAAAAACATCCTTGCCGCAGCATTTTCTTCAACGACTTCAACATTGATCGAATTGAAAAAGTCATCGTACTCGAACATCCAAGGTTGACCAGGACATTTGACTGGCAAAGTGTGCCTTTGTACTCTGACTTCAGACCATTCTTCAACCCTTTTTGTCTCTAAATTCCAGACTCGTAAGTTCGGGGTGGCATACCCAAGAAAGTATCCTTCAATTGCTTTAGCCCCAAACTTTCCATTAGGATCGATCATTGTGCAAGGAGCTCCAAACGGTTCAAGATAAGATAAATCAGGTTTCCGTTTGTTGATAAGCTCAAAGCAGGTCTTGTTGTGTCTTTTGACTGTAAGGACTCGGTTCAATGTGTAACATGCAGATGCCACAGCTTCAGTCCAGAATGGAATGGGCAACTGTGATTCTACTAACATTGTCCTAGCAGTCTCGATCAATGAGCGGTTCTTACGTTCAGCGACGCCATTTTGTTGTGGAGTATAGGCTGCACTAAACTCATGAAGAATACCCTTTTCAGTGCAAAACTCCGCCATGGCATGATTCTTAAATTCAGTACCATTGTCGCTACGTATCCGCCTAACCTTCAACTTATACAAATTCTCAATCTGAACGATCAAGTTTTTGATAATTCCAAAGGTTTCACTCTTGTGTGCCATGAACGCCACCCAAGAAAATCTCGAATAATCATCAATAATGACGAGGCAGTATTGATCACCCCGAATACTTTTGTGTTTGACAGGACCAAACAAATCCATGTGCAAACGTTCTAGGGGAACTGCCACTGAGTTGATCTTCTTTGTAGGGTGCTTCTTCTTCGTTTGTTTACCTTTTTGGCACGAAACACAGACGTCTTGAAGATGGAAATTTTTGAGAGGAACACCATTCACCAATTCATTTGAAACCAAATGATTCATTTTGCGCAAGTGAATGTGACCCATACGTCTATGCCAAGAGATTGAGTCTTTTTCTGTGGCTTTGGAAACGAAACATGTTGCTTGTGCAGACGTAGTAATTGCCTGGCTCATATCAAGGACGTACAAATCATTTATCCTTGGAGCAGACAAGAGAATCCATTCTTTTGGAATTTTGAAGCCGGGTTTCAGCACATAACATCCATTAGCATCAAAGTGTACTGAGAATTGCTTGTCACAAATTTGAGAAACACTAAGAAGATTGTGATCAAGTTGTTGCACAAAATTGATCTTGTCAAAGCTGACAAACCCATTGGATATCATTCCTTCACCCGTTATATATCCACCTTTATCTCCAGCAAAAGCAACATAACCGCCTCTAATAGATTTGACGTCGTAGAGAAGCTTCATGTCGCCTGTCATGTGCCTGGATGCCCCACTATCAACAATCCAATGACTACTGATAGTTCCTCCTGGAACACCCTGCACATGAACTCAAATTGATTAGTTGGAGATGGGGACCCAAGCCATTGTGGTCTTGGGTCTTCCATTTTCATCAATAACAATAACCTCTTGTCTTTGATGATTGGTGAATTGTGATGGTCCCCCTGATTTAACAACCGTTTTTGGTTTCCAAGTCTGTTTGGTTTCACCAGTGTTTTTCTTTAAAATTTTAACTTCTTTGTTGTTTGAAGTTTGTGGGTTAACTAGTTTTACAGAAACAGATTGTTTTTGAACCACATCGGTTTTAATTGCTTTTTCAATCTTTTTGACCTGTTGGCGTTTCTGTTTCTTTTCCCTTTCTTTTACAAGGCGGGGATCTTGTTTCACAGAAACAGATCGCTTACGGTCATTGTGGTCACGGGGATCATCAACTTTTTCTTTTTGCTTATGAAGATAAGGGCAATTTCTAATAATATGCCCAATGGTTCCACACTCGAAACATGATCTTCGTTCAACAAACCCCGAAGAATCATGTGATCGTCTAGCCGATGATGTTGAACTTTGTGAACCCGAGGTACTAGGCTTTGAACTGCTTGGTTCATTTCTTTTCTCGACAATGGCTTTCTTGACAAAATCTAAGTTAGATTGATTTTCAAACTTTTCTATTTTGTCTGTTCCCGTCGATTTCACAAAGTTAACAATTTTCTTCTTCTTTTGGTTCGGCTTCTTTTCAGCTTGAGCCGGTGATTTACCTTTGGATTTGGTGTGATTTTGCTGTTTTGGCACTGTTGGTAATTTCTTGTTGCCAAATTGTTTTCGAATTTCAGCCTTTGGAATAGGAGGACATTGTGTTACAGTAACACGTGGTCCTTTCTTTCCTAGAAACTTACTCGTCGAATTCTCAAAAACTTTACTGATTAAAGATTGATTAACATTTTTAATCGGAAAGTCTTTGTCTGAATAAATCTTATCATCACCAACCAGAGTGTACAACAAATTCACACTCTCCGACTCTTTTTCAGACACAGGCTCGATTGCAACAGTCTTAGCGGGTTTTGCTGGAGGATCACATAGTATATGATTCTCAAGAGGTATGTCCTCATTTTTTGACCACCGCATCAGACTTTGCTGAAATAGTATCATCAGATTCATCATCAGAAGAATCAACATCCTCAATTACAACTGGAGGATCCTGATTCTGTTCAGCACTTACAAATGTATTTGCTGACACATCTGAATCTGAGGATACTTCTTTTTGGTATCCGAGCCCTGCAGCAAACTCTTTTACATCTAGAGGCACAGATGGTTCAAAGAACACCCTGTCCTCCTCATCCGGCATGGCATCATAATTGTGTCTAACTGGTGGTGGACATTTTTTATAGCCTATGCATGTGACATCCCTCTTTTCTTTCTGAACATCAATGATGTGGTCCAACACATAGCTAGAGCTCAAATAACTGTCCAGCTTGAGTTGGATCGCATCACTTTCGGTTTTCACACAAGCCATCTCTTTTTGCATATTCTCAAGACGAGATATATACAGATTAATGTCAGTTTGTTTTCTTGAAACCATTTTAGTCAGCTCAGTTTTATCTTTCTTTAATGTTTCAATTACTGACTTAAATTCCTTTTCATGGGTTTCATAAAACATGTTGGCTTCAGTGCATTTGGAGAGATCCACAGTCAACTTTTGGTTGTGGATAAATGTCACATCATATTTTTCTTGCAAAGCCTCATGCTTGCTTTGCAATTCACACCACTCAGCACTCAAGGAACCATGTTTGTCTTGCAAGTCAAACAAACTAGCTTGTAAAGCATCATGTTTGGCTTGCAACTCAGACATATTTCCTTCCAAATCAGCACATTTAGCATGCAAGCTATCACAGTTAACACAATTATCAGCAGTGGGTTCATCGACACATACCTGACTTGATGAACTGCCGACATTAGCCATAAAGGCTGAATGAAGAGAAGATGAAGTAAAAGCAGCTTGATCCACCAGAATAGATCTTCTTTGAGTGTCTGCTGCAGCTTCCTCCAAAAGTTCATCAATATCTGCATCGATTGCTGCATTTGATGTCTCACCCACATGATCATCACCAGAATTGGATGATTCTTCATCAACACTCCCGCTGTACCCGGAAGAGTCTTCATCTTCAGATGATTCACCACCATTGGCAGAAGATTCTCCACCACTGGTGTGAACTAACTCTTTCACAACTTGAGCAAAACACGCTGTTCCATCGGGTGCATCACTACCCAACTGGATTGACCAGTCACAACCTTCATCCACCTGAACTGCAAGTGCCCGGTTAGTTTGGTTGTTGACAGGCACCAATG
This sequence comes from Helianthus annuus, assembly GCF_002127325.2. Taxonomy (NCBI): domain Eukaryota; kingdom Viridiplantae; phylum Streptophyta; class Magnoliopsida; order Asterales; family Asteraceae; genus Helianthus; species Helianthus annuus. The sequence goes on from NC_035445.2 coordinate 152,316,171, forward strand.
TACGCTCATTGTTTCTGTTCTGCTGGTTGCCTTGGTTTCTGAAGGGGTTTTGATTCCCGTGCTAGGCCGGCTTTGTACATTCCCTTTTAAAGTGACCCCGTTCACCACAGTTGAAGCACTTTACTGCCTGTTTATCGAACCCATACTTGGTGTCTCGCTTACTCTCCAAGCTGGTTCTGCCAGTACTTTCCATCCAATCCTTTGCCCTTCTCACAGCACTAGCAAAGGCCCACTTGATATCCATCAAGTCCATCTCTTCTTTATCTATCTGCCTATAATCTTCTTGTGTCAGATTAATGTTGTCAATCTGACCTTCTATTAACCCACAGTACGCGCTCACCACAGTGTTAAGTAGCTCCATGTGTTCCTTAGCTACTTCAACACTTACTTTAGAGAAGCTTGAAGTGTCGAGCTGCACTGTACTTTGCTTTGTTTGTTGTCCAGCAGATGATGTTCCTCCATAACATGCACGTTGTGTTTGAGCAGGAGGAGGAGGAGGAGGTGGATTAATTGGATTTCCATACATGTCTGTGGTTGGAGGAGGCTTAACAGGAACTTGCACTGTATTCCCATACATGTCAGTGCTTGTGACAAAAGCTGTCTGCAGAGGAGCATGAGAACTAGGATTGCTAGGCACAATGGCTCTTGAAGAAGAAGTACTTGTAGTTCCATAATACATTTCCGGATTCTGTTGCACTGGAACTCTCTTAGCTTTCAAGGTTTCTTCTTGGTCTTTGTTCTCCAACAACTGCACAAAGTCATTGATGTTTGTAGTCGCCATAACCCCATTATACTTCAAAATTTCCAGAAAACTGTTCCATTGGGGTGGCAATGCATCAGCAAACTTCTTCACAACTTCTGTCTGAGTTGTAGTCACGCCAAAATTGTTCAACTCAGTAAGCAAATGATAAAATCTGCTTGTCATATCTCCCAAAGACTCCTTGTCTAAGCATGCAAAACCGTCAAATTCCTTCTTGAGCAGATCATGACGCAGTTGACGTGTTGCCTCATTCCCTACTCCTCTGGTCTTCAAACCGTCCCACAGCTTCTTGGTAGTCTTGAAGCTAACAAACTGATGATAAATATCTTTTCTTAACGCCTGAGTGAGAATGGCGTAAGCTTTCTTCTCCAGATCATATGTTTTCTTCTGATCCTCTGGAAGATCTGCAAATGTGGCTGTCGAAGAAGCAGCAACCTCGATAGCTTGATCAAAATCTGTGGTGAAACGTATCCACAGCTCTGTATTCTGACCCAGAACATATGTACGAAAACGATCAGCCCAACCCGGATATTCATTTAAATGCATCAGCTTTGGAGGTCGATTCAAACTTCCAGTTTCACTCTCGCTTAAGAGAATACTTTGAATGCTTGGAGTTTGATTTGATACCAACGCCCACTGACTTCCCTGAGAAGATGTCGATACCGGAGACTCGGCCCATGAAGGCGATAGACTCGTAGACGTGTACTTTCCACTGTCTGGCGCCGGTGTACCCCACCATGAGGGAGTGGTGCCAGAACTTGTATATTTACCACTATCTGGGGCTGGATTCCACCAATTCGGATTCATGATAGATAAGCAAAATAAATGCTAAGTGAATAATCCGAAAGATAACACAGCCGAATGATCCTGTTCGAAAGATCTACAATCACAGAAACTTGTTAACAATAAATAACCACACTCGAAAGATCAAATCTTGTTCGAAAGATCAATGATTGTTCGAAGGATCAACAGTGGTCGAAGGATCACTGTTGAGTTTCGAACAAAAACTTCGAAAGATTGAATTCGAAGGATTGACCACACGAAGGATCCTTATCTCTTGAAAGATGATTTCGAAAGATTCTCCTTATATTTCGAACACAGATCTCGAAAGATTCAAGAACTCGAAGGATTCCCCTTTTAAAGATCCTTATCTTTCGAGTTAAATCCTTATCTTTCGTACACTTGTCTTTCGAAAAGATTCCTTTCTCGAAGGATATGTTTAAGACTTTGAAGGATGATAATCTTTCGATCCTTCCTTGATCGAAAGATGGTCGAAAGATGGTCTTTCGATGTCGAAAGATATCTTTCGAGACCTTCTGACACAACTGAAAAGGTGACAGGTTGGTGAAAAAGGTGACAGGTTGGTGAGGTCAACCTTTCGGCAAAAGGGGATGTCAGATCAACTTTCCCACCAACTTTGAAAAGATTGCCCAAAAAGGATAATCTTATCCCCAAACCAGTCACCGGAGATAACCGGAATTTTGGCCGGAAAAATACAAAGTCACTTAAAAACGAGTTTTCAAGTTACCCAACCCAACCTTGAACACTCCCGAAGGTTTAGAAACCGTTTTTCAGTTTAAAAGTGCAAGAAAAACCACCAAAACGGGTGCTAAACCAAGTGTCCAAACACACCAAGAACTTGAACAAAAACCCGGTTTTAAACAAGGTAAAGAGCGAGGCTCTGATACCACTTGTAGGTCCCTCTCGGAGGATCGAGAACAAACCTAAACCTTGTTATACAAACCTACTAGCGAGTGCGGAATCCAAGCTAGCAAGCAAACCGGGATGAACAAGAACAAACACAAACACACAATGGTTCACCGATTAACACTAGTTGTATTAATGCAAATGAAGGTTTCGGTTACAAGCACAATGTTTACAAATCTAACTTGCAAACTCTCAAGGTGTGTGTGTGGGTGTTTCGGACAGAAAGCTTTCAAACTCTCTGATTTGTGTCAAATGAAGTCTCTCCCGAAACATAACACATGCATGGGTATTTATATACCCAGCATCAGATGTCTTGGTCGAAGGATCCGATAGATGGTCTGAAGGATCATCTATCGACCACAATTCTATCGAAGGATCAGTATGGACTTCGAAGGATGATCTATCGATCATCCATTCGAAGGTTCATCTTTCGAGCACCTCGAAGGATAATGTTAATCCTTCGAGGAGCTATCCTTCGACACTAAACATCTTTCAACATCTTTCAACTTGTTGACTAAGTCAAACCAGGAGGACGGTTGACTTGGTCAACTTACAGGACTGACAAGGACATCGTTTACATACTGACCGAATACAGACAAAGTACAGACACAAGTGCACCAACAAAAACAATGGTGAAGCTTTAAGAAATTCTGAAGAAATTGATCTCTTTGTAGCCGAACAGAAGTGTGTAGCATTACTGTTTCAATCAGTTCAGGAGGATATTATCTCGTTAATAAGCTATACCAACGCCAAAGACTTATGGGATAAACTCGGGAAGAAATTCTTGGAAGCAAAGAAATTTTAAAGAACAAAACAAAACTGCTTAAAAAAGAGTTTGACATGTTTAGTTTTTTTAAAAATGAATCAGTTTGTAAAATGATTGAGCGTTTTGGTCATCTTAAATTGGAGCTTGCACGACATAACATCAACTATCCTGATGAAGAAATTGTTGATAAGCTGTTCGATTCATTACCGGATGAAATGGACTGGAGATATTATGCATTGATGTTGAAAAACACTATTCCTCTAGGAGAGCTGAAACCAGATGTGGTGATTGAAAGACTTGAAAGCCATGAGCTAGAGTTGAAGAAAACATACAAAGTTAATCACTCATATCAGCAAAATCCAGATCTGTACTATCCCAAGAGTTTGATGCCTAAAGCTTCTTCACCAAAAACTGCATTTTCTGCTGAAAATGTCTCTTCAGCAACTAAAGAATGTCAAAGCAGTTCAAAAAATGAAAGCCACAGTGGTTATCACAGTGGATCTACATCATCTGCTTCTGCAAATCGTTCTGACGCAAAGTTTTCATGCAATATTGCTATCGATTTGAAGAATACACAAAATTTTGATGAAGAGTCAGTCAAGCAGCAAATGGTCTTTCTAGCGTCTGTGCTAGAATCTTATGAAGGGTTGATAGCTGGCAAAATCGGGAATACTAATCTGACGAAGGAAGATTACGATCAGATAGACCCCGAAGAAATGGAACTGGTGGATATTCGATGGGCAATGGCAAGTGCAGTTCGACGTGCACAACGCTTCATGGAGATTACTGGGAGAAAAACGATCGGTGATCCAGCTACAAAGATGGGATTTGACAAATCCAAAGTGAAGTGTTTCAAATGTAAGCAGAAGGGTCATTTCAAACGCGAATGTAGAAACGCTTACGCTGATGAGTCCGAAAATCCGTTCAAAGACGATTATTATAAGAAGGCAATTTATCATCAGAATAAAGCTGAGCCACCCAGATTGAAGCAGTCTGAAGATAATAAAGAGAAATCAAGAGCTTTGGCTGTGATTTATGATGATGAGGGATACGATTGGAGTAAAGAAGTTTTGCCAGAAGATGATGCGGTGGGTTACGCATTCATGGCAAGTCATAATGAACCGATTCCATGGAAGGATAATCGCACAGAGGAACAAAAGTACGATTATCGGAAGATGGTTGCTGAAGCAAAAATCATCAGACTTTCTAGTGTATTTCTGGAAGCTAAAAGAGCAAACAGATGGGATCCTGACAGAGAATGCTATCTGGATGAATATGGCAACATTGCTGTTGATGACAAAAAGATAGATATCGAAGCCATCATCCAGGAATACAAAGAAGATGATGAATACTGGCAGCACAAGTGGTGGGGAACACCAACGTCAAAAATGATCGAGGAAGAAAAAGAGAAAGAGAGAAAGGAAAAGGAAGAAAAAGATAGAGATGAAAAAGAAGAACTTGAGAAAGTTGATACCGGTTTGATCGACACTACACAAGAGTTAACAGCTGAGAACCTGAGAAACATGGCTGACAAAGTGCTAGCTGCAAAAGCACTTGAGGTAGATTCTACTTCTGTTTCTGAGTCAAAGAATCAGGTCAGTCAAATCAAGTCAACAAATGTGTCAGGTAACAAAGTAAATGGTAGTGCTGATTGCAAAAGTTGCACCAAACAATGCAATTTTTGTACAACTGTCACATATCTCAATGGTGAGAAAATCAAGAATCTAACAATTAATGTTAGAAAACTTGAAGATCAAATTCTTGATCGTGACAAAGAATTAAAAGCTTCAGCTGAACAAATAAATGAATTAAAAACTGAAAGTAAGAAAATTAAAGCTGAACATGACAAAGTATTTCTTGAAAACAGACAAATTTCTGAAAAATTTGAAAAATTGAAAAGCGTTGTCAAAGATAGTGATGATCGAAATGGAAAAACAACTAAAGAAAATGAACATTTAAGAGCTGTTTTGAGATTAAAAGAGGAATCAATCAACAAACAACTGGATGAAATTGCTAAACTGAAACTTAAGGTTCAGGAAAGTGAAATAGAAAATGAAAAAATCCAGTTAAAATTAAACAGCTATAGCTCAGCTAGCTTTGTTTTGCAGCATATTGTTCCAAAACCTATAGGGAAAAACAAAGCTGGTGAGGATGTGTTTTCTGATGGAACGGGTGTAGGGTTTCACAAAGTTCCACCGCCAATCTTAGACAACTACACGAAAAAACAGTCTAGTTTGGTGGAAATTGAGGAAGAAAATGGTGTTACACTTCCTGAGAACATTGATGTCACATTCACGTCTTCCAATGACGAGGGTGTCCAAAATGATGTGGTGAAAAGTGTGGTAGACAAAGTGCTTAAACCGGATTGTGACACTTCTGAGGAGGATGGATGTTTTCTAGACAAATACATTCCGAAACCAAAATCCAAAAGCAACTTACATGATGAATCTGATCTTGTCATGTACAAGATGTCAGGATCGGACAAGTTGTTTTCGGACTCTGAGTTTCCATTAGAGAATGTTAATTTGAACAAATTAACAAATGTTTTTAAACTGGTCGAAGTTGAGTTGTCAGCAGTTAAAAATCTGAGTCAAAAGAAAGAGGGAATTAACAACAAGAAAACTGGTTATCCACTACATTCTTACAATAAAAATAACTGGTCGGGTGGTTATCAGGGGGTAAAACATATCAGAGAAGATATGTTCCAAACACAAAGTTTGTTGAAAAGAAAACATTTGTGAACAGTTTAAGTTCACTTGCTGATGAAGAACATAAAATTTTTTCAAAGTCAAACAAAGAATTCTTTGAGAAGAGAGCTTCACAAGCTCAGTCTGAAGGCACAAGTCGAGTAGCAGATACTCGTACTTGCTTTAAATATGAACAAGTTGGTCATATTGCACGAAAGTGTACTTATGTGAAGCCTAAGACTGAAACTGTGAAGGTTCAAAAAAAGAAAGATGACAAAAAGGGTAAAGCACCAATGTATGTTGAGAAGAAAATTGTTGAGAAGAAAATTGTTGAGAAGAAAAATGTTCAAATTAACAATTTGAAAGAAAAATCTGAACCCGTAAAAAGGTTGGTACCTAAACATGATAAATTTTATAAGCGGGCTGCAGAAACTCAACAAGTGTGGAAACCTAAAATTGTACCAAAAGTCGAAAAGAAAGTCTCAACTTATGAGGTGAAAAAGGCTGAAGAATCAATTACGATTGATTATGATGCAAACTTTCCACCTCTCAAATCTAAGAATTTCAAAATTCAAATTGCAAAAGTCACCGTTACACCTAAGGCTGATGAGGCCTGGGTGGACACCATGTTTGTCTGAACAATTTGAATTGCCGGAGCTTCTTGGAGCGCGAAGCATGAATCGGCATCTTTCTTAAAAGTTGTTTAAATGATGATTTGTCTATGTGCAGGATCTTCCACAACTAGTATCCAGGTGGATAATGGATAGTGGAGCGTCTAGGCATATGACGGGGAAGACCGCACTTCTATATGATGTGAATAACATTAATGGTGGTTATGTGGGTTTTGCTGGTAATCAAGGAGGAAGGATCGTAGGTGAAGGAACGTTATCGAATGGTGCCATAACGTTTGAAAGAGTTAACTACATCGCTGAGTTGGAGAATAATCTACTTAGTATTTCACAGATTTGTGATAGGAAGTACACTACTCATTTCACCGATAAAGAATGTTTGATCTTAAAACCTGGATTTGTGATACCTGAGGAATGGATCATCATGAGGGCACCAAGGGTCAATGATCTGTACGTGTTGGACATGAGTGTTGCTACGACTACCACGGGTCAGGCTCATTGTTTTGTGTCCAAAGCAACGGAGAAAGAATCTCGTTTATGGCACCGAAAGATGGGGCATATTCACTTAAGGAAAATGAATCATTTGGTGCATAACGATCTAGTGTTAGGAGTGAATATTAAAGGTTTTCATCTGGAGGGGGAATGCATAAGTTGTGTCAGAGGCAAACAAAAGAAAAAGTCTCATCCCTCAAAACAAGTTAATTCAGTTTCAAGGCCATTAGAACGACTTCACATGGATTTGTTTGGTCCAGTGAATGTCAAAACTATAACAGGAGATTCCTACTGCCTGGTCATGACTGATGACTACTCCAGATTTTCGTGGGTCATGTTTTTGAAAACGAAAGACGAAACCTTTGATAGTTTAGTGATTCTGTTTAAGAAGATTGAGAACTTGTACCAAAGACCAATTTGTAGAATTCGAAGTGACAATGGTGCTGAGTTCAAAAACAGTAAGATGGAGGAATTCTGCGATGAAAAGGGTATATTACATGAGTATAGTGCTTCGTACACTCCTCAGCAAAATGGAGTTGCAGAACGCAAGAACCGGACGCTAATCGAGACAGCCAGAACGATGCTTGCAGATTCCAAGTTACCAATTAATTTCTGGGGAGAAGCCGTTTCTGCTGCATGCTATACTCTCAACAGAGTTCTTACTGTGAAGAAGTTCAATAAGACGTGTTTTGAGCTGATCAATAAACGCAAGCCGAATTTGAAGTATCTAGGACCGTTTGGGTCACCCTGCACAGTAATAGAACCTAATGGGAAGTTTGGTACAAAAAGCTTTGAAGGAATATTCGTTGGATATTCAGGTCCTACTCGGCGCGTTTTTGTTCCAAATGAAAAGCGTATTATTGAAGCAGCAAATGTTGAATGTCAGGGATATACTATGCCGCCTCAGAATCCTGGTGATTCATGGCGTTATAATTATGATAGACTTTGGGAATCGTTTGACATGAGAGAAGAATCTGAGGAAGACGAAGATTTCTTTGATGAGCTGGATGTTTTTCGCGAGTATGAATTGACGCTCAGATTTCCAGTAGAGTATTCTAGAAGACCTCGTGAGACTTCAAATGATGATGAAGCAGGTCCTAGCAATGGTGGTGATCATGATGATGAAGTTGCTCCTGGTAATCAGTCAGTAGTAAATGATAATCAAGAAGCTGAAAATATGCCATTGTTTGATCATAGTGATTCAGACTTTGAGGAGGAGCAGATCCAGGTATTAAGTCAAACAAACCAAGTCAGTGAGCAGGATGCAGAACAGAATGTTACAAATCTGGAAGGAAATGTAGATGTTCCAGACGAAGTGATGCCGCGAACTCTTTCTTATCATCCAGAGGAGTTGATCATAGGAGATTTGCAATCAGGCGTTCGCACCAGACGTCAACTTGATCAGGGCCTTTCAAGCTTTTATTCTTCAGTAAAGTCCTTACAAGATGAATTCTCACTTTGTTGTTTTATTTCGCAGATAGAACCTCGTACATACAAAGAGGCGCTTACTGAGGATTCCTGGGTCAACGCGATGCAGGAAGAATTGAATCAATTTGAAAAGTTGAATGTTTGGAAACTTGTAGATTTACCTGATGGTCATCGGAAAATCAACACCAAATGGGTGTTTAAGTGTAAGAGGGACGACAGAGGAGTTGTAGTAAGAAACAAAGCTCGGCTCGTTGTTCAAGGTTTCAGTCAACAGGAGGGGATCGATTTTACTGAGGTATATGCTCCTGTAGCAAGACTTGAAGCTATCAGGATCTTTCTAGCATTTGCATCCTGGAAGAATTTTAAAGTTTATCAGCTTGATGTGAAGTCGGCCTTTCTTTATGGCAAAGTGAAAGAGGAAGTATATGTGGGACAACCACCGGGGTTTGTCGATCCACATCATTCAAACAAAGTGTATCTCTTGGATAAAGCATTATATGGCTTGCACCAGGCCCCGAGAGCCTGGTATGAGACCTTATCTCAGCATTTGTTAGCCAATAACTTTGTTCGGGGAACAATTGATGCTACTCTCTTCACAAAAATAGTCGACGGTCACCTGCTGATAGTCCAGATTTATGTGGATGACATAATTTTCGGGTCAACAAATGAAAACTTGTGCAAAGATTTTGAGCAAGTGATGAAGCAGAAATTCGAAATGTCATCAATGGGGGAAATGAAATTCTTTTTGGGGCTACAAGTTGATCAGCTTCCGGAAGGAATTTTCATACATCAGACGAAGTACGTCCATGATATTCTAGAGAAATTTGGAATGTTCGACTCTTCTCCTGCTGCAACCCCACTAGCAACAAATCATGGGATTCACCCAGATCTCACCGGAGACAGGGCAGACGAAAGATTATATCGATCCATGATTGGCTCTTTGATGTATCTAACCGCTTCACGGCCCGACATAATGTATCCAACGTGCCTCGCAGCTAGATTTCAATCTAACCCAAAAGCATCACACTTGATCATCGTAAAAAGGATATTACGCTACCTGAAAGGAACTCCATCGTTGGGGTTGTGGTATCCTAGAAAAGGCGATTTCACGCTTGAGGGGTATTCCGACTCGGATTTCGGATGTTGCAAACAAAATGCAAAAGCAACAACTGCAGGATGCCAGTTCTTTGGACCCCGCTTGGTCACATGGCAATGCAAGAAACAAACATCTGTGGCACTATCCACATGTGAAGCAGAATATGTATCTGCTAGCAGCCGCTGTTCTCAAATCCTGTGGATACAGCAACAGATGCGAGACTACGGTTTGCAGTTTCTTAACACTCCTATTTTTGTTGATAATGAGGCCGTAATAAGCATAACTAAAAATCCGGTACATCACGCTAAAACAAAACATATAGAAATTCGTCATCACTTTATTCGCGACTGCTTTGAGAAAAAGTTGATACGAATCGAGAAAATCCACACTGATGAGCAAAAAGCTGATCTTCATACCAAAGCTTTTGACAGAAATCGTTTCAAATATCTTTTAAAATTAAACGGTATGATGCTCTTTTCAGTGTCGGATGGAATTGTTAGCGTTGATGCAGAAACCACTGTAGATGATGATGATAAACAATCTGCAATGGTTTGTCGACTTTTTACATGTTTTGGTCTTTAGGGGGAGATAGGTATATTTTGTAAATATATATTCTTGTAGAAAATCCAAAAACAGTAAAAATAAAAAATCAAAAAGCCAAAAACATGATAAAATCTCAAAATCATCAAAAACAATAGAAAATGAAAAAGAGCTAGTGTAAAAAGGGAAAATGATAGTACATTAGTTTGACAGTTATCGTATGCTAAAGATTTGTAAAGTATAAAGATTTAAATAGCTTACTGATGATATGAGGATAAATTTTAAACACATTTAGTAGATTTATTCGGGATATAAACATAAAAACATAAACTAGCAAAATCTGTGGGGAACACTACTTGGATATATAGGTAACCCCTGAAATCTCGTTTGAAAGATTTCATATTCTAATATACTAGGTGTTTCTACTAAAATGATGTCTGGGGTATTATTTCGGGACTTCTGCTGAACGGTAGTTCTGACCTAGTCCCTGGATAATGCTTTGCAGTAAATGCTTGAAACATAGCATTATAGCCCTCAGTGATTAGACAATAAAATTGATAATCATCTGTTGTAGCTAAAAGATCCTTTAAAGGGGACACACTGCTAAGTCGAAGCTGATATCTCTCTGCTGAACGGAAGTTCTGACCTGAGATCCCTCAGTTCTCGCATTCCCTAAATTATGAACAGACATCATTGTAGTATGTTCATCTATAGATTAGAAACTTGGAATACTGGATACGGGAATATATTCAAGAGGTGGGACACATGATTGTGTTAAGTTCTTAAACAACTAAGTCATATCCTGAATATCTTGAAAATTGTGTTGAAAATTTAAAATCTATCTAGGTAAAATGTTTAAGTCTGTATATGAATTAAAGCTTAACGGTACTGATAACTTGTGTGATAAACTAATATGATACCCTAACACGCTCACCAAAATTGTCTGTAAATAGATTATCTTTCATTTTTAGTATTTCAGCTTACTTTTTAGAGTAATATCTGCATTAAAAATACAAAAATATTTTACATTTCTGCTTTATTTTTAGACAAGCCAAAGTAGAAAGTTTATCATCAGAATTTACAGTCTGATGCAAATGCAGAAAGTTGATCCTGAGCTGAAAAGACGGGTTGGGAGCTAATCTTAACACAAACTGGGAATCTGAAAAGTCAAAAATACAAGTTCATTAAGTTGTATCTTGTAAAATTTCAGTAAAACAATAAATCAAGTCAGTGTGATTTGTCTCATGTCAACCAAGGTCATTAAGTTGAACTTGGTAGACAATTTAAGCTTCTAGGGTCATTAAATTGGACCTAGATACTTAAGTGGACTTCTCGATCACTAAAAAGGGCTCAAAAATGTGAAAAGATTCAAAAGCTAATCGAGTAAAAAGGGGTCAAGTGCCTTGGATCGTCTAGCCCAGCCGATCGGCTAGCCTAGCCGATCGAGCAGGCCACTCGTTCAAGGTCAACACTATAAATAAGAGGTCAGTTCTTCTAGAAAGTTTTTCTTTCTCGTTCGACCAGAAACCCTCTCCTACTCGATTCGTTTTACTAAAGATCTTTTGATTCCTTTGTACTCTAGATTTGATTTGTTGGCTTACTCATCACTTCAAATGGCAAAGGTATGTATTTTCAAACTTAAATCTTTGATAATGTTCCTGATTCACAGCCGTTTAGGGTTCTTCTTTATGTCGGACCTTAGAATCGAGATTAAGAAAGATTTAGGAAGTGTTAGACAAATCCAAGAACATGGTTTTGATCGAAATCATCAGATCTACAAGTTCACCGTTTAAATTTTTGAAAAATCTTGTTAAAAATTGTTAGATCTGAGATTATTAGTTACTGCAGTCGGAACTTTGAATAAAGATTTGATGATGATTTAGGTTGTTTCTGATGATAATGAACATAGGGTTTTGATGTCGACATTATGTAGAATGTACCTATGTGTTTATTTTGTTCATATCTGATACAATGTTCTTCATGTTCTTGAATGATCTTCATCTTGAAGATGATGCTAGTCGATCGACTTGCCCAGTCGATCGAACAGCATCATGTTCCATAGATAAGTAGTTTGAATATATTTTGTCTATTTGTCTTGAAATTTGTGCCTGATTTGCTTAGAAATTTTCAAGTGTTAGTGTGTTTTGATGTAAATTTTCTGTTTAGTCATTTGCTAGTCGTTCGACTTGCCTAGTCGATTGAACAGCAAGTGCTAGTCGTTCGACTTGTCTAGTCGATTGAACAGCAAGTGCTAGTCGTTCGACTTGCCTAGTCGATTGAACAGCAAGTGCTAGTCGTTCGACTTGCCTAGTCGATTGAACAGCAAGTGCTAGTCGTTCGAATTGCCTAGTTGGTTGAAAAGCAAATGCTAGTCGATCGAGCAGTATCACATCATTTCATAAGTGTTGTCTTATTTTGCTAGCCGTTCGACTTGCCCAGTCGAATGAACAACAAATGTTAGTCGATCGATTTACCCAGTCGATCGAACAGACTACTCGATTGAACAGGTCATTCAATTCACAATGCTATCACACTGATTACTTCATGAGTTAGGAAATTTTTCAAGATATGTCAACCTTGAGTCTCTATATCTAATGGTTGAATAATTCTACAGGGACGAGGAAAGGATACTGACAAGAGACACAATGTACCTTGTTCAATAGATGCTGAGTCTACAACTGGTACAGTGGTAGAGAATATGGCCAAATTTCTGAGAGAAAGCAGAATAGCTAAAGCTTTATCTGATAAAACTGTGGTTTACGAATCACACGTAAGAGCTTTCTGGAATTCAGCAAGATATGAAGAAACAGATAAATCAATACATGCTGTTGTGAGGAAGAAAAATGAAAATGACAAAGACATAGATGTTGAAGTTGTTTTTGGAGTTGATGATGTGAGGAGGATTCTTGAATTACAAGATTCTGACAATGATCCGACAATCATGTCAGAACGTCTTGCTAAAGGTTTATGGTGCAGGATGGGATTTACAAGCCATATTAACGGAAAGATGTACAAAAGAAGCTTTTCAAAAGCTTACAGATACTTGATGCATTGTCTAGTACACTCCTTGTCTCATAGGAAAGGAGCATATGATGAAGTTTCAGACTACATCATGAACATAGTTGTAAGCTTGGTGCTGAACAGGAAATACAACATATCTCAAGTGATCTTTGAGTTCATGAAAGAAAATTGTGTAGCTGGAAAAGATAAATACATCATGTATCCAAGGTTCATAATGATGATCTTGAATGACAAAGTCAAGGATCTACCAAAGGATAGCAATGATGTGATGGATCTTTGTGTAGTAAACAAAGTATCTATGCATAGAATCACAAAAGATAAGGATCAAAAGACAAAGGAGTTAATTTGCGCAATAAAAGATAAAGCCTATGTAGCTCCTGAGAATGACAAATGGAGACATGATGATAGCAACTCAGAAAATGAGGACGATAAAATGAGTGATTTCATTGAGAAAAAGACTAGATGGTGGTGTGTTAAAGATGGTAAAAGGAAAAGAACACCAAGGTCGACCCCTGTGGTTGTTATCAAGGAAACAGAAAAGGGTATAGTGAAAGGGGGAGTACTATGAGAATTAAATCTTTTTCTTATAAAGATTTCTAATCTTGTTTTTCAATGATTGTTTTGCAGGGTCTTCTGGAGAACCTCAGAGAAGGTTGAATGATGAAACATTTATTGATCCCAGAGAAACGATTGAGCAAGGAACTGAGTTGTTAAAGCAAACATTGGAAGATTACTTCAAAAAGAATGAAGAGGTTGCTGCCAAACAAGCTCAAAAATCAGGTGCTCAGGAAGATGAAACTCGAGAGAGTTCCAGTGATGAGGATTCAGAAGCAACTCAATCTGAATCTGAACTGGTTGCTGAAACAATGGGAAAAGGAAAGGTGCAATTGAAGAAAAGCCTTTAAAGAAGAGAAAGGATTCAGATGATGAAGATTCTCCATACATTCCTGATAAGTCTCAGAAAAATAGAAAGAAACGTAAAGCTGCTCCTACAGGTGCTATTCTAAGAAATGTTAGAGCTAAGAAGCAGAGTGCAGTACCTCAACAAGAGATTGAAGGAAAGAAGAAACAGGACTATATTGAAAAGAGTCCTGAGGTTGAAATTCCAAAAGAAACTCCAATTGCTGAATCTTCAAAGATAAACAAAGACGATGACTATGTGGAGATTACAGGTGTCAAATTTGCAAGTCAAACATTTGTTCCTCATGACATTCCTGAATCATCTCAACCAAAGTCAAACGATTTCAATCTAGACTTTGATAGCTTTGGTGGGGCAACTGGTAATTTTTTCGATGACATGCCAGAGGGTGAAGGAGATTTGTTTCACGATCAAGTAGTTAAAGATTTGGTTGAAAGAGTTAAAGCTTTGGAGAAAGAGAAAGCAGAAAATGAAACAGAGCGTAATAATTTGAAGAAGAAGATTGATGAGTTGAATGATACAAATGATGACATCATTGATGCATTGGTCAAGAAAGAGAAAAGAATGAAAGAGATGAAAGAGGATATTAAAGACAATGCTGAAGTTATCAGTGCTTTGACAGATGAAATAGCTGTGTTGAATGCTAAAGTGAAAGATCTGCAGAACATCAACAATACACTGAACCAGCTGCTTAATGAAATAAATGAAGCGTCTGCAAATGAAATGAAAGTAATGAAGCTGGAAATGGAAGCAATGAAAGCAGACAAAGTGATGAAAGATCGACAGCTTGAGATGCTGACCGCTATAGTTGAAACACATCTGAAGCTGAATATTCATGAAGCTTTTGATCAAGTTGATATAATAAAGGCTAACGAAAGACGACAAGAACGTGAACGTCAACTTGCTGAAGAAGCTAATCTGAAAAATAAAGGAATAGCTGAAGAAGTTGAAGTAGTTGATGCTGGTGGATCATCTTCTCAACCGGATGTTGTAATGGTTGATGTTCAAGAAGTCGCTGAGAATGATGAGGTAATGGTAGAAGTTGGAGATGAAGAAGTTCATGATCCAGAGTTTTTAATGATCGGTGAACCTGTTGAACCTATCATTCTTGAGAATGTTATCAGAGATGTTCAGATCATTCTAAGACGAAGAAAAGCAAGAGAGGTACCACTTCTAGAGTACTCTACTGACAAATTTGTGTTAGTAGGAGATGCTTACACGGTACCGTACAATTCAAAAGAAGTTATTAAGTTGGTAAAGATTATGGATCTTAGAAGAAAGAGAAAGATAGCTCGTGGTGAGTTAGTAGAAGAAGATCCAGAAATTGAAGAATTGTTTGGAGATGAAGATGAGGAAGATGATGAAGATGATAATGATGAGAAAGATGATACTGCTGATGAAAATTCTGATAAAGATGATAAACCTGATGATGATGATGATCAAGGCACATCTGGTTTATTAATCAATGATCCGTCTGTCCAAGACAAGGTGAATGAGCTGATGAACGATGAAGTGAATGAACAGAATGATGATGTAGAGTTTGAAGCGTCATCTTCTGGGAAACAATTGGATGAACATGTACATCTTTCTAATCCTACTGTTATTTCTTTATCTGATTATCATGAAGGAGAGGTAGAGATTGTTAGAACTAGAGCTGAAATGCTAGAAGAATTGGGGTTGGAAGACGGGAAATTCAAGTTTGACATTGAAGATGAAATTCCACAGTCTCCAGCAAAAGATTTTGAGCCCCGATTTCCTCTTGAAGCTGATTTTTATGATAATGTGATTATTGAGACCGATTCTGATTCTGAAGAAGAAAGAATGGATTTTCATTATGAAGGGGAAGATATGTCATTCCCTACATTTACTGAATTGTTTCAAGATATGAATCAAGATGACCTAAGAAGGAAAATTGAAGAAAGAATCGCTTATGCAGACATGCCTGAGCCTGTACCGAGAAAGATTTCAGTTGAAGAAAAGAAAAGATGGTTTAAAGTGATGCCAAAAGAAAGGAAAACTCTCAGGGCTCTACAATATTTTACTCATGACAAAGATCTGTCTTGGGGCGATATCTTATCTTGGGGTTATCTGGAGGATCTGATGGTATATGCAATTCGCAGAGAACAGCGTGTACAGTACTTCAGATGCTTATCTGATATTGCAACTTTACCCTGGTGGGACGTAGACGAGCTGGTAATTACAAAGAATATCAAGCAGTTTTACTACGGTCCTGATGTCAAAGAAAGAGATCAGAAATTGTGGAAATACATCAAATTCCAAGCAAAGCACAATTATCTGGATTGGAAACCACAATTTCCTAAACGAATTGTGAAATATACAGAGAAAGGTGAGAAGGATATTACTCTCGATGTGAAGCCTCCAAAATGCTTGAAGAGTATGCCGCTCAGAGCAATTGAACAAGATTTCTTTGATTTGTTTCAAGCGTGGCTTTATAATCCTTCAACAGCTGAAGCAGTGATCTCTTTATATGACAAAACCACTGGAGAAGCAAGAAGAATCTGTATTCTAGATCCAATGTGGTTAGTAAACTGTTCAAAGAAAGACATAGATTGCTTGTTTGTCAACAAGATAATCTATGACAAGAAAGACAAGGCAATAGGTCAGCAGTACCAGAATGTGGTAGACGTATGTTTTGCTAAAGAGATTAATTCTGGAAAGAATTGGAAGACCTCTTGGAGAGAGCTAGAGGTTGATGAATTTCTGAAGGAATATAAAAGAAGTTTAAGATCAAAAGAGATTCAAAGAAAAGCTGCTGAGAGAGGAAGAAGAAACCTTGGTTACGTGCCTCCAACTGATCAAACACCGATAGAATCTGAAGAGAACAAGATCCCAAAGTGGGACAGAAAACGAGATGGTGATCTTGTATATAGAAACTGGTGGTTGACAGAAGGAAGACATAAAAGAAGGCGAATGTTAGCTGAACGTGAGGAAAAGAGAAGACAGAAAGCACGTGAAAGAAGACGCAACAGGAAATAATCAAGACTTTGCTGGAAGGAACTACAGCTACATCCAAGGGGGAGTCTGTTAGTGCACGACGTCTGTAGCTTCCGTCAGCATGAAGTTATCTTTTGAATAGTTGTATAGATTATTTGTATAAGGCATCAGGATACGGGTTTGTATTGTACAAGTGCTATGTTGTAAGCCGATCGGCTGGCTTAGTCGATCGAGTAGCCTAGTCGATCGACTTGCCCAGTCGATCGAGTAGCCCAACCGATCGAGTAGCCTGCTCGATCGGCTAGCACTTTAGTCATCCTGATGTGCCTATAAATAGTAGTTCAGTTAGATTATTTTTAATCTTTTTTGCAACTTTGAGAGCTGAACTAAAGAAGTGTCTGTTGTTCTTACGAACTGTAATCTGTCATAATAATCAATAGAATTGCAGACGGAGTTTAATGGAATTCATATGTCTTTGTGTATCATTACATGATCTACTGGATTCCGCACAGTGATCATATTGTTAGATTCATCAACAGGAAGATCCCAGCAGATTAGGGACCAACAGGAACGAGGTTAGGGACTATGTGCAACAAAACCCGATTCAGGAAAATGTGCCAGTGCCGAATCTAGGAGCCTACCCAGGGTTAGATCCTCAAGATCCCTACAATATTAGTGATGCATATGTTAGGGAGATCTTAGAAAATCCATACCCTTACCAGGCCCCGTACCAGGAACCCGCACCTCATATTCCAAACCCAGTCCTAGAACCTGCACCCCCAATGAGTGCAGAAAATGTCCAAGAACTTAGGACTTTTGGAGAGGAAATTTTAGAAAGCAGTGAAAGAATGCGACAGGTGGGAGAGCGTCTCGTCTGGAAGTATGACGAGCGCAATATGGATTTATGGATGAATCCATATCAGTGAATGTGATGACAGAACGGTAGTAGTAATAATAATATAATATATGTGTGTATGTGGTAGAAAAAAAAAACTACGGATGCATACTATTAGTATTGTAGCTTTACATTTCAGTCGGTATTGTAATTTTAATTTCTGTACTGGTGTGTATTGATGCATACTATATAAATAGAGTAAAAGTCGCAATGCTCGACGCTTTTGGTTAAAAAGTGCGTGTCATGTGATTGGATACATACGAATATTATTTTTGATATTAATATTTGGTAAATGTTTAAAATTCAGATGGCCGACGAGGGAAATCAAGATAATCTGAATAACGATAACCAGAGTAACAATAACGTGGTTAACGAGAATCTGAACAACAATAACAACGGAAACCAAATGGATAATAGTGCCGTTCAACATATTGTGGCACAGGGAATCATAGATGCAATGCCATTTATTATTCAAACGGTTCAAGAAGCGAATAATAAAAGTAAGCATAGTAGTAAGCGACCAACCGAACCAGAAAACAACGTGAACAATGGACTTATACTTCAAGCGCCCATTCCCAAAAGAAGAAGAACCATTCCATATGGTTGTTCTTACAAAGAATTCTGGTCCTGCAAACCCATAGAATTCTCGGGCAATGAAGGACCCATTGCAGCTTTACGCTGGATAGAGAAAACTGAGGCAGTTCTGAAAATAAGCAAGTGTGCAGAGGAAGATGAAATAATGTTTGCTTCAAATCTGTTTAAGAATGCAGCTCTAGAATGGTGGAATACTATCCTCCAAACAAAAGGAAGTGATAGGGTTTATAACATGGAATGGGAGGAATTTAAGAACATGGTGGAAAGGAAATTCTGCCCTCCCAATGAAAAAGAACAGATAGCAAATAAGTTTCTGAATCTTAGAATGACCGGGGTAGACAGTAAAGGTTACACTACCACATTCTTTGAATATGCTAGAATAGTACCTACCCTTGCATCACCTGAACCAGTGTTAATCTCCCGTTACATCTGGGGATTAATTGGAGAGATTAGACATGTAGTCAAGGCAGCTAGACCCCAAACCATAGAAGAAGCTGTAGAACTAGCCAATACCTTGACAGACGAACTAATCCGTACTAGAGAAGAAGATCAAAGGAGAAACCTAACCCAAAGGCTTACTCAAGAATTCCGTTCTGGGAATTCCAACCGTAGAAATATAGGATCTACCTCTGCACCATACTGCAGAAACTGCAAGAAGAAGCATTCTGGAAGATGCTCTACCTACTGCAATTACTGTAAGGTGCCAGGTCACAAGGAAGAAAATTGCAGAAGAAAAGCCAGTAATGTAATGTGCTACAACTGTGGAGAAAAAGGTCATATTAAGACAAACTGCCCAAAGTTGACTCCAGCTGCAAACAACAAGAACCCTAAAAATGCTAGAGCATTCGTTTTGACTGCAGACGAAGCCAAGATGATTCCAGACGTCATTGCTGGTACGTTTTTAGTTAATGATATTTTTGCTAAAGTATTATTTGACTCTGGTGCAAACCAAAGTTTTATTAATACTTCGTTTTGCAAACTCCTAAATCAATCATTAACTAAACTACCATAAGAATGTCTAGTAGAAACCGCAAATGGGGAAACCATAAAAATTTCTGAAATCTTGCAGGGAGCAAGAATAGAAATTTTTAATCAAAAGTTTATTGCAAACCTTTACCCAATGAATCTGGCTGGATTTGATGTTGTGTTAGGAATGGATTGGTTAATAGCCAATAAAGCCAGTATTTTATGTGATCAAAAGACAATCCAATTAAAATCACCAAGAGGTGAAAAGATCTCAACTAAAGGAGATAAACCCTTTAGATCCACTAAATTCATCTCTGTGATGAAAACTGCAAGTTATATAAGAAAAGGATCTATAGTGTATTTGATTTCTATAATCACTAACACTAAAGGAAAAGAATTAAAAGACATTCCAGTAGTGTCCCAGTTTTCAGATGTCTTTCCAGAAGAATTACCAGGATTACCACCAGACAGGGAAGTCGAATTTAGAATCCATCTACTGCCAGGAACAGCACCGATTGCCAAAGCACCTTATCGTTTGGCACCCGCTGAAATGCAAGAACTGAAGAAACAATTAGACGAATTATTGGAAAAAGGATTTATACAGCCAAGTTCATCGCCATGGGGAGCACCGATATTATTTGTCAAAAAGAAGGACGGATCAATGCGTATGTGCATTGATTACCGTGAATTGAACAAAGTAACGATTAAGAATCGGTACCCATTACCGAGGATTGACGATTTGTTTGATCAACTTCAAGGAGCTCGATTTTTCTCTAAAATCGACTTAAGATCAGGATATCATCAATTAAAGGTACAGGAAGAGGATATTCCTAAAACCGCATTCAGAACAAGGTATGGTCATTATGAATTTACTGTCATGCCATTTGGTTTAACCAATGCCCCAACCGCATTTATGGACATGATGAACCGAATATGTAAGCCATATTTGGATAAATTCATAATTGTCTTCATAGATGATATTCTAATTTACTCTAAAAGTAAAGAAGAGCATGCAAAGCACTTGCACTTACTTTTAAGTTTGTTAAGAAAAGAAAAGCTTTATGCTAAATTTTCAAAATGCGAATTTTGGTTAGAACAGGTACAATTTCTCGGACATTTGGTGGACCATAAAGGAATTCATGTAGATCCAACAAAGATAGAGGCAATTACCAAATGGAAAACCCCTGAGTCACCAACCGAGGTTAGAAGTTTCCTAGGATTGGCCGGTTATTATAGAAGGTTTATTCGAGATTTTTCTAGAATAGCCATTCCTTTAACTAAGTTAACCTGTAAATCTGTTAAGTTTGAATGGGGACCAAAACAAGAAGAAGCTTTTAGAATCCTTAAGCAAAGATTAACCCATGCACCTATATTAGCATTACCAGAAGGAAATGAGGACTTTGTAATTTACTGTGATGCTTCTAAATTAGGTTATGGATGTGTGTTGATGCAACGTCAAAAGGTTATAGCTTACGCTTCTAGACAGCTTAAGAGTCATGAAGGAAATTATTCAACCCATGATTTGGAATTAGGAGCTATAATTTTTGCCCTTAAGATTTGGAGACATTATCTCTATGGTAGTAAGTTTACCATATTCACAGATCATAAAAGTTTAAGATATGTTTTCGGGCAAAAAGAGTTGAATATGAGACAAAGACGCTGGATGGAATTGCTTAGTGATTACGACTGCGATATCCAGTATCATGCAGGAAAAGCCAATGTGGTGGCTGACGCTTTAAGTCGAAAATATTATGAAAAGCCAAAAATGGTACGTTCTCTTAAATTAAATCTGCAAGTAGATTTAAATGAACAGATTAGAGAAGCACAAGAATCAGTAATCAAGGAAGATACTGAAAAATTAAAAGGAATGATTAAGGAATTAAAACAAGGAACTGATGGAATTTGGAGATTCCATGAAACAAGAATTTGGATACCTAAATTAGGAAACCTACGTCACCGTATATTAGAAGAAGCTCATAAATCTAAATATACGATGCACCCAGGAAGTGATAAAATGTACTAGGATTTAAAGAAAAACTTCTGGTGGATAGGAATGAAAAAGGATATAGCAACTTATGTTTCTAAATGTTTGACTTGTTTACAAGTTAAAGCTGAACATCAGAAACCCTCAGGATTGTTACAGCAATTAGAAATGCCAGTCTGGAAATGGGAATTGATAACAATGGATTTTATTACTAAATTACCCAAAACAAGAAAAGGTAATGATACAATCTGGGTGATTGTAGATAGGCTAACCAAATCAGCTCATTTCTTACCAATGAAGGAAACCTTTAGCATGGAACAATTAGCCAAATTATATGTAAATGAAATCGTTTCTTTACATGGCATTCCTTTATCAATTGTTTCTGATAGAGATAGTCGTTTTACTTCTCATTTTTGGTCAAGTTTTCAAAAAGCAATGGGAACCAAGCTGAATCTAAGTACTGCTTATCATCCTCAAACGGACGGGCAAAGTGAAAGAACAATTCAGACCATGGAAGACATGCTTAGAGCTTGTGTAATTGACTTCGGAGGTAATTGGGACGAACATTTACCTTTGATAGAATTTTCTTATAATAACAGTTATCACACAAGTATCAATGCTGCACCATTCGAAGCACTTTATGGACGAAAGTGCAGAACCCCAGTCTGTTGGGCAGAAATTGGGGAAAAGCAACTATCTGGACCCGAAATAGTACAAGAAACAACCGACAAAATTATTCAAGTCAAGGAACGACTGAAAGCCGCACGTGATCGACAAAAGAGCTACGCTGACAACAGGCGTAAACCCTTAGAATTTCAAGTGGGAGATAAAGTATTATTGAAAGTCTCTCCCTGGAAAGGAGTGGTAAGATTCATCAAAAGAGGAAAGTTAAGTCCCAGGTATATTGGACCCTTTGAAATTATCAGAAGAATAGGACTTGTAGCCTATCAGCTTCGACTGCCAGAAGAAATGGCAGGAATACATGATGTGTTTCATGTATCTAATCTCAAAAAGTGTTTAGCTGATAAATCACTCGTAGTACCTCTCAAAGATATAGAGGTTAATGAGCAACTCAAGTTTGTGGAGAAGCCTCTACAGATTGAAGATAGAAAAATAAAGAATCTCAAGCACAAGAGACTAGTGTTAGTCAAAGTGAAGTGGGACTCCAAAAGAGGACCCGAGTACACGTGGGAACTCGAATCGGAAATGCAAAAGAAATATCCATATTTGTTCCAGTAGATCTCGAGGACGAGCTCTAAAACAAGGTGGGGAGGATATAACAACCCTCGGTAAAACCGACACCTCTCATAACAATTCTAACACCCTAATTTATATCTTTAAATATATCAATATGTCTTTATATGCACCCCGTATTTGAAAACCGAGCCCAAATTAGAATATAACATATTAAATAAATTAAAAACAATAATTATTAAGCTGAGGCGGGCCGCGTAGGACCTCACCTCAAGCTCATGCGGGCCGCATTAGGATATAATTGGACTCCGTTTAAACCGTTAGTTGATGCGGGCCGCGTACAAGATCGTTTAAGTTCATGCGGGCCGCGAGCGTTCTTAATTGTGGCGCAGCCTTGGGCCGCCACGTGGCCCAACACGCGTTGAACCTAGGTGGTGACCCGGATCAGCTAGCCTAGACCCCTATGACCATGCGGGCCGCGTAAGGCTCGGCCTTAACTTCACGCGGGCCGCGAGGATGTCCGGTTTCAACACTATAAATAGAAGGCAACGGGCCTTCAGTCCGATCGTTCATTTCCTTTCTTTCTTACTAAATTTCTGAATAGTAGAAGTAATACCCGGGCGTTATACCCCTTAAAATAGCGAGGTTCTGCTCTGTTGTAAGTATTATAACCCCTGGATACGTATTAGATACTCTGCCCGATTGATCTAGGGTTCCGTAACGGCTGTCGTGGTTCTGCCCGACGTAGTCGTTGGAATGCCGTCTCGGGGAGGGTATTACTAATGTTAAAATGGGTTATTATACTAACACACGTGCATTTGTATAATTTATAGATTATCTCCAGGAAATCCTTACGAAAAACCTAAAACAACAATGTGAGTTGATCCACTTTTTGTAAACCTTTTGTTAACTGTTTTTACAAAACCTTACATACTTTTCCATGCGAATAACAGTTATTGAGTATTTGTAAGAATACAATTATCATGGGTATGTTGGGGTTTTGTATGCAAAATTTGTTACAACCTGGTTATGGAGTAACATTACCACAAGTCGGGTGTCGACAGTACCACGGGTGATAATTGATATAACTTGGAAACAAATGTAATTGCGGGATCGCCCTCAATACTGTTCACTGTGACTTTTTATTTAAACTTGATTAAACTGGGATTCACTCACCAGTATTTTCCACTGACAAAATATTTTTAAAACGCGTTTCAGGTATCAAAATGTGAAAGCCAAATAGAAGCCAGTTGGACAGCACTGGAGGCTTGGAAAAGTGGCTATAAAAGTTACCTAAATAAAAGAAAGCGTTTATTTCAATAAAGTGGGATTTATCCCTGTAATTCAGTTTGTAATAAAAACTTGGGTTTTACCCATGTGATTAATATTATAAAACAAGGTGGTTTACTCTGATTTAATATTTCCTAACTACGTTCCTGATGAAAATTTCCGCTGCCAAATTGGATAAATAAACGTGATACCACCAGAACTGGCTCACGGCCGCCCGTTCCTGGGAACTAGGGATCGGGGGTTGTGACACTCCAAGAGTATTAAATCCGAGTTTTTTATTTGTTCTGAGTGTTTAAACAAGTCCGAGTTTTAAGTTTTTAAACAGTCAAGTCCGAGTATTGAAAGATCTGAGTTTGTTATGTTCCGAATTTTGTTTGTTTAGTCCGAACTAGTCCGAGTTTCTTTGTCTGAGTTTTATAGGTTCCAACTCAGTATTTAGAGTAAAAAGTCGGACTTGTAATATAGGTTCCAACTCAGTCTTTGGTCAGAAATAAATGTCTGAGTCCGAGTTTCACTGTGAAATAAATGTCTGAGTTTTGGAATATATGCTGATGGTCCGAGTTTCACTGTGAATTAAAGTCTGAGTTTTAACAACTATACATTCAGAGTTTTAGCTTTAAGATACACTCTGAGTTTTAGTTTTAAAGTCCGAGTTTAAAGTCCATCTCTTTTTGCCTGCCTCTCTGTATTCCGAGGTTTACACGAAATCTAAATATTCCGAGTTTTAACAGTGGTCCAAGACAAAAGTTCCGAATTCTTTGTAGTTTTCAAGTTTGTGAACTATGTTGTTACTTCGGTTCTCCTGTTTTACATTGGTTATCCTGGTCCGATGTTTAACAAAAATCTACTTGTTCCGAGTTTTATATAAATGTCTGTTCCAAATTTTTACAGCCAGTATATGTTCCGAGTTTTTGGAGTTTGTTACTTCCGAGTTTTGGAGTATCGATGTCCGAGTTTTGCCTTGTTGATGTGTTTCCGAATTTTATTTGATCTTGACATACAGTCCGAGTTTCGACTTCAACTGTCTGTTCAGAGTTTTTATCAGTTCAAATCATAGGAACTGTTATGATTTAACTCTCCGAGTTTTATGTCCGAGTGGGCTCGGTTCCGAGTTTTACTTGTCACTATATCTCTCCGAGTTTTGTACTCCGTGTTTTAAACAACAGTCTGCTAATATGTAGTCCGAGTTTGGTAATATTTGTTGTTCAAAAACTTATTTACACCGAGTTTTGCACAGTCTCAATATTATACCAAGTTTTGCGAATATTTTCTGAGTCTTATGCACTCCGAGTTTGATGTTCCGAGTATTGAGGTCAAACATCTATTCCGAGTATTGAGTGGCTTGCATGCTGTAACTGCTCAAAATGAAGGTCAATTCGGGATGGCGCCTGTGTTACGGCCTAAAGGTATTGAGCTAAAGGATTCTTTGCTGTTTGATGCTCTTAGTGCCAAATCGCAGGGGAAGGATGTCGGTGTTCCAGAATGCGAAGGGGCTGCTACCGCATAATCTCCGTGGAATGCGCCTGAGCTCTTTGATCTGTCGGTTTTTTTAGGGTGAAACACTACGAGAGTGGTTATTTTTCGATAAGCCACGAAGGGCATTCGAGAGTGGAAACCGGAAACAGAGATCTCTTCCGAATTACAATGGGCGAGGTTGGCACGAATCAAGAAAGCAAGTAATTAACGAATCCGGGTGGCTAAAACGGTCCTATTAGATGGACCGCAGCCCATGAAGTTCCTCGAGTGGCACCTCTACGAGTATGAAATCAGCAAATACGACGCATGTGCTTTGTACAGACTTGAACTCAAGCTCGTTGACGGTAAGAAAACGCCAAAAGGAAAGATTGCAAACGATTCGGTTGCTGATCTTCAAAAGAAAATGGGAAGACTTACCGCTGAGTTTCAATTGGAAAATAGCAACAATAATAAACGGTTTTAAAGGAAGGGGAAAAGCGAATTTGAAAGACAACAAAGGCGGTGCAACCGTCCATCCAGGTTCGAACCCGACTGCACCAGATGGTGGTCTTGATAATGGGTCAAATGCATCGTTTGACTATCTTGTAGAAGATCCTGGCGGCTACTACTTGACCTAGGCGAAGCACGAATCAAACTCTTGGGGATGGTTATGAAAAGTGAAAACTGCCGCCTGTGGTGGTGGTGGTGCTTACTTTTTGCTTTCCTGGACCATCTTTTCGTCTTATGATGACGGTAAACAACATTAATATTGTGTCGGTTGTTGCCATATCTAGGTTATATGATTATACCGAGTTTTAAACTCTGAGTTTCTTTTCACTTGGTCCGAGTATTACAAATTTGTTTATCTGTTCCGAGGTTTCAACTATAAAGTTTGTTCCGAGCTTCTGATTCAGAGTTCCTTTATTTCCTTGCTTGTTTTGAATTCCTGTGTATTCTAAGTACTGCTCAATGATCTGATTCGAGGTTTCAAGAGCTTTCGGGTTTTACGAGTTCCGAATTTTCTAGAATTCCGGGTTACCTGGGGTACCGGATTTATAGCTAAATTTAGAAGTTTGTGTTGTTCGTAAGTTTAAGTTTCGAGTTGTGCATGTTCCGAGTTTTTCTAGTTATTCCGGGTTACCTGGGGTACCGGATAACTAACTAAGAGTCAGAATTATGTGTAGTTTGGAAACTTGAAGTCGGTTTCGGATTATCGAAAAGTTTTATGGTACTTTTGTTGTCCGGATCAAGTGAGGAGGTGAAGAGAATAAGACTTACTTGGATTTTTGTATTGTTTACAAAGAAAAAGGGGGAGTAAAAATTTTGAAATTGCTGTTTTCTTTGTAAACCAAAAGCTCGCGGTGCTACATCGAAACAAGTTCATGATTACTATCTTTGAGATTAACTTAGTGTTAATTTTACCGGTGGCGAAGTGCTTATAACAAGAAGCAAGTTAGAGCCAGTATATGATTGAGTTTTGTCAAGTTTGTTCGAGGTTTAATCAAGTGTTGACGTGATGAAGCAAATTGTTCGTTTGGCAAGTAGTTGAAGGTCATGCCTTTATCGTATGCCGGTTAGAGTAGAGAAGATTAGTTTTCTTGGTACCTCTTCCAAGTTGGTGACTGATCGGATTCTCGAAATAGGGGGTTCTTACATTGAGGGGGAGATCAGACACGAAAGTCATCGGGAAATTGTTGGATTTGTGAAGATACGAGATGGGATCTTGAAGATTCGAGATGAAATGATCTCTGACACTCAGTTGAAGACTCTGATCAAGATGGTGGATGTACTTTTACAAAGTTCAGTTTGTTATTAACTTATCGAACTGAGCTTCATGTCTTTGTGAAGTTTGAAGTGTTCAAGGTTGGGCATTGGAAATCCAATGTTTCTTTCTTCTACTGGTTAGGTTTGAAGATTAATGTATCGAGCGATATTCCTACATGTGGTTGTAAGTCGGTTCGCGTTAACTTGATTCGAGAGTAGTTTGAGGGGGAGGATCTACAGTGTTTGATGTTGGATTCTTCAGGTTTCTCAAAGTGGCCTTAAGTGATCGTCAGCAAGTCTTTAATTAGAAGGGTTGAAGATCGCTGTGCTCTACCGGAAAGATCAAGTCTCAGCCAAAGTTGAAAGCATGCATGATATCATCAGTCAAGGGGGAGTCTGTAAGTGCAGTATCCAGTGATTGAAGGTTATCGATGCAACACAGAACTGATGCAACAGTTAAGGGGGAGACTGTAAGTGTAGTTCCTGCCGGGTAACTGTCGCTTATCAGTCCTAGTCAACCAAAGCAAAAGTCCAAGTTAAAGTCAACGATAATGAAGAATTCTAGACTACATGAAGACCATGCATTGATCAAGAGGGAGTTTGTTAATGCACTTTGGGTGCAAAGTGCATGCCTTCCAATTGTTAGGGTCTTTATTGTACATATAGTGAAACTTAGTCCCAACTTTATCCTAGGACATTTTGTCCAAGTTTTGGGATGGTCTTTTGTCTGAGTTTTGTCCCTAGTCTATAGATATGTGTTGTATAGGATTAGGGCAAAGAGGGAGAGAGCAGACACAGACACGGAGAGAGAAAGAAAGAAGCTTTGTGCACCTCTCGAGAGAGACTATGTGTTAGTGAGAGAAAGCTAGGGTTTAGATCTTTGTGATCTAAACCAGCTTGTAGATGATGTATACTCCTTTGGTTTGTGTAATCTGTGATGACTGATTCATCAATAAAGAGATTCATCTTCTACATATTTTTCTATCTTGTTCTTCATATTTTGTTCTTCATGTCTTGAATCAAGTGCAATGTTTGATGTTCGTCATCGATCCGGTGCTTTCACAGTGGTATCAGAGCATGGTTACCGATTCGGAATGGTCTAACCGCCTTCCGAATCACCATTGCTCTTGATTTGATGTTTGTTTCCGCCAAACATCTTGAAGACTTGAATTCCGATTACCGATTTTTTTTTTCACAGTGGTATCAGAGCATGGTTACCGATTCGGAATATTCCTTAAATTTTTCGATTACCGATTTAAATTCCTTTTCATGGTTTTCATAAAACATGTTGGCTTCGGTGCACTTCGAAAGATCCACGGTCAACTTTTGGTTGTGGATGAATGTCACATCATAATTCTCTTGCAAAGCCTCGTGTTTGCTTTGCAACTCACACCACTTAGCATTCAATGAAACATGTTTGTCTTGCAATTCAAACAAACTAGCTTTAAAAGCATCATGTTTGCCTTGCAACTCAGACATGTTTGCCTCTAAATCATCACATTTAACACTCAATCTAACACAATTATCACAATTAATAGCAGTGGGTTCATCGACACATACCTGACTTGATGAACTGTCGACATTAGCCATAAAGGCTTAATGGAGAGAAGAAGAAGAATATGCAGCTTGATCCACCAAAATAGATCTCCTATGAGTTCCTGCTGCAGCTTCTTCCAAAAGTTCATCAATATCTGCATCAATTGACGCACTTGATGTATCATCCACATGATCATCGCCTGAACTCGAGGATTCTTCATCTGAGCTTCTACTGTAGCCAGAACTGTCTTCATCTTCAGAAGATTCACCACCATTGGCGGAAGATTCTCCACCACTGGCGTGATTTAAATCCTTGACAACCTTAGCAAAACAAGCTGTTCCATCCGGAGCATCACTACTCAACTGAATTGACCAATCACAACCTTCATCTACTTGGACCACATGAGCCTGGTTGGCATTTGATGGTCCTGCTTGACTTGGGTTGTTAACAGGTACCAATGTGCGCCCGTTGTTCCTTACTTGATTCTGATTCGCCTTGTTGCCTTGACCTCTGCAAGGATTCTGGTTCCCATGTTGAGATGGCATCGTACATTCACGCTTGAAATGACCACGTTCACCACAATTAAAGCACTTAACAGCCTGCTTATCGAACCCATACTTGGTGTCTTTCTTGCTTTCCAAGCTGGTTCTGCCAGTTTTCTCCATGAAATCCTTTGCTCGCCTAACAGCACCGGTGAAAGCCCACTTGATGTGCATCATCTCCATCTCCTCTTTATCAATCTGCTGATAATCTTCTTGAGTCAAATTGATGTTCCCGATCCCTTCTACTAACCCACAATACGCGCTCACCAAGGTGTTTAGTAGCTCCATATGTTCCTTTGCTACTTCCACACTGACTTTCGAAAAGCTTGAAGTGTCGAGCCGTACTGTATTTGACTTAGATGGCTGACCAACAGATGATGTGCTTCCATAACAAGCTTGTTGTTGAACAGGAAGTTGATTTCCATATAGATCAGTTGCTATGCTAGATGGCCGATAGACTTGCTGTTATGGAGCTGGCTGTAGAGGATTTCCATACAAGTCTGTTGTTGGAGCTGGCTTGACAGGAACTTGTATCTAATTGCCATATAAATCTATGCTTGTGACAAATGCCGTTTGAAGGGGAGCATGAGAGACTGGTCTTGCAGAAGAGGTGCTGGAGGTTCCATAATACATCTCAGGATTCTGTGGAACTGGAACCTTCTTTGCCTTTAGAGTTTCCTCCTGATCTTTGTTTTCCAAGAGCTGTACAAAGTCATTGATGTTTGTTGTAGCCAACGCCCCGTTGTATTTCAGAATCTCCAAGAAACTATTCCATTGAGGTGGCAACGCATCTGCAACTTCTTCACCACCTCTACTGGAGTTGTCACTACCCCAAAGTTACCCAATTCAGTAAGCAAATGATAGAACCGACTTGTCATATCTCCCAAAGACTCCTTATCCATACACATGAAGCCATCAAATTCTTTCTTGAGTAAGTCGTGTCGCAATTGTCGTGTTGCTTCATTTTCTACCCCTCTGGTCTTCAACGCATCCCATAATTTCTTTGTTGTCTTGAAGCTGACAAATTGATGGTAAATATCTTTGCTTAATGCCTGAGTAAGAATGGCATATGCCTTCTTTTCCAAATCGTACGTCTTTTTCTGATCTTCAGGAAGATCCGAAAATGTAGATGCAGTTGAAGCGACAACCTCTATCGCTTGATCGAAATCTGTGGTGAAATGTAACCACAATTCTGTATTTTGCCCGAGGACGTATGTATAGAATCTATCAACCCATCCTGGATATTCGTTTAAGTGCATCAACTTTGGAGGTCGATTCAAACTTCCGGTTTCGCTCTCGCTTAATAAAATGCTTTGAATACTAGGAGTCTGATTTGATACGAAAGCCCATTGACCGGTAGAAATAGCACAAGGTTGCGAAGATACCGGTACGGGAGATTCGGCCCACGAAGGAGACAAACTTGTATTTCTATACTTTCCTTCATCCGGAGACGGAGTACCCCACCAACTTGGATTCATATTTGATTCAGAAAAGTGAATACCTGAAAAACACACCTCAAACAAACAGTTAAACCACTAGTGTAAACCTTCTGTTTAAAATTACAAGTGTCTCGACGAAAGACGGGGTTTAAACTCTTTTGGTTGACAACGACGAAACGGGCCCAAATTGACTTAAGGCTCAATGATGATCCACAAAACACAATCTTGTTTCGTCGAATTTGATAAGGGCGAAACAACCTTCCCAATCTTCTGTTTCGTCGAATAGGTAATAGGAGGTCAAAGCTCAACTTTTAGTGACGAAACAGAAATATAGCCCAATAGAGAAGCCCAAAGAAGTGCAAAGCCCAACTTTTAGTGACGAAACAGAAAAAGTCAATGGGAGCCGACGAAACTGGCCCAAAATCAAATTGAAGCCCAATGAGTGACGAAATGGATGAAGCCCAACCCTTTTAGCGACGAAATTGAATAAAAACGATGAAACAGAATCTTGTGTTTCGTCGTATGTGTTTCGGCGAAACAGAATCTTGTTTCGTCTACTGTGCGTTTCATCAAAAAGGCAACTGAGAGAGTTGGTGAAAAAGTTGGTGACTGCTTTCGGCTTGCCTTATCTCTTTTCTGACAGACACACAACCTCTCAAATCAACACCATACCCAAGCCACCAACCTAACAATATTTTAATCCTTTCACAACTTTCAACAACAAACAACTTTGACAAATATTTGACCAAGATCAAAAAGGTTGTAAGTTTGAAGAACACTTTGAAGTTATGAAGAGCACTATGAACTTGATGAAGTTTCCGGTGAACCGAAACTTTCCGAGAACACGATTTTGCTAGAAATGTTTAATAAAAACCAATATTTAACATGTGAACATGAACTTAACAAGGTTTTTAACAAAACACAAAACAAAACAACAAGATTTAATCCATTTAAAATGTTTTTCCAGAAAACGTAAACTTTAGAAACCCGAAAAAACAACCCAAGAACACCTTGGTTTTAACAAGGAGAAGAGCCAAGGCTCTGATACCACTTGTAGGTCCGGCTAGGGGAGGATCTAGTCGCCTAATCCTTGTATACAAACTAACCCGGTTGTGCGGAATCCAACCGAGATAGCAAACCGAGATCGAACACAACAATGATGATATAAACATGAGATTCAACGTTTAACACCAATGTATTAATACTATGAAAGTCAGTTACAATGCAATGTTTACAAATGTGCTCTGTAAACTCTCTCTCTCGTGTGTGTGTTCTCTCTTATGTGTTCTCTAAAATGTTTCTTCTGTCTTCAGTCTATTTATAGAGTATCAGTAACACATCCACCACGAAACGGATTAGATCTCGACGAATCAAGTCACCATCGACGAAACAAAAGAATGGACGGCGAAACCGAATCACAGTCGACGAAACAGGCTTGTTTCGTCGACCCACTTCTGTTTCGTCGTCTTGGGCTTAGGCCCAAACAGTAAAGGCCCAGGTTTGATTCGCCGATCCCTTTTTCAGGCCCTATGACTTGTGTATTGGCCCAATGTCCATATCACTTAAGCATGTGTTGTTGAGCATGACGAAGGACTGTCGTTGCTCATGCGAAGTTGCGTCGAGTCGAGTCGCGTCCACATATATGTATCAACAATTACACCTGGAAATTAGGGAGTGGAGTACACGTGTTTATGTTCACAGAGGTATATAATGCTTTCACATTTTACTTCGTTATAGATGTCAGATGCATGCTCCACTTATTTGACTGTAATTTTGAGTTTATATCTTTATGTTCTTCAATTGTTATTAGTGGGTAACCTACTTAAAACTCAACAACTCGCTTATAATATTACTCATTTAAAAAAAATGGGTTAAACGGGTCGGGTTCGGGTTGACCCGAATTTATATGGGTCGGGTTGGGGTTGCAATCTTTGACCCGAATAATAATATGGTTCGGGTTCAGGTTAACATTTCAACCCATCGCCAACCCGCAACCCGTCAATTTGCAAACCCCTCAACCTGACACGACTGACACCCCTACTTCAATTTCTGCTTGTTCTTTTATTGTATAAACATATCAAACAGCCTCATATCATTTCCATTAGACTGTTTCTGTAGGTCCGGCTAGGAGGATCTAGTCGCCTAATACTTGTATACTAACCAACCCGGTTGTGCGGAATCCAACCGGAAAGGCAAACCGAGATAGAACACGCACAAACACAACACACAATCTTCACCGATTAACACCACTTGTATTAATACGAATGAAAGGTTCAGTTACAAAGCTATGTTTACAAATGTGTTTTGCAAACCCTCTAAAACACTCATGTGTGTGTGCTCTCAACAGAATGCTCTCTGTGTTCTCTATATGTGTTCTCTTTTTTTTTTCTTATCCACAGGCAGTCTATTTATAGTCACAGCACACAACGAATCAGATCTTGGCGTATCAAAGCTTGGCGAATCACAACATCATTGGCGAAACACAAACATGGTCGACGAAACTGAATCATGCTTGACGAAACTGACTTGTTTCGCCAAGATCCACTTGTTTCGCCAATTTGGGCTTAGGCCCAAGTCTCTTTCGCCAACTGTTAAGCCCAGTACTTGTTTCTTGTTCTTTATTCAGCTCAAGGACTAATTCAAGTCCTTTTAAGTCTTCAGGCCCACTTGAGATCTTCTTATACACGACGGAGGAAAGTCGTGTTCTTGATCGAATCAAGTCGCGTCGAGTCGTGTCCACAATCATGTATCAACAAACTCCCCTTTGGACGCTACTCGCGAGATTTGCCTTTGATGTCTTCAATGTCGGAGGATCTCCGAAGTCTTCACGTCTTGAAAGCAGAAAGTGTATCAACAAACTCCCCGTATCATGTAGGAAGTGTGTTGACAAACTCCCCCTTGACTTAAGCTCCCCCTTGAGTTATGCTCGTAAAAGACTTGATCTTTATAATTTGAGATCCTTGTGGTGTTGATGATGGCCAGCGGCAACTCGATCATCTTCATCTTTTGAGTGCCTTCACATTGTGTCTTCATTCCAAAGCTTGTCATCGACCATGTTCTCCTTGCCTTTAGAATCTGCACATGCAAGAAATCTAAACGCGTAATGAGAACAACTGCTTGGAATATAGTTAGTATAAACAAGTGACACACGAATGACCATGTCACAATCAAACACCGTCCGACAGTTTGAAAGTTTAATAAAATTTATCAATTTCAGTTTCTAACTTTCAAAACTTGCAAATTTCGACCGTTTATGAAGATTTAGTCAATTCGGTTTTCGTTCAGGTTTCAGGTAACGAAGACTCGAGCTCCAACATCGTACGATCGAAAATAAAATAGAAATAAAATCTTTTTGGCTTTTATAAAGTTTATATTAAAACACACCTAAAATCTTTTTGGTATTTTTGAATTTTTTTTTCGAAAGTAAAGACTGAAAGCAGTAAATAAATATATACAAACATTCTTTTTGTGAGTTTCGAGGGTAAGAGAATCATATCAGTGTACCGTCATGCCAAAACGCTCTTGTTATTCAATTAGTTAATCATTAAGATAAGCATCCTATAACAATTATCGGTATTGTTGTCCACATAAGCTCAACTTATCAGATGTAATCATGGCGAGGGGATACGTTAAGGTATGATTTATACTTTCCGACCGGTGTTCATCCACATCACGACACATTCCCGTATCAAGGTATGCACGAGGGTTCATCTTACCGGTGAGTATACCGATTATCATCTGTTTGACCGTATAGAGATTCTCACTTATTTTGATTTGAAAACAAGCCCTATGTGCTATAATCGCTTATTTATGAGGAACTTGATTTTCAATGCATGAAGGCACAGGAGCAAGTCCGTGAACAGGTCAGTACTTTCGTACAGCAGAGAGACGAACTTGACTCCCGGATAAATGTGATATATTATCACTTATTTGTTTGGACATGTGATTGTTTATCACTTATTGAGGTCGAATGCAATATGTACACGTATGTATAGTATCATGGAAGATCTAGACTTGCGTCCCCGTTATTTTTCGGTAAAAGATACAACCATGATACCCAGATGATAAGCAGCATAAAGACCGAATATCTCAGAACCTCGGCAATCTATCAAACGAAATTCGGTACTAAGACCATATGCCAATGAATGGTTCCCACCTGGTCTTCAGTCGATTAAGATTTATATCACCCTGCACACTTTAAAGTGATTGTGAGCCTACCGATACATCTTATATAGAGCTACTCATCGTTTTTCAGTTTAGGTTTAAAGAGGTTTGGATAGACCACTGATGTACTATCATTTTCTCTTTTGCTCGCCAGGAAACTCATTTTTGTTTTTCTATTGTTTTTGTGTTTTTGAAATTTTTCGATGTTTTTGGATTTTTCAAATTTTGGATTTTTCAAATTTTGGATTTACTCCCCCTAAAATCAACAAACTAAGATAAATTTAAAAGACACAAAGATATTTACAAAAATGATTTTCCGATGTTGGTTTTACTCTTGCTTGACCTTAATGCCGTTTACCAATAATAAAAAGTCAAATCTTGATTTGTCAAATGCTTTGGTAAAAAGGTCGGCACGTTGGTCATCGGTGTGGACCTTAACCACATCGATTAGCCTTTTCTCAAAGCAATCACGTATGAAGTGATACTTGATTTTGATGTGTTTGGTCTTTGAGTGCTGCACAGGATTTCTAGTGATCTGTAATGCAGCAAAATTATCAACGTAAATAGGAGTAGTTAGGAATTCAAAACCGTAGTCGCGTAATTGTTGTTGGATCCAAAGAACTTGGGAGCAACAACTTGAGGCAGCAATGTATTCAGCTTCGCATGTTGATGTAGCGACGCATGTCTGTTTCTTGCACTGCCATGTGACTAGGCGATTTCCCAAAAACTGACATCCAGCCGTTGTGGATTTGCCGTCGATTTTGCATCCGCCAAAATCAGAATCACTGAAAGCGATCAATTCAAAGTTATTATCCTTAGGGTACCATAGACCGGTGTCAGGGCAACCCTTCAAATAACGAAAAATCCTTTTGACAGCAGCAAGATGTGAGGCCTTTGGATTGACTTGATATCTGGAAAGCAGGCACGTTGGGTACATTATGTCTGGTCTTGATGCTGTGAGGTGTATGAGAGATCCGATCATTGCGC
The DNA here is from genome assembly GCF_002127325.2 of Helianthus annuus. Lineage (NCBI taxonomy): Eukaryota > Viridiplantae > Streptophyta > Magnoliopsida > Asterales > Asteraceae > Helianthus > Helianthus annuus. The sequence continues at coordinate 152,351,982 of NC_035445.2, forward strand.
GGTAGTGTGAGGGGTTAACAGCTTCACCCTTCAAGTCTGGAGTAATTCCGTGATTTTGTGGCAGTGGGGTACCAATGGGCGTTGCATCGGACACCTGGAACCTGCTCAAGATGTCACCAACATATTTAGTCTGATGGATGAATATCCCAGACTCAGTTTGTTGCACTTGTAGGCCCAAGAAGAAAGTCATTTCCCCCATAGCACTTATCTCGAATTTATCCTCCATAATGCGCTCGAAATTCCTACACAAGACATCATTAGTAGAACCAAAAATAATATCATCAACGTATACCTGTACCAGAAGAAGATCTCCATCTTGTTCTTTGATGAAAAGAGTACAGTCGATAAGACCTCTGCGAAAACCATTCTCCAGCAGATAATTAGATAAGGTTGCGTACCAAGCTCGCGGTGCTTGATGAAGACCATAGAGAGCTTTGTTGAGCAACCAAACCCGATCGGGATGGATAGGATCTTCAAAACCTGGAGGCTGTTCGACGTACACCTCTTCTTCAACCACACCATGTAAGAATGCACTTTTCACGTCCATCTGATAAACCTTGAATCCTTTGAAGGACGCATAGGCTAGAAAGATCCGAATTGCTTTGAGACGTGCAACTGGTGCATACACTTCGTTGTAGTCGATCCCTTCTATCTGACGAAAACCTTGAACGACTAAGCATGCTTTGTTCCGGATAACAACTCCGCGGTCATCCTTTATGCATTTAAACACCCAACGGGTACCAATCTTCTTGTATCCAGCAGGTTTCTCTACGAGTTTCCAGACACCAAGCTTCTGGAATTGTTGCAATTCTTCCTGCATTGCTTCCACCCAAGAGTTATCTTTCATGGCTTCTTTCCAAGTTCTTGGTTCTTCCTGTGAGACATAACACGCGAAAGACCAATCATTTTGTTGCCTGGATTCTCGAATAGCTACATCCAAGCCTGCATTGTTGTTGTTCCGCAACATGTTTCTCGTTTGAATGCCACTTTGCACATTTCCAATGATGTTTTGTTGAGGATGGGTATTATGAATCCTTGTTTCTGGATTATCTCGAACTGGAATGTTTGTACCCAGATCGTTGAGATTGAGATCAACAACCGATTCAATACCCGGAATTGACGAAGAGGATGATGCAGTAGCTTCAGCTGTTCTACGGGCATCCACTGGAGGAGTACCCTCTGAAATACCATGAACTGCCGTTGTTGGAGCTTCCTGATCTGGATCTAGAAATTCATCATCCTCTGAAGATTCGTTCAATTCGGCAGCATCGTGAAAATCCTCATTGTCGAGAGTATTGTTGTTCACCGAAGATGGTTCTTGATTGACAAGAATTGGACGAACCACTGGTGAAACTGTTGCATTGTCACTCTCGAAAAACATCCTTGCCGCAACATTTTCTTCAATGGCTTCAACATTGATCGAATTGAAAAAGTCATCGTACTCAAACATCCAAGGCTGACCAGGACATTTGACTGGCAAAGTGTGCCTTTGTACTCTGACTTCATACCATTCTTCGACCCTCTTTGTTTCTAGATTCCAGACTCTTAAGTTCGGGGTGGCATACCCTAGAAAGTATCCGTCAATTGCTTTTGCCCCAAACTTTCCATTAGGATCGATCATTGTGCATGGAGCTCCAAACGGTTCAAGATATGACAAGTCTGGTTTCTGTTTGTGAAGAAGCTCAAAGCAGGTCTTGTTGTGCCTTTTAACTGTAAGGACTCGGTTCAACGTGTAACATGCAGAGGCCACAACTTCAGTCCAGAATGGAATGGGCAACTGCGACTCTACCAACATTGTCCTAGCAGTCTCGATCAATGTGCGGTTCTTACGTTCAGCGATGCCATTCTGTTGAGGAGTATATGCTGCACTAAATTCGTGAAGAATACCTTTTGAAGTGCAAAACTCCGCCATGGCATGGATTTAAATTCAGTACCATTGTCGCTACGTATCCGCCTAACCTTCAACTTATACAAATTCTCAATCTGAATGATCAAGTTTTTGATAATACCAAAGGTTTCACTCTTGTGTGCCATGAACGCTACCCAAGAAAATCTTGAATAATCATCGGTTATCACGAGGCAATATTGATCATTCCGAATACTTTTGTGCTTGACAGGTCCGAACAAATCCATGTGCAAACGTTCAAGAGGAACTACCACCGTGTTGATCTTCTTTGTAGGGTGTTTCTTTTTCGTTTGTTTTCCTTTCTGGCACGAAACACAGACGTCTTGAAGATGGAAATTTTTAAGAGGAACACCATTCACCAATTCATTTGATACCAAATGATTCATTTTGCGCAAGTGAATGTGACCCATTCGTCTGTGCCAAGAGATAGAGTCTTTTTTTGTGGCTTTGGAAACGAAACATGTTGCTTGTGCAGACGTAGTAATAGCTTGGCTCATATCAAGGACATACAAATCATTTATCCTTGGAGCAGACAAGAGAATCCATTCTTTTGGAATTTTGAAGCCGAGTTTCAGCACATAACATCCATTAGCATCAAAGTGTACTGAGAATTGCTTGTCACAGATTTGAGAAACACTGAGAAGATTGTGATCAAGCTGTTGCACAAAGTTGATCTTGTCAAAACTGACAATCCCGTTGGATATCATTCCTTCACCCGTAATATATCCGCCCTTATCTCCAGCAAAAGCAACATAACCTCCTCTAATAGATTTGACGTCGTAGAGAAGCTTCATGTCGCCTGTCATGTGCCTGGATGCCCCACTATCAACAATCCAATGACTACTGATAGTTCCTCCTGGAACACCCTGCACATGAACTCAATTGATTAGTTGGAGATGGGGACCCAAGCCATTGTGGTCTTAGGTCTTCCATTTTCATCAACAACAATTACTTCTTTTCTTTGATGATTTGTGAATTGTGATGGTCCCCCTAATTCAGTAACCGTTTTTGGTTTCCAGGTCTGTTTTGTTTTACCAGTGTTGTTCTTTAAAATTTTAACTTCATGGTTGTCTGAAGTTTTTGAATTGTCTGGTTTGACAGAAACAGATGTTTTGTTAACCACATCGGTTTTAATCGCCTTTTCAATTTTCTTGACCTACTGGGGTTTCTGTTTCTTTTCCCTTTCTTTTACAAGGCGGGGATCTTGTTTTACAGAAACAGATCGCTTACGGTCAGTTTGGGCACAGGGAACATCAACTTTTCCTTTTTGTTTATGAAGGTATGGACAATTTCGAATTATATGTCCAATTGTTCCACATTCAAAACATGATCTTCGTTCAACAAACCCTGAAGTATCATGTGATCGTCTTGCCGATGATGATGAACTTTGTGATCCCGAGGTACTAGGTTTTGAACTACTTGGTTCATTTCTTTTCTGAACCGTTGCTTTCTTAACAAAATCTAAGTAAGATTTGTTTTCAAACGTTACGATTTTGTCCGTTCCCGTCGATTTCACAAAGTTTACATTTTTGTTCTTCTTTTGATTCGGCTTCTTTTGAGCTTGAGCCGGTAATTTTCCTTTTGGCTTGGTGTGATTTTGCTGTTTTTGTATTGTTGGTAATTTCTTATTGCCAAATTGTTTTCGAACTTCGGCCTTTGGAATAGGAGGACATTGTGTTACTATAACACGTGATCCTGTCTTTCCCAAAAACTTACTTGTCGAATTTTCAAAGACTTTACTGATTAATGATTGATTAACATTCTTAATAGGAAAATCTTTGTCTGAATAAATCTTATCATCACCAACAAGAGTGTACAGCAAGTTCACACTCTCCGACTCTTTTTCCGATGAGGACTCGATTGCAACAGTCTTAGCGGGTTTTGCATGAGGGTCACATAAAATGTAATTCTCAAGAGGTATGTCCTCATTTTTTATTACCGCATCAGACTCTGCTGGGATAGCATCATCAGATTCATCATCAGAAGAATCAGCATCCTCAATAACAACTGGAGGATCCTGATTCAGTTCAGCAGAAGACATACATGTATCTGCTGATACATCTGAATCGGATGATACTTCTTTCTTGTATCTGAGTCCTGTTGCAAATTTCTTTACATCTAGGGGAACAGATGGTTCAAAGAAAGTTCTGTCTTCCTCGTCAGGCATTGCATCATAATTGTGTCTCACTGGTGGTGGACATTTCTTGTAGCCTATGCATGTGACATCCCGTTTTTCTTTCTGAACGTCAATGATGTGATCCAACACATAGCTAGAGCTTAAATAACTGTCTAGCTTAAGTTGGATCGCCTCACTTTCTGTTTTGACACAAGCCATCTCCTTTTGCATTATCTCAAGGAGAGTTATATACAAATTTATGTCAGTTTGTTTTCTGGAAACCATTTTTGTCAGCTCGGTTTTATCTTTCTTTAATTTTTCGATTACCGATTTAAATTCCTGTTCATGGTTTTCATAAAACATGTTGGCTTCGGTGCACTTCGAAAGATCCACGGTCAACTTTTGGTTGTGGATGAATGTCACATCATAATTCTCTTGCAAAGCCTCGTGTTTGCTTTGCAACTCACACCACTTAGCATTCAATGAAACATGTTTGTCTTGCAATTCAAACAAACTAGCTTTTAAAGCATCATGTTTGCTTTGCAACTCAGACATGTTTGCCTCTAAATCATCACATTTAACACTCAGTCTAACACAATTATCACAATTAATAGCAGTGGGTTCATCGACACATACCTGACTTGATGAACTGTCGACATTAGCCATAAAGGCTTAATGGAGAGAAGAAGAAGAATATGCAGCTTGATCCACCAAAATAGATCTCCTATGAGTTCCTGCTGCAGCTTCCTCCAAAAATTCATCAATATCAGCATCAACCGAAGCACTAGATGTCTCACCCACATGATCATCGCCTGAACTCGAGGATTCTTCATCCGAACTCCTACTATAACCAGAAGAGTCTTCATCCTCAGAAGATTCACCACCATTGGCGGAAGATTCTCCACCACTGGCGTGATTTAAATCCTTCACCACTTTAGCAAAACATGTTGTTCCATCTGGAGCATCACCACTTAGCTGGATTGACCAATAACAGCCTTCATCAAATTGAACTACAAGTGCCTGGTTGGCATTTGATGGTCCTACTTGGCTTGAGTTGTTAACAGGTACCAATGTGCGCTCGTTGTTCCTTTCTTGACTCTGATTTGTCCTGTTGCCTTGACCTCTGAAAGGATTCTGGTTCCCATGTTGAGGTGGCCTCGTACATTCTCGTTTGAAATGACCACGTTCGCCATAAATAAAGCACTTAACAGCCTGCTTATCGAACCCATACTTGGTGTCTTTCTTGCTTTCTAAGCTGGTTCTGCCCGTTCTCTCCATGAAATCCTTTGCTCGTCTAACGGCACTGGCGAAGGCCCACTTGATGTCCATCATCTCCATCTCCTCCTTATCGATCTGCTGATAGTCTTCTTGTGTCAGATTAATGTTGCCAATCTGACCTTCCACTAACCCACAGTACGCGCTCACTAAAGTGTTAAGCAGCTCCATGTGTTCCTTTGCTCCTTCCACACTGACCTTTGAAAAGCTTGAAGTGTCGAGCCGTACTGTATTTGGCTTTGATTGCTGCCCAGCAGATGATGTACTTCCATAACACGCTTGTTGTTGAGCAGGAGGAGGTGGTTGTAGTGGATTTCCATACAAGTCTGTGGTGGGAGCTGGCTTAACAGGGACTTGTATCTGATTTCCATACAAATCGGTACTTGTGACAAACGCCGTTTGAAGTGGAGCATGTGAACCAGGTCTTGCAGACGAAGAACTGGGAGTTCCATAATACATCTCAGGATTGCACGGCACAATGGATCTTGCAGAAAAAGTACTGGAAGTTCCATAATACATCTCAGGATTTTGTGGTACAGGAACTCTTTTCGCCTTTAAGGTTTCCTCCTGATCTTTGTTTTCCAAGAGCTGAACAAAGTCATTGATGTGTGTCGTAGCCAAGACCCCATTGTATTTCAAAATTTCCAAAAAGCTATTCCACTGAGGTGGCAATGCATCTGCAAACTTTTTCACAACCTCTGCTGAAGTTGTTACTACTCCAAAATTGCCCAACTCTGTAAGCAAGTGATAAAACCGGCTTGTCATATCTCCCAACGATTCCTTATCCATACATGTGAAGCCATCAAATTCTTTCTTGAGTAGATCGTGACGCAATTGACGTGTTGCTTCATTCCCTACCCCTCTGGTCTTCAACGCGTCCCACAACTTCTTCCTTGTCTTGAAGCTGACAAATTGGTGGTAGATATCTTTGCTTAACGCCTGAGTGAGAATGGCGTATGCTTTCTTTTCCAGATCATACGTCTTCTTTTGATCTTCAGGAAGATCGGCAAACGTAGCAGTAGATGAAGCAGCAACCTCTATAGCTTGATCGAAATCTGTGGTGAAACGTATCCACAGTTCGGTATTTTGACCAAGAACGTATGTACGAAATCTATCAACCCAACCCGGATACTCGTTTAAGTGCATCAATTTGGAGGTCGATTCAAACTTCCGGTTTCGCTTTCGCTTAATAGAATACTTTGAATACTCGGAGTTTGATTCGATACGAATGCCCATTGACCGGTTGATACAACATTTGCTTGCGAAGATGTCGACACTGGATATTCGGCCCATGAGGGAGATAAACTTGTATTCGTATACTTTCCCCCATCCGGAGCCGGAGTACCCCACCAACTCGGGTTCATCTTTGATGTGATAAATGAATTCCTGAAAATCACACTCAAATCAAACTGTTAAATCACACTTGCAAACCCACTGTGTAAATCCACAAAGTGTTTCGACGAAAACAAATTTGTAAACTCTTTTGGCGAAACAAAAGGCTTGACGAAATGAATTTGTAACTTTGGTCTTGACGAGACAAATTTGTATATGGACAATGACGAAACAGAATGTATATATGGGCTCTCCTAAGTCGGCGAAATAAGATACGCTGTTTTGGGCTTCCTGGTTGACGAATCTGGCCCAAACTAAGGTTGACGAAACAGAATGTTAATTTTTGGGCTTGACCTTGACGAAACAGAATGTCCCTTTTATGGGCTTACCAACATCGGCGAAACTAAAGCCCAAATAATATTGACGAGAAAGAAAAATTGTGGCCTTTTTGGGCTTTGATAATTGGTGAAACAAACACTTGTTATATGGGCCGTTTTATAGTTGACGAAACAAGCCCATTGGCTGTGAAATGAATTCAAGCCCAAGAGCCCACACAATGAATGACGAAACAGAAAAGTAGAAACCTTTGTTTCGTCGATCACTTTTTGGCGAAATGGACTTGTTTCGTTGAGGTTTTGTTTCGTCAAAAAGGTAACTCAGTTGGTGAAATGTTGGTGTCAGTTTGACCTTATCTTCCTGACACCCAGACAACTACTTTCGGCTTGGGACACACTACTTTTCACCAAACAAGTAAGCTTCTCAATTTTTTAATCAGTTTACAACTTCCAACACACAAACAAATTTCAATCCTTATCCTCAAAGATCAAAACTATGAAAATATGAAGAACACTTTGAAGATTTATATGAACACTATGAATTTTCCGGTGAACCTTAAAATTCCGAACACAATATTTTGCTAAAATGTTTAACAAAAACCCATAACTAACATGTGAAAATGAAAATAACAAGGTTTTTAATCAAACACAAAGCAAAAACAACAAGATTTAAACCGGAAAAACAAAGTTTTTTAGAAAAATATGAACTTTTAAACCCGAAAAACAAACAAGAGCACCTCGGTTTTAACAAGGAGAAGAGCCAAGGCTCTGATACCACTTGTAGGTCCGGCTAGGAGGATCTAGACGCCTAATCCTTGTATACTAACCAACCCGGTTGTGCGGAATCCAACCGGAAAGGCAAACCGAGATAGAACACGCACAAACACAACACACAATCTTCACCGATTAACACCACTTGTATTAATACGAATGAAAGGTTCGGTTACAAAGCTATGTTTACAAATGTGTTTTGCAAACCCTCTAAAACACTCGTGTGTGTCTGCTCTCAACAGAATGCTCTCTGTGTTCTCTCTATGTGTTCTCTTTTTTTTTCTTATCCACAGGCAGTCTATTTATAGTCACAGCACACAACGAATCAGATCTTGGCGTATCAAAGCTTGGCGAATCACAACATCATTGGCGAAACACAAACATGGTCGACGAAACTGAATCATGCTTGACGAAACTGACTTGTTTCGCGAAGATCCACTTGTTTCGCCAATTTGGGCTTAGGCCCAAGTCTCTTTCGCCAACTGTTAAGCCCAGTACTTGTTTCTTGTTCTTTATTCAGCTCAAGGACTAATTCAAGTCCTTTTAAGTCTTCAGGCCCACTTGAGATCTTCTTATACACGATGGAGGAAAGTCGTGTTCTTGATCGAATCAAGTCGCGTCGACTCGCGTCCCCAATCATGTATCAACAGTTTCACATTATCCAATACACAATATGTAGTCTTGTTCTTCACTATGAACGTCATAATTGCTTAGACTATGTGTACTCAGGCATGATATGGCGCCCAAAAGTAACATAGCGCCACCCCACACTGCCCCCTGGGCGTTATAAAACCCAAAATCAGATTCTTGTGAAATTATCACTACGCAAAACAAGAAAACTCTCTCTCTCTCTCTCTCTCTCACACACACACACACATATATATATATATACACACACACATATATAGACCCCACATCTACATAACCCCTCACTACACACTCAAGTTATATAACACCTTTACTTACAGATTTGACACGTGTCGTATAAACACCCCCCCCCCCCCCCCCCCGTTTACATAACCCCCACTACACATTTTTTTTACCATAAGTTATTCATGAGTCAAAGTGAAAAAAACCATCTATTAACCAAAAATAATTATCTAAAGTAAATAACCGGTTAAAGTCAAGTTAACAGGTATAACCGGTTAACCGAACCAATTATTGAAATTAACTGGTTTGTGTATCTTTAGTCGGGGGCGTCAAAGGGGTGCTAGGGCTTTGGCGTGGAGGCTGGAGTTAGTTTCATTTATTTTCATTTTAATTGATGATGAATATACAAATCAATCAATCATTCATCTCCATCTAATCATTTCTTTTTTCAACTTCTCATTATTTATCTTACAACATTTTATACTCCCATTATGCACCTTAAGTGTAATGTGATGTGTTAAACGTTGTCTATATGACGCCTACATAACAACACTTTCTTTTTTTCACATTTCACTCTATCAAAACACTATCTTAGCAACAAGGACTAATCTATTACCTACAAGTTAAACCACTTTGTGTATTCTTTGCTTTAAAAAAATAGTTCTTTTGTATAATGATGTTAGTCAGTTAGTTCTTCTTTTGTAACCTGACTATAGGATGACCAGTTTGAGAGCCTTTGTTACAAAGGGGCTACACACTTCAGCACTTCATTCATTCATGACATGATATCTTGTTCCTCAAAAAATAAATATTGTTATTTACACAAATATTAACATATAATAATAATAATAATATGAATTAAAAGTTATACATCTTTAGTATTATTTTTTCTTTAACTTATAGATAATGATTACTGTTGAAAATTAACACCAAACATCATATCATACTTATACTAAATCTAATATAAAAGAATTCCTTTTCTAAACATTTGTACTCAACATCAATGGCATCTTGTTCTAGTTGAATGTTTCTAAACATAAGTCATGGTTTTTTTCTAAATTTTATTATGCGCTTAAAGTAGTACTTCCAAACACCCTCTGAATTAGTCACCTAGAGCTTCATTCGATGATCTTTTGAAGACAGATTATAAAAAGAAAATGTGTAATTTTATATGTTAAAAATGCAAATGGACTTTGACCAGAATTCTTGGCCCATGAGGATATGCAAGGGGCAATTTCGATCTTTTATCTTGCATTTTTCTTGATGCCTGTCTTAATCTAAATCTTAATCTTAATTCTTAATGCTATAATAATACAAAAACTTTATTTTTTATATTCAAAAGGCCGGTGCACATCCACATCTACTTCCATTTTTTTATTGACCAAGACAAACTAACAATGATCAATCACTGAAACAAACATAACAAACACTTCCTAACATCACCAATTTCATTAATAATCTCACCATAATCAATGGATGAAATCGTGCTTTCTTCTTTCCTCTCTGTCATCTTTGAAAAGCTCGCCTCTGCAGCTTTCGAAACACTTGCTCCATACTTTGAAACCGATTATGATATAGAGAAACTGAAGAGGTCATCACTCCAAATCCAAAGTCTGCTCGCTGATGCTTCTCAGAAGGAGACAACCAATCAGTTTGTGAAACGATGGCTCAATGATCTCCGACATTTAGCTTACGATGTAGAAGATGTACTTGACGAGTTAGCAACTGATGCTATCCATCGTGAGCGGACTGACCAACCAGAAACCCACACCAGCAAGGTAAGAAAGTTGTTCCCAAATCCTTTCTCAAAGCATTCATCATATAGTAGGACCATGAAGGACAAGATAGATGTTATTACCACCAAGTTACAAGAGCTACTAGAGGAGAAAGATGCTCTTGGCTTAGTTGTCATAGAGGAAAGGAGGTCAACAAATGTAAATAGAAGATTACAAACCTCTATGGTCCATGAATCTAGTATTTTTGGTCGACGAGCAGAGAAAGAGGCACTGGTCCACAAGTTGCTACGGGATGAACCGTGTGGTCAAAACTTTAGCATAGTTCCCATAGTTGGTATGGGTGGGGTGGGAAAAACTACCCTAGCTAGACTTGTGTATGGCGAACCAGAAGTCACGGAACACTTCAAACTCAAGGCATGGGTTTGTGTTTCGGATGAGTTTGATAGCTTTGGTATTAGCAAAGTTATCTTTCAATCTGTGACAAGGGAAACCACGGAATTTAAAGATTTAAATCTGCTTCAAGAAGCTCTTAGAGATCACCTAAGGGAGAAGAGATTATTATTGGTATTAGATGATGTTTGGAGTGAAAGTTGTCAGGACTGGGATACACTGGTTGGCCCGTTTTATGCATGTGCTCCTGGAAGTAAAATCATCATGACAACACGGAAGGATCAGTTGCTTAAAAAGTTGGGTTACGGTAATCTAGGCCGGTTGCGAACCTTGTCACATGACGATGCTCTTTCTTTACTTGCTCTACACGCATTGGGTGTATCTAATTTTGATTCACATTTGTCACTCAAACCACATGGTGTAGGTATTGTGAAAAAATGTGATGGATTGCCTTTGGCTTTGAAAGCAGTTGGGAGATTATTGAGTACAAGAATAGATGAAGAAGGGTATTGGAAGAAAGTATTAGATAGTGAGATATGGAGGTTATCCGTTGAAGGTAAAATCGTCCCAGCTCTTATACTTAGCTACCATGATCTTCCTGCACATTTGAAGCAGCTGTTTGCTTATTGTTCCTTGTTCCCCAAGGACTGCTTGTTTGACAAGGTGGATGTAGTTCGATTATGGATGGCAGAAGGGTTTTTGCAGCAGTCAACTCCAAGTGATTCAAATAAAGAATGTTTGGGTCATGAATACTTTGATGAGTTATTGTCAAGGTCATTTTTTCAACATGCACCTAATAACGAATCATTGTTTGTGATGCATGACCTTATGAATGACTTGGCGAAATCTGTTGCTGGCGAGTTTTTCTTGAGATTGGAGAATATTAATATGGAAGAAGCTTTGGAAAAGTACCGCCATATGTCATTTGTTTGTGAGGAATATGTAGCCTACAAGAAGTTTGAAGCGTTTAAAGGAGCTAAGAGTTTGAGAACTTTCATGGCAGTGTCTGCTGGGGTTGTAGGGCAACGTTATTTCTACTTATCAAATAAGATTTTGGTTGACTTACTTCCTGAATTACCATTGTTAAGGGTTCTATGCTTGAGTGGTTCTCAAATAAGTGAGGTACCCGAGTCCGTTGGTAAATTGAGGCACTTGAGGTATCTTAATCTATCTAGAACTAGAATCGAACAATTACCCGAAAATGTTAGCAATCTCTATAATTTAGAGACGTTGATATTATGTGGTTGTTGTAGTTTAACTAAGTTGCCCCAAAACTTTTTAAAGCTTAACAACTTGCAACATCTTGACATCAGGGATACCCCAAATTTGCAGCAGTTGCCTTTGGGAATTGGTGAGTTGAAATGCCTACAAACTCTCACCAAGTTCATTATCAGAGGTGAAATTGGTTTTGAAATAACCAAACTTAAGGACTTAAAGAATCTATGTGGGGAATTTTCCATTAAGGGTTTGGACAAAGTGCATAATGCAATGGAAGCACGGGATGCGAACTTTTCACAAAAGAGGCTTAATGAGTTTACGGTTGTATGGAGTGCAGCCTCAGCAAACGAAATGCTTGCAAAGGAGGTGCTTAATGAGCTGAGGCCTAGTAACGATTATCTAAAACAACTCAACATTGTGTTATATGGTGGATTAGAGTTTCCAAATTGGGTTGGCGATCCCTCGTTTCAACGACTAAAGCATGTGTCAATACGTAACTGTAAAAAATGTACATCTCTACCACCTCTTGGGCAGCTACCATCACTTAAGAAGTTATTTATTGAAGGTCTGGATGGGGTGAAAGTTGTGGGTTTGGAGTTACTTGGGACTGGTAGTGCATTTCTTTCACTTGAAACTCTACATATAATAAATATGGGAGGGTTAGATAAATGGTCAACCAATAGTGGGGTTGTGTTTCCACTCTTGCAAGAGCTTCATATAGAAGATTGTCATAATTTGGTTGAAGTCACATTTAATGTACTACCTTCACTGAATGTTCTAAAGTTATATAAGTGTCCTAATTTGGTTGAAGTCTCGGTTGAAGCACTGCCTTTATTGAATGTTCTGCAAATACATAGATGTGATAGTGGTGTGGTGAGAAGGCTGGTTGAAATAACTTCAGTAGTTACTGAGTTCCGAATAGAAGATATTTCAGGGCTGGATGATGTGGTGTGGAGGGGTGTTATAAAGTATCTTGGGACCATTGAAAAATTATCCGTAGAAAACTGTAATGAATTAAGATACTTGTGGGAATCAGAAGCAGCTGCAAGTAAAGTTCTTGTGAATTTAAATCAACTGAAAGTGCGAAGTTGTGGTAATTTGGTGAGTTTAGGAGAGAAAGAAGGGGGGGGGGGGGGATAATTATAGGAGCAGCCTTCTAGCATCTTTTAAGAGGTTGTATGTATATTCTTGTGAGAATATCAAGCGTTGCAGTTGTCCATATAACATTGAGGAGTTGTGTGTCGACTTCTGTAATTCAATTACTGATATCTCCCTACCAACAAGAAGTGAAAAACTCAAGTCACTTAGGATTAAAGGCTGTGAAAAACTATTGGAAAGGGAGTGGGGAAGACAAAAGATGCTTGAATATGTAGTGATAACTGGTTGGCGAAATCAGAAATCAATCATTGAACTGAAGTACTTGGTTCACCTCACCACATTGTGTATAGAAGATTGTGAAAATCTGGAGTCATTTCCTGATAATGAGTTGCCCAATTTAACCTCATTGAAGAGATTGGAAATAACAGAATGTCGGAGTATGGATGCTTGTTTTCCTGGTGGGATTTGGCCTCCTAACTTGTGTTCCCTAAGGATAGGGAAGTTGAAGAAGCCCATCCTAGAGTGGGGCCCACAGAATTTTCCAATTTCACTTGTGGAACTATCCTTATACGGCGGTGAGGATGGAGTGAGTAGTTGTAGTGAGCTTTCTCTTCTTCTTCCTTCATCTCTTACTTCTCTTCAAATAAGTGGATTTGAGAAATTGGAATCAGTTTCAATGGGACTTCAACACCTCACTTCCCTCCAACATCTGAACTTTTGGAACTGCCCTAATTTGAAAAAAGTATCTGATCTCCAACACCTCACCTCCCTCCAAGATCTCTCTTTTATAAATTGCCCTAGTCTGAAGGAATTGTCCCATCCCCAACCCCACACCTCCCTCCAACAACTCTCTTTTGACAGATGCCCAAACATGATGGATCTACCAGAAATGATATTGCCTTCACTTTTCAGATTAGAAATCGGGGGTAATTGCCCAAAACTGAAAGAAAGATGGAGTAAAAGTGGCAGTCACTGGCCCCTCATCTCCCACATCCCCTGTATCTACATATGGTGATCATGAAGTCAATAGAAGGTCTCTCTCTCTCTCTCTCTAATGATTACTTATTTATTTTGCTTAGAGTTGAGACCTTGTTTTCATGCTGTTTTAAATATCAGTATAAATGTCGAGATCTTGTTTTATTGAGTTTGTGTTTATTTGTCAGTCAGTCAGTCAGGGGAAACTTGTTTAATGATGTTAGTCAGTTAGTTCTTCTTTTGTGACCTGACTATAGGATGACCAGTTTGAGAGCCTTTGTTACAAAGGGGCTACACACTTCAGCACTTCATTCATTCATGACATGATATCTTGTTCCCCAAAAAATAAATATTGTTGTTTACACAAATATTAACATATAATAATAATAATAATATGAATTAAAAGTTATACATCTTTAGTATTATTTTTTCTTTAACTTTTAGATAATGATTACTGTTGAAAGTTAACATCAAACATCATATCATACGTAATCTAATTTAAAAGAATTCCTTTCTTAAACATTTGTACTCAACATCAATGGCATCCTGTTTAAGTTGAATGTTTCTAAACATTTGTCACTCACGCTGATTACACCTGGAAATTTAGGGAGTGGAGTATACGTGTTCATGTTCACAGAGGTATATAATGCTTTCACATTTTACTTCGTTCGTTATAGACGTCACCTGTTCCACTAATTTCACTGTAATTTTGAGTTTATATCGTTATGTTCTTCGATTGTTATTTAGGTCATTAATCGTTTAGTAATTTAGTCTCTGTTAGTAAAAAGCTAAATATGAGTGATTGCTTATGCAAATGTACAACTGTATGCCGATCGTATTTCATGTAAATGGTATGCATAATGAGGGATCTTATAGCTTTCTATCTGGTTAAGGCTACTTCCATCTTTTTACATGTTTACCCCTAAAAGTAGAAATGTTCTTCAAATTCTGCTTGTTTTTTATTGTGTAGACATATCAAACAGCTTCATATCCTGTTCACTATGAATGTCATATATTGCTTAACATGAGTTATTCATGAGTCAAGCAAGCAGAGTACTTATAGCTGCAAGCAAAGTTGTCTGATAACTTACATTGTATATTGGAATCAGGCTCAAACGTTTCTTCAACTTTTGACGCCTCAGGTGTTGGTTGTCTTTGATCATAGCTTCTCTCTTTCAGCAACATGTGACTTAATGACAAGCTGTGCTGCTGCCTAAAGTTAACTTCACACCTGTACACAGAAATCTCATTAATTAATTCTCAATTTTTTTTTCCTTTTATACTCTGTAGTTGATGATCGATGGAAATGGAATACTTCACCTTTGAGGAATGTGTTTCTTTTAAAGCTTTCTATACCCTAAATTCTGGACTATGTTTGATATGTCCTTTTTAAAGTTACTTTAACAAGTATCGAGCTTTTATTTTGTTTCGAAAGAACCATGAGTCACATTAGCTTTTTATCTGAAATTGTTGAAGAGTTTGATTTTAGTGTGAATGGTGAAATCCAAGTATCTTAAGAAAGACTTTTAACATGGAGCTTGGTTTAAAAAAGCGCGAGGCGCTCCGAAGCGTTTTGGTTCTAAAAGCTTTAAGCGAAGCTTCAAGCGCGAAGCGAGAGCTTCCCGTATTCGAAGCGTTCAAACTTAAAAAAAATAAAAAAAGTTATTGTATACATCAATATGACCTATTCTACTTGTTAATCAATAATAAACACAAAAACATGATTAAAAAACACACTTAACACATAAAAAACACAGTTGAAACATAAATTAAAGTGGAAACACACTTACAACATAAACATAATAACAGTCTTTAATCAATAATCATCATAATCAAATACGCATTCATCTCCATCAACATCACTCAATAAGATCATGTAGCTAATAGTTAGTAGCAAAAATTTAGGACTTATATGTTGGAAGTTTTGGGTATGTGAATGAAAGTCTCAAAAGGTGGTAAATACTTTGTCCCACATTGGTGTGGGAACAAAGTGAGTAGTTGTTTATAAGGTAAAGCCTTTACTACTCTATTGTAGCTTTATGACATGTTATACCACAAGTATTACCCACGCACCGGGGATGCAAAATATGAATTTTTGAACTCGAATTTGGCTGAACTCGTGTGTGCCCGCACGGCCTGCGGACACGAATGCAGCTCCGAAAACCCGGCGCTTAAACCTCGCCTCAAAACGCCTATGGATTGAACCCAGTAAGGTTGTCTTTTTATATATAGTCATATAGGTAAATGATGAGTTTCTAGTTTTTCATCAATAGGTAAATGTTGCTATCTTTAGGTACTAAAACTCACTTTACTCCTTTAAAAAACAATCTGTTGGTTATATTTAGTTTCTAGTTTTTCATCAATTGAGTGATAAGTCACAAGAGTGTAGAATACTATGGAGGGACGATTTGAGGTTGATTCGTTGCCTTATACGTCACTCTAAACTTTTCATTCCTCCAATCACATTTAAGTAATGGGAGTTTATTTATTAATTTGATTTTGTTGTGCAGGAAATACACTCAACTAAAGGATCTTTTAAGCCAATATTCATTTCAGTTGGTCACTACACCGCTTGGCCCGAACTTTTCAAGATCCACTGTAAATCGTACAATGTTTACGATCACCTTCTTCCCAAGGACACTTCTTCTTCTTCCTCCTCTGATAAAGATAAAGATAAAGAAAAACCGGCGTCAACGGCTTCGTGGGAACGTCTAGACTCTATTGTTCTACAATGGATCTATGGAACGGTTTCCACCGATCTCCTTCATACTA
This sequence comes from Helianthus annuus, assembly GCF_002127325.2. Classification (NCBI taxonomy): domain Eukaryota; kingdom Viridiplantae; phylum Streptophyta; class Magnoliopsida; order Asterales; family Asteraceae; genus Helianthus; species Helianthus annuus. The sequence goes on from NC_035445.2 coordinate 152,368,776, forward strand.
TCCTTAAACCCAACACCAATGCCTATGTGACGTGGACGACCCTCACTAACATCTTTCAGGATAATAAAGCTACCCGAATTATTGATTTGAATAATAAGTTCGCCAACACCAGACTTGACCAGTTTCCTTCCATGACTGCCTATTGTCAAGCTCTCAAAGTTATCTACGACCAACTCACTAACGTTGGCTCTCCCATCACCGAAGAACAGTTGGTGCTTCAGCTCCTAATGGGTCTCACGGAACAATACGAAGGCACGGCAACTATAATTCAGCAAACCAGTCCCCTCCCAGACTTCTACGAGACATGCTCTCGTCTCTGCATGGCTGAATCTCGCAATGTCAATCAAGCCCGCAACGCGGCACAAGCCGCGGGAACTGCTTTAGTTGCTACATCTGATGGTCGCACCGATACACCCCGCAACCAACCATGGTATGATTCTTCTCGCTCCTCGGACACTTCTCGGGACACCACTCGCGGACGTGGTTGTGGCCGCGGAAGAGGCCGCGGCAACACCAACAGAGGTCGTGGACACACCTCCGGCTCCAACAATTTCTCACAGGCATATCCACAGTGGCCCTTTCCTTATGCCTCATGGGCCGACCCACAAGCCACTTCGTTGTAGTCGATCCCTTCAATCTGACGAAAATCTTGAACGACTAAACGTGCTTTGTTTCGGATCACTACTCCACGGTCATCCTTTTTGCATTTAAACACCCAACGGGTACCAATCTTCTTGTAACCAGCAGGTTTCTCTACGAGTTTCCAGACACCAAACTTCTGGAATTGTTGCAGTTCTTCCTGCATCGTTTCAACCCAAGAGTTATCTTTCATAGCTTCTTTCCAAGTTCTTGGCTCTTCCTGTGAGACATAACACGCGAAAGACCAGTTTAATGATGTTAGTCAGTTAGTTCTTCTTTTGTGACCTGACTATAGGATGACCAGTTTGAGAGCCTTTGTTACAAAGGGGCTACACACTTCAGCACTTCATTCATTCATTCATGACATGATATCTTGTTCCTCAAAAAATAAATATTGTTGTTTACACAAATATTAACATATAATAATAATAATATGAATTAAAAGTTATACATCTTTAGTATTATTTTTTCTTTAACTTTTACATAATGATTACTGTTGAAAATTAACACCAAGCATCATATCATACTTAATCTAATTTAAAAGAATTCCTTTCTTAAACATTTGTACTCAACATCAATGGCATCCTGTTTAAGTTGAATGTTTCTAAACATAAGTCATGGTTTTTTTCTAAATTTTATTATGCGCTTAAAGTACACTACTACAAAAATAGGTATTTGCTACGGCCAAATTCGTAGCCAGTTTGTAGCAAACACCTGTTTTGCTACGGATTTGCTACGAATTTGGTCCGTAGCTACAAGTCCCGTCGCTAATTTATTTGCTACGAACTTTAGCTACGGAAATTAATTTGCGACCACTTTAGCTACAAAAAGAGCCGTCGCTATTTTAGCCACAAATTTGCTACGGAAAAAGTTGCTACGGAATTTCGCTATGGTTTTTTAGCTACGGAGATTTTAGCTACTAAATTTTCCTACTGATTGTTAGCTATGAAAAAGTTTTTGCTACAAATGTTAGCTACAGAAATTTGCTACGTTTTTTCTATCATTTTTGCTACGGAATTTAGCTACGAACTTAGCCAGAAACTGCTACAATTTGGCTATGAAAGTTTGTTGCCTTTTTCTTTTTTTGGCTACGAATGTTAGCTATGGATTTTTAGCTACAAAAATTCTTTCTACAAATTTAGATACGAAAATTTATGCTACAGGTTTTTAGCTACAAAATATTTGCTATAGTTTTTGCTTCCCGTTACGCTAGATTGCTACAAGTTTGCTAGGAATCCAACAATGTATTTCAAAAAAATTGCTTTAAATTTTGAGGTTTTTGCTAGACAATTTTATTTAAGATTCTTCACAATTTTTATTTTTTTTATATTAGTTTCTATTTGTTTTATGTAAACATCAGTTTAAATTTTAAATACATATATACAAATCACACCGAAGATGAATATACAAACGAAATAGGAAAAAAATATCAAACTTATTGAAACCTAACAATATAAAGATACAAATTTCTCCTTCATATCATGCTTCATCTTGTTTCAACTCTGCCATTTGATCCTTCAACCGTGGCGCAAGTACTAATACATTAGAATATCACCATCAATAATAACACATTAATACCAAACTTTGTCACTTTCTAACAAACCTAGAAATCAAGCGCAGCCATCTAGATGAATGGTTTTAAAAGTGCCCAGTTTCCATAACCTCCTTCGTTTTGAAAGAACCCATACTCGATAATGATTATCTATCCAATCTTGTGTGAGATTGATGTATCTAGCGAATGCAATCTGCATAACAGAATAACTTATTAACTGAATAATGTGAGTATATGAAAACAAATTAAAATTCAAGATTATAATGAACGCATTGCTCCTTATTTGATTAAGTCAACCATGGCATTTAAAACCCAACGGTGTGGAGCCTATCTATCAAGAAATATATATATTTTTGAATCATTAGATTAAATGTACATTATAAACCAAAACATGTCAAATTTTTTTTCAATGGTCGAGTCCTCAACTCAAGAATTGTAGTAAGTGACAAAATAATTCCAAATGTATAGGAAACTCATATGAACAACTTACCAAGTGAAGAGATTTAGTAAGAAAACAAAGAGTATAAAAAAAATAAAGGAAGTGCTATTATCACAAATGACGTCGAATTTATTGTAAGATAGTACCATTTATTGTAAGATGGTTTCATAAAACTAATAGATAAAGATGAAATTTACATGAAAGTGACAAATAATAAAACGAGAAAAGAAAAGATAGAAAAATTACTCAATTGGTCATCTGATTGCTTCCTCATCAACCGCTTCTCATCACAATTGGTCCTGAACATACAAAACTTATGATTATGCCCAAATCGAGAGTAATAAACATACCTTAACACACATAATATGGTGTTCAATACACAATAAACAAAAACTCACCTAAACATCCTCTCTTACGTCCATAACTGTTTTCGCACAAAGAAACACTTCACCTCTGATTTGACTAAACTCGAAACCCACTGGTGGCTAAGATTGTTTACCATTTTTGTGGGTCACCGGAAACTCCCAATCGGTTAGTGGTGTAGATGAAGGGATAGTTTTCCTCCATAAGGAGTTTCACCCCCGTCTTGTTCCCATGAAAGTTCCGGCAACTGCATCGGGCTAAATAAAAGGGTAGTTGCACGGTACCCCTGACCGCGGAAGGGATCTCGAGTTTAGTCTCGAACCTCTTTGTATGGACCTTTGAGAACCTTTTCCGGAAACTCGTGCGGTCGGGCTAAATAGGGAAGATTAGAAAGAGTAAAAGAGTGATTTTAGGACGGGGATAAAAGGAAGAATGGAAAATTGAGAGTATCAACAAGGGTATTAGTATGGTGAAACTAAATTAAAACTGGAATTAGAGGGAATTTAATAATTTGAGGGAGGACAATGGGAGGGAATCCAAAATTTGGGGTTTGAATTGGAGGGAACAGGTGATATGAATTATATTTTAAACTATGTTTTAGTTATTTATTTTGGGTTGGAGTGGGAGGGAACACGTGATATGGAATTATATTTAAAACTATGTTTTATTTATTTATATTAATAAATAAATGATAAATGAACCCAACTATTCGTCGTTGGCCGCCAACCGTCCCAACTTTAAAAATAACCACTGGCAATCCCAATAATTGACATATTGGCCCCCAATGGACCCTGGCTAACAGAACACTAATGTCGTTAGTCTCGGTCGCCGAAAAACCATTTTTGTCAATAAAAAAGTTTTTAAAGGTCCGATGTAAGGTTACAAAGAGGTTTGGAACGAAAAAGTTGAGTAATCTGGTCAAAAAGTTGAGTTTTCTGGCGGAAAAAAGAAATTTTACGACGAAAAAGGAGTTTTCCAACGACTTTAATAATTGAGGCTTTTACTAGGAAAAGGTTCCCAAAGGTCCATACAAAGAGGTTCGAGGCAAACATGTTGAGTATTCCGGCCAAAAAACATTTTTCCGGCGACCTGAGACTAACGGCGTTAGGGTTCTGTTAGTCAGGGTCCATTGGAGGCCAATATGTTGAGGACTGCCAGTGGTTATTTTTAAAGTTGGAACTGTTGGCAGCGAACAACGAATAGTTAGGCTTATTAATATCAAATTAAATAAATATAAGATTATGTTTTTAGTGAAATATTAAAAAGTTATATGTATTGTATAGTTATGTAACCTAGTTAATTCAAAAACCGGTTGTGATGACCATCACACTATTTCTTTTATCAATAAAGTTTTACGTAAATGGGTATGACGACTAACATTTAACTAGTTTCCGAACGTATAATGTTTAATGTCTCGTATACCGTATTTATGATTATGACTTATTAATTTGACTTTTAACAATCATGCTCAAAGAATGACTAACTTCAAATTTTGTTGTGATTGACCAAGTTACATTTTGATCATTACATGTAACCGAACCGAAAAGGTCAAATTGGGTTTTAGTGAGTCACATGGAATATTAGTAGGTTGTATCGGGTTTTAATGAGTTTTATTGATATTGAAATGTAATGAGTAATATTGAATTATAATGGGTCATGGATTAATGCATGAAATTAGGTCAAATTGGGTTTTAGTGAGTCACACGGAGTCTTAGTAATAATGGGTCATGGATTAATGCATGAAATTAGGTCAAATTGGGTTTTAGTGAGTCACATGGAGTCTTAGTAGGTTGTGTTGATTTTTAATGAGTTGTATTGAAATTGAAATGTAATGAGTAATTGCGAAAAACTGCGAAACTATGCCGATTTGTATAGTAACGAATATTCCGAAACTTGATCATAAGCTAAACATACCCTAAATATCCTTTACATAGCTTAGAAAAAAGGCTTTGAGGGGTTCGTTATGCGAAAATATGCTTATTTGATCAATAGGGACTAAAAGCGTCGAAAAGTGCAAAAGTTTGCATTTACGTGCATATCTTACATTCTGAACATATCCGGACATCCAAAAATTGTTGTAATGATTGGAATGCAAAAATACCATTCGTCGCGTAATTTGGATCGTTTTCGCGTCCGTTCGAGTTTCCGTCGTAATTAACTGAATAGCGCGACCGCACGACCAAACGAACCGACATCCGAGATAATTTCAAGCATGTTTCAAGTCCCCTATGCTTTAACATCCTTGTAGAGCCTTGAAAATGGGTCAACTGGGTTTAAACGCGTCGAAAATGGCTTAAACATGCTGCAGGGACCATTCTTGCCAAGTTTTGAAAGTATCTGGCTCAGGTAAAGTTGTGGCGTCGCGCGACCCCTAAGGGGTGGTGCTGTGGCGGCACACGAGCCCCCTATTTTGACAGAAAATCTGTTTTTCAGCAACTAGCTTGAATTCCAGGGTCTTTTATGCAAATTTTCAATACTATGGACTTGTTTTAGAGCGTCCCATGATATTAGAAACCATGTTCCACAAGTGTAGGGTCAAGATTGAACCTCCTAACACATGGAATGATCTCCTTGATCCAAACTTACTATAAATAGAAGTGGGTTTCTCATTCATTCCTCACATTTGATTCAAAATCTGCTCTAAGTTGTAGTCTAGGCTTCAAACCTGAGTGTTTTGGATCAATTCTTCCTTGCTTGGACCTTTTGTAAGCTTCTTTCATGCTTTTCAAGCGTGAAAGTCAAACAGTGTTTGACTTTCTGCTTTGACCATGAATTGGTCAACACAAAGTTCGTTCGAACTTTGCAACGTGAGCGTAATCACGATGGTTATAGTCCCTTGTGACTATACCTACTAATTACCACGTCGATTAGTCGAAGTGACGGGTCAAAGCTTCGGTCAAAATACGTATTTATGTGTATTTTGCGACGAAGCTATTTACAGGTATCAAAACACTTTGTTTTGATATCAAACATGTTTTCTAACTTAGATAAACATGTTTTTAACATGTTTAACTCGTCACTTTTAGTCTAGTACTTGTTTAGGGTCGTAAGTCAAGCAGTCTTGACAACCGCTTAGACTTTCGAACCCGACCCGTTTGGTCGATCGCTAGGATCCAACCAAGCATATTTTGTGACCATAGTTGTATAGGGAATAACCTTCCGAGGTTATACCTTATGGTCACTTAGTTTAACTAGTTGTATGATAAGTAGTTTATATGCCTTAGGAAAATGACCAAAATGCCCTTTTCATGCATAAATTGTATTTAAGCATATGTAACCTAAACTTTGTCACTTAAATTGATTATGCAACATATTTAAACATGTTAGGGCATATAATACTTGTCATAGGACTAGTTAGGCGTCTCGAACGCGCATTCGCGCGGACGACGCGTTAAAGTAGCGTAAGCTACCTTAATGGGTCGTAACGGGTCGTAAGCACTTAGGATAGGTTCCGATTTAGGATGTGGGCTTTGTTAAACCATGTTACATGAGTTCCAATACTCATTTAGTTTATGAGACCTCTTTCTATCTAATCTCCCGTTTTAGGTGTCGATTTATTAACTAGCGATCAGATTACTAGGTACTACTTGATTATCACACCCCCAAAACCCACACGCGGAGTACCACCGCTTAGAGGCGTGACATGACCAGGATCAAGCCACTAATCATATTGAACATATAAGTAAGTAGTAAAAGTTATTCATCAATACGAAAGGTGTTTTCAAAACCAAACATAATCAAGTGTAGCGGAAGCATTAATGTGAAAACCCAAACACCAGTATTAAGTTGATATGTCATAAAAGTGTTTATCATAAATTCCACAATCCGTGCCCACAACGACTGCGCCTCCCGTGCAAGCTCCATGAGTACCTAAGGCCCTGCAAGGCATGTAACAGAGAGTCAACAACTAGTTGAGCGAGTTCACAGAAGTTGGTTCAGTTATAGTAATCGTATTGTAAATCGTATGTTCGTTTAATAATCCATGTATCGTATGCATTTGTATCGCAGCCCTCTAGGCATGTATGCGAAGATTGGTGGGGGTTTCCCAAGTATTCTAGACTAGGTATATTTGTATCGCAGCCCACCCGGCATGTGTGCGAAGTTTAGTGTATGGTTCGCAGCCATTCTAGGCATGTGTGCGAAGATTGGTTCTATTATCGCAGCCATCCCCGACGTGTGTGCGAAGAGAAGTGTTTGTATCACTAGTCTAGCAGTATCTATCAATATCCCTTCCTCTCCCGAGGCCCATAGTACGTAATCCCGATAGTAACTTAAGTACGAGATAATCTTCCAACCCCATTCCCGACCCAGGGAACCCATGCCTTGGTAAGAGTGTGAACTCACCTTGGTTTGCTCGGCAGATACACAGAAAAGCAAATCAAGCTATTTGGTGGTCAACCACGTCCTACCATGGTTACCATACAAGTTAGGTTCTTATTCAAGTAGTGCACGTATGTTCTACACGTATTGTACACAAGTAACGACCATAGCATACACGTATAATCATGGCAGATCAACAACAGAACAGTCACGTTAATAAGGTCCAAGTATGCGGCACAAATGGTTGGGCTCGTAACAGTGTGCAAAGTCCAAAACAGTGTGCCCGTGTTCGTGGTCTCGAGTCGAGACTAGAGTTCTCGAGTCGAGACAATGCGGTCTCGAGTTGTGCTGGCCTCAAGGTCTCGAGTCGCAACAAGGAGGTCTCGGGTCATCATGTACTTGTCGAGACTACACGGTCTCGAGTCGCAACCGGACCCGCAACCGTGGTCTCGAGTTGTGCTGCTTGTGTCGGTGTTGTGGTCTCGAGTCGAGACAGGGAGTTCTCGACTCGCAAATCTGTGTCGAGATCAGGAATGTAACAAACTTCCTAATTTACGGCATCAATCATTCCGTGACAATTGCAAACAAGTTTGGCAGTTTCACAACAGATCAATCAACAATTTCTATCATGATTTCAAACGAATCAAAACAGCAATCATAATCATTTAGCAACCCTATCATGATCTTAAGCAAGAACAATCAATCCGTTAACATGTGGAACATAAAATCGGGTCTTTAAACCAGCTGATTCTAAACTAGCATGCACCCTAGCTTATGTGTACATCAAATCTGTTAACATGTTTATCAATCCGGTACAAGAAATTGGTTCTAAATCATCATGCAATACCCGAATCAAAGCTACTTGTATATCATCTAAACACATGAACCGAATACATAATATCATCAATAAACATCACTAGCATGAAACTCTAGTTCGTAACATGACATCAAACATAGCAAGCAATCAAGAATTAACACTAACCAGAAACCGAGAAGCCTAGATTGCTCGAGATGAGTGGTTTCGGGTGAGGGCTGCCGTCCGGTTCCAAGGGAAAACGAGAGAGAGAAAGAGAGCTCCTAGGGTTTGTGTGTGTTCTTGAATTTTAAATTGTGAGAAGTAAGGACCCCAATGATGTGTGTATGCGTGAACATATATCCGGGCTAGGGGGTGGGCCGAGTCCAAGCATAGTGAACCGAGAGAGAGGTGTTCGGCCCAAAGGTTTGTGTGGTTGGACAAGTGTTGTGCGACTAAACTTATGATATTCACATGCAATCACGTAACACATAGTATCACAATACATAGTATTCCTTAACAATCAAACCCCCCAACTAGTCACGTATAGTTCAAACAAGTTACAATAAGCACAAAGATAGATTCTGAAATGCGAGTTGTCACATTGATTTCCTTGGTTTTCCCGAGCATTGTTAGTTCATTAGATCAAGGATACTTTGCAATTCAATGTGAGTACATAGTTCCCCTCTTTTACTGTTTTCAATTGTTTTGGGGTGATTCATATGTGCCAAACCATTTCGAGTTTTCTAAATGAATGCTATGGTTTATATTGAACACAACGATTTCAATTATATGAACTATTGAACCACTGAAACTATGTGAACTATGTGAACTATTGAACCACTGGAACTATTGATCTATGTGAACTATTGAACCACTGGAACTATTGATCTATATGAACCATTGAACTACTGGGATTATGTGAACTATGTGAACTATTGAACCACTGGAACTATTGAACTATGTGAATGATTTGAACTATTTGAACGATTGGAACTATATGTACTATTGAACGATTGGGTTATGGTAAGTGTTTGGGCAACGGGGCAGGTGTAATTTGATAAAAGCATGGTGGATACGCCGCTGGTACTTCCTATATATAAGTGCTTTTAACACATTACATGACGTTGCGTTATCTAGATCACTTGGACGAATGTTTTCGAAACGAAGTTACACTACAAGGTTTTCTTAACAATATAAACCATACGAGTTTTATTACGAGAACGATTTACAACTTGGTTGACAAAGACAAATGTTTTTCAGTTAAGATTCATGGCTACAATGGTTTTGGTTTATACGTATATCAACTTGTAAAAGTTGATAGAAACATACTGCAATATCAAACTCTTTTGTTTTCAAGGTACACACTCGACAACTCTCGTAGTTGGACGAGGTATTGCAATATGAACTCAAAGCCATGAATCTGACACACTCACAAAACCTATGTACTCGTCGACATTTTTATGTTGACGTATTTTCACATATGTTTCAGGTACCATAGTTTGATGATGTTTGACGATGATTATGATGCATGCTCACATAGGAATGGACGAGGCCTTAGTGACTCAATAACAATGAAAGACAAATTGTTCATGTTTTGCTTTTGAATTTAATACAATGCAATAAACTTAATTCAATAAAACGAAACTTTAATCCATGTGTTGTGAAACAATGATTCTGTTATGACACTCCCCCACGTTTCCGCCGCGGTTTGTTGTTTTAACGTGGTCGGGGTGTGACAATCACCTGTCCATCTCTCTTCTTCAACTTTTGTATTATATATTGCATGCTGCGACGGGGCCGCTTTGCAAATCCATTTCTAATCAAGTCATCCCACCTTAAAAGGAGAGAACTTAGGTGTTTCTCGATACCCGAGTACTTCAGGGGTGATTTCAAAGGAGGAGTATCATAAATCAAAGGTTAAATAGAAATTAACTGTTTTTGGGTTTGTTTATTTTGGTTCATCTTGTTTGCTTGGTGGTGATGGTTGAAAAAGAGACAATGGGAAGTGGTTGTGATGGTGGGTGTTGGCGGTGATGGTGATGAGAAGATGGAGGTGGATCCTACCTTAAAAGAAAAGTATTAAATAAGTTTTATTTTTTTTAACTCAGGTATACTAGATATTTTTAAAGCTTTAACTAATAAATTTAACCCCCATCAAGTCACGTACCACCTATTCTGTAAAAATCAAACATTATGCATCACCAATACAATTTTAGAAAGCTAAGGACTAAACCTGTAATTTTTGCAAACTTTAGATACCATCCAGGCACTTAACTGCTAAAATGATTTTGCTAAGGATTTTAATAAATCATTTGTCTAATTTAATTTTTTCTACATTTTAATAAATCATGTGTGTATATTGTTTCGCTACAAAATTTACTATACATTTTTCTACATAATTCAAAACTCTATTTTAATGGATTTTGCTACGGATTTTATTACCTTATTTTCTAAATATTTCTTTTTACGAGTTTGCTATGGATTTTGCTAGAAGTTTTTTTTTTAATATTTATTTTCTCTATGTTGCTATTGATTTTATTGCGTTATTTTTAAATATTTATTCTCTCCGGTTTGTTATAGACTTTATTTCATTATTTTATAAATCTTTATTTTCTCGATGTTTACGAATTTATTAAAAAATTTGAATATTTATTTTCTTAGTTTCGCTACAAATTTTGCTACAGATTTAGTTAGCGGCGAAATATTCATTGTAAAACTATAGCAAAAAGTGTCCATAGCTAATCCATAGTTTATCCGTAGCAAATGTGTGTGACAAAAAAAGGTAGCAAATGTCTGATTTTGTTACAAATTTTATCTAACTGTTTTTCGTTAATTTATAAATATTTATTTTCATAGTTTTGCAACGGATTTTGCTACTGATTTTCCTACATTATTTTTTTATATTTACTTCCTCAGTTTTGCTACAGATGTTGCTACGTGTATTTTTTAAGTTTGATTTTAGATATTTTTTTTCTAGATTTTGCTACGAGTTTTTCCAAACATTTTATTTAATTATATTTTAGATAATTATATTCTCCACTTTGCTACAAATCTTGCTACGGATATGATTGTACTTTTTTAATTAACTTCTAAAAACTTATTTTGCTACTGATTTTGCTACCTTAATTTGTTTTATATTTATTTCCTCAATTTTGCTACGGGTTTGCTACGAATGTTGCTACGGGTCTTATTTGCGACGGAATATCCGTAGCAAAATTGTAGCAAAATGTGTGCGTAGCTAATCCATAGCTAATTCGTAGCAAAATTTGCGACCGATTATTTCGGTAGCAAAAGTTTATAGCAAATGCCTCTTTTTGTAGTAGTGGTAGTACTTCCAAACACCCTCTGAATTAGTCACCTAGAGCTTCATCGGTCGATCTTTTGAAGGCAGATTATAAAAAGAAAATGTGTAATTATACATGTTAAAAATGCAAATGGACTTTGACCAGAATTCTTGGCCCATGAGGATATGCAAGGGGCAATTTCGATCTTTTATCTTGCATTTTTCTTGATGCCTATCTTAATCTAAATCTTAATCTTAATTCTTAATGCTATAATAATACAAAAACTTTATTTTTTATATTCAAAAGGCCGGTGCACATCCACATCTACTCCCATTTTTTTATTGACCAAGACAAACTAACAATGATCAATCACTGAAACAATCACAACAAACGCTTCCTAACATCACCAATTTCATTAATAATCTCACCATAATCAATGGCTGAAATCGTGCTTTCTTCTTTCCTCTCTGTCATCTTTGAAAAGTTGGCCTCTGCAGCTTTGGAAACACTTGCTCCATACTTTGAAACCGGTTATGATATAGAGAAACTGAAGCGGTCATCACTCCAAATCCAAAGTCTGCTCGTTGATGCTTCTCAGAAGGAGACAACCAATCAGTTTGTGAAACGATGGCTCAATGATCTCCGACATTTAGCTTACGATGTAGAAGATGTACTCGACGAGTTAGCAACTGATGCTATCCATAGTGAGTGGACTGACCAATCAGAAACCCACACCAGCAAGGTTAGAAAGTTGTTCCCAAATCCTTTCTCAAAGTATTCATCATATAGTAGGACCATGAAGGACAAGATAGATGTTATTACCACCAAGTTACAACAGCTACTAGAGGAGAAAGATGCTCTTGGCTTAGTTGTCATAGAGGAAAGTAGGTCAACAAATGTAAATAGAAGATTACAAACCTCTATGGTCCATGAATCTAGTATTTTTGGTCGGCGAGTAGAGAAAGAGGCACTGGTCCACAAGTTGCTGCGGGATGAACCGTGTGGTCAAAACTTTAGCGTAGTTCCCATAGTTGGTATGGGTGGGGTGGGAAAAACTACCCTAGCTAGACTTGTGTATGACGAACCAGAAGTCACGGAACACTTCGAACTCAAGGCATGGGTTTGTGTTTCGGATGAGTTTGATAGCTTTGGTATTAGCAAAGTTATCTTTCAATCTGTGACAGGGGAAACCACGGAATTTAAAGATTTAAATCTGCTTCAAGAAGCTCTTAGAGATCACCTAAGGGAGAAGAGATTATTATTGGTATTAGATGATGTTTCGAGTGAAAGTTGTCAGGACTGGGATACACTGGTTGGCCCGTTTTATGCATGTGCTCCTAGAAGTAAAATCATTATGACAATACGTAAGGATCAGTTGCTTAAAAAGTTGGGTTACGGTAATCTAGGCCGGTTGCGAACCTTGTCACATGATGATGCTCTTTCTTTACTTGCTCTACACGCATTGGGTGTATCTAATTTTGATTCACATTTGTCACTCAAACCACATGGTGTAGGTATTGTAAAAAAATGTGATGGATTGCCTTTGGCTTTGAAAGCAGTTGGGAGATTATTGAGTACAAGAATAGATGAAGAAGGGTATTGGAAGAAAGTATTAGATAGTGAGATATGGAGGTTATCCGTTGAAGGTGAAATCGTCCCAGCTCTTATACTTAGCTACCATGATCTTTCTGCACATTTGAAGCAGCTGTTTGCTTATTGTTCCTTGTTCCCCAAGGACTGCTTGTTTGACAAGGAGGACGTAGTTAGATTATGGATGGCGGAAGGGTTTTTGCAGCAGTCAACTCCAAGCGATTCAAATAAAGAATGTTTGGGTCATGAATACTTTGATGAGTTATTGTCAAGGTCATTTTTTCAACATGCACCTAATAACGAATCATTGTTTGTGATGCATGACCTTATGAATGACTTGGCGAAATCTGTTGCTGGCGAGTTTTTCTTGAGATTGGAGAATATTAATATGGAAGAAGCTTTGGAAAAGTACCGACATATGTCATTTGTTTGTGAGGAATGTATAGCTTACAAGAAGTTTGAAGCGTTTAAAAGAGCTAAGAGTTTGAGAACTTTCATGGCAGTGTCTGTTGGGGTTGTGGGGCAACGTGATTTCTACTTATCAAATAAGATTTTGGTTGACTTACTTCCTGAATTACCATTGTTAAGGGTTCTATGCTTGAGTGGTTCTCAAATAAGTGAGGTACCCGAGTCAGTTGGTAATTTGAGGCACTTGAGGTATCTTAATCTATCTAGAACTAGAATCACACAATTACCTGAAAATGTTAGCAACCTCTATAATTTAGAGATGTTGATATTATTCGGTTGTCGTAGTTTAGCAAAGTTGACCAACAACTTCTTAAAGCTTAAGAACTTGGGGCATCTTGACATCAGGGATACCCCAAATTTGCATCAGTTGCCTTTAGGGATTGGTGAGTTGAAATGCCTACAAACTCTCTCCAAGTTCATTATCAGAGGTGAAAGTGGTTTCAAAATAACCAAACTTAAGGACTTAAAGAATCTATGTGGGGAATTTTCCATTGAGGGTGTGGACAAAGTGCATAATGCAATGGAAGCACGCGATGCGAACTTTTCACAAAAGAGGCTTAATGAGTTTACGGTTGTATGGAGTGAACCCTCAGCAAACGAAATGCGTGCAAAGGAGGTGCTTAATGAGCTGAGGCCTAGCAACGATTATCTAAAACAACTCAACATTCTGTCATATGATGGATTAGAGTTTCCAAAATGGGTAGGGGATCCCTCGTTTCAACAACTGAAGCATGTGTCAATAAATGGCGGTAAAAAATGTACATTTCTACCACCTCTTGGGCAGCTACAGTCACTTAAGGAGTTATTTATTGGAGGTCTAGATGGGGTGAAAGTTGTGGGTTTGGAGTTACTAGGGACTAGTAGTGCGTTTCTTTCACTTGAAACTCTACATATAACAAATATGGGAGGGTTAGAGAAATGGTCAACCAATAGCGGGGTTGTGTTCCCACTCCTACAAAAGCTTGTTATAGCAAATTGTCGTAACTTAGTTGAAGTCACACTTAAAGTGCTACCTTCATTGAATGTTCTAAGGCTATATGATTGTCCTAATTTGGTTGAAGTCTCGGTTGAAGCACTGTCTTTATTGAATGTTCTGCAAATACATGGATGTGATAGTGGTGTGGTGAGAAGGCTGGTTGAAATAACTTCAGTAGTTACTGAGTTCCAAATAAAAGATATTTCAGGGCTGGATGATGTGGTGTGGAGGGGTGTTATAAAGTATCTTGGGACCATTGAAAAATTATCCGTAGAAAACTGTAATGAATTAAGATACTTGTGGGAATCAGAAGCAACTGCGAGTAAGGTTCTTGTGAATTTAAATCAATTGACAGTGCAAAGTTGTGGTAATTTGGTGAGTTTAGGAGAGAAGGAAGAGAGGGATAATTGTAGGAGCAACTTTTTAACGTCTCTTAAGACGTTGCTTATACTTTCTTGTGAGAATATCAAGCGTTGTAGTTGTCCATATAGCATTGAGGTGTTGTGGGTCTCCTTCTGTAATTCAATTACTGATATCTCCCTACCAACAGGAAGTGAAAAACTCAAGTCACTTAAGATTGATGGCTGTAAAAAACTATTGGAAAGAGAGTGGGGAAGACAAAAGATGCTTGAAAATGTAGAGATAAGTGGTTGGCCAAATCAGAAATCAATCATCGAACTGAAGTACTTGGTTCACCTCACCAGGTTGTATATAGAAGATTGTGAAAATCTGGAGTCATTTCCTGATAATGAGTTGCCCAATTTAACCTCATTGAAGAATTTGCACATAGTAAATTGTCAGAGTATGGATGCTTCTTTTCCTCGTGGGATTTGGCCTCCTAACTTGTGTTTCCTAACAATAGGAGAGTTGAAGAAGCCCATCCTAGAGTGGGGCCCACAGAATTTTCCAACTTCACTTGTGAAACTACGCTTATACGGTGGTGAGGATGGAGTGAGTAGTTGTAGTCAGCTTTCTCATCTTCTTCCTTCATCTCTTACTTCTCTTACCATATATGGTTTTGAGAAATTGGAATCAGTTTCAATGGGACTCCAACACCTCACCTCCCTCCAACGTCTGGAGTTCTGTGGCTGCCCTAATCTGAAAAAAGTATCTGATCTCCAACACCTCACCTCCCTCCAACATCTCTATTTTATTATTTGCCCAAACATGATGGATCTACCAGAAATGATATTGCCTTCACTTTTGAGTTTACAAATATGTTTGTGCCCAAAACTGAAAGAAAGATGGAGTAAAAGTGGCAGTCACTGGCCCCTCGTCTCCCACATCCCCTGTATCTACATATAATGATCATGAAGTCAATAGAAGGTCTCTCTCTCTCTCTCTCTCTCTCTTTAATGATTTTAAATCAAATTACTTATTTATTAAATTTTGCTTAGAGTTGAGACCTTGTTTTCATGCTGTTTTAAATATCAGTATAATTGTCGAGATCTTGTTTTATATAGTTTGTGTTTATTTGTCAGTCAGTCAGGGGAAACTTGTTAATGAAGTTGGTTGAGGTCCTGTTGTGATGAAATGAAATCTTGGAGGGCTATAGTGTTGTTGCTGTAAAGTGCAAGGATCAAAGTTGAACTTATTGTTATTTGGTAATTATTTGTACTTATTTTACAAACCTGTTTTATTGCTGTTAATTATGACAATGGTTGAAACCTGGATACCAAATCATCTGCTGATAACTCCAGAAAAAAAGGGTGTTCTCAAAATCATCTGATGCAGATAATGTTGTGTACAATGACCAAGTAAGAAGTGACTATTATTTGAGTCCTACAAATTTTAATATTCTAAGTTTTATGCGCCATACAAATGAAAAATCAATTCACTTCTTTTTGTCTCTCACAAAAAGTTGCATAAACACTATTGTGTCGCGCCTCTATTCAATAATCCAACTCAACTACTACTTAAAACACAAAGTCAGTGGCCTTTGCCACTGACAACCCTCAAAAATATCATATTTAATTAAAAGTCTGTTTGTCTTCTCGCCCGTGCACCAACACCACCGTCTGCGACGATTCCGGTGGCTAATACCCTAATCAGAATGTGATGCAGACTCCACTTCAGCTACTGGCCCAACCATCGCTAACAGCCCAACCCACATCCGTACCAGGCCCGCTCGTTTGATTAAAAAGCCCAACAGGTTTATGGATTGAGGGGTGAACAAGTCATCCGACTTTCATGCAGCTACGTGAAGACCTTTCCAAGAATTATGCCAATTATTTCCATGTTTCCCTTTTCTTTAGCTACAGTTATTTCCATGTTCTCCACTAGTTTAGTTGCAGACCTTTTTGGTACTTTTTGTTTGTATTTAACTTCTTGTTTTGAATGAAAGAGAGATCAGAAAATTGTCCAATTTCGGTTCTTCTTCTCTGCTAGTTCTTGGAGCCTAACCCCCTCTAAGGGTTACCCTATCAGAATGCCGGCCACCCTCCTCTCCTTCTTCGTTATCAGTCCAAAACACCCCCTTAACCTGAAGTCAGGAATAATGTTGACCAAAGATCAAGAAATAAATAGATAGCAGAATTTTGAAACAACAAAAGACATCAAGACAGAGATGTTAGATGTACATAACTTACATCTTACTACTTCGTTATCCATACAAACAACCAGAAAAGAACAAAAAAAAGATAATAGCAAATGTTAGCCCGTTCGGTTTCACCAAATCTAATAACAGTAAGTAGCAACTCGTCGGATGATTTAATTTTGGCATACATGATTGAAAACAGCAGCCCATTCCTGCTTAGTGGCGAGAGGTAGATTCTTATCACCGATGCTAGGAGTCCATACGTCCTCACTTGCATAGGTCAGGCGCCAACTAACTTTCTCCGGTGGACTTTTGAAATCAAATGTGAAAGCAGCATGGACTTTTTTTCTTGCAGTAGTCTTCTTTTTACTTCGAGGCGCAGAACCCTCAGAGGTCTAAAACCAACAGCATTGCATATAAAATTAACAAAATTAAATGAATAATGTATAAAAGAACAAAATGGCACATAAAAGGGACTACTTTAAGCCGATTTTAATATCCAGAAACTACTACAAGTCACGATTTAAGGGCTTATATGTTTGTTAAAGATTGGGGCATTTTTGTATATACTCCTTTAAAAGTCCACTGAAATTGGGGCTTATGTTGTCAGAGTTAATTACTGTTTTCGTCCCTGTGGTTTGTCAAAAATCACTATTTCAGTCCGTTAGTTTAAAAATTGCGATTTCAGTCCCTGTGGTTTCACTCGTAGTTATTAAAGGTGTTAGGCGCACTCAAGGCGCATAGGTCTCGCCTAGGGCCTAGCCGCAAGGCGTAAAAAAACGTGGGCCTGAGAAAAAAAAAAGCGCACAGCAAAAAAACTTAAAATATTTTTATATAATAGAAAATTAATACGATTCTTCAAATAAAATAAAACTAAAGCTATTATATAACATTTTATATCGTCTATTTAGTACCAAAAGTTATAAATGCTAGTTTATTAGTGTAGAAAAATAGTTTTCGTTAGATAAAATAGAAATCTAGCTAGAATCTTGCCAGAATTTAGAGAATTTAGCCGGAAACTCTCCAGAATCTAGGAATCTCGCTGGAATATGCGCATGAACCATCACCTGGAGAATTAAAGCCCAATTGCCTCGCCTTGCTAGGAAATTGGGCATAGGCGCAAGAGGCGATGGCTTTTAACAACTATGGTTTCACTTTCGTAACCATTTCAGTCCACCTCGTAACCATTTCAGTCCCTGTACTTAACAGAATAATGGACTGAAATGGTTACGAAAGTGAAACCACAGGGACTGAAATCGCAATTTTTAAACTAATGGACTGAAATAGTGATTTTTGACAAACCATAGGGACGAAAACAGTAATTAACTCAATATCATATTTACCCATTTCTTTGTAAATAGAATGAAAGAGAACATCATGTGCTATTCATAATAATAACAACGTTGTTTTCCTGTTTGTTTGCTCAATTAAACATTGCTAGAGAATGGGTACATATAATACCTTTAGTGTTTGATATATTGAAACCGGAAAGGCTATATATGAACTCAATCCCAACAAAAGAGATCAGGTTAGCAATGGTCAGTTACCATTATAACCCTTAACCAAAAGCTGGGACGTGGGCCCTAATTTAATAAACTCGTAATACGGTAATATAGAACCTTAAATGTGATTTTGAAACGTAAAATACCATAAAAGGTATGTTTTAATTAGCTTACAGTGTCCTCAGAACTTTGAGTTGGTGGCTTCTTTCGCTTACTCCCAGTTTCGAGAAAATTCAACACTTCATTCTTTGACCGCAAACGACGACCTGATGGTGCGATATAATACTGCTTAAAGTAAACAATCACCATACTTTTGTTAGAAATAAAAACTTGAAACTAATGCCAAGATATATAAACGGAAATATGAAGGTCTCAAGAGGATTATTTCAAACTTTTTTTCTTTAAGTAATAAATAAGATTGGCAAACGGGTTTTACTGGTGTGCAACGATAGGAGACCCAGGGAAACCTGGGTTGGATCCTTGAGCCAAACGGGTTTTACCGGTAATTTCACTGTCGTGCCTACGGGCGGGTGGGTTACCGGGTTTTCCCCGGAATTGGTGGTGACTCGGGTTACTCTCGGAGTACTCCGTTTGTCCAGTGGGTGCCCCGAGAGTGCTCGGGATTGAGTTTGTTGGCCGTTCAAAAAAATAAATAAATAAGATTGGCAAGAAGCAAACAATTTATCCAAGCTGTGATTTTTATCTCCACCTGAATACTAGATCATATGGTCATTGTTTACAATCACAAACACTTTATATCTCTCCGATCAAGAATTACAAGCTGCATAATCTTGCATAACGGCAATATAAACGAGCTTGTCACTTCTTCTATTAAAAATTATAGAGTAAATTGCCATTTTAGTCCCAAAGTTTTTGTCCAAATTGCCATTTTAGTCCAAATAGTTTTTTTTTTCTCCTCTGGGTCCCTGACTTTTCCTTTTTCTTGTCATTTTGATCACATTGCCTAACTTAGTCTAAAAACCAGGTTATAATCAGGGGTATTTTTGGCATTAAATTATTATGAGGTATATAAATAATTTTGTAAACTACCCCTGGTTATCACTACACAACAGTTATGCCAAAAATACCCCTGGTTATAACCAGATTTTTAGACCGAGTTAGGCAATGTTATCAAAATGGCAAGAAAATGGAAAAGTTAGGGACCCAGAGGAGGAAAAAAAACTATTTGGACTAAAATGACAATTTGGACCAAACCTCAGGGACTAAAATGGCAATTTACTCAAAATTATAAGTTCTTTAACTCTTTTCCCGCTTTTTAGGACTTGGGATAAAACGGGTTCATTAGCCCTTGTTTGTCTGTTAAGACGTCCTGAAATTTGGGTGATTAAATTTTTAAATGTAAAATACCTATTTATCGTTAGTTTTAATGAACTGATTATCAGATTCCTCAAATTTGCAGTAATCACTTTGAAAATGTACATCCAAATAGCATGTGAAATGGTTACCTAGAGACTCATTCAGTCTTTTGAAGACAAAGATAAAAGATGTGTGATTATATATGTTGATGGCATGGTTTTAAAAAACGTTTAGGCGTGAGCCTCGAGGCGAAACGGCCAAAAAACGAGTCAGAGGCGCGCCTCATGATGTTTTTAATGTATATGCGCCTCAGAGGGGTTGAGGCGCTAAGAAAGCTGCGCTTCAGGGGATTTTGATAGTTGTTTTTGATGTTTTTGACTTTTTGTGTCAATTTCAAGCATTTCATGTCTTTTTTAAGTGTTTTTTTGATGATTTTGATGAATCTGATGATGAAATTAGTTAGTATTATTATATTTATAATATATATAATTTTTATATTTATTTATTAATACTGCCTCGGCCTTACGCCTTGTTTCGCATCGAGGCTCACGCCTCGTGAGGCGAAGGGAAAACGCCTCGAAACTCATTTCTGTTCTTTTAAACCTTGGTTGATGGTATGGCTGCAAAATAAAGAAAAAAAGGACTTTGACCCGTATAATAGAAATCAAAATAGAGAGAATCATCTCTTGCGGTTTTGCCAAAGAGAGAACAGTGAGAGAAACTAATTACATTATAACTAAGGAATGTAGTAACATCAATTCCACAAGACCACAATTACATTATAACTAAGGAATGTAGTAATTGTTTATCAGAGCATACTATTTGGTTTAAGGCATCGCTTATGATCAAGTTAGTGACAAATGGTGGTATTTACAGTCTTAACAACTCCTACAATAGTTAATGAAATGATAGGCTTCAGGTCAAACCAAAGACAAAGAAAATGTATAGAAAATGAAAATCCAAATACAGCTGACTAACATTATACGTATACACTTAAGTTATACGGTATACATACCATCTTTAACAAGCTATAACACAAATGTCCCCAATTTAAAATTTTAACCAACAGATAATCACATCCTTAGTCCTTACAAGAAAGTCATAGAGAACTTACAAATCACCTGTCTTCCAAATTTGCCCCCCCCCCTCCCGCGGGAACTCTGCAAACGAACCGAACGAACACAAACAAGGCCTTGTTCGTATTCATTTGTTAAGGATATAAATGTGTTCATGAACACACTTATCTCTATGACTATGACTTAGAACAAAGTCATAGAAAACTTACAAAACACATGTCTTCCAAATTTGACCCCCCCCCCTCCCGCGCGAGCTTTGCAAACGAACCAAACGAACACGGACAAGGCCTTGTTCGTATTCGTTTGTTAAGGAAATAAATGTGTTCATGAACACACTTATCACACAAAAATGGGCACAAACAAACATAAACAAACACTCACAAACATAAATGAACAAACACGGACTCTGCTCATGTGAATGGAATTCTCTGTTCACGTTTGTTCATTTATTAGACGAACAAACCCAAACAAACTTCCCCGCAAACTGTTTACGAACTTTTCACTAAACGTTGAGTTCATTTGCAGCTCTAACCCATTTTTTTAGAAATTACACATGTGTTCTTTAAATCATTTTTAAACAAAACTAACTAGTAACTACACCTAATAACACATACCATATATATTATGATATAAAGTAGCAAAAAGCAGATGCATCGAATCGCAATAATAAAAAAAAAAATAAAAAATTCAAAAAATAAAATAAAATTACTAACTAACCCTGTCGAAAGTGCCCTGGGTGGCTCCAGAGGTGCGTTTTTTGACAATCATATCCCAACCTTCAGGAAGCCACGTGGGCCTGGTTTTATTCTGAAGCAGAGGGTCAGGAGTTGTTACGATCTCTGCTTCTTTGGAGCCATTCTTCTGATGTCCTCCATTGTTCGGATCGATGAAAGATCCGGATCCCAGTAGCGGGTCGGGTGTAGGTGTAGCTACCTCCTCGTCGGACTCCGACAGGAGTATAATCGGTGTTGATTGTTCGCCACCGGCCGGCAGAGGTTCGGAATTGGACATGAGTGTGAGCAAGCTGTCGAGGTGCGAATGCCGAGGAGGGTGGTGGAGGGGTGGGTTCGTTTCTCAGCTCTGTTGCCGAGGTTATTTATTGGTTGACTGACCAGTCACCAAAGAGCAAAGATTCATGTTTAAATTAGTTTAATTGTTTGTTTATTTTATTTTTTTAATGACGAACGAAACATTCAAATACGGTACTAACGAAATTAATCATATCAGGATTCACACCCTGATCTAGGGCTGAAGTCTGTGAACATTCGCCCAAAGGCATGACGGTATGGTAAGGTAAAACTCATTCAGTTCAAGGATCGAACTAACGATCGCCGTCACTCGCCTAGTCTCTAATCATCAACATGTGCCACTGAAAACTAATGGGGAGAAGCAGGAATTGGACTTTGGTATCTTGGAAACCTAAGTCTCTCCCTTACCACTCCACCACAAGCTCATTGGCAAAAATTAGTTAATAGAAGGATCATGATATTCACACACTCTGACCTTATTTCCACACCCGCCCCCCAAAGCGTCGCACTTTGGCCAAAGCACAACGTTTAGGGTTGTTTTTCAGACAAAAGGTGATGTGACAGTGGTATGAGGTTAGATTATCTACCCCAAAGCGCGACGTTTAGGGTTCTTTTTGCAGCCAAAAGGTGATGTGAAAGCGATACGAGGTTAGATTCTGTACGAGGTTGCAGAAGTGTCACGCGTAACCCTAAATGTCGCGCTTTGGCCAAAGCACGACACTTCGACCCCAATTTCTGGTGCATTTAAGAGGCAGGCCTTGCATTCTGTTTACGTATTCAAAATTCGAAATCGCGAACCGTGTTTCATTCTTTCGGGTGTTTTGTTGTTTTAGTAGCGTTTGTTCAAAATACGATGTCATGGTTTAGCAACTTCCTTTTCGGTGAATACTCTAAGGAGTTCGTTGTTCCAGATTCTTACGAGGGAACCGTTATTTCTACCTCGTACGATAAACCAATCCCTTCTAACCGGTGTCCTTCCCTATAGAGTCCAATCATAACATGTTTAGAACTCTTTTTAAATCATGTGTCGCACAATTTGCCGAAACATAACAATTATGCGGTTTAACTTTAAACTTCAGTTTTAAACCTTCTTTGAGGCAATTATACAAACACTTTAAGGGCAGCAATTTACATGATGTATTAGCAAGTTCATAACTTGTCATATAGCCTTGTATTTTCATCAATAAACTACCTTACATGAATATTAACCTCTAGGATTCTGAAATTGCTTCATACATGTCAAATTTCACTAGAACCACCCCCAATTTCCTAGGGTTTATCAAGTTCTACTCCACCCACTAACCACCTACAATGGTGTTCATGAACTTTGCTAGAATTAAGTATGATTTCAACATGTATTTGTCTAGGGTTTACTCCTAGACACTACAATGTTCCTATTTCACCTACATATCATTCATGTATCCACAAATTTCGAATTCCCTAAATTCATGAGAATTTCAAGTAGAGAATTTTTATCAAATTTTACATACCTTATGATCTCCTTGCAATGGGGATTACTAATCTATGCTCGATTTTCGTTTTGGACTTGATTTGAACCTTCAAATTGGAGGTTTTGACAAGAACTAGGGTTTTGGGGAGCTTGGGATCGCCCCCTGCTTCTGATCGATCTCAGCAACACACGCACAAGTGTGTTTTGAGTTTATTTTTTTTTTGTTTGATTAATATTAGTTTTCATTTAAACACTTTTGGCCCCTCAACTTTCGTTCTTTGTTTGTTTTAACTCTTTAACTACTCACAACTCATCATCTAACTTGGTTAATATCATTCCTTGTTAGTTTATTTTTCTTATTTATTCACAAAATTATTGTATTATAAGAATTTTTATTTTCGGGGTGTTACAATGACGGGGTGACATAGCAACCCAAGTGTTAAGTTGAGGGTGGTGGGAGGCAAAGTGAAATTTGGGATTGGCAGCGACCAATTTTTGATTAGTTTGGGGTAATAAAATCCATTTCTTCGTTATTTTATTATTAAGCATTTGAAAAGTAAACTTTCACAAGCATACTCATTTAATTATCTCCAATCTCAGTGATTCGCCATGCAGGTAGATTTGGTTATCGAAATCGACAAAGTGCGTGAAGATCTTATATTTAGTTGCTATTTGTTTTTCCATAAAACCTCTGCGCAGACTCTTCTGACTGTGCGGCGCAGACCACGCACTGACATTGTCACGGGCAGACTGTTTGTTTTTCCGAAGACGTTTCATTAGAAACGGTATGCGCTTGGTCTTCTTGGTGCAGACTTGGTCCAGCCACTTCTAAGATCTTCTAAGGTCTACAGAGGGTTAAACACCACCACCCACCACCACCCACCACCACCGTCCATCACCACCACCACCCACCACCCACCATCCATCACCACCACCATCCATCACCACCACCGTCGACCACCACCGTACATCACCACCACCACCATTCACCACCCACCACCCACCACCGTCGATCACCACCACCACCGTCCACCACCCACCACTGTTCATCATCACCACCATCCACCACCCACCATCGTCCACCACCAGCACCGACCACCACCCATCAACGTCCACCGCCCACCACTGTCCTCCAACACCCACCACCATCCACCGTCCACACCCACTGTAACGCCCTGCTTTTTCATACTTTCCATAATTAGAAAGCTCGCCTTGTAATGCTATTTTTGAAAATCTTGTATTATTGTAGTCGTCTTTTCGTTGTAAAATCCGAGACTTGGATCATAAATAAAATTCGTATTTCTTTAAATTCACCATCTACATATTCATACATGTTCATACGTTGGAATTCATTGTACATCGAATCCTTATTTGTAATTCATACTTATACGATACTTATTCACGATGCATGTCCATGCTTGTCCTTAAATTGTTGATACCTAAAAACCCCTAATAATATGCTTATTTATACAACGATTAATCATCTAATATGTGACATATACTTGTCACTTACAAACATGTTACATACTTGTACATTACACTTTTTACCTAGTTAAATCATGTTTTATTTCATATTTCACCTTGTTACAAGTTATGGGAAACATTGTTGCATATTATTACACAACTTAATTAACAAAATTACTAATTATAATGTTTTAAAAATAAAAAATAAAGAAATATGGTAGCCCCAATTCAGCAAAATTCAGCCCCATATAGTTGGGTTTTGTGGGCTAGTTTCAAGGTGTAACCCCTTCTAAACACTTACAAAGCCCAACCCATTGAACCCCTAATCCTCCCCCCTATAAATACCACTTATAACCAGCCTCCCTACCACTTTTGCAACGCTAAAAACATCCTCCAAACCGTAGCTGAAAGCAAGGGTTCGAGCAGATTGACACCCCTTCACGAAAATAAGCATAACTCACTCAATTCTTATCCGATTCACTCGATTCTTTTTCCTACTACATTGTATTGACCTTATCTACGTTTCCATGGGTTTTTTCACAGTAAATAAGTCCCTGGAACTCCAGCATAAAGGCTCCAAAGTCCACTGATTGTTTTTGTTTTCATGAAATCCTTGTTATTTCTTACCAAACTTGAGTCTATCTCATCTCAAACCTATGTCCTAATGCTTACAAAACTTTAGTGGTTGGTTAGGCTTAAAAACAAGGTTGATACACTTAAAAATCAGAGGATTAAACCTCATAAACTTGGTGTTTTGTTTAGGGTTTTTAACCCATAAGTCATGTCAAACTTTGTCTTTGATACATGAGTGATTATGGAACAACTTGGGTTGTCCAAACATACAATCCTCACATGATTTGATGATTTCTCTTAGTTAGTGTGTATATTTCTTATTCTTTAATGTATGTTCATGACCCTCCTTGGTTGTTTTTTTTTACATCAAGTGTAGTGGTGAACACATAGAGGTGCCTAAATGGTAGACTTGATCTTCCTACCTCCTACATGATTTCTATGACATTTAGATGTACCAAAATGAAGATTTTAATCTTCTACCTCATGCTTGAACTATTGGACATATATTATATAACCTAAATATATTATTCGAATAATCGAATCTTTGATGATGAACTAGTGTTCATATGTCAGGGTACTAGATTACATCATCCTAGACTATGATAACTTGTCACGCTTCTAATGGAACCTTGTTCCATGAAAACATCTAAACTCCTTCGAGTTTCCTAGTGTCAAGAACAAGCATCATATGTACTAAATGATTATTTTTCATGTTATTCTCATATCTTATTTTTATGTTGTTTTAAACACCGAATCTGACTCTAAACATACTTGAACTTTAACCCTTATACATTCGAACTCTAAATCTCTACTCGTCAACAATTGGATAATCGGAAAGCATATGCAAGCCTTGTGAGTATACTCGTATTTCCCCCTTTTTACTTTTACCACTTTTGGGGTATAACATGTTTACTTATCAAA
Source organism: Helianthus annuus (assembly GCF_002127325.2). Classification (NCBI taxonomy): domain Eukaryota; kingdom Viridiplantae; phylum Streptophyta; class Magnoliopsida; order Asterales; family Asteraceae; genus Helianthus; species Helianthus annuus. The sequence goes on from NC_035445.2 coordinate 152,395,070, forward strand.
AACTTACACATGAACATTTTGCTTAAACACATGAACATTCCTATAACATGCTTGTATACGTGATGGCTTGATACATTAAACTTGGGTGAAACTTATGTGTTGAATTTATCATTAACTTCGTGCGAGCCAAACCGTGACATATGTACCGCTATAGGATTAACGACCCGCCCTTTATCATCGGTAATGTCATGAGCATATTGCGTTTCCTTGGTTTGATATGTTAGACACATGCCATGTTTAAACGTTTATCTTGAATCACATGCTTGCTATGAGGAATTGTTTAAAACTTATCTTTTACTATGTATGTATCAAACTTGTATACTCGCCTTTGCTTTTGCATTGAATTGTATTTTAAACATGTTAGGTTTAATATGTCGTATCAATTTTGCTTATGTTATCATGTATTTCTTTTGAAGTTGTTGTTACTTGAGTTTATGTAATGTTGACAATTGAAAGTTATGAAATGAAATGAGAATTATTTAATTATCGTCACAAATAGTGTTATGATGTCTCGAGCAATCTTCACACTTCGTCTCATCCCGATGTTCCCGCCATTGGTTGGGGTGTGACAGATTGGTATCAGAGCCATAACTATAGGGAATTAGGAAAAGTAGGAATGCTTTCACCTAGTCTATAGTTTTAGAACCTTATTCGTATGCTTTGCTTGGACTACTACATGATACTTTATTTGTTACTTATTTATGCTCTTTTAAACATGTATGTTACTCATGTGTAATATTTGACATGTTATTCTTACGCATTAATGCTTGTTTTATTATGTGTTAACACTTGTTTTGTTGTTCGATTCTTTTTGTGTTATTCTTGACATATTTTTCTATGTGTTAATACTTGTTTTATTTCATTATTTAAGTACCATCCTTGATATGCTTTCTTATGTGTTTATACTTGTTTGTGTACTTCCTTCGACATACACTTCCCTCATGCATTTTATTCGATTATTCTAAATCCGACAACACTCATATTGTACAAATGAGACGAATTCACCAAAATAGGCGTGAAACCCACAATTTGGTGAACGGCTCACAATCTACCTATTCTTCTTTTTACACGAGATATCGCCATTAAGCTAGGAGTGAAATCCACATCTTAATGGTAAATCTCAAATTTCAAATTCTAGTGGACCCTCGTTAACACGTCGAAATTAAATTTTGACTCGACGAGTACCAACCACACTTAGGATACGAAATCGTCAAGTTAGGGGTGAAACCCGCACCTTGTCGACTAGTTCCACTCCTTGGCATTTTTTTTTATAAATCCCGCCAAGTCTCGAAATTTCGATTGATTTGGGACATGTAGTAACTGGAAGGGTAAATACCGTTAACCGACTTGTCGGTGAGAGTATTTTACCTATTAGGCCAAAGCATGCTCCTCAAATTCAAAAGACTTTTCGACCACTTTGGTTAGTCAAAGTTCCGTTTTGGAACACTCCAAACTTTGGTCAAACATGTGTTTCTATTGTTCATTTTATACGATGCAATCTTTCAACCCCGAGTTTACCTTGATTTCTCTTTTCACACGCACAACATATCGAACCTTTTCGATACACTTATATATGCATGATTTTCATATAATTTAAATTCATATGCCTTGTAACAACTAGTGGAGATGTATCATCGAGATTGGAGTGACTTCCTTACCTTGACGATTGACTCCACCCCTCTTCCCTTAAAACGACCTCACCAACGAGTTAGGGGTGATTCCCTTACTTAGGTGACCGTTACCAAAACTTCTCTTTCAAAATATTTTATTATGCAAACCCGATCATGTTTTATACCTAAATCATTTATCATTATTCAAAATACCTACTTATACCGATTTCAATATACATTGTTTATCAAACGTACTTCTTATTCTACCATCCATTTTCACTCAAATCATATACACGAGATTCTTAATCATGTCTTAAAACATTTTATTTCTCGGATTTCAAGACCTTACGAAATGCTACCTATCAATTTAATCGGTCCAATGAAACTCTTGCCCATGAGCTTCATATTCGACCTAATCACTAAAACATGCTCGCCTTCTACTTTTAATCAAACTCCAACCAACCCTTCTCAAATACTTATAAGATCTTATAGAAGTTATATGATTGTTTTACCAAATACCCTTTTCAACATCAACAAATCATTTGTTATTTTTTTTATTTACTAAGTCCTTTTGCTAAATTTCTCTTCTAAGGATCCTAGTTTTCACAAGAACCTCCTAAATTCATAATTTCTTCTTTGATGAAACGAACTTACTTTTTAACGAAAACCTTTTTCCTACACCAATTTACAAAACACGTGGGCAAGAAGACTTCATAGGGACCGACCATTTTTCGGATTACGTAAACCCTTTTAAACAAAATTAGCATTTCTATTTGTTACAAAATACGTTATGCATAACCAACGAGTACTTTATGTTCCTTTACATCTACAAACTATATTCTACCTTTCAAACCAGGCTCAATCTAATTTTGATTCGATAAACTCAACGTTTTGTTGGAACAACTATACATGCACATCGTCATACACGTTTTAGTCGATATCTCGCGATAACACCATTTATATCGTTCGTATCTACATACTTAGCCTATCTAATCCGCAATGCTTCAACGTACACCATATACGCAATATTTATTTTTCATACCTACACCTATGTTCATACGTTTTATGCTTGTACTCATACACATACTACTTATACGTTTTACGCTTCTGCTTGTACACATACTACTTACACGTTTTATGTTTATGCTCATACATACATGCGTATTCATACTTAAACTTATGCTCATACTTTCATCCTTACTCATGATTCATACATTCGTACCTATACGCGAGCGTAACCTGAGGGATTCACTTGCGTGGGTCCCACACATACTTGAGCATGGACTTGCTTATATACTATATTCTTGTACGTACGCATTCTAAACTTTTTATGTATACCCCGATTCATACACAACTAGTACAAGCTATGCGGATCATGCGACGATCAAAATAATCACGGGTGCACACGGGATTATAGTGATAGGCGTATGAGAATCATAGAGTGTGCTACTGCGTATGGTAATACACGGAACGTAACATGACACCGAAGACGAAACGGATGTAACATGGTCAAAACATGGTGGATACGCCGTTGGTACTTCCTATATATAAGTGTTTTCACCATGTTACCAAAGTTTCGTAAAACGTGCCATGGGAAATTCAGTGTTTTACAGACCTCTTGGACCTAATACAAGCTTTAAGCAACTCACAAACACATTATGTCCGATTATCCATGACGAGACTTCATCCTTAACATGCTACTTTCATCTATCTAATGCCCATCTCAGTCGTATACTTGCGTTCATTTAGTGTCAATTGTTCGCCCCATGCTCCTATTTCCTTCCTTTCATACGAACCTCGTTCACAATCAAGCTCGTTTAAGCATTCAAATCCTAACTTATCTTATTACCCTTAGAACTTTCTAATTTTTAGCCATTTCAAATCGTTTTACCTATACCTGTTTACCCCTGCTTATGCCTCAAACCCATTTCGGCTCGACAAATCATTTTACAAACTTATCTTTATCTTCCCAAAATCTCGTACTTTTCAAAACGTTTCAAAATCTCAAGTCTCGAACTGTTACCAAAACTCTTTAAATCTACCTCTTAAATAAATTTCGGGACGAAATTTCCTAAAGGAGGGGAGACTGTAACGCCCTGCTTTTTCATACTTTCCATAATTAGAAAGCTCGCCTTGTAATGCTATTTTTGGAAATCTTGTATTATTGTAGTCGTCTTTTCGTTGTAAAATCCGAGACTTGGATCATAAATAAAATTCGTATTTCTTTAAATTCACCATCTACATATTCATACATGTTCATACGTTGGAATTCATTGTACATCGAATCCTTATTTGTAATTCATACTTATACGATACTTATTCACGATGCATGTCCATGCTTGTCCTTAAATTGTTGATACCTAAGAACCCCTAATAATATGCTTATTTATACAACGGTTAATCATCTAATATGTGACATATACTTGTCACTTACAAACATGTTACATACTTGTACATTACACTTTTTACCTAGTTAAATCATGTTTTATTTCATATTTCACCTTGTTACAAGTTATGGGAAACATTGTTGCATATTATTACACAACTTAATTAACAAAATTACTCATGATAATGTTTTAAAAAAATAAAAAAATAAAGAAATATGGTAGCCCCAATTCAGCAAAATTCAGCCCCATATAGTTGGGTTTTGTGGGCTAGTTTCAAGGTGTAACCCCTTCTAAACACTTACAAAGCCCAACCCATTGAAACCCTAATCCTCCCCCCTATAAATACCACTTATAAACAGCCTCCCTACCACTTTTGCAACGCTAAAAACTCTCAAAACATCCTCCAAACCGTAGCTGAAAGCAAGGGTTCGGGCAGATTGACACCCCTTCACGAAAATGAGCATAACTCACTCAATTCTTATCCGATTAACTCGATTCTTTTTCCTACTACTTTGTATTGACCTTATCTACGTTTCCATGGGTTTTTCACAGTAAATAAGTCCCTGGAACTCCAGCAAAAAGGCTCCAAAGTCCACTGATTGTTTTTGTTTTCATGAAATCCTTGTTATTTCTTACCAAACTTGAGTCTATCTCATCTCAAACCTATGTCCTAATGCTTACAAAACTTTAGTGGTTGGTTAGGCTTAAAAACAAGGTTGATACACTTAAAAATCAGAGGATTAAACCTCAAAAACTTGGTGTTTTGTTTAGGGTTTTTAACCCACAAGTCATGTCAAACTTTGTCTTTGATACATGAGTGATTATGGAACAACTTGGGTTGTCCAAACATACAATCCTCACATGATTTGATGATTTCTCTTAGTTAGTGTGTATATTTGTTATTCTTTATTGTATGTTCATGACCCTCCTTGGTTGTTTTTTTTTACATCAAGTGTAGTGGTGAACACATAGAGGTTCCTAAATGGAAGACTTGATCTTCCTACCTCCTACATGATTTCTATGACATTTAGAGGTACCAAAATGAAGATTTTAATCTTCTACCTCATGCTTGAACTATTGGACATATATTATATAACCTAAATATATTATTCGAATAATCGAATCTTTGATGATGAACTAGTGTTCATATGTCAGGGTACTAGATTACATCATCCTAGACTATGATAACTTGTCACGCTTCTAATGGAACCTTGTTCCATGAAAACATCTAAACTCCTTCGAGTTTCCTAGTGTCAAGAACAAGCATCATATGTACTAAATGATTATTTTCCATGTTATTCTCATATCTTATTTTTATGTTGTTTTAAACACCGAATCTCGACTCTAAACATACTTGAACTTTAACCCTTATACATTCGGACTCTAAATATCTACTCGTCAACAATTGGATAATCGGAAAGCATATGCAAGCCTTGTGAGTATACTCGTATTTCCCCCTTTTTACTTTTACCATTTTTGGGGTATAACATGTTTACTTATCAAAAACTTACACATGAACATTTTGCTTAAACACATGAACATTCCTATAACATGCTTGTATACGTGATGGCTTGATACTTTAAACTTGGGTGAAACTTATGTGTTGAATTTATCATTAACTTCGTACAAGCCAAACCGTGACATATGTAGCGCTATAGGATTAACGACCCGCCCTTTATCATCGGTAATGTCATGAGCATATTGCGTTTCCTTGGTTTGATATGTTCGACATATGCCATGTTTAAACGTTTATCTTGAATCACATGCTTGCTATGAGGAATTGTTTAAAACTTATCTTTTACTATGTATGTATCAAACTTGTATACTCGCCTTTGCTTTTGCATTGAATTGTATTTTAAACATGTTACAGGTTGATGATGACGATGCTATGAAAAGAAGTAGCGTTGATGCCTAGATACACATATAGACGTTAGGTTTAATATGTCGTATCAATTTTGCTTATGTTATCATGTATTTCTTTTGAAGTTGTTGTTACTTGAGTTTATGTAATGTTGACAATTGAAAGTTATGAAATGAAATGGGAATTATTTAATTATCGTCACAAATAGTGTTATGATGTCTCGAGCAATCTTCACACTTCGTCTCATCCCGATGTTTCCGCCATTGGTTGGGGTGTGACACCCACCATTCATCACCACCTCCCTCCACCAGCGACCACCGTCTATTTCCACCACCCATCAACGTCCACCACCCACCACTGTCCTCCAACATCCACCACCAATGTCCACCACCCACCATCGTCCATCTCCACTACCACCACCGTCCACCACCCACCACCCACCACCACCGTCTACCACCATCACCGTCCACCACCACCAGTTTATTTTAGAAGTCTGCAGAAGTTAAAAAACAAACAGTTTTCTTCTTGCAGACTGCAGACATTTGGTCCACCTCTTCTGCTACAGATGTCTGCATATTTGATCCGCAGACTGGAGGTATTTTACCTCTTAAAAAACAAACAGCACCTTAATCATCTAAAGCAGCATTTCCCAAGCTACAAGGTTAAAGATCACACCTTTTACTTGCTAGTGAAAGTTGGAGTTTGGTGTTCTGGGTTTGAGATTTGGTGATGATGATCTGGGTTGGGTTTGAGATTTGGCTTCAGATTTACAGAGAGAGTAAGGGCTTTTTGTTTTAATTTAATTTGTTTTATTTATAAATTTATTTTAGATAAATGAGAAAAATTACAAAAGTATCCTCATGTGCTTTGCACATGGCATATTTAACTGAAATTTTTAATCAGGTTATGGGCAAAGGACGTATGGGGTAATGGTTTTTCTAAAAAAAAAGGACTGTAACTGCAATTATTGAAGTTAAATACTATCTATTGCAATACAATACAAACATAAAGGACGAAAAATGTAATTTACTCTATTACTTTTTAGGTTTGTATATTAGCTTGTTTGCAAAGGAAATTGTAATATCGCACCTTGGTTAACACTAGGATTTTGCATTCTTATCTTCATTTCTTTGTGCCTCTTAGACTATCTACTATCACAACCCAACCCAACCCAACCCAACCCAACCCAACCCAATCAAACCAAACCCAAATTTTTATTAAAAAACTAATTTCTCTCTCTTACACCTACCCAACCCAACCCAACCCAATTCAAATTTTCACGCACATTCACAACCCAACCCAACCTAAACTAATAGATTATTAAATAAATATGATTTATTGAGGGAATTATTAGTTAGGAAAAAAATTAAAAAAGAAAGATAAAAATAGTGCACCAATTAAATTTGGACATGTGGTATGATGTTAGTTGCAACCTAGGTTGCCATGACAACCAGGTTGTGAACTTTTTCTAATAAAGAATTGGTTTTTTATTTTTATTAAATCAACGTGGCAACCAACTCAAAGAAATGGTTGCCATAGTGGGTAGTCTTAAGTGATTTGAATGGGAGTCGCCTTACGAGACATTGCTCTTTAAGCTACAATAGTTCGGTTCTTGAGAACGCGGAGTTTTTTTTTTGTTCTTTCACTTATAAATGGTGGTGAAGGGTGAGGGTTGTGGGTGGTGATGGGTGGCGGTACGAACCTAGGATACATAGAGAGAGAGTTTGTGTTTTTAGAGAAAGAAAAGGTGGGTTGGTTTTATTTGTTTTTTTATATTATTATTTAGTAATTAGGATGGGAAAAGACAAAAATATCGGGTCCACCTGATATGATTTAGCGAAAAAAATAATTGGGTTAGATTCAAATGACATAATGTGCAAGCTTTCAAAACATAAAGTACAAATCATATCAATTTTAAAGGTAAAAGATATCGCCTGAAATTTGATATAAAGATAAATGACAATTCTTGTAGTTCACTATTCTTTTTATTTTATTCATTTTTAAACTAAAAGTATTTATATATTTAAAACTAAATTTCATTAATTCAAAACTATAAATATATTAAATAAAAGTTAACATAAAAATAATAAAAATTAAGGGTGGGTCTATTCGCACACGCCTGTTGTCTTTTTGCACATCCAAAGCGCCTCGCTATGGCCAAAGCGGGGCGCTTTGGTCTTGGTCAACAGACAAGGACTGACAGAAGTCTTATTCTGTTATCTCGTATCATTTTGGTTTGAAAGCACAAGTACTCCTGTGAGAAGTGTTATGTGTATCAGCCGCCTACCGTACATGAACATGACGTATTTTTTCATTAATTGTAGTATTATGATGTATATTGTCATTTTGGGTCGTACAAGTGCGTATTGAATCTGATTGGGTCGTGTCGGTGACATTCGGTTTTTAACGTGATGTAACGCGTATATTGAACAAACACAAACGTGATTATTATTAAACACATTTAAGATACATCGTGAACATATGGGGTTACATTAAGGTCAGGGGCACGATACGTAAGCATTTCGTACGCGTTGATCTGATCCCTGTATAATGTATGCCAGGCTGTTGCGCGCTCTGTTCTGTTCGTTGTCCAGAGTAGGTTTGGGGGAGGCATTGGATAACAACCTCCAAGCTCTACATGTATGAAATGCCCATCGTTGACGAACACAACCGCAACCACCAGCTGAGGTTCCTCAGTTTCGTTTGGCCCGCCCAGCAGAGGGAAAATTGTATCGCTCCCACGAATGTCGAAGGTATGAACAATCACACCGTATCGTTGGGCAATAAGAAACCCCGTCTCAAGCATCGACATGTAATTTTCGATACCTTCTCGTCCCACCCCCTTGAAATCGATCCATGTAACCAGCGCATCATAATGTCCTATGTTTTCCGGATCGAAAACCTACCTCCAAAGCGATTCGTTCATACGTAACTCCTTTAGAAGTTGTTCAAGGATCATCAAATATGAATTTTGTTTCACTCCTAACCCAACAGCCACCGATCGAAACCCACAATGACCATCTGGTTTCACGTCCATTATTCTAACGATGTATGGATGGATCACTTTGGGAATCTGAGATGCGTAGTTGCGGGTCGCTATATCCGTCTTAGGACCGAACTTGATATTCGGGAAATCAGGGTGTAGGTTGAGCGGTTTGGTATTCTTTTCTCTTCTAGAATCTTCGGCTGATATGTTCGAGCTGTGACGAGGAAGATCGTCTGAGGCCTCGAACCAAGTTTCTTCTGACGGAATGTAAGAGCTTTTTCTAGCGGTTTCAACCATTCTTTCTTCCTGCGTTTTCAATGTTGGGCGACCACGAGTTTTCTTCAGAACAGCAGGAGGTTTTTTGTTATTGTTCCCTGGATTGAGGATTTGCTGAAACTTTTCAAAGAAGCTCCTTTTCACTTGAGGGGGTGTTGGATCGATCTGTTGTTTCAATTTTTCAAATTCCGCATCTACATCGATATCCTCTATGTTATTCCTTGCAGGCTTGAAGTCAAGCTTCTTCCAGAATACGTCTATGTGTGTGATCCGGATTTGCTGACCTGTGGATGAAAACAAATTAGGTAGCAAAATCATAACGAGAAAGGTCAAAAATATTAATTACCTTTATTTTCCAACTTTTCCAAACGACAGGCACATGGCAAACCACAGCTGGTAAAAAGTTGGCAACCACAACTTGCACCGTAGGCTCTCAACCCGTCTTCCTTACGTTTTAGTTCCATACTCAAAAGCTCAATCGCATATATTGAAACCTTTCTGAGAATATATGCAAGCATGGGCTGATTCTTGTGGTGCGTCATCACTTTTCGGAGGCTTGTTTCAAAGCTACTTCTAATCTCGGCGTATTGTCTATCAACAACATGATCAACATACAGTACAAGTTTATCCAGTGTGTTGCGATGACTTGGAAAGTGACTTTTTAATGTTGCATGCATGCCCTCAACCCTGTTGGTCGTAGTTTGGTGAAAGTTGATAGTTTTATTAATCCAGCAAGATACAAACTTTTCACGGTACGGATCCAACCAGGATTTCTTCAAATAATCAAAAACCTCTAAAATTAAAAAACGTAAATAGTCAGTTTTTGTTATTATATAAAATTTGAACATAATTATGTAAGAAATACTCACGTTCACGGTCAGCTTCTTTCAGCTGTGCTTCAAGGTTTTCCAAGTTATACCTGTATATTTCATCGGTCGTAGACTCGCACAATGTCCAAAATGTACGTACGAATTCTTTCCACTCCTTGTCAGAGAATTTCTTCTTGCTGTTCTTATTAATATTTTGTTGAATATGGAACCGACAAAGATACTTATGCGCTTTTGGAAAAACTTGCTCACACGCGTTCATTAGCGCAAAATCCCTGTCTGTTAAAATCACGCGCGGTTCCATACATCCTACCAGCATAGACTTGATCCTCTGCATCACCCATAGGTAGTTCTCTGACTTCTCAGCGGAAATTACCGCACAAGCAGCCGTAAACGATTTGTTTGTCGACGTCATGCCTATGACCTGAACAAATGGCAGGTTGTACATGTTCGTTTTGTAGGTGGCGTCAATCATTAGCACATGCGGGAAGGCACACCACATAGTGAATGATTTTTCGTGAACAAAGAAGACGTCTTCAACTTCGTTCGATATCTCATTCGTGCGCATGTAATAAGTGTAATTTTTTTCGATAAGAATGTTTTCAAGTTTTTGCATCGGAGACTTACCGACATTTTTTTCGGCGTTGATCTTCTGAACAGCGTTGTGTATATCTTTCGGAATAAGCTTTCTAGCTGGATTGTTTTTTGTCAGCGTTCGCCAGATACGTTGGTTGGGAATATCTTGCTCTGCCAACTCCTTAACCAGTTTTTTATCCTCCGAAGAAAGCTTTCTCGCATACGCGTGACCATCGAAGTTTTCAATAGGGGTGTGGTTATGCTTCGCCTTCGTCACCTCGATCCTCCAAACACTTCCGGATGATTCCGAAAACCCGATTATCTCGAACGGGCAGCCTATTTTCTTGCTACCCGTTTTCCTCTGTGTAGCTATACTCTTATGCTCCCCACCAAAAGTACATTGAAACCAAATCTTGTAATTCTCTCCTCTTAGTCACAATGAGGTAACCATTGTCTTTTGTCGTGTCTTGTACCCAACGCACCAACTCTTTACGTGACGAAAAGGTCTGCGTTGTATCAAACGAAAATGTAACCGGGTAACAACCTTCCTCGTCAACAGACACATCCTCCGGCTCACCATCGTCACCGAGGTTCGAATAGACTTGATGCTCAAAGCTCTGTTCACAACTGTAACTCTGGTTTGGATAACACTCCTGTTGTACAAAGCTTTGCTCGCCACCGTAACCGAAATTCGAATAACCTTATAAGCTGTGTTGACAACCGTAACTGTCGTTTGGATAACACTCCTGCTGTACAAAGCTATAGTCGCCACCGTAACCGAAATTCGAATAACCTTGTTGTGCGTAAGGGTCCTCCACAGGGGTATTCAAATCCAGCTTCACCGTGTTATCACGATAACGAATGCCAGATACAACCTCTGCCTCCCTCAAGTTGGACGACACCGGTTTCTCAAACGAGTCAGAAATAGCGGTCCCCTCGTAAGAATCAGGAACAACTGACTCGTCAGAACATTGACCGAAAAGATAGTTACTTAACCACGACATCGTTTTTTCAAAACATGTAACTAATAGAGCAAAGAAGATCGACAAAAAACAAACCGAATGATGAATGTTGAGTCTGTGCAGGGATTTAAAGGCAGCATTTGGGGTCGAAGCGCTGCGCTTTGGCCATAGCGCGGCGCTTAGGGTTCACGGGCAACTGAAACCTCGTATCACCTTTATTTCTCCGACTTGTGTCAGTCAGTTAGTCAAACCTCGTATCAACTTTTGTCGCCCTAAGCGCCCCGCTTTGGCCATAGCGCGACGCTTAAGGGTGTGAAAATTATTTTTGGCGTGTGTAATTAGCATGACCCAAAATTAAAGGCATCTAAATCTAGAAATCACACAATCATACATATCGCCTCGCTATTTTTAAGTTCTAGTTTAAAAATAGTCACCAACATCCGTTCGGTCATATGATTGTGCAGATCTGTAAACAAACGTAGAATGAGAGATTGTAAAAAAACATGATTAACGGAAACACAATCCGTTGATGACGAGGAGTTTTCGGATCAATCTGTCGAAAAAAGAAAATCATCGGAATTCAGCAATTATGACGAAGAAGCAACACCTGCGGTAAAAAAACACACATATTCATGTTACTAGGCTCGGTAGTTATTACTCTAAACCCCGACCCACCCACCACCCCTATTTAAGACTAACGCAACAGGATAGGCGAATACCAGAAGTACCCGCCCATCCCTACATGCGTGACGCTCCTTGTGCCCTTTATTGTTTTTATATTCGTCATTATCGACATGATAAATCATAAGATAAATAACGGAAGCCATTGTTGACCGAAAAAATCAAACAATGCCAAAATAAACAAAGAAAGTCCATAAAATAAAATAAAAACCATAATTTCCATTATCCATAGATAACCGGAAGAGCCGTCACAAAAATATTTCATTTAAACATTAGTCGAGAAGCAGCAGATTCGGTGTGCATCATCCATGTGTCCACTACAACAAAGTCATTGATGTGGCGTATTCTCAACACAATAAACCCGACACGTGATCACACTTGTAACTCCAACACCACGGCACGTGTTCACCTTACGTGGGTCGGTTATTTATACCATCCTAGATTTCATTTCCCGACCATTATTGTCATGCAAATTATCCAAAAACGATAAAAAAAAAGGTTACAATATTACAAAGTAACAAAACTATATAATCCCATTATCCTCTGACGCACGCTATACTGTTCCCTCAAATATATCGTTACATAGATTCTACTTCATCTTTAGGAAAGCATATTTAGACAGAGAGAGAGAGAGAGAGAGATGATGAGAGAGAAAGAAGTGGACGGAGACGGTAACCTTGGTGGTGGTGAGAGGACGATGGGGAGAGACGATTCGGAGAGTGTACGAGAGATGCAGTTGTCGATAGCGGCGTCGTCGTCGGTGTTTCCGGGGTTTCGGTTTTCGCCTACGGATGATGAGTTGATTTCGTATTATTTGAAGAAGAAGTTACAAGGATGTGATAATTGTGTGGATATTATTCCGGAGGTTGATTTCTGTCGACATGAGCCCTGGGATTTACCAGGTTGTTGCTTGCTTTCCCTGTCGCTAAATTTATTTTGATTTTAAAGAACTACTTTAACTAATGTTATCTAATAGGAGTAACATACATAATAATTCATTGGTATGTGTATTTTGACTGTTTAACCTGTTTAATTAAACATGTTTGAAGGCGTAAAGGTTAACCTTTTACAACCTAAAATACAAAAAGAAAGGTTATATATTATGTGGAAGATTCAAATTAAAACCATTGGTTATCGTGAAAACTCGAAAATTAACTAAAAAATTCTAAAAAACATACTACCTCCGTCCCACTAAAAGTGTCCTATTTTGAATTTTCAAAGTCTTTATTTATAAACTTTGACTTTAATTATATATTTTTGTGTTATATAAAACTTGATGAAAATTAACCTGATAAAAACACTTGTAAATCATAGTCAAATCATATAACTTTCATCAAATATTATCTAACACAATTAAAATTATTTAAGGTCAAAGTTTATAAATAAAGACTTTGAAAATTCAAAATATGACACTTTTAGTGGGACGGAGGGAGTAACAAATTTATTTTTTCATACCAATTTTCGCTATTTAAATTATATAAAAAAACTTTTCTTCGAATTTTTTAGTGCACATGTGTATGTGTACTATACATGAGAATTATTACACATGTGTACTATAAAATTTATTATGTTTTTTTTTGAAAAAAAAAGGTTTTTTATATAAAAAAACTAGTGACTTTAATAAAAAATTGAAAATTTTTTTGTGTGTTTTTTAAGTTTTTTTAGTTAGTTTCTAGTTTTTACGATAAGAGTGGTTTTCATTTGAACATCCCTTATATATTATAACCTTGAACATGCCAACCTGTTTACAACTTGTTTAGCCTTTTTCATAACAACCCTTTTTAAGATATCCATATAAAAGTAAAACACTAAAACTTATCCCATCAGTGGTGGATCTAGGATCCTGACCAAGCGGGAACGTTTTATAAATAGGCGGTAACGAAATCGAAAAAACGTCAAATTTTTCCAAAATTTACACTAAAAACGTCAAAAATTTTCCGACCAAGCGGTAGCGGGCGCTCCCCTTGTATGTGTATACATCCGCCCCTGTATCCCATCCCATACCAATTTCGCCTTTTTATAACAATATTATTTAAGTTGTTTAGCCATTTTACTACGTGGTGTAGGGTTCAGATAAGTAGAAATTTTTTGTAAGAATAAAAAATAAGAAATTTGAACCAATAAGAATCTCTAATTTTACTTCACATTCTTAGCATCTTACCTAATTAGTTAAATCTCTCTCTTTTATCATATAAAAATGTCTCTCACTTATTATTAAATTATACTAATAAATATTTAAAGAAAATAAAATTAAATATTTTATTTTACGTAAGATTTCAATTATGTTGTATTTATAAAATTATTAAATCTTCATTATTTGTCATTGAAAACTTTTAAATCTTTATTAATTTTTATCTACACATGTCTACAACATAAATACAAACTCTTTTCTGAAAAACAATGTTTTTAATATATTGGCACTATTGATCAACTATATATAACATAAATATACAAATTCTTTATTGAATAACAATGATTTTAATATATTGCAACTATTCAACCCATGTATTTACTAGGTTTCTAATTAATACTAGTACTTGTTTAGTTTTTACAACCCGTTTACAGTTTGATTATAATTCGCCGACCGATTTACAATCCGTTTAACCTGTTTATTGCAACTTGTTTGAATATTACCACCAACCCGTTTAACATGTTTATTACAACCTTTTTATATTTAATTTGATTATAACTGGCAAACTATTTTGTAACTCATGTAACCCTGTTTATCACAAACGTACCGTTAGCTCAACAACAGTTTAAACCCACTCTACTCGTTAATGAACGCTAATAATAAATAGGTATACTCTGTAAAGGGTAAAGTTCTTGTACAAATAATCTTAAATACTAAACATACAAATTGAAGGAAAACTCAAAAAGACAAGGTGTTATTTTTGTAATTGTCAATAACTATCAAAGTTACTCTACAAATATACCTAAAGAACCTAAAAAAAACTTAACCCCCCCCCCCCCAAAAAAAAAAAAAAAAAAAAAAAACCTAACCCCCCTCCCCCACCCAAGCTAAAATGCTAAAAACTAACCCCTAAAAAAATCTCTAAAAACACACACACACAAATTATTTTATTTTTTTAACATTTTTTTATTAAAAAATCGCTACTTTTAGTAGCAGCAAAAAAAAATATTTTTTTTGCTAACAAAATGTAGCGATTTTTTAATAAAAAATACTAAAAAAATTGTTTTTTTTAAGGTATATTTGCTTGAGTTCACATTTGTATAGTAACTTTGATAGTTGGTGGTAATTACAAAAATGCCAATTTATCTTGTTGAGTTTTCCTTCAATTTGTATGTTTAGTATGTTAAGATTATTTGTATTTGATCTTTTGCCACTCTTTAAAATCTAAACATGAAGGAAGGCATATTATTTGAAGCTAATAAAATATCAACTCTTGGAGAATATTTCAATTCGGTTGGGCAATTAGACATCTGTATTCTGTAGAAAAACCGGTTTTGGGGTTTTAGCATATATATTTAAGAACGCTACATTTTGCCTTGTGTATGACAGTATAAATATTCTGAAAACGTTTCTTGCAAGTCAAGATTGATCAAGGTTCAATTTATATGTGATTTTAACTTTTGCTTAATCATTAGGTCTTTCCATTATTCGATCGGATAATGAGTGGTTCTTCTTTTCGGCCCGAGGAAAGAAGTATCCAAACGGTTCACAAAGCAAACGGGCTACACAATCCGGGTACTGGAAAGCCACTGGTAAAGAACGAAACGTAAAATCAGGTGCTGTTACAATTGGCACCAAGAGGACACTAGTTTTCCACACGGGCCGGGCCCCGAAAGGAGAAAGGACCGAATGGATCATGCATGAATATTGTATGAGTGACACTTGCCAGGTTGACTATTCTCATTAATACAAAAATAAGCAGTGTTTTCACTACCGAACCAGAACCGGGCCTCTGAACCGTTTCTAATTGAACCGGTCGGACTGGTGAACCAACGTGGGATTAGATTTTAATTTTTCTCTAAATTATCATTTTCTGATTCATTTAGTATTTTACACACCTTTATTTATTCAATTCTTCATTTAATAAATTGCAAACAACTCGAAAGATATATTTTTTTAAAATCATATATATAGATATAGAAATTGTATCATACAATATGCCTTAACGTACGAAGCGTACGCGATGTCAAATTCGCACTTTATAACAAAAAACTCGCATGAAGATCGCATGTTCAAAAAAAAAAAAACATTTTATAAAGGAAACATATTTCGCATGATGTTAAAGAATACCAAAATCGCATGTTATAAACCAATTTTCGCATGTTGAAATTGAATCTCGTACGCTTCGTACGTTAAGGCATTTTGTACAATAGCCGGTCTCTATATATACACACACACATAGAGGGGCGTAATATTATCCGGTTTTAAATTCGATCTGGCTAGTGGACCAGCAAGGCGACCAAATTGATGTGGGGTTCACATAACTTTGGAAGTAAGGTTTTTATGAATTCAATTGAGAGGTTAAATGAACATTCTTTTTACCCTGTGTTTATGAAGGAAGCCCTGGTTGTTTGCCGGCTTAGACGAAATGGCGATTTCCGGGTGAATGAATCGCCAAGGGGTTCTTCTGATCATAGGATATCACCAGCGGCAGATAATGATCATGATCATTCTGCTACAAATGAGTGTGCCAATAATACCCAAATCGATGGAGACGGGTTTGACGATGAGAATGCTATCAAGAGCTGTTCTATGGAATCTAAAAGCAGCTACAGGTCTCATTCAATTGAACAAAATGATTCAGAATCCGTGTCTGATCAACAACTCATTGATGACTTCCCAGATGGTTTTTCGACTCCATATAAGGTCTCATTTCTACCTGCTCTCACTTTTTTGTGTTTTTTTAGAGGTGTAAACGAGCTAAACCACTCGTGAGCTACTCGAGATCAGCTCAAAACGCTTGAACCAATCCGAGCTTAAACGAGCTCAACTTTGAAAATAAGCTTATTTAATAAATGAGCCCGAGCTCGAGCTAGCCCGTGACCCTAATTTAGCCTATTAATTAACTTTTCTAATTTAATATATTAATTTATTTTTGTATGCTAATTAATCTATAAACTAATGATAGATAATAATGTCTATTATCTCATCTATAGAAGTTATAATTAAAGTTATAATGACTTTTTGTAGATTAGATAAGAGATAATAAACAACCCAAACTCGAACTCTGAGATTGGAAAACGACTCACAGGTCAAGCTTTAGCTTTAGAAATAGAGCTCGAAAGAGCCTATTTTATACAATTTTATATAAATATATTTGATATATTTATATAATAATTGGTAGTTATATAAAATTATTGTGAAACTAAGTAACAAAGTAATATATATCAATTATTTAAAAACTATATCAAATATAATTATACATGTGTAAAAATTAAGTACCAAATAATAATTTACGAGCCGACCATGAGCTTTTAAAATAGAGCTCGAAACAAATTTAAACGAACTCGGCTCTGCTCGTTTACACCCTTTTATTTTCAACCGGATCAAACCGGTGTGTGGGATCTGTGCCGTATGTCTTTATGTTCAAACCAATCACCCTTGACTTTATTTTTTTCTTTTCATTTCCAAAAGTTGGTATTATCATGTAATATTACACAGGAAGGGGACAATGAGGATGATTGTTTCGCTGATATAATGAAGGACGACATAATAAAACTCGACGAATCAGGCTCGCACTCTTTTATGATCCACGGCGTCTTGACGGGGACAAAGTGCACCGAAATACTACCAACAGAAACCATGTCGGCCCAGGGAACAGCAGTCCGAAGAATTAGACTCGGACAACAAAACACAGATCTAACCAAACATGAACCACCATCATCTTGTGGTGACCATAACAATAACCCGACGTCCGATAAGAAAGTACCAGGATGTGTGCTTAGTCTCCTAGCTGGCAACGCCAATTGTCTGTCCAAGTTCCATCCTATGTACCTGGTTTTCTTGTTGTTGCTCATAATGTTGGTTGCATGGAAA
Organism: Helianthus annuus; assembly: GCF_002127325.2. Taxonomy (NCBI): domain Eukaryota; kingdom Viridiplantae; phylum Streptophyta; class Magnoliopsida; order Asterales; family Asteraceae; genus Helianthus; species Helianthus annuus. The sequence goes on from NC_035445.2 coordinate 152,413,243, forward strand.
GGTAATTATATGGATGCTAGACAACATATGGGTAACGGTATGGAAGCTTCTAGATGGCAGTTAAGTTATTGGCTACGTAAGGCTGATGATAATATATAAACCGGTTGTCTGTATGTTATGTGTTGTGTGTCTAATGTATAAGATGAGTACTGATCTACACGTGGTTGTGAAATAGTTGTTAGTATCTTGGTCTACTGGTTTGGAATGTTTAGATACACTTCATGTATGCAAAATCATATGATGTATGAAATATAAAAGATATTGTCTAACTGGCTTGTCATATGTTGTCAAGTGACGCTAATTTATATAACAAAAGTCTCACCAAGTCATGTGCGTCAAGATGGTGATGGGAATTATGGTATCAAAGTATTGGCGGAAGCGGTTTATATAATTTACCAAAAGCCGATTATATGATTTATTAATCCGATTAATAAATATTCTCAATCATGGTCAAGGTTATACGCGTATAACAAATAAACGGAATAAACAACCATAGAGAGTTTTAGTAATCAACCTTTGACGACTACACCGGAATTGTAACACGCGGGTTACAACGAATCCTCGCTAGTAGGAAGTTCACAACCGAGCACAAGATACCCGAGAGTAGAACCGGCCAAGAAGGAGGCGGCGGCGATGCTTGGTCGACGGCAAGAGGATGGCGGCCAAGCTTCGGAAGGTGGCTAGGGTTTTGTGTTTTTTTTATAAAAGTGTGTCTAGGGTTTTCACCTTAAACACCCTTTTATAAAACCCAATCTTACATTAAGGCCCTTTAAGATTATACAATTATAATCCTCTTAATAATAATCTAATTAATATTAAGTCCCTCAGGTTTAAACTATTATTATTTCATAAATAATAATCTACCTTCTCGTGAACATATACGATTCGTGTACCAACATGTAACTCTTCGGATCGTATCGAGTTAGTTACGTTGACTTTAATTAAGGTCGGACATACATAACATATATCCAACAATCTCCCACTTGGACGATTTTAATTAAATGAGTCAACGTGTGCAGAGTTGGACGCCTAGCTGCATCGCACTGCTCTTAACACGACATGACACTTGAAGAAACACTAGATAAATGGTCGGAACCAAGATATCTAGGGGGTTTGAATCCCCATAAAAGGTTGGTTTCCACTCGATTGATTCAGATCCGATTGATCTTCTTCTCCGATAACTTCTGCAAAAAAGAGCACCGTTAGCCTCGCCAAGGGGAGAAAGGGGGTTCTCTCCTTGACCCGACTTCGGTGTGAGAATCAGTATTGGTAATGAAGAAGAAGATGTATTTTGCGAGTGTGTGTAACTTGGATTCATACCTGGGTTCCATCTCATATTTATAGCCGGGAGTCATTTTAGGCGGGAAAACCCGTTAGTGAAAAGTTGACGGAAGATGCTAACCCCGTAAGCGGTTACATTTCCTTCCGTCAAGCTTCTTGATCCGATGTGAGAGCACACGGATCGTGACTTAGATCGAAGGCTGGGAATTTGCCACGTGTAAAGTGATCAAGTGGAGATTACTCTCCAATTGCATGCTTCCGTTGTGAATTCAGGGATGCATGAGATGGTGACACGTGTCCAGACGGTTGTAACCGTCTTGGTGGTGCACGATTGTATTTCTTCTAGAAGATTACTGTTGTAATCTGGTGTAGCACCTTATCGTGTGGAGACAGGTGAATAAATGAATCCCAAGTCTATGTAAATAATATACAAGTCTGGATATAAAGGCGGGAATATTCATCTCAGGATTTTCATCCTTTGTTTATGAAAGAAAGCGCAAAGGTTTATGATTTCCTTTGGGCGCGCAAGTGTTGACAGTTTGACCGTTCTTTAAATCTCTGTTTGTGAGACCAGTGCGCGGACGCGCAAGGTGCAAGGTTGATCAGTAAGGTTTTGGTATGGTCCTCAGCGCTTTTTATGGGGTTTTTGGGACCTTACCCCTTCAAGTCCCCCCAGTCTAGTGTTGTACTTATGCAAGTAAGTGGAGCACTGGACTTTTGAGAGGGAAATGCTTTTGTTATGAAAAAATTAGGGGATAACTTCCGGAGGAAGATTCAAATGGATTTTTCGTAAAGGTTTTTGTAAAATTTTTGGCTTTGGATGAGACTGGTACAGTAAACCTGAATGACAGTCTGTCATTGTCAGTTGTTTTTACTGCACGTGTCCTATACGCGCGTGTGTAGGCACGTTTGTGTCAGTTACTGTTCTCTCTGCTGCCTGGAGAACTGTGTTTTTCGAAAAAGTTGTTGTGGCGGTTACCTATGCCATTTATTGCGATGAGTATATATAACGATTGAGTAACTCTTCCTTTTGTGTAATCATTATTTTGTTGAAAACTTCTCCTGTTCCGTTCTTTTGAGAAAAGGTTTATCAGTGCCTCCTCTTATGTCGACCGGAGAACACCAAGAGGATCTTGCTGAAGAAATGTCAATTGCTCTTCCACCGTTAAAGTGGTCCAGAGCGGCCTTTGATGGTTTGATTCAAAATCTTAAATTTACGGAAAACTGGGGTGCTCTGTATCCTGAAGAGGGGCAGACTGCAGCGGATGCTCCGGCTGGGTATATTACCCTTTTTGGGATTTCTTTTGTGAAGGTAACTTTCGCTTGCCTGTCACTAAGTTTTTTCTTGAAATCCTTGGGTTTTACAACCTGCACATCTCCCAACTTCATCCTATCGGTATGGATAGGGTTCGACATTTCGAATTTGTGTGTTGGACGATGTATGTTGAGCCAACCGTTTCCCGATTTAGGGTTTTTCATCAGATGCATTGTACTCAAGGGTTCTATTCGTTTGTTCAGAGGGATTCTGCAAAGAAGATTCTACAGCTACCCCAGAAATCTTTTCACGACTGGAAACAAAAATTCTTTTTTATCAAGGCCGGAATAATTCCGGTGAGGATGGTTCTAAGGGGGAAAGAAGATGTTCCGATCGAGACTCTTCAGACCCCTGTTGATGAAAACTGGTATCAAGATTTGAAGGATGTGCCCAATATTGCTTTACCGGAGAAAGCTCTTGTTGGGGCCGGCATGAGTTTGAATTGGAAGATGGAGCGTGATGACAAACCGGTATACACCGAGGATGGTCGTGGTAAGATTGGGGTTTTCCCCGTTTTCTTCTCTCTCTTTTTTTTTTTGACTTGGTATTCTTTGCTTGCAATTGTTTCTTTATATGTTGTTGCCTTTAAGAGGGAAGGCGGAAGGATGGGTACCATCAAGAAGAAACCTGACGAGGAACTTTGGTACCATCGCATTGTAGGAAACTTTGTTTGTCCGCGGGATGTGGATCTGTCTGCCCAACCAACTACTGGTGCTGGTAAGCTATATCTGTTTTTGTTTTCCTTTTTGCACTTTGTGGGTAAATTTTTGTGTGCGCCTTTGTAGGTGAGTTGTTGAATTTGGGCATAGGCCCTGAAAGGAAGAAACGCGCGGTATCTTCTATTTCTGCGTCGAAAAAAGGTGGCGCTGATAAAGCTCATATTTTGAAGACAAAAAATGTTGGAGAGAAGAAAGGTATGCGCCGTTCCTCTGACTCCATGTGTGATTATGTGGTGGTTTCTGATTCTTTGGAGGGTCTTACCCCTGCAGTAACTGTACGAGAGCCGAAACCTGAACCGAGGGATTCTGCTGATATTCCCCCATCCAACCAAGTGATCCTATCGATTTGGATTCTAGTCCCGAACACTTGGTGCACAGGAAAGCTTGTAAAAGGAAACAAGCTGATACTGATACGGAGGGTCAACCTCCTAAGAAAGTTCAAAGGAAGAAAATTACCAGAAAAGGGAATCTTGACTCTTTTATTTCAGAATCTGTTGGTAAGTGTTGCCCTTTCATGTTTCCTTTATGTGCGTTAAATCTTTTAAAGCTTTTTGTTGCTTTTTCAGAGGTTTCTGTTTCCCCTGTTCCCACAGAACTGCAATCTGTGGTAAATGAAGAGCTTCCATCCACCCCTCCGCGTGCTCCCGGGGTTGCTGACGGTGGTGCGGAGAATATTGTTGAGGCTAGGGAGCCTGTTGATACTGCTAAAGAGGCTGAAAAAGTTGTTGATCCAGGTGTGGCGGATGATGCTGGTAAGCCACATACCCCTGAAACTGTTGCTGAAGATCCGGGGAAAGAAACGTCTGCTGAAAAAACTTCGACTTCTTCCCCTAATCCTTTTGATGCTATGCCTGAGTGTGTTGAGAAGGTGACGGTTGAGGGGGAAAGCTCATATGCTAGTGTTGGTAAACAGTCTCCAATCCGCCCGGAAGAAACTCTGGGAGATTATTACTACCGGACTTATGTGGAGAAAGATGCCTCTGATCCTTACACCCCTTTTTGGAATTTAAAGAAAGGTGACACCTTCTCGAATTGGCGCATGTGCCAAGACTGGATGCAGGGGATACTTCCGCCTGGAGAAGTCAAGTTTCAAGAAGGTGGTTCAGTTTGTCCTTCTCTAAGATGGACTTGAGAGAGAATTGGGAGGAATTGTTTTTAGTTGACATCTACAAAATTCAAAATTAATTAATTAGTATTTTATGTTTTTAATATCTTAATTTAATTTTATGACCCAAAAACAAAATTTTAATTAAGATGAGATCCCGATTAATCATATTACAGTGAATTGGCTTAAGCACTATCCACTGATATGATTATGTAGGTAAACAATGACTGTTAATTGTGTCCACTACACAACTCTTCATTTGGGGTTATCGCATAAAACGATGTATGTTTAACCCCAACTATGCCCACTTGATGAAGAAGCGATGTTTTGTCCTTTACTGTTAACTGTAACACCGGACTATGTTACACAGGAAACGCGACGATTACCTTCTTTCATGATGGACGCCCAGATGCAGGGTATAGCACTAACATTTGGGTTCGATTTAGAATGAAGTGTTAACTCGTTAAGGGTGGCATAAAACATCAATTTAAAATTTGGGATTTATTTTAATATTTACAAAAAATATTTTGAATAACTCGTAGCATGATGCGAGTTACACAATTATTAATAAAATCTGATTTTATATAATTCGTGATAATAGAAACTCCTTTCCACGCTCGCATGATATGGTTTTAAATACCCTATTAAACTATGTCGGTCGCTTTATCGCGAATAATCTTGTTTTAAATATTAATAAAAAACTTTTATTAATTATACTTTTCAGTTTTATAAAACTTGTTTTAATAAAACCGTTGTCTTGATTGTGAAAATTTTATTTATTTTGGGTTATCTAGATTATTTATAATAAATAAAACACAACCACAAACACAATAAAAAAACGAATTGAGCCCATAATAGGTTGGCCGTTTCGTTTTAGCCAGAAACGAAACGAGCTAGTCAAAAAGGGTTTCAAAAGCTAATTTTTGAAAGCTCCCACTTGACCCGCGATCTCTATCTTCATGGTACCTGTTCGCCATTTATCTTGATCTTGATCTTGTACTCGAAGGTTTACAATAATAAATTTGAAAATACAATAAAACCAAATCTATTCTAATCCTATCTATTACATCGAATCCAATATCCGCAACAAAATACAAATAAAAAATACTATTACATCGGATCCAATATCCGAAAAAAAATACAAATCAAAACAAAACCATAACCAACACAACCATGACAAAGGTCATAACCTAGGGCTCGATTCACATCACAATCCATAGACAACCAAAAGCTTTTGATCTTTTGTCAAAATGAATAATTTTTGACAAATAAAACATAGATCAAAATTGTAACTTTACCATCTATACGCGTGTAACCGTGGCTCTGATACCACTTATGGGAATCATGGTATCAAAATATTAGCGGAAGCGGTTTATATAATTTACCAAAAGCCGATTATATGATTTATTAATCCGATTAATAAATATTCCCAATCAGGATCAAGGTTATACGCGTATAAACAAATAAACAGAATAAACAACCATAGAGGGTTTTAGTAATCAACCTTTGACGACTGCACCGGAATTGTAACACGCAGGTTACAACGAGTCCTCGCTAGTAGGAAGTTCACAATCGAGCACAAGATACCCGAGAGTAGAACCGGCCAAGAAGGAGGCGGCGGCGATGCTTGGTCGACGGCAAGAGGATGGTGGCCAAGCTTCGGAGGGTGCCTAGGGTTTTGTGTTTTTTTATAAAAGTGTGTCTAGAGTTTCCACCTTAAACATCATTTTATAAAACCCAATCTTACATTAAGGCCCTTTAAGATTATATAATTATAATCTTCTTAATAATAATCAAATTAATATTAAGTCACTCAGGTTTAAACTATTATTATTTCATAAATAATAATCTACCTACTCGTGAACATATACGATTCGTGTACCAACGTGTAACTCTTCGGATCGTACCGAGTTAGTTACGTTGACTTTAATTAAGGTCGGACATACATATATCCAACAGATGGGTTCATATTTTTATCATTGATTGATTATATTATGTTGTTGGTTTTGTCTTCCAACGGTCAATATCAGTGGCGGATCCAGAAACTTCTTTCAGTGGGTTCATTGTGGTAGATTCTCACTATTTTTTCCAAATCATACAAAGTTGTTACTAATTTTTTCCAAACTGAGTGGTTCATGTAAACCCATAAAATAGGGCTGGATCCATCCAGTGGCGAAGGATAATGGGTGCCCGGGGGTGCACCCCGCCCACCCTAATGTTTTGGTTAGAAGTGTATATGGTCCGATTTTTCGTCCGAAAATTTTAAAAATTATATAGGATCGCCCCACGATTATTTTTCCTAAATAATGGATAGTTTGGTAAATATATTTTAACTCTTATTTTATTTGTTTAACCCTTGATTACCGACCACACAATAAAATTAATATCTCACAAATAGCTTCATGATTTACATAGAAAAATAAATTGCTGATAAGTTTGATTCGGGAGACATATCTCACAAATAGCTTCTTAAAGGTCGTCGGGTTGAGTTGTAATTTTTCGTCCAGGTTCCATTTATCTCGTATCATTATATATATATAGGTCTTTTGTTTGTTATACAATATTTAGTTTTTCTATGTGCAAGAACATGTCCTTTGAATGAATGATTTTTTTTAGTTTTATTTGAAACTATTATTATTTGACCTGACCTGAATCGAATAGCCGACCCGACCCATAACATAACGATAGGAAAAATTTTTTAGGTCCCATCAGTTTACGCCCCCTCGGAACTTTTGATCAAGCTCCGCCACTGGATACATCAATGGTCAACACTACTCAATCTTTGTGAATTAGACTCATCAAAATTCTAGACTAATTGTAGCCCCTAATGACCTGTTATAACTTCCTAACGACTCACTATGAATTAGGGTTACACATACTCAAGCTTGATAGTATATTTATTGTTGATGAAGCATACTACTAATGTAAATTATATTGTTGATGTAGTATATTTAATTTAGTTTTATTATTTTATTCACTTTTTTATTACCACTATATAATTTTACTCAAGATATATAGAGTTATAACACAATTTGACATTTTTAATGAGTTTCCATATGTAATAGAAATAGATTATTGGGCTCTAGGCTGCGTTTTAAGGCTATAGGGTGTGGGGATCATGGTTGGGACATGATTTCCCATCTACGAACATGAATGGAAGGCTAAACCACCTCTTGATTGATCCACCATAGTTTGCATGGATTAAACCATGGCAACCATGGTCCTCCTTTCTATTTTTTCAACAAATCATTTCCTTTCTGTTTAGACAAAGATAATAAATAAGAGGCTAATGGTTTGGGTTATGACCATACTCTTAGGGTAGTGGTTTTAGATGGTGGATTAAAGATTAGTTATATGACACTAACATGTAGGGTTATGGTGGTCATGAGGGTCATAACCACACCCTATAGCCTAAGGCGGTGGATGTGAAACGGTTCATTGTGATAAATAATAGTCACATTTGTATTCTAGTAAACTAATGGAATCATTTCATGATAATTTAAAAAAAAGTATTTTGGATTGTTGCAATGGAAAGTAACATCACCAAACATTTTGGGAAGATCGTTAAATTAGACACTTTGACCAAATTTCACCCATCCGTTTTTTTTCGCCCGCAGCTTAGTCCTTGCTTCTGCCGCCAACTAAAGCTTAGTTCAAACTTTTTGACGATTTTAGCCCTCACTTTTTCCACCGGCTACGCCATAACATGCTCTATTGACGGCTTTGCCTCTGCTTTTGTCGCTGGGTACAACTTAATCCGCTCTTTAAAAGCATGCTAAAAATCAACGTCTATTTAATGATTTAGTTGGTAAAGTTTTTTTTTTTTTGAACGGCCGACAAAAGATTTTTATTAAAATGTAGCAAGACGCTACCGCCAAATGTACATACCAAGATCATCACCAAACATTAACAAATACAACTAGACTTTAGCTTCCGAGTGTAAATCTACTCCAATCATTCCATGTTAGTGCCGTCTCTTTTGACCTATGCTTCACCCAAAGGAACGCCATTGATTTGATTTCATCCAACACCTTCGTAGCATTTGGGGGAGTTTGTCTAAAAACGACATCGTTCCTTGTTTTCCATAAGGACCAAATTGTTACCAGTACTACAGCATGTAGCGCTTTCTTTCTTTTCCTCGATCCCGAGCATGTTCCATGTAGTGTCAGTAGGTCGTTTATTCCGAAAGCAATTATTGGCGGAAGCTTGCACCACATCGCGATATTCAGCCACACTATTTGTGCAAATTGGCATGATACAAGTAAATGGTCACTAGTCTCTACATAGTCGCCGCACATTACGCACATCGTATCATTAACCGGTATATTCCGAATTGCAAGGGCTTGTTTCGTTGGCATTAGCCACACTATTTAGTTGGTAAAGTGTCTGATGATTTTTATAACATTTTGGCGTAAACGCTCAAAAGATTTGATAAGTTTTTTTTTTTTGAACAATCAACTCAACAGGAGCGGAGTCTTTTCTAAATCAGGTATAACCCGTTACCATTCCACCAAACCAGGTTCAATCCCAACTCCCAAGGGTCACCATAGAAACTTTCCAATAATTCTTGTCTCTTAGGGTGTAAGGGGCACTCTCCTAAATGGGAAGTCCCCTCTCTTACACTTAACTAATCCTCGTGTGCCACGTCAACTCCCTTCTTAAACTCCTCTAACACCTTAAATTGATGGCGACACTCCCTTCTTAGGTGACTTGATTTTTTATTAAAAATAAAAAAAAGGAAATTTTTCATTGGTCCATGAGTTCTCTCTCTCCTTTCTTTCTTCGGTGAATCCCCACCGATTTGGCCCCCGCATTTCACCTCCCTAGGGATGGCAATGGGTCGGGTTTGGGACGGGTTTAGGTAATCCCAAACCCAAACCCGATTAGATAAGCTTGTCCCAAACCCGTCCCAAAACCCGTCGGGTTCTAGCGGGTAAATACCCATCGGGTATCGGGTATACCCGCGGGTTTCGGGTAAACCCGTTAATTTAAAAAGATTACTTGTTGTGTATACTCATCTCAAAACTCATTGGGTATCTATCGGGTAACTACTAGTCGGTTACATTTTGTATTGTTATTATAAAAATATATATCAAATAACTACAATGTATACGGAATAGAATACCTATATGTGTAAAAAATGGATGTATCATATATATACATATTAATAATATAAAAGAAATTATATCGGGTATACAATCGGGTAAATGGGTACACTTTATCGGGTAATTGGGTCGGGTAAACGGGTATATCACTAAATCCCAAACCCGTCCCAAACCCGCGAAAAAAATGAAAACTATTCCCAAACCCGTCCCAAACCCGATTAACCAACCCCAAACCCGTCCCAAATGTGTCGGGTTTCGGGTTTACCCATCAGGTTCGGGTTTGATTGCCATCCCTACACCTCCCCTCTTGATTGGCATCACCTTACCGCGCAGCAAGTTTGGTCGGGAGTCACCGCGGGTGCCCCGGACTCCCTTACAAAAGATTTAATAAAGTAAATGAGAAAATGACTTTTAGCACAAAGTCCGACTAGCTAAGGTCCATCTACATTATTTTGACACAAAATTCTTCCCACGTGTAAGATCTAACATATGTTTCTATTGCCAGCAATGCAATGACGTCAGCTCACCTGATTTTATAAACATAAAGTGTTAGACACACATGATACTACACTCACTTCAAAGTTCAAACTCCAAAACTTTCTTTCAAACCAAAAAAGAAATTAAACAAGATGGCAACAACAACCGTAGAGCTTATATTCATCCCATTACCCGTAATCGGTCACATGAAATCAACAATCGAGATCGCAAAACTACTCAAAAACCGAGATCAACGCCTCTCAATAACCGTTCTTATCATGCAACCACCTTCCGGCTTGAGAACAGGTTCGGCTATAGCCACCTACATCGAATCACTAGCCGATAAATCCACACAACGCATGCGTTACATCACTCTCCCACAACCCGAAACCCTACCAACACGTGACCCAAAAGCCCCCATGACTTTTGTCAACGATTACATAAACACTCATTGCAAACACGTTACAAATGTTGTAACCGAAATAATTAGTCAATCGGGTTCGGATAAACTTTCCGGGTTTGTTGTTGACATGCTTTGCCCCGGTATGATTGATGTGGCCAATGGTTTTAATGTCCCTACGTATGTTTTTGTTACTTCTAGTGCGGCTTATCTTGGTTTTGAGTTGTATATACAAACCCTATGTGATGATCAAAATCAAGATGTTGTTGAGTTGACTAACTCGGATGGTGTGGTTAAGGTTCCGGGTTTTGTGAACCCGGTTCCGACTAAGGTGTTTCCTTCTGGGTATGATACTAAAGAAGGGGTTGACTATGTTTTGTTGATTTCAAGGAAGTTAAGAGAAGCGAAAGCAATCATGGTTAATACTTTCTTGGAATTTGAAACACACGCGATTGAGTCGTTGACTTCTGACAAAAGTGTACCGGGTGTGTACCCCGTGGGGCCTGTATTGAATCCGGTGGGTGGTGATAACGAGAATTCAGATAGTGATGTCATAAAGTGGTTGGATAGTCAACCACGTTCTTCGGTGGTTTTCTTTTGCTTTGGGAGTTTGGGATGTTTTAATGAGGTTCAAGTGAAGGAGATTGCTTATGCTTTGGAGCGAAGTGGTCACCGTTTTTTGTGGTCCCTACGTCAACCTCCTTCGCCGGAGCAGGCATCGAGACACTCTGGAGATTACGAGGATCCAGGGGTAGTGTTGCCCGAGGGATTCCTAGACAGGATTGGTGAATCTGGGAAGGGGAAAGTGATAGGGTGGGCGCCACAGATGGCGGTGTTGGCTCATAGTGCGGTTGGAGGATTTGTTTCACACTGTGGGTGGAACTCGGTGTTAGAGAGCATGTGGTTTGGTGTGCCAATGGCAGCGTGGCCGATCTACGCTGAGCAACAGATGAATGCGTTTGAAATGGTGGTGGAGTTAGGATTGGGTGTTGAGATTAAGTTGGATTATAAGAAGGATATGTATAATCCGAAAAATGATATTGTTACGACTGAGGAGATAGAGAGCGGAATAAGGAGGTTGATGGATGATGACGAAATGCGAGAGAAGATGAAAGATATGGGGAATATGAGCCGACTGACTGTGAGAAAGGGAGGTTCTTCCTACGCTTCTGTTGGTCTTTTGATTCAGGATTTTATAGGGAATGCCTAGTGATTGAGTTTGTGGCTACTGTCTGTTTGTGCGCGCGCTTAGAATTGAAATATGTAATTTTATTGAACTCCCTTTTATTTATATAAGAGAAGACCCTTCGTTCGTTCTTCATATATCTATCAACAGATTTAAAAATTTTCAGATCTGGTCTCCCGAAATCGATGTATAAAATTTAGAAATTTGGTTAATTGAACGCGAACAAAATTTGAAGTCCAGAATCGATAAATAAGAACATATGTGAAATTAGATCACTCCCAAACATTTATTTACCAAGAAAATATAACTCGAAATCTTGATTACAGTGTCAACCCGTAACTCTTGTTAATAGAGTGACCCGAACTTGGTAGCTAAAACATTAGCATTAGCATAAGTAATTATAATGTAACTAGGAATCTAAACAAGCTTTGGTCAAATTGTCAATTTTAGTCCCCCAACTTCACTGACTTGTGAAATGGGTCCAAAATTACAAAAACCACCCCTTAACTTCGGACTCGAATTAAGTGGGTCTTCAACATCTTCTCCTCTAAGTTGGTTCCTAATCCTCTTGACTCGGATCTCCAATTCTAGTAGACCCGTACTTCTCTAGTTGTGTTGTTTCGACTCCATGTAGCTCTAGCTCGATTACCTCTGCGACAACAACCCAAACCATTCCCCTGGTCGTGTGAACCCAAATAACCGCTCATATGGTTGCGATTCTTGTTAACTAATCAAGCAAACACCAATACTTCTTGATCTTCTCTTGCTACCTATCACATTGTGTTCTCCTGATGGCCTTAAGTACATGGCATTAGCGTGATGATCGATTAATAGATTTCAGAACGCAACGGAAGTAGGGAGTTTACGTATAAGTAAAATATGAATATGAAAACGCCTAATGCATTTAAAATATCATGTATTAATATCTGGTACATAATAACCCAAAGGCGGATGGATAAAGTAAAAAACGACTTGGTGACATCATAGGTCATCGTCAGTGGATTCGCAATTTCCAAAGTGATAGACGGAAGTAGGGAGTTTACGTATAAGTAAAATACGAATATGAAAACGCCAAATGCATTTAAAATATCATGTATTAATATCTGGTACATAATAACCCTACCCGCCCTACTTATAGAATTGGCACCCGTGATTCAATATTTAAAATACATCAATTTTCGCTGTTAAATCAATACACCCATTTATAAATCGTGTTAAAACATTTATCAGATAGTATCATGATTTACAGACTCACAGCCTAGCACACATGTGAAATCTAGTCATGCTACATATATACCAATCGTACACATCAACCACGTCGTTGGGTGTTATGCCTACACCCTGCATCTTTGTGACTCAATTCATGAATACAGACCAGGGTACCCCGTAAGTGAATAAATTGGGCCTAAGGGTTATTGTTTGTAAGCATGCAACCATATGTTAAGTTAACATGTGGCGACCAAAGACCACCTTATGTGATACAATAACCAAGAGTTGTCATACCAATCTCACATTTTTGTGAACTTGTTAACATGTGTCTACCTATAATAGCACTTGGAACACAACTTATTCACGCTTGTATTGCAACTGGATTAAAGTCTAACGGCTCACAATTCGAATTCTTGGTTGTTTCTATAGTCACAGAGTGAATAGAAATAATATCCATAATAATTGTTTACTGATCGTTATAAGTCGTTAAGACTTGATCAGTTAACGCGGATTTAAAAATGGTTTTTGTTAGATTAACCGGTGAACCGGATAGGATGTTGGTTATAATCGTATAGGTAGGGAAATCTTGTACATTGTGGTTTTATAAACTATTTTTTTATTTCGAAAGATGCCCGTAATGATTTAAACCAACTTAATGATTCGTATCCGTTTAAACGGGTTCAGACGGAAAAACAGGTTCGTAACAAGTCAGAACATGGTCAATGTATTTTTAGTGAAGTTTACAAGCTGATTTTGTTTTGAAAAGATCATAATTAATCATTTAATTTAAATAGGAAACATTTGTTCAAAACATGTTATTTTATTTTTATTTTGAATTCCATAAATGAGGTTTGGCTTGTCAAATTGAACCCTTTAGACCCGATAATCAAGAGATGTAAATGAGGTCCCTTGTTTGATTATGAGGATCATCTAGATCATTTTAATTTGAAAACGACCGGCTCGGCTGATTGGGAAAGAAGGACCAATAGGACTGCTTGAATGGGAAAGAAGGTCCAACAGGACTGCTTGAAAACGACCGGCTCGGCTGATTGGGAAAGAAATTGAGGTACTTAGGCTGCCACGCATCTGCTCATTCGCAAGGCTTCAATAGGACTGCTTGAAGCTCAAGTTGTTCCAAGCGGTCCACTTGGAACATAGTTTAATAAAAGGTTTCAATTTTGACAATTTGGTCCCTCAACTTCCGACTTTGATCCATTGGCAACTTTAACCCCTCAATTTCAACTTAGTTATCACCGGGAATGTTCCGAAACACTTTTCACCATTAGGATTTATTGAGAAAAAGCGGGTGTTACACTACTCGATCACAGTCACCTTGACTATTCTAATCGAGTGGTCACACGAGCAAACTACTCGTATCGTTGAAACACGTCACTCCGATTGTTACTTGTTCTTATAGCTGTGTCACCGCCGAGCCAATCACTCCGGCCCTTTTCTTGTTACCACCCAAACAAATCCTTTGACTCGTAAACTTTGACCAGGCTTTCGAAAACCATAGCGTATCATGCCCCTTGTTCTCCGATAGTGGGATTAAATTTAATTTTCCTTTTCCTTTACTCACTTTCTAACCCAAGTGACCAATTAATCACTCACCAATATGGATGATCTAAGAGATGAAACTGGACTAATCATTGCCATTGTGAATCGAAGAAAGAAAGGGATGATCTTGAAGTTCCTTCTCCATATTCAGATTTAGATATAAACTTAACAAGAGCGTCTATCATCTTACAAACATCTACACATAATCACATATCACATGTTACCTACCATATAAAAATGTATTCATTCCCGAAAACATCTTAAGTAATTAATTCATCATCATTTATAAAGGCTCTCTCTTTTTTTTTGAACGGTTATAAAGGCTCTCATCTTTACATTTTCTATATCATCACCATATTTTAAATTTATTTTCATAACAAGTTATTAACTATTATAAGTTATTTATTATCTAATATAATATCATTAAATTTGCTAAATCACTTTTTACTAATATTTAGTTAAAAAGTTTGCAACTTTATGATAAACTGTTTATTAGTTTTTTAAGTTGTTTTACAAATGTTAAAAATAATTAATCTTTCTTTAGAAATAATATAAATTAAAAAAAATTACATATGAAATAATATAAATTAATCACAAATTCCATACCTTATTTTACAAGTTATTTTCAAAAGGAAAATAAAAAATAAAAAAAAATAAGAAATGAAATTGAAACTCAGATTGGCCCCACATGTCACGTGACGTCTGTCATGACCCATGTATCCTAAACGACCACAGACAACACGGTCTAATAAGGGTGGTCGTGGCCTCCTGTGAAACCCACCATCATGGTCGCGAAGACCGTGAAACATCGCTGTAAGTGAGTGTTTCATGGTGTGGGTGTTTGACAGTGGTGAAGTTTTGCACCGTGATATATATCATGGTCTTGGAGATTGGTTTATTGTGAGATTTGCCCATTTGACAGTTTATTTCATATAAAAAAAATCATGCTTAGTGAAAAGATTTGCAGGTTGAATTGAAGAAGAAGATAAATTATAGGTAGAAGATAAATTGTTTTTAAACTACACAATTAGTCCCATAAATTTAAAATGACTAATGTCTTCAAATTTTAAAATTAATATAACCAAACCTTTCTTTTCAAAAAGTTAATAAAATGATAAAATTTCTACAAGTCACCTACTACGGCATGATCTAATGGAATATGTTGATGGTTTAGATATCCAATTTTCCGATTCCGACAAGAATAGTTTTTAGTTTAGTTTTAAAATTTGTGTATTTTTTCTTGTAGGTTCTATTTTTATTTAATTTTATGTATTTTAAAATGTTGGTTTTTAGTCTATTTTATTTAAAAAAATGTAGTGATAGACTATGTTTTTTTAACAATAAATTTCTTACTCTTGTTTCGTCTGTGTGACTTGAATCCAAGATCTCCCCTCTCAAGATGTTTAAAGGTATTGTCTTTGCTAATGGACCACTACACCATTGATAATGATAGATTATGTGTGATAGTAAAAATATGATAGAATAAGATGTTAAATAGTAATTAGGTGTGATAGTATGATAAATATGATAGAGTGAAAGGTGCTCTTCCACCTATAGGGCGTCGGTGACTATGCTTCACTAAGGTGGTGTTTGTTTTCTTGGCAAAAGCTCTTCTGAGCACTTATGTCTGCGTCGCGCAGACGCGCGCAGACCTTGGGTCTTGCAGCTTGTTTGTTTTCTCGAAGATCTTCTCACTTAAAACATCTTCCCCACCTCTTCCCCACACAGACATCAACCCAAGTCTTCAAACCTCTTCTCCCTCTTCTCATCTTCTCCCTCCAGCCGACACCACCTCCTCTGCCACCACCTACACCTCCGGCACCACCTCCTCCGCCGCCCACCTCCACCCCGCCACCACCTCCACCTCCGACACCCATCTCCAAAACGAAAAACCCCAAATTTGGAAATTAGGGTTCTTCACACAATGTGCTGATTTCTTGCAAACAGAAGCGAATCGGACCAAACGGATACTAGAATCTTGTTCCTCGTGAAAAATCATTCAAGATGGACTCTTAAACAGCTTGATTTGGTGAAGTATCGGGGTAGATGAAGGTTAGAGATGGTTAGGGTGGATGAAGGATTGAAGAGAAGGAGATGATGTTTATACGTGGTTTATGATGAGATTCTGACCTAAAGTGATGTTGGTTTATGTTATGTGGGTCGGGTCCGAGGAGAGTGGTGGTTAGAAATTAATTTTTTTTTGATAAATAAATTTTTTTTTGATAAAAAAAACAAACAGTCTTCTCCTTGCAGACTGCAGACCTTTGGTCCATCTCTTCTCCTGCAGATGTTTGCAGATGTGGTCCGCAGACTACAGACCTTTCACCTCTTCAAAAACAAACAGCACCTAAACCACTAAACCAATTATTGGGTCTCCAGCTATTACCCGTGTTGCATATGCTCTAATAAACCGTACTATGTAACCCTATTACTTTTTGACACATGTATGTATGTACACAGGTCATTAACAATGACATCTACCCACTCGTACCTTTTGGATTTCTATAGTTCAATGCGCTTCCTGTTATCCAATGTCTCATCTAATATTCAAGTAACACGTTTCTTACTTTTGGGTCTCATCTAACTTTCAAACAGCCAGGAAAGTTTCTTATTAGTTAGTTCTTCTATCGTTGATCAGACAACAAATTAAAAACTCATGGTTTTCGGTTCTCTGGTTTTTTGTTTTCATGGCTGGTTCTTTTCTGCACGAGTGCGAATTACGTCTTGTTTAATTTTTATATAGGAAAATCACAAAAATAAACATGTTGAGTGGAAAAATTGGATTAGGATCAAATACAAAGGATCCTAATTGTAAGAATTGTAAGAAAGATTTATAGAGTGACAACTGTCCAATAACCTAAAAAAACCCATTACACAAAAAAACCCCACTACAAAAAAAAAAGAAAAAAAAAAAAACCTTAAACATCCACCACCACCAAAAACCTAAACCCCCCCCCCCACATCACCCACCCTAAAAAAAAAAATTTCTTTTCTTTTTTTGCCGAGGGGGTGGGGTTTTAGGTTTTTGGGTGGGGGTGGGGGGTGGGTGTTCAGTTTTTTTTTTTAGGTTTTTTTTTTAGGGGGGGTTTAGGTTTTTTGGGGGGTTTTTTGGTGAGGTATATTTTTTTTTTGTTTTTTTGTTTTTTGCCGGGGGTGGGGGGGGGGTGGGGTTAGGTTTTGGGGTGGGGTGGGGGTGGGTGTTTAGGTTTTTGGTGGTGATGTAGTGGGTTTAGTTTTAGGTCATTGGACACTTGTCACTCTATAAATCCTTCTTACATTTCTTACAATTAAAAACCTTTGTAGAATAACTTGACTCTGAAAAAATTATACCAAAATTAATTAACATCGATTGTTTGCCTTTGCAAAAATAAACGTATTACTAAGAGCTAATCATGAGAGGACAAATAAGCACCGCCAATAGCTAAATTTTAGTTGGTACAAAAAGCCTTGATTAGTATGACAGGGTTCATGAAAATACCAATCACAATAACACGTCTAAAATATGAGCTAAATTTAGCAAGCCGCTAAGCCTACCCTTTAACCACCATCTAAAAAGCGCATGCTATGAATACAGGAGTGTCCCAAATTGTTAGGCCTTTGTCGGTGGTTTTTCTTAAAACCAATAGAAAAGAATACATGTAATTTGCAAGCTATATTTTAGTCGCCTTAGTTAACCGATGCTTTTGTATATTTTGGTAAGAACTCTAAGTTAATGTTCATTTTAGTAATTTTGCGCCCCGGTCTAACATGTTCATTTTGGTGATTTTTCCTTTTATTTAAAGTGTGTTGTTCAAGTTAGAAAAAAAACGAAGGTTTATTATAACCAAGTTGGAAACACAACAGTTATATAACAAGAACACTAGCTATTTGAAGTCAAAGGCATTACAAATCAAAGACACATACACATCCATATATGTCATCTTCGAACAAAACAGTGTTCTTTATTTTTATTAATTATGATTTATTATATGCTTATTTAAACTGCCAAAGCATCCCATATGTCCTCACTGCACCCTGCAAACAAAATCACCATATGTTAGATATTAAACAACCACACATGTACTCAATATATGATCCAAATCAAAAGAAAGTTTAAATAGAAGGACATAATATTTAGTTTAAAGTTCGAACATACTTGGAGCAATCGGTGCTTGGGCTGATCTTGTAAGGGATGCTGACACCACACTTGCCTGGGAGGCTGGCGGCATTGCCAGCGTTGATGCCGGAGATGGAATTGTAAGCGCTCTTTAAGCAACCACATGCAGCCTGGCGATCAGGGGTTGTTTTTGCAGCGCTATTGAGTGATTTTACCCCACTGCAGCATGCCGGTGGCACAGCACCACCTTTGGTTAGGTAGGAGATGCACGGTGCTAAGCTGCTGGATACTTGACCGCAGCTAAGAGCCTCGGCATAGGGTGCAGCCACCACCATGCAAGTCACTACTGCACATAAAACCATCATTGCCATCTTTGCCATTTTAAAGTACTCTAGTTGAAGATGTAGTAAACAGTTGCTTAGTTGTGTATGGTAGTAAGGTTGTTGGTGCTAGAACATGTTGTCCAAGGTTACAATTTATAGGGGTGTTTGTCCATATGAATGTAGTAAAGGAGGGTGGTACTTGTTAGTTGGTAGTTGGCTCTAACATTAATTAAGGCTACACCTAGCCAACCTCTTTCATCTTTGATCTTCACCAAGTGTAAGGTTAAGGTTTATTCCCTTTGTTTCATCTTAATAATGAAGTTCGGTTTTAATTAGATATCAAACAAACTAACTCAATTAGTGCCGACCCTGTTGACACTTTGAGCTTCTGTACTAAAATATGCAATGAGCCGTGAAATTAAAGCACCCACACTAGAGGATGAAATATGTCTTGTCCTTCAAATATTATATAGACCATTTCTTTTTCTCAATTTGATTCTACTATAATTCAAATAACATTATATTAAATTTTGTAAATATTCTTAATTAGGTAACTTGCAGTATGGGTTTGACTAGGTTGATATATTTTTTTTTCTAAATGAAATTTGGATTTTAATAATCTCATCAAGAGGTGATTAGTTAATAATAATCCTATTTTTAAAAATTGCTATCGGTAGTCTCACGTTTTAAAATTGTTGTTTACAATGGCCTTTCGTCACAATTTCAGACCGATGAGAACAATGTTTTTAAAAGGTGGGACTACCAGTAGCAATTTTTAAAAGTGAGATTATTATTGACCAATCACCTCTGGATGAAATTATTAAAATTCAATTTCCCTTTTTAAAAAGTTAATATCATCCACAAGCCCCTAACAAAACAAAAGAAAATAAAAATAAGAGTAAACTGCAATTTTACCCCCTGGAGTTTAGGGTGATTGGCACCCTTACTCCCCCTAACAAAATAATTGCAATTTTACCCCCCAACATTTGCTGTTATGTCGCCACCTTACCCCCCGGCTTCAAATTTGTTGACTTTTCTGTTGATTATAATTTGAAATTACTAAAATGCCCTTCAATTATTATTAAAAACCTTTTGGTCAAAAAAAAAAAATAAAAAAAAATTAGAATCCTTTCTTCTCCACTTCCAAAATAGCAGATCTGTTATGTTCCATTCACCCCTTTCTTCTCCAATTATTATTAATAACCTTTTGGATTTGATTGTGTGTGTAATTAACAGATCTGTTATGTCCCAGTCTCCGTTCACCCCTTTCTTCTCCAAACCCAAAATCTGAAACCCTAACCCTAACTCTAACTCTACTGAATCGCCAAATTATCATCCGATTTCGGTTCCAAAATCTCGGTGCGGTGACAGTGCGGTGGTGGTGGGTAAGTGGAGAAGAACGATTGATGATGGAGGTGACAGTGCGGTGGTGCGGTGGAAGGAGAACGAAGGTGAAGGTGAATAGTAGATGCGTTGATGTTGATATGAAGGTGGTGATGATGTTACGCAGCAGCAGAGGAGGTTGACGGTGACCGGAGGTTAGTGATGGTGTAGTGATAAGTGATGAAGGACGGTGGGTGATGGTTCTGTCGGAATGTGTTGATGTAGATGGAAATGGTGTTCGATGTCGGAGGTGATGCACGGCGGTTGTTCAGAGGTGGTTTGAGAAGAAAGTGGTTGCCGGAGGTGTTAATACAGTGATCAGAGATGGAGTTGCCGGAGCAATGATCTTTGTAGGAAATGGAAATGGATGAAAGAACTCAAAGCTTCAGAACTGAACTCGTCCCTCTAGGTTTAGTCACTGTAAGAATTTCCTAGTTTGTCCTCTTATAAATTCTGTAAACCAAACACGTATGGTACCAGTTCCAACTTCTGTTTTGCAGGTTGTATTATTGATAATGATCTGTGCATTTAACATCATGTATATTGCAAGCCGACTCTTTCTTATAGTGAACCTATGGCAGTGTGTTTGTGCACCTCTTTATAAGGTCACCTTCCCTAATGGCAAATTATTTTAAGATTGTTGTGAAATTAGGGAGATCATTGAATGGCAAATTATTTTATGGGTGGCTGGAGGTGGTTGAGGGTGGGGGTTGGAGGTGGCAGTGGTGGTTGTGATGGTGAATGGCGGTGGCAGTGGTGGCAGGGGGTAATATCACAGAGTGACAAAACACAGGGGGTAATATGAAAGGGCATTATAGTCTTTTCAAGTTATAGTCAACAGATTTGAGGCCGGGGGGTAAGGTTGCAACATAACAACAAACAATGGGGGGTAAAATTGCAATTATTTCCTTAGGGTGGGTAAGGGTGCCAATGACCCCTAACCTCAGGGGGTAAAATTGCAGTTTACTCTAATAATAATAATAATAATAATAGGAGCAGTACCTCAAAGAGGCATAAAACTACATATCAAGCATATACAACGGATACAAAGCCTAGTCTTTTCAAACAACCGATTTATGTTTCGACCTCTATTTCAACCATAAGAAGCATGTTGAATGTATAATGTCTTCCACCTTGTAGCCTTTATTATTGAATGCTGAGTTATTTCTTGCCTTCCACATACACCAACAAGCGATGATAATAATGTTGTTAACCACCTTTTTCTTCTTCTTCCCAATCCCAAGCGTATTATGCAATTCCCACATGTTTGTGACAGATAAAGAGAACAACGATAGGAGTTTACACCAGCCCGAAACATGTTGCCATATCACCGTTGAAACCCCACAGCCCGTAAATTGTGGTCGACCACCTCCGGTACCTTGTTACAGAAAAGATAGTTTATCTCCTACAACCCGATACCTCTTTTGCACAACTCAATCTTTTTCGGGAGCCTATTGAGCGTTGCACGCCAAGCGAAAATGTTGCACTTATAGTGCAAGCATTTACACCATTCCATGACATAATTTTGGCTATAATCGGCACTCCTCAACATCAATTTCTTAACCGAATTAATAGAGAACCTACCTGAGTCATCGCCTAACTAATCCCACGAGAGTCCTCTTGATACGAAACAGCAACTGAACCCAACAGATTTGTACTCGCATTCAGCTCCTCCATTTCCAGGTCAGACACCGCAACCCTATTCCACCACCAGCTCCAAACCAACCCACTATTACCCCTTTCAAAACACTCACTAACCTGGATGCTTTTGTCTTCTTCGAGGGCAAAAAACTAGGCCACAATCCAAGGATCAATCCAAAGGCGGATGTTCCTCCCAATCCCAACCTTACCTCTAATGAAGATGTGAAATTTAGCACCTACAATACGAAGATTAGTTTCTATTCTAGCAATAGCATTCCAGCACCATGAGATGGTACTAATAGACGGGGGGTAGACCACCCTCTTTTCTCTACCGTGTTCTTCTGAAGACTCTTATCTTCAACTTTGAACCTACAGACCCATTTGACAAGGAGCGCATTATTAACATCCTTGAGTTTATTAATCCCCAAACCCCATCATTTTTAGGGATACAAACATAATCTCAAGCAACCCAATGAATCTTCATGCCCACCATCGAACCCGCACAAAGGAACCGTTTCATAATTGCCTCAACTTCTTCTATCACATTAACTAGCGCTTTAAAAATGGACAAATAGCAAATGGGGAGGCTTTCTAACTGACACCGACTTGATGAGAGTAAGTCGATTCCCCACCGAGAGGGTGTGAGCCTTCCACGAAGCCAACCGATTTTGCTCCACCTCCAACATTGGTCTCCAACTCACTACAAAGAATTTTCGCAATAGCGGTAATAGTCCCAATTGTCGCCGCTAAAAGTATTAGCGGCGAAAAGTCGCCGCTAATGTGTCGCCGCTACCGAACCGTCGCTAATGCTTGTCTTGTCGCCGCTAATAGCATATGTCGCCGCTAATTCTTTTAACTTTTTAGCAACCACATTTATTTTTATTGACGACCTCTGTGGTTGCTAAAGTCATCCATGACACGTCAGCATATCATTAGCGACGACAAATGTTGCCGCTAAAAGTCAAAAACCAATAAATTCTTTTTTTTTCCTTGCTTAATCCCAGTTTTTGCAAATTACGGTAACCTGCTGTTTCTTTTACTTTTCCATACGCAAACAATAATTCAAACAATTCTTCAAATAAAACCAAGTTTTAAACATAAAACTACAACAAAAGTATTTTGTTTGATTAAGTTAAAGTTTTGAAACGCCTAAATTCAATACAAAATACATCATTCTCCCTCCTCGTCCGTGTCATTTTCGTTGCCTTTTCTTGATTACTTCTTATCCATAGCATGGTAGAGTCGTTCCATAAATCTCGGGTCTTCAAACAATTCGTCAAAATAATCCTACAAAAGAAGATATACATTATTAATTGAACAATTTAAACACTTGTCGTGAGTTGGGGTTCTTGTACAAACCGAGTTTTGTATACAAACCGCAAGAATAAATCATGACCATACAAAATTAAGATTGATGGTTAACATTTACCTTGCTAATTAATGTAGAAAGCGATTAAATTATTAATTATAAGCAAGGACAATTTAGTCTATTTGCTACGTTTATTAAAAGAAACTCTTTTGAATTCCATAAAAGTCAAACCTACTACCACCAAACTGTTTGCGAAATCAAGGATACTATACCAACACCGTTGTCGTAATTTGAAATCGGCACTTTGAAGTTCAATTAGCACATGTATTATACTATACCAACACTATGAAAACTAACCAGCACATAAATAACAACACTTTAAAATTAACCCAGAGTCTTTTATTGGCTTATTATCTCCTAGTTTAAAACTATATGCAGGAATGAATTATAGGTGTTGTTTTTAGTTGATTAGTTATTGATAGTGTTTGGAATGCAGGAATGAGAGGGGGAATGGAATGAGTGATTACGAGGGAATGAAGAAAAGAGTGTTTGGTTGGCCAATGGAATGGAATCACCCATTTCAAAAAGCATTCAATTCCCTCAAAATCATTCCTTCCACCCCCCATGTTTTTTTTTCCATTCCATCCCCTCTTGCACCATTCATCAACAACACCACAACCCACGACCTTCGCCACAACCCACCACCACCACCACCACCCACCACCCACCACCGACGCCATCGCCGCCACCTGCCACCACCTCACCTCGACAACCGCCGCCGCCGCCGCCGCCCACTCGCCGCCGTTATCACTCACATCTACGACCAACCGCCAACGCCACTCGCCGCTGTCGCCCACCACAATCGTCGACGCCACCACCACCGCCACCACTAACCGTCGCCGCCGCCACCAAGCGCCACCTTTGCTGCCACCCACCACCAACGGCCACCTTGTCGCCACCACCACTCGTCGTCACCGCCGCACCAACCGTCACTCGCCGTCACCACCACCCATCGCCGCCGCCGACACCCACCACCGCCACCTATAACCACCCATAATCACTACCACCGACCACCACTCACCGTTAATTTTATGTTTTTCATGCCTACCGAACAATACACAATAATAATTCTTTCCATTCACATGGTAACAAAACACGACATGGAATGGTAATGATCATGTACGACTTCTTATTTTTAAAAGACTTTGTATTTGATCCTAACCAATAACTATAAATAATAAATTAATGATTAAACTTGATTACAATGTAAAAAAATAACTCTATAACACGTGAAAAGGATTTAATTTAACTTATATTATATGCCTAACAAAAGTTATGAGTGTCTGACCTATTTTTGCAATTGCCTTAAAAGCCTTTCATTTTATATATTTACCCGTGAGTTCTTATTGTGGCTTATTGCTACTCTTCAACATTATATTATTGAGGATTAGACCAATATCATTATAATAACATATGGACTTGGTACTGTACATGTGCAGTTAATTTGCTGGAGTTGAGATATATAAAAAAGGATTATGCAAAAAGGAAAGGTTTATAGAAGAACACCATTTGAAGCCAAAGGCATTACAAAGCAAAGAAACATACACAACCATATATGTTATCTTCAAACAAAACAGTGCTCTTAATTATTTTATTATAACATATAAGTCTTTTTAAACTTCCAAAGCATCCCATATATCCTCACTGCACCCTGCAAACAAAATCACCATATGTTAGATATAAACAAGTAGGCGTGTACTCAACATATGATCCAGACCAAAACAAGTTTAAATAGAAGCACATGATGTTGGAAATATTATAGATAATATTAAAGAGGAACATACAAGTTGGTATGTTTCCTCCATCCCACATTGGTGGAGTGAGTGAAGTTTGGGTGGTTTATAAGGGATTACCCCTTATGGGCCTCCATAGTGATAAATGGGTTGAGAAGTGGGTCAAGCCCACACGCGCGCCGAGCCGAGCCGAGCCGCGAGCTCGCGAATGGTCGCGTTTGAGACGCGAATGGGCGCGTTTGAGGCGCACTTTGCACGTCGCGAGGAGCTGAGGAGCTGAGGAGCTGAGGAGCTTTTATTTTTAGCTAAGGTCTGGTCAGGTGGGTCAGATCTGTAAACCGAATGAGATGAGATAAGAAGGAGATAGAGATGGATTCGAAAACAGTGGGGGTTATCCCATAAGAAATCGAATTCGTATTAATGATAATTATCCAGTTTCGAATTCGTATAGGATATGTATACAGAATTCGAATGGGATTGACATATCTCTTCCCCGTTTTTCTCATTCTCTGGTATAACCCACAACTATAAATAAAGGCTTCCTGTTACCCATTCATACACTCTCAATTTCGCAGCTCTCTCTCTCTACTGTGTGTTCGTGTTTTCGTTCCAGCTTCTGCGTTTTCTGGTTTCCATTGCTGTTGGAATACCAGATCAGTTCTGCATTAAATCCTGGGAGTTTACGCTGCAGCTCACAGCAATACGAGCGCGTAAAATCCTTTAAGGACAGGAGTTTTTCCGTGCAGTTCAAGGCTTTCGTTCAAGGATCTTCGTTCTCACTCGCCAGGTTGGTTTTAATTTACTTGTTCTTTAAATTCGTCCGACAACGGGACAGTCTCCTTCTACCTTTCTTTAATCAGTTTACTCAAGTTGGAACAAACTGGTTTGGCTGATAACTCGGTAATTAATAAATTAATTGTTTGATTAAACTATTTTTTCAACAATCTTAAAGGATTTTATTTTGTGTTTTAATCAACAGAATTAATGGACTCTGAACTACCAACAGCCAATCTGAGATTCATGAATCAAGAGTTTGTCAAGTTGGACAGATTCGATGGTCAGAACTATACCCGCTGGGCGGACAAGGTTAAGTTCATGCTAGTTGTGCTGAAACTTTATTATATCCTTGATCCTGACTTGCCTGCAATCCCTGATGACCCTCCTGGTGAAGCAGGAGAGCTCCCAAATGAAGATTTGGCAAGGCAAAGACTTATCCGTAAGGAAGCTGAAGATCTTTGCCTGGGTCACATCAAAAATTCCCTTTCGGATCGTCTCTATGACTTGTACGCGCCAATAAAAAGTGCTAGAGAATTGTGGAAAGCTTTGGAAGATAAGTACAAGGCTCATGAAGAAGGTACTAACAAATACCTTATTGCCAAGTACCTAGACTTCCAAATGGTCGATGACAAGTCAATCTTGGAGCAGGTGCATGAACTCCAAGTTCTTGTTAACAAATTGACTGCACTTTCTATTCCGCTGCCAGAAATATTTCAAGTAGGGGTTATTATTGCAAAATTGCCTCCTGGTTGGAAGGATTTCTCAAAGAGAATGATGCACAAGTCTGAGGACTACTCTTTGGATGAACTGTTGAAGCACCTTCGAATTGAGGAGGAAACGCGCAACAGGGACAAAAGAGGTAAAGTCGGATCGAGTGTGAATCATGTTGCTGGTGGATCTGGTCAAAAGGGAAAAGGGGCATCATCAAGGAATAAGAAGTTTACAGCACCAAAGAAGAAAGAATTCAAGAAGTCACAACACACTAACAACCATCAACCAAAGAGGTCTGGTAAATGTCATGTTTGTGGAGAAACAGGGCATTATGCACGAGAGTGCTCTCAGAGGAAATCTGGATCCACGGTTGGTTCTACGAGTGCTATTGATGTTGAGAAAGTCACCAATCTAGTGGCCAATGTGGGTCTTGGTGAAGTCAACATGCTTTCTCAATATACACGCATTGTGGCATGTAGAGGATGGTTTTTGGATTCTGGAGCCACTGTTCATGTTTGTGGGAATCGTGGCTCGTTTCTTACTTATGCTCCTGTTCCTCAAGGAACAGTGGTGGTATGTGCTGATGGACATCGTGTAGAGGTTCGAGGTAAAGGCACGGTGCGTCTAAACTTCAGAGATGGTCAAGTGGTTACTCTTCAGGACGTGTTGCATGTTCCTGGTATCACCAAGGGTCTTGTTTCTGCTGATAAGTTTGATCGGAATGGTTACAAGCTGGTTATCAAGAATCTCCGTGTGAAGTTTTCTCTAAATGACATCTATGTGGGTCAAGCAAAGAACACGGGTGGAATGTATCGTCTTGACTTAGCTGAAGATGGGATTGGTGAAGAAGAAGATTCGGATCAAGGGGGCGTTTCAGTGATTGACGGGTTTGGGAATGAAAGTGATAGTGATAGTGGTGGTAGTGTTAGTTCTAGTATTGGTGAATGTAATGCAATTGGTTTTGATTTGAATGAAATTATGTCTTCTGATTATATCGCTTGTTCAATTTCTTTATGGCACAAACGTTTAGCTCATACAAATATTAAAAACATTGAAAAAATGCAAACTAAAGGTTTATTAAAATTAAATGATAAAGACTTTGAAAAATGCGAAACTTGTGTTAAATCAAAATTCACAAAGAAACCTTTTCCAAGTGTTCCTAAACGCAATACATCACTACTAGAACTAATTCATTCAGATATTTGTGAACTGAATGGAGTTCTTACTCGTGGGGGTAAGAGATACTTTATCACTTTCTGTGACGACTCGAGCCGATACTTATATGTTTATTTGTTGCATTCAAAAGACGAAGCTTTTGAGGCATTCAAAATATATAAGGCTGAGGTTGAAAAACAAAAGGAGAAGCGCATTAAGATTCTTCGCTCGGACAGAGGCGGAGAATACTTTAACCGAAGGTTTGATGCATTCTGCGAAGAAGAAGGCATCATACATGAGAGAACTGCACCATATACTCCCCAACAAAATGGTTTGGCTGAGAGAAAGAACCGAACCTTGGTAGAGATGGCTAACTGTATGTTAAACCAATCGGGTCTACCTCGTAATATGTGGGGGGAAGCTGTGTTAACCGCATGTTATGTTCATAATAGGATCACTAGTCGTGTGATACCTACGAGTCCATATGAGTTATGGAAAGGAAGAAAACCAAACCTAGAGCATTTGAGGGTTTGGGGTTGTCTTGCTTACTATCGCGTACCTGATCCAAAGACACTCAAACTGGGAGAACGAGCTTTCAAGAGTGTATTCATTGGATATGCTTCGCATAGTAAATCTTACCGATTGTTGGATGACGAATCAGGTATAGTTGTAGAATCCAGAGATGTGGAATTCTTTGAGAACAAGTTTTCTAGAGATGATGAAAACTCAAATGGCACCACAACTTCTAGTACTTCTGAGAAAAGGGTTCAACCCTCACCAATAGTTGAAGAACCAAGGAAAAGTACTAGAGTTAGAAAAGAGAAAAGTTATGGAGATGATTTCTTTTCTTACCTGGTTGAAGGAACTCAAAAGAAAGTGATGAGAGAGGTCATTTTTGCTGTAAATTTGGATGATGATCCTAAAACTTTCAACGAGGCAATGTCATCAAGAGATGCTCCTTTGTGGAAGGAGGCAGTCAATGATGAAATGGATTCCATTATGGGAAATGGAACTTGGGAGTTAGCTGATCTACCCAAGGGAAAGAAACCTATTGGATCCAAATGGATTTTCAAAAGGAAGTATCATCCAGATGGATCCATTTCTGCCTACAAAGCGAGATTAGTCGCTAAAGGGTATAGGCAGAGAGAAGGGGTCGACTATTTTGATACCTATGCACCTGTGGCTAGAATAGGTTCTATTAGAACTCTAATAGCGGTGTCTGCTTTGAAAGGGCTGTACATTCATCAAATGGATGTAAAGACAGCATTTCTAAATGGGTATCTAAATGAGGAGATTTACTTGGAGCAACCAGAAGGGTTTGTGATGCCTGGACAAGAGAACAAAGTGTGTAGACTTATTAAATCTCTGTATGGTTTGAAGCAAGCTCCTAAACAGTGGCATGAGAGATTTGACACCACTGTGACTGCTTTCGGGTTTCGACACAACAGTGCTGACAGATGTATTTATACTAAATGCGAACCCGGTTATACAGTCGTGATTTGTCTCTATGTTGATGATATGTTGATCATCAGCACTCACCTTGAAGGTATTTCTGAAACTAAGAAATATTTGTCCTTGAACTTTAAGATGAAAGATCTAGGAGAAGTTGATACCATTCTTGGGATCAAGGTGAAGAGAGCTGGAAGTCAGATTTCTCTTAGTCAATCTCATTACATAGAGAAAATTCTGACTAAGTTTCAACACTTAAATATTAAAGAGTTTAATACTCCATTTGATCCAAGTGTGAAACTTAATGTGAACTCTGGAAGAGCAGTGGCTCAACTGGAGTATGCGAGTGCTATTGGAAGTATGATGTATGCAACGCATTGCACTCGTCCTGATATTGCTTTTGCTGTAAGCAAACTGAGTCAGTATACTGTTAATCCAGGGACAGAACACTGGAAGGCAGTGGGTAGAGTACTTGGATACCTGAAAAGGACCAGTAACTTAGAATTGACATACACGTCTTCTTCCAGAATACTTGAAGGTTATTCTGATGCAAGCTGGATTGATCGCACAAATGATTCAAAATCTACAAGTGGGTGGATTTTCACTCTAGCAGGAGGAGCAGTTTCTTGGGCGAGCAAGAAACAGACGTGTATTGCCCACTCGACTATGGAAGCTGAGCTCATAGCGCTAGCTGCGGCTGGTAAGGAAGCAGAGTGGATTAGAGATCTACTTACTGACATCCGTCTGTGGGATGTTCCAATGCCGTGTATTCCCATGTATTGTGATAGTGAGGCCACACTATCTAAAGTGTACAACGCAGTGTATAATGGGGGATCAAGACACATAGGTCTTCGGCACAATTATGTGAGACAACTGCTTGAAAGTGGTACCATCAAGGTTGTCTATGTCAAGACAAGTAAGAACTTGGCAGATCCATTTACTAAACCTCTGACGAGAGATTTGGTTGTGAATACCGCGAGAGACATGGGTCTAAAACCACAATAGAATCGTTAGTGATGGAAACCCAACTTGAACTTAGTGCTCCTATTTCTCAAGTTTAAAGGGTAACAACGAAGTCACTTAACGATAGAAGGTACTGTCAAATTTGATAGATCCATGTGAGGTATGATAGTACGTCGTTGCCGAGAACAAGGATGAGCTTATGCTCTTAACAAAGTTTTGGAGGCATCCAAGCAACGTGGATGATGTAAAACTTTGCCTATATGATCTAGGGGTGGTGCCGCCTCGAGTGAAGATTAGTGGTTTATCTTCTAAAGGGTCATGAAAAGGATTTATAGCGCACGGCCATATTCGCGCTCAGTGAGAACGCAAAGTCAACTGGTGATGTGTGGGGGTAAACCGAAGGGGGCTATCAGGTTAATGGTTTAATTCCATAGGACACCATCTAATCTGTCTCTTCTTGTTTATCAACATAAACTGGGTTTAATCTTCGTGACACCTAGTGACATCATTAGTCTAAGTGAACGGAAACATTCCAACTTGGTGGGGGATTGTTGGAAATATTATAGATAATATTAAAGAGGAACATACAAGTTGGTATGTTTCCTCCATCCCACATTGGTGGAGTGAGTGAAGTTTGGGTGGTTTATAAGGGATTACCCCTTATGGGCCTCCATAGTGATAAATGGGTTGAGAAGTGGGTCAAGCCCACACGCGCGCCGAGCCGAGCCGAGCCGCGAGCTCGCGAATGGTCGCGTTTGAGACGCGAATGGGCGCGTTTGAGGCGCACTTTGCACTTCGCACGTACGCATCGTCGCGAGGAGCTGAGGAGCTTTTATTTTTAGCTAAGGTCTGGTCAGGTGGGTCAGATCTGTAAACCGAATGAGATGAGATAAGAAGGAGATAGAGATGGATTCGAAAACAGTGGGGGTTATCCCATAAGAAATCGAATTCGTATTAATGATAATTATCCAGTTTCGAATTCGTATAGGATATGTATACAGAATTCGAATGGGATTGACATATCTCTTCCCCGTTTTTCTCATTCTCTGGTATAACCCACAACTATAAATAAAGGCTTCCTGTTACCCATTCATACACTCTCAATTTCGCAGCTCTCTCTCTCTACTGTGTGTTCGTGTTTTCGTTCCAGCTTCTGCGTTTTCTGGTTTCCATTGCTGTTGGAATACCAGATCAGTTCTGCATTAAATCCTGGGAGTTTACGCTGCAGCTCACAGCAATACGAGCGCGTAAAATCCTTTAAGGACAGGAGTTTTTCCGTGCAGTTCAAGGCTTTCGTTCAAGGATCTTCGTTCTCACTCGCCAGGTTGGTTTTAATTTACTTGTTCTTTAAATTCGTCCGACAACGGGACAGTCTCCTTCTACCTTTCTTTAATCAGTTTGCTCAAGTTGGAACAAACTGGTTTGGCTGATAACTCGGTAATTAATAAATTAATTGTTTGATTAAACTATTTTTTCAACACATGATATATATGTAAAGTTGAACATACTTGGAGCAATCGGTTCCTGGGCTGATCTTGTAAGGAATGCTAACACCACACTTTCCTGGGAGGCTGGCGGCATTGCCTGCATTGATGCCGGAGATAGAATTGTAAGCGCTCTTTAAGCAGCCACATGCAGCCTGACGATCAGGGGTTGTTTTCGCAGCGTTGTTCAGCCCTTTTACCCCATTGCAACATGCCGGTGGCACAGCACCACCTTTGGTTAAGTAGCCAATGCATGGTGCTAAGCTGCTGGATACCTGACCACAGCTAAGAGCCTCTGCATAGGGTGCAACCACCACCATGCAAGTCACTACTGCACATAAAACCATCATTGCCATCTTGGCCATTTTTAAAGTACTCTAGTTAAAGATGTTGGAAACAGTAGCTTTGTTATGTATGTTTGTAAGGTTGTTGGTGCTAGAAAACGTTGTCCAACGTTGCACTTTATAGGGGTGTTTGTGTATGAACGAATTAAAGGCGGGTGGTCGGTTTGAAACTTGGTAGTTGGAAGTTGGTTTTAACATTATTGATCTTCACCAGGTGTAAGCTTAAGGTTATTCCATTTGATCTTATCATAATAATGGAGTGTTGTTTTAATTCGATTGCCAACAAACTCACTCTGCCAATGTCGACTATGATTGAAACTTAGATCAACAATTTAAAATCGGCTCAATTTTTTATTAAAATAAGGCAATAGCCGTGCATGGAAATTAAAGCGTCCACACTAGAGGATGAAATGTATATATCCTGTACAAGAAAAATTCTTAGTGTCTAATGCTCACGGACATATTTACTTTTTTTTTTAACCAATTCGTTGATTTGATTTCTTTCACGAATAAAATCGTAATATTATGTTTTTCACGTGCTCGTCCCATTAACCCACTTCGTTTTCTCAATTTGACTATTGCAATTCAAATAGGACACCTTAATTAATAAAATTTCGATAAATGAGGTAGCTTTCACTATGGGTTTTAGTTTTATACGAGCATCCACAATAAGGATGTTTTTTTGTGTATGTTTTTATTTGCCACATGTCACTTTCCCCACCAATAATATTGTTTCTCTCTCTTGCCCTACACACAATACATAAAAATATTAATTTCTTTTTCATCAATTCTCTCTCCTAATCATATTCAGATGTATGTTTTTTCTTGTTTTTGTGGAAGAACAAAATACCTACCTCCTCTCTCCTCCATCTCAACACTATCTCTCATCCATGTCACCAAAAAAATCTAAAAACCTCCTTATTGTGGATGCTCTACGTAATTATTTTAAAACCTGAAAACTATCATATTGGTCACATCTAGCGACATTTAATTTTGGCCTAGTTAATACAAGAGTACAATGATTAACACGTGTAAGATATCATACTATTATATTACATTTAGTGTATGCGGGCCTGTTTTGTAACCTTGTAGACAATTAAATACGTGTTAAAAGATTGGGACTAATAGAACCAACTACGAGGAAATAATAACACTTAAAAACTCATCCTTTCACACAACATGCTAGGACCATGCGTTATACTAGCAAAATGCTGCGGGGGTGCCTAAGTTGCATGAAGGGGTTGAGTGGTAACACTACACCACACCATGCTGTAGGTCTCGATACTGATCCTCAGATGACGATGATTTTTTGTTTCGGATGCCGTAGCGAGTGCGTAATCCAAGCTACGACACAAACCGAGCGAGAGAATATATATAACACAATAAAGATTCAACGATTAGCGGTTCCTAGCATTGATTTCGACAGAGTTTCGATACAATATTCGACAAATACAAAGCACTCACCGGACTCCCTCTCACTACACTCTTTCTCTAGCTCATTCAAGCTCTCTACGTTTTACAGAGATATCTGCTGGTATTTATACTAAACCAGCAGATGATTACATCGAAACAGAACAAATACAAACGAAACACATCGAAATACATGGCATGTATCAAAATAGAATATGAAGTTATCTATCGAAATAGAATAGTTGTTTATGTGTCGAAATAGACAAGTCTTTTTCGATATTTTATATCTTTCTAATTTGATATATAAGCTTCAATATGTGTACAGCCTATTTCGATCAGTCATGGGACCTGGGATGAATTAGAGACAAACACACACGGTTCTTTTTCACAATTCAAACCCTAATTTTTAAATCACTCTCACAAAAACCATCATTCCTAATTCGGTTCACAGCTTCCCCAATTCGGTCATGTTCATGTCTTAAACGTGTCGTGTTCATGTCATAACAGGTTTTGTTATGTCTTAAACAGGTCGTGTTCGTGTCTTAACGGGTTGTATTCGTGTTTTAATAGGTCGTATGATACTTTGGTAATTTTTTTGTGTCTGTCTTAACAGGTCGTTTCGTGTAACCTGTTTATTTACAGGATCATGTTCGTGTTTCGAAAATCTAACACGATAAGATTTCGTGTCGTGTTCGTGTTTACGTGTTCCGGGTTCGTGTCTTAACAGATCGGTTGACCCGTTATGCCAGCCCTGCCGGCGGGTATGATTTGCAGGTCTTGTATACCGATGAGGTTTGTTGATTTTTTGGGGTTTATGGGGAAAGTCAAAATGTAAATTACAAAGGTTGTCCTTTATGTTGATATCACATTGTAAAGTGTGAAATTTGTCTTTAAAAGTAACGAGATTCATACTTTATGTTTGTAAGACGTGAAATGTTATGTCGTTTACCTCAAACTCAGTTAAATTTTAATGGTAAATCAGGGTATATATTATTAAGTTTTTGTGGAAAATCAAATACAAGACTTTGCGGTTTTGGGGAAGCAGGTTTGTTGGTGTTGGAGCTAGGTTTTATGTATTTTAACAATTTTCTATTTTTTTTGTTTTATTTATTTTTTTTATTTATGTTTTTTATTTTTCGAATAGCCTTTATTTAATATTTTCATGAAAAAGCTAAAAAGAAGAGGGTCGCCTTGTAACTACGGATGTGTGTGGTTTCTTAATTACTATATATTACTAAACGAATTGAATTGAATAGTGATTTTAAATTTTAATATTATAATAATATATAGTTTTTTAATAGTTTATTATTTTAATATTATAATAATAGTTCTTTTCTTTACTTTTTAACTTTAATCATTTTTTAATATCTGGGGTTGGGATAAGCTTGGTGTCAACCGGTATCGAACCAGTAATGGTATAAAAAATACCGGTACGGTCCTATTCGGTACCAGTACATGAAGTAAAAATCGACACTAATACAGAAAACGCTAAAAGTTGGTGCCGAATCGATATTGAAAATCTTTTGGTTCGGGAAATTCAGTGCTGCTACCCGGTACTATTTACTCATCACTGATCATGGTTATCGTACGAACAACGGTATCGTACAACCTTTTTTTGTTGATTTTCTTCAACTTTTATTTTTTTTCTTTTTATAGTTTCAGGGGTAGGGATGAGCTCGGTGCCAACCGATACAGAATCGGTATTGATATCGAAAATACCGGTTACGGTACCGGTATATGAAGGTAAAAAACGGTAGTGAACCGATACCAGGAACGCCAAAAGTCGGTACCTAATTGGTACTTAAGATCTTTCAGTTCGGCAAATTTGGTACCAGTACCCAGAACAATTTGCTCATCTCTGACCACGGGTTTTATACGAACAACATCGTTAGCATACAACTTTTTTGGTTGATTTTTCTCGATCAACTTTTAATATTTTTTTTTCTACATTTTCTTTTTATTTTTGTTACCAGTTCCGTTCGCAACACGCTTGTAGTTATTTCAAAACACATGTAAACACAGACTAAATAACAAAATAAATTCGCCACAACACGGCGAACTTATTTAAACCCAGTTAAATGAATAAATACATAATTTCCATTAAAACAATGCATGTAATAATACTAATAAAAGAATAAAAAAAAAATGACACATTGCATTCTCTACATTAAATTAGTAAAACATTGTTAACATAATTAATTAATATCTAATATCTAAAATATAATATATTATATTAATTAATATAATAAAATATAAATGTTTATTAGAAACCGTATCATATTTCAAATGTCTATATCTAATATATTTCGTTCTTTTTGTTTTCTATATAATAAATTCTATTTTTTATCTGTTAATATTTTTTATAATTCATATTCTATATAAACATTTTATAATAAAAATCATCTTCAATTCATATTCTATATAAACATTATATGATAAGATCATCTTCAATATCAGTGGCATTAACATCTTTTTAAATATTATTCAAGAATAATGATTATGTATTTTTTTTCTCGAGGGCTACAGCTATACAACCATAAAAGAAAATTCCGTTTTTGAAATTACTAAATACAAAAAATAACTTACAGGGTATGTGAATAACGGAGACGCAAAACCAAAGTTAATAGCGATCGATACATAGTTGTACATGTATCCTAACACGACATTTACTCATTACCACACATGTTTTGTTTTAGAACAAAAGAAAAATACGATAGGAAAGAGCTTGAGCTCTGATACCGTAATTGTAACACCGCAACGTAGCTAAGGCTCATATTATTTGTTGGCATATTTCACTTCACCATATTTTCCAGTGCAAAATTTATTCGTAACCCTAAATAAAGAAATATTCTATAAAGGAAGAAATAACAACTTAATCATATTTTAACATTTTTTTATTTCCTTTTACCAATTTATGATATAGTAAATTAATCATTAAGTATGAAATTATTTTATTCGGCATATAAATCATTAACTTAGACTATATTTTTTTTATAATAATTAATCATTAATTAAATTTGTATAAAAATTAATAATATCTATAAAAAATTATTTTCAATTACTTAAGTTAAGAATTATATTTAAAAGGAACACAATAATAAAAAAATACGTAATTTCACTCACACGAAGAGTGTATATATATATATATATATATATATATATATATATATATATATATATATATATATATATATAGAGAGAGAGAGAGAGAGAGAGAGGAAGGTTAACATACTTCACGGCTTATCATACTTCACGTAGGAGATAATGGTAACCGTTGGATCAAGGGTATAATCACGCACGTTATTTTGGTCAAAAAAATAATTACGCATGTTATATATTTCGTGAAGTACGTTAATGTACGTTAAGGCGTGAAGTACATTATACTTTCTCTCTCTCTCTCTCTCTCTATATATATATATATATATATATATATATATATATATATATATATTTATCTATTATATATTTTTCAGGATTTTATGTCATTCAGGTCTTGGGGGTATACTTTAGCCTTTTTTAACTTCACCTAATTAGTGTCACATCACCTGTTTTTCCTCATTTCACGCTACCTTGCTTCAAGGAAATGATTTAATCTTGTTAACTTCATCTAACCTGATTTTTAGTTTAAAAAAGAAAAAAAAATAATTGATTAAATCACTTAACATTCGGTTAACATGTTAACACCTAACCTTTTTAACTCCCCTTAACACAATGAGGGAATGGTATACAATACCAATTAACATGTCATGTCATTGTTAACACCCAATATATTATAGTACACCCCATGGTCTTATATCAAATATTTTTTACGAATTATATAATTATATCGTTTTTATTGAAGAACACGGTGTAATACACGGGTCTATAACCTAGTAGTGTAATATAAGTTTAAACCATGTTTTCTTTCTAGAGATGCATTTTGAAGACGTGGACAATAATTACGTGCAAATGGTTTTTTAGCGTGCCTATTACAACACTTTTTATGCAATTTTATTGTGAAGAATCTGGTGATCAAGAGCTGTGTTTTCTTATTGATTAAAACTGAATCGAAAAAAATAGATATAGCCGAAAGGCTTAAAAGATAAAGCAAGAAAAATAGAAACAAACTAACAACTTGATCCTTAAAATAAGAGATAAAATAGAAGATAATCACCAGCTCTTTAAATCGATATCCAGCACTCCCCCTCAAGCTGAAGCGTGTTCATGCCCAGCTTGACAAGTAGCTCTTGAAGTTTCTTGGTCCCAAGTGGTTTAGTAAGAAGATCAACTATCTGAAGTTTTGTTTCAATGTACCTTGGCTCTACCTCTTTTGATTCAACCTGTTCCCGAACAAAATAACAATCCATTTCCACGTGTTTTGTTCTTTCGTGAAAAATTGGATTGTTTGCTATATGTCGAGCAGCTTCATTATCACAAAACAAAACTGTTCCACCATGTTGTGTTTCATTGAGTTCGGTTAACAACCATCGAACCCACAAAATTTCGCTTACCGTAGTAGCCACTTCTCTATACTCCGCTTCTACCGAAGAACGAGAAACAACCGATTCCTTCTTTGACTTCCATGAGATGGGAGCTCCGCCTAGCAATAGAAGGTAACCGGTTCGTGAACGTCTCGATAGAGGACAACCTAGCCAATCTGCATCACAGTAAGAAATAAGTCGTGTTCCACCTTCTTTTGGCAAAAGAATCCCTTGACCGGGAGTCGCCTTGAGATACCTTAACACTCTAGTTGCTGCCTCCATGTGTGTTTGATGAGGATCTGATACAAATTCGCTCAATATATTAACCGGATAAGTAATATCCGGCCGAGTAGCTTGCAAATAAAGAAGTCTCCCAACTAAACGCCTGTATTGATTTGCATCAACTTTCTGTTCTTCCTCCCCCTTACCAAGCTTCAAAGTGGATTCCAAAGGAAAAAGGCTCGGCTTGCATCCGAGCAACCCACTATCTTGCAAAATGTCTATGGTATACTTCCTTTAACTTAACACTAACCCTTCCTTCGTCCGAGCAACTTCGATACCTAAAAAGTACTTTAGTGATCCAAGATCCTTGATACTGAAGAGGTCATGGAGACGTGACTTGGTTTGTTGAATAGTTTCCATGTGATTTCCTACGATAAGCACATCATCGACATAAATTAAAGCCGCAACAAATATTGTTCCGTGCTTATATAGGAACAAAGAATGATCGGCGTTTGACTGGATAAAACCCAAGTCTAAAAGAACAGTAGTAAATTTGTGATACCAATTGCGAAGCTTGTTTAAGTCCATAAATAGACTTTCTTAGCTGACATACCATCGTTTCATTTTCTTTTGAAAATCCTTGAGGAATCTTCATATAAACTTCCTCTTCCAAGTCCCCGTGCAAACACACATTATTCACATCCAATTGATGGATGATCCAATCTCGTTTCGTAGCTAAAGCAAGAAGAGTTCTCATTGTGACCAATTTTGCAACCGGTGCAAAGGTTTCATGATAATCCACCCCCTCCATTTGAGTGAAGCCTTTGGCGACCAATCTGTCCTTGTATCTTTCAACACTTCCATCGGGCTTATACTTGATTTTATAAACCCACTTTGAATCGATAGCTTTCTTCCCTGGAGGCAACGATTCAAGAGACCATGTTTCATTTTGTTCAAGGGCCTTGATCTCCTTTTTCATCGCCTCCCTCTATCGCTCATCCTGTGAAGCTTGGTAAAAGGTTTTCGGCTCATCATGGTTGGTGATGGCCGCAAGAAATATTTTGTGAGCATCAGAAAAATTATCATAAGCGACATAATGGGTAAGGGGATGTACCGTGGACGATGCTTGATCAGAAGACGAATGTGCGTGGTCGATTGAAGGAGGAAGCCTGACATGATAATCTCGCAACCGCGAGAGCTGTGTGCGAGTTCGTTGCTGTCTTTGGTACCCTTCAGCAGTATTGTTTTCATCATGGGTATCAGCGTTGCATGGATCAGTGGTATTCGTTTCATGTTGGTGAATGGGTGTGTGCATATTGTCTTCTGTTTCACGTGTGCATGCTGGGGGGGGGGTGTCATGTAACAACTGTCACTAAAACCAATAATTAGGATGATAATTAGTCAATAAGAAAACCCTAATTAAGACACCCAAGTGATTCTGCATTAACCCTGAAATTTCCAGAACAATCGGAATCAGGATCAGGGCCCCTAAAACTCAAGGGGGGTTAACCTTGTTGAACGATTATCCATTTAAACCGTTGTTTAAAAGTAATTGGACCAATTTGTTGATTCATGCAAGCTAGTCCCGAGCCTAGGCAGCCTATAAGTAGACTGCTTAGCTTACGGACCGTAAAGGGTAAGCCTTACAGACCGTAAGCATACCGGTCAGCCTTACGGACCGTAAGGGTTAGTGCATACGGTCCGTAAGCGAGACTAAATTTTGGCTATAAATAGCCGACCTTGGCACTTGAACTGTGAACTAAAAGCGACACACAAATTCTGTCTGTACGTCGAGATAGAGCTATTATACAAGAACTAAACACACACGATTCAACGTCCGATCGCTATTACGATTCAACGTCCGATCGATTATAACTATCCAACGATTGTCCGAGTGCTGCTCAAATTGAGCTTCTACTTTGATTATTCGTCGTGATTTCGACTTGAATATCTGAGTGCTGTTCGAAATCGGACTATGCTCTGTTATTCGTTGTGAATCCGATTGAATTATTAAGTATTGCACTTGTTAATCATTGTAAGGGTTT
The DNA here is from genome assembly GCF_002127325.2 of Helianthus annuus. Classification (NCBI taxonomy): domain Eukaryota; kingdom Viridiplantae; phylum Streptophyta; class Magnoliopsida; order Asterales; family Asteraceae; genus Helianthus; species Helianthus annuus. The sequence continues at coordinate 152,453,162 of NC_035445.2, forward strand.
GATCTCGTGAATTGACGTAACTGCTGTATTAAGTTACTAACCTATTGTGTGTGCATTATTATCGAATTAGGTTTAATCAAGGCTAATCAGTAGGCTTATACCTTACCCGTTAAATCTGCAAGGTGAGTCATTCTCTTTTTATCAACTATTTTTACAATACTCCAAGTTATTTTCAAAATGTTATAATTACAGGGATTAAGTCGTGGTTATCTTGACCGCTGGTTAGTGGGGTATTGTGCACATTACTAATTTCTCACGGTTAGGCAATAATCCCTAACAAGGGTTAGGCTACAAAACCTAGCAGTGACAAAACGTCACTAATTGGGTGACTGGACCCAATAGTGGTATGACCATCGTCACATGGGTGGCAAGGCCAGATATAAAATAAGATACTGCCATTGTAATCGCTCTTATGCTGTAATTGATAACTATGTCTCGTCTTATCAAAATGAATGATTCACTCAGTATTTCCCCGCTGACAAAACCCTTTTACAACATGTTTCAGGTGACATACTGTGAATTCAGTACACGTGCTACGGAGCACCATCAAGCTTGAAGTAGTGGCTCAAATAAATAAATAAACATGTTTGTAAAATAATGAAATGATGAAATTTACGGGGTTTATCCTGAAATGTAAATAAATAATACTCGGGCATTTTCAAATTTAAAACGATCCTGTTAAGACTTCCGCTGTAAACATGAATACCGCATGTTTCCTGTCCCGCGGCTCCTGGACAGGGTCAAACCGGGCGCGGGGGCCGTGACAGGAAAAATGTGGTATCAGAGCCACTGATCAAGCCACTGATTTAAGCCTATTAAGTATTTAGAAAATACTTAATTTTATTAATTGCTATTTTGTGATTATGTGTTTCATTATTTGACTAATTGTATACAATATGGACAGATCTTTATATGCTAGCCAACGTAGCAATTAATACAAATTTTTAAATAAATTTGGACCAAAGTTTTAGTACCTTTATCTACATTTTAGAAGCTTTATTCAGTAAATAAATAAATTTATAAATAAAACCTAGGGTGCTTTAAATTCTAGTTGTTCTGGTAGATAAAATCAAAATTTGTTATAAACAGCATGAGTGATTTGTCTGATGCCCTTCAGAACTTAAATCTCTATCCAGTAAGAATAGAGGTTTCCAGAGATTTCCATAGATATATACCAGACATAGAGGAACCTATGGAATTTAACGCTTTACCTCCCAAGCAACCCAAGTCTAAGAAAGTAGAAATTGGGGAAAGCTCTAGGCAAATTAAGGGGTTACCATCCCAGGAAGAGTTAGATTTTATATTGGAAGATTACAATACTATTAAGCCTTGTGATGAAATACAACTATCAATGAACTTAGAACCAGCTATTTCAAATCCTCCAATCCACTCGCGACCTTTCGAAATAAACGAATGTTTGACTAAAGAAATACAGTTACAGAACAATCCCTATAAACTTTTTCCTCAGTTCAATCTAGAACCTTTACCAAATCCACCAAAGAGTAACAAGAATACAGTTAAACTCCGCCAGTTTGACCAAGAACTAGTAAATGTTGGGAATAGGATCCAAGAAATAGGAAAACAGATCTCCTGGAAATACGATCAGAGGAAACACCGTTATTAGAATATCATTTGACAAAAGGATACGGGATTTAGGAACTTGTGATTGTGTAATAGTAGTAAAAATCAGTATGTGTAAAATAAATAATAAAACGGTTGTATATAGAAGCATGATATAATAAAAAATCTTAGAAAATTTACAAATTTGGGTTCGTTTACGTGATTATGTGCAATTAAGTGTAACATTGGATTATTTCTTGTATACTAATTATTTATCTATAAAATTAGTTATCCAATGGAAAACACTAATAATGAACAAGTTAACGAGGGTAATCAATCCGAGCAACAATCAGGGAGTCAATATATGACTAGGCATGATGTAGAAAATATCGTTGCTCAAGGGATAGCCAACACTATTCCAACAATAATTGCTCAAGGGATAGCCAACGCTATTCCAGCAATTGTCACTGCTGTAAAAAATCCAGTAGAACCACAGCAAATCATTCCTAGCAAACGTATTTCTGAAGATAATTTCAGTAATAGCGTAAACGGAGGAAATGATCATGTTAATCATGATGATGAACCGCGACAAGCTCCCCTCCCTAAGAAAAGGAAAGCTGCAACACCTGGTTGCACTTATAAGGGGTTCCTTGCCTGTAAACCTGTAGAGTTCGCAGGCAATGAAGGGGCAACTGCGGCACTGCGTTGGTTAGAGAAAACCGAGGCAGTGATCAGAATAAGTAAATGTGTTGAGGAAGATAAGGTTATGTACGCTTCGCACCTTTTCAAGGAAGAAGCATTAGAATGGTGGAATACAGTGTTACATGCCAAAGGAAGTGACGTAGCCTATGCCATGGGTTGGGAAGAATTTAAGCGATTAATAGAAAGGAAATTATGTCCCGAATACGAGAAAGAGCAAATGGCAAATAAGTTTTTAAGTCACCGAATGGTGGACGTAGATTGTCGAGAGTATACTTCAAAATTCTTTGAGTATGCCAGAATTGTACCTACTCTAGCATCGCCAGAACCGGTACTTATATCTCGCTATATCTGGGGTTTGATTAGCGAAATTCGTGACATTGTCAAAGCTGCGAGACCTCGCACGATTGACGATGCGATAGAATTAGCCAACACTCTAACTGACGGATTGGTACGCACTCGGGAAGAAAATAGGAGGAAAGATTTAGCCCAGAAAATTTCCCAAGAATTTCATATGGGTAATAATAGCCATCTCAGGAAAAGAGGAACTGGGCGATTTCCTACTATCCCATTTTGCGATACCTGCAAGGGAAAGCATTTTGGAAAATGCAAAGGATGCTGCAACTTTTGCAAAATTCCAGGACATCGAGAAGAGGATTGCAGGAAAAAGAAGGCAATAACCTGCTACAATTGTGGAGAAACCGGACATTACAGAACAAACTGCCCGAAATTAGGCAACCCAGCAAACGAGAAGGCGAAACCTGCAGAATGGACTACCAAGAAAAACGCAAGAGCTTTTCAATTGACTACTCAGGAAGCTGAACTAATTCCTGACATCATAGTTGGTACGTTTTAGTTCCCGACGTTTATGCAAAAAGTATTATTTGACTCTGGTGCATACCAAAGTTTTATAAATACTTCATTTTACCAAGCCCTTAATTTACCTTTAACCAACTTTAGGCCGACTTTTACAGTTGAAACGACAGATGAAAAATTCCGTTAGGACAAATAATATTTTACAAAAAGCAAAGATAGAATTAATAGGACGTAAAAATTTTCTGTAAACTTGTTATCAATAAATTTAGCCGGACTCGATGTTATATTAGGAATAGATTGGCTAAATAACCAACCATGTTCGAATTCCCTATGATAAAAAGTTCCAAGATTGTTTGTAAATAGGAGGGACGGACCAATGAGAAGGTGTATCGATTATAGGGAATTAAACAAAGTTACAATTAAGAATAGATACCCATTTGATCAACTTTAGGAAGCTAGGTATTTGCCTACGATAGATTTGCATTCTAGATGTCATCAATGGAAGGTACAAGAAGCAAACCTACCTAAAACTATTCTCAGGATTAGGTATGAGCAATACGAGTTCACAATCATGCCCTTCGGATTAACAAATGCCCCAGTAGCATTTAGAGACAGGATAAACAGAATATGTAAACCGTATTTGGATAAACTTGTAAGTATTATCGACAATATATTTCAATAGTCAGAAGGACTATTGTAAGTATTTGCATGCACTTTTAACCTTGTTAAGAAAAGAAAAGCTACATGCCAAATTCTCAAAAGGTGAATTCTGGCTTCAAGAAGTGCAATTCTTAGGACACATGGTGAATCTTGAAGGTATTCACTTAGATCCTGCTAAGATAGCAACAAATTACTAAATGGAAGATTCCGCAATCCCTAAAAAGAAATTAGGAATTCTGTAAATTTAGACAGATACTATAGACAGTTTATTAGGAATATTTCTCCAGATAGATATATCCCTAACTAAGCTAAAACAGTTAAGGTTGAATAAGAACCTAAACCAGAAGAAGCCTTTAGGATCTTACAACATAAATTAACAAGGGTTCCAATTCTAAGCCTTACCAGAAGGAACAGAGGGTTTTAAAGTATACGGTGATGCTTCAAAGCTAGAATTTGGATGTATGGTAATGCAACGCAAAAAGGTAATTGTGTATGCATCAAGGCAATTAGAAAAGCATGAAGAAAGCTATACCACTGAAGATTTAGTATTTGGAGCCATAAAGTTTATCCATAAGTAATTACGACTGTGATATTTAGTATCACTACGAAAAGGCTAAAAACGGCTAAAGATCGCCGGAAGAGTAATACAGATACTAGACGAAAGTCGTTGGAGTTCGAGTGGGAAACAAAATACTATTAAAAGTATCTCCTTGGAAAGGAGTTATTAGATTTGGTAAAGAAAGGAAAGCTAAGTCTAAGGTACGTAAAACCATTCAAGTAATCCAACAAATAGGACCAGTGGCCTATCATTTATAACTACCAGAAGAATTAGCAGAAGTACATGATGTGTTTCATGTATCCAACCCTAAGAAATATCTATCAGATAAATACTAGGTAGTACCTCTCCAAGGTAAAGAGATAAATAGCAAATTTTAAATGATAGGGAATCTATTACAAATAAGATAAGAAGATCAAGTTTTTCAAAGCACAAAACAACTAGTGCTGTTCACAGCCAAAAGAGGACCAGAATACACGTAGAAACTAGAATCAGAAATAAGGTGAAAATACCCTCATTTATTCTCGAGGACGAGATTTTTCTTAAGGTGGCAAGGGTGTAACAACTGTCACTAAAACCAATAATTAGGATGATAATTAGTCAATAAGAAAACCCTAATTAAGACACCCAAGTGATTCTGCATTAACCCTGAAATTTCCAGAACAATCGGAATCAGGATCAGGGCCCCTAAAACTCAAGAGGGGTTAACCCTAGTTGAACGATTATCCATTTAAACCGTTGTTTAAAAGTAATTGGACCAATTTGTTGATTCATGCAAGCTAGTCCCGAGCCTAGGCAGCCTATAAGTAGACTGCTTAGCTTACGGACCGTAAAGGGTAAGCCTTACGGACCGTAAGCATACCGGTCAGCCTTACGGACCGTAAGGGTTAGTGCATACGGTCCGTAAGCGAGACTAAATTTTGGCTATAAATAGCCGCCCTTGGCACTTGAACTGTGAACTAAAAGCGACGCACAAATTCTGTCTGTACGTCGAGATAGAGCTATTATACCGCAATTAAACACACACGATCACGAGGTGCTGCCGCAATCAGGGTAATAACTCGATCGCTATTACGATTCAACGTCCGATCGATTATAACTATCCAAAGATTGTCCGAGTGCTGCTCAAATTGAGCTTCTACTTTGATTATTCGTCGTGATTTTGACTTGAATATCTGAGTGCTGTTCGAATTCGGACTATGCTCTGTTATTCGTTGTGAATCCGATTGAATTATTAAGTTTTGCACTTGTTAATCATTGTGAGGGTTTGATCTCGTGAATTGACGTAACTGCTGTATTAAGTTACTAACCTATTGTGTGTGCATTATTATCGAATTAGGTTTAATCAAGGCTAATCAGTAGGCTTATACCTTGCCTGTTAAATCTGCAAGGTGAGTCATTCTCTTTTTATCAACTATTTTTACAATACTCCAAGTTATTTTCAAAATGTTATAATTACAGGGATTAAGTCGTGGTTATCTTGACCGCTGGTTAGTGGGGTATTGTGCACATTACTAATTTCTCACGGTTAGGCAATAATCCCTAACAAGGGTTAGGCTACAAAACCTAGCAGTGACAAAACGTCACTAATTGGGTGACTTGACCCAATAGTGGTATGACCATCGTCACATGGGTGGCAAGGCCAGATATAAAATATGATACTGCCATCGTAATCGCTCTTATGCTGTAATTGATAACTATGTGTCGTTTTATCAAAATGAATGATTCACTCAGTATTTCCCCGCTGACAAAACCTTTTTACAACATGTTTCAGGTGACATACTGTGAATTCAGTACACGTGCTACGGAGCACCATCAAGCTTGAAGTAGTGGCTCAAATAAATAAATAAACATGTTTGTAAAATAAAGAAATGATGAAATTTACGGGGTTTATCCTGAAATGTAAATAAATAATACTCGGGCATTTTCAAATTTAAAACGATCCTGTTAAGACTTACGCTGTAAACATGAATACCGCAGGTTTCCTGTCCCGCGGCTCCTGGACCGGGTCAAACCGGGCGCGGGGGCCGTGACATGTCATCCTTAAAATTAACATTTAATAAATGGTCACCTGTGATAGGTCCTTGGACTTCACTAACCTTTTCTTTATTACTTGATGGTCCTTGAGGTATCTCATCAGTAGCTTCAAAATAAGCATTGTATTCATCAAGTATTTCTTTATCACCTTGAGTGGTGGTGGGTCTATCAATGGCAAAAGGAAAAACACCTTCAAAGAAAAGAACATCTCTAGAAAACACCTGCCTTTGTTCTTGGTTCAAGTTTATCACCTTTGGTGTTAGTATTTCGAAAATACGCTAAACACCCAAAAATCCGCATGTGATTGTACATAGGCTTCTTTCCACACATTACTTCATAAGGCGTTTTTTGCTTTATAACCTTTAATGGAAGCCTATTAATAATGTATGTAGCCGTTAACACACATTCCGCCCAAAATTGACCGGTAAATTTGCTTCAAACCTCAAAGCTCTAGAAATCTCTAGGAGATGCCTATGCTTTCGCTCCACCACCCCATTTTGTTGTGGAGTGTGAGGACACATGGTTTCTAGAATGATGCCATGGTCATTATAAAACGGCTTCATTTTATTTGAAGTGAACCCCCCCCCCCATTGTCACAACGGACACACTTAATTTTCTTTTCAAATTGGGTTTCTACCATGTTGTAAAAATTAATTAAACAATCACTCGCTTCATCCTTATGCTTAAGAATATATACCCAAACGGCCCTACTAAAATCACCCACCAATGTAAGAAAATACCTTCCACTAGAAAGTGAAAGGGTTCTATAACTTCCCCAAATATTGTTGGACCCAGTATGGCCTTAACAACTTCTTTTTACGTAATATGGCAAGTGATTTCAGTATATGTGAAAAAAAATGTGCGGAAATGGAAATCAGACTTTCAAGAAACAAGACCTACAAAATTATCAAGTTTATATCACTTGGAAACAAATTAGTTTAACAAGGTGATTGTAAGATTATTATCTAATACAAATGAATCTTGATTTATGTGGGTGAGAAGAGCAGTTGGAGTTTGAGTGTTTGTATGTGAATGCTAAGCTTCAAACTCAATTATCTTCTGCCTCTCGAGCCTTCTATTTATAGACAGCTGTGGGCATGAATAAACAATTGTTTATTCATGCAATAAGTCCTTCATAAAGTAGCAATTTGACATATTCATTGAATCCATCGTTCAAGTTGCATTTGTAATCATGAAAACCAATAATGTCATGCTTCGGTCATGGGTGGCAGGATAGAGTTGTGATTTTAGACAAGTGGGTCTGTTATCAGAATTTCTGATAAGCCACTTCATCAGAAATTCTGGTGAACAAATCATCAGAAAGTTTGATGATCAGATTTTGTCAGAAACTGATGATATTTCATCAGAAATATCATCAGATTTACCAGAAACGACCTTCTCTGATAATCCAAATCAACTCTTTATCAACTTGAGATTCTTTGTAGTAGATACTTTGCTTTTCAGTTGTCCCAACTATTTTTCTTCATCTTGCTGTGTTCTTCAGGACTGTTATCTTCTTCAGAGATCCAGTTGATTGAGATTTTCTTCAATACTTACAAATAAAGTTTCATAACAGTTTCCCCCTAAGTATTGTAAGAAAATGAACTATCTCTATGTCCAAATGTAAACAACTTTTAACTAATTTTTGAAAAAGAAAGATCAAGTGACTATGTTCCACAGACATATAGCATAAAATATAAAAGTTAAAGCATAGACCATCCAACCATTGTAAAAGAAACAAAAAAACAGCTTCTAATTTTGTTCAAAAAAAAATTTCTATCTCATCAATTCATTCAATTGATCTTCACTCCACTTTTGTGTTTGTCTCCTGGTTTCAGCTTCTTCTTGTGATCAATTATCTTTTGAGTTGCCTTGTACATTGATTTATACCATTCTCTTGCTTCCATCCAATCTTCAACGCAATCTTCAATTTTCTTTCTCAGCTGCTCATTGTTCTTTCCTTTCATCTTGAGTTTATTCTTGTTTCTCATTTATGCAGTTTCTTATATACTTTAAATTTTGGTTTGAGTACCTGCAAATTTCACTGATTCTGAACAGAGCCTTCTCATTATGAGTATCTTTGAAGACTGCACAGATTTCTGGTATGTCAAAGATTGCACCAGTTCTTGCCAATTTTGAAGGGATTTCAGCAATAATTGTGTTGGGTGGAGGTATTAACACCTTAGTGCTATACGCAAAATTGATACACAGATCAAAGTCTGCTAATGCTGCTCTTTTGTATAATTTCGCTCCTGCATTTTTAACACTGTTAAGGGCTCTCCTGATCACTACTGAACCACCTTTCCATTCATCAATGATGTTCTTCATCTTGACTATGTCCAATGGATGAATTTCATCTTTGTCTTTTCTGACTAAGGTGTACTTGTTTTGACTTTCACTCCCTAGTAAGCCTCCTCCTGTAGTCAAAGTATCAACTCTTTCAATTGATACTATCGGATTGATCAATTTGTTGTGCAATATCACCCGGCTGCCATTCTTTCTTTCTTCATAAATACCTTCACTCATTGGAGTGAGAGTGGCCTTGTTGGGTTGTCTTCTGGACCTTTCCAATAGTAGTGCTTCAGATGTTCTTCTGGATACATGATTGTGTGTAGATCACCTTCAAGCACTTCTGATTCTTTGATGTTGCCTTCTGAGTCTTCTCTCATTATTTTTCTTGGCCTTTTTGAAGAGGTCACTTCATGTTCCATTATCCGCTTCTCTTTTGTGTCTATCCTTATACTAAATTTTGTTTCTCCAGTTATGGTTGTAGTTGATGGTTGAGTTGAAGTGTATTCTTTATGTTGGAAACTTGAAGTGTCAGGCTTTGATATGCTTGGTGGAGGACCCATGGGTAACTTTTGTTTATCTGGTGGTGGACCCATGGTCTGTTTTTCTTTTTGAACTGTTACAACTTCTGGTTGCTTTATTTGTTCTTGTTGGATGGTTTCTGGATGATGTTGGGGACTTTCTGATTCTTTTGCTTGGCTTTCTTGTGGAATTGGAGTCTTTAGTTTATGAAGATCAACTTTTGCCAGTGTGGCAACATTGTATTGCATTCTTTTTATTAGCAAATGAATGTTAGTAAGAGATTGACTGTTTGTTTCTTCTTGCTTCTTTATCTTCTGAAACCCCTGATTTTCTTTACTTCTTTGTTCACTTAATTCCATTACCAACTTTTCAAAAGCCTCAGTTAGACTGCTGCTGTTGGCTCTGAGTAGTTGTATTTCTTCAAGAAGCCTTCCTGAACTTGAACTTTCTCCTGTTGTTGCAATCTCTGTCATCTTTTTCTTGATATCACGCAACTCTTTAAGAGCCTTTTCCATTTCTGAAGAAGTTCCTTTGTTTTCTGATGACTTTTGCATTTCTTTGAGAGCTGCACTATTTTCTTCAGTTTGTTTCTGTACAGCTTTGACAGTTTCTGATAAAGCTTTGACTTCTGATTTTTTATTTCTGATTTCTTCTAGTATCAGATCAAGTTTTTCGTTCATGACTGTTTTTTCAACAGCAGCTTCATTTTCAAGTTCTTTATGAAGTTGTTTTGGAGACATAGATGGTTGTTCTTGGGAAATAGGAAAAACAACAGATGTTTCCCTTCTAACACCAGCAGAAAACACATTTTCTGATGTTCTGAGGTTAAGAGGATTGGAAGTATCCAAATTCTCTGTTTCCTCACTAGAAATTTGAAACAAATTCAAGTCCTGGTTTTCCTCACATCCTTGAACCTTTTCAGGTTCTCCATGAGTTGTTGAGAAACTTTTATTTTTCTCATCCAGGTTTCCTTGATCAGTTAACTAATCTCCACCTGTTGTTACCACATTTTCCTCCTCAGAGTTTGACTCAGAAAATGGGTCTTTTGATTCACTCACATTTTGTTTTGTAAAAACAGTGTTTCTTTGTAATATTTCATATTTTGGTTGAATTGATTCATCGGAATCACTTTCAGAAGTATAAAATATATTGAGTTTAGATTTTGTAGCACCTGTTTTTCCAATATGTGAGCCTTCAGCATGATGTCCTTCTGTTTCAAGAGTCATATGCACATCTTTATCAGCAAGATGTGGATCAGATTCATCCTGATGCTCTATTCTTGGTGTGCTTGATTCTTCTTCATCATGCTCCATTAGTGACACATTTTCAAATCCTTCTTTTGTTTCTGCTTGCCTACTTAACATTCTCATGTATTCTGCTCTGTATGATGAATTTTCTGGTACAAGATCCATCATATTTTCTGGTAGAACAGGTGTAAGTCCCGTAAAACCGGATCTTTTCAATGATATCAAACAACCTATTGATTGTGCGGAATCCAATCAATAGGTGATTCAAGAATCAAAATGAAAACGAACAAGAACACCGAAATAACTTTTAACTCACACACGTTTCGATTACTTCAACAGCAAAAACGTCTGGTATGAGTACACCACCACCAATCGCCTCCCACTCTCTGTTTCTCTAGAAATTCTGTAACTAGGAGGTTCAACCCTAAAACAAGTAGAAAACTTGTTTATATACCTAGGCAAGCCCACTTCCCTACATGGGCTCCCCTTGGGCCTGCTTGGCCCACATGGCCTAAAGCTTGGCCCAAGTGACCTGTAAAGGTCCAAAACCTAATACTAACTAACCCGGTACGATCAAGTTCGTAACCATAGCCCGTTGTGCTAATTTGATGCGTCAGTCTCACACTTTAGGGCCTAACAATCTACCCCTAGACTGATGCCATCAAATTGTCTTCATAACTTGAATTCAGCAATGTCTTCAACGAAATATATGGTTGTCTCTAAGCTGCAAATGTTGTGGAAGTTCTTGACTTCTGAACTCTCAGCACTGGGTCTCTTTCTTCATATTTTGAAGTTAGCTTCATATCAGGATCTCGATCAACATTTGCTTGAAAATCTTTTCAAAAAGAATGTGAGAGGAGGATTCTCAGCAGCTCTTTTCTTCTTCAGTCTTTGTCTTTCAAGCAGGTTCACGGTACTTCTTCAAATGCACTTTCATTGTCAGACGACGTCTCGTATCCGGTTCTTCTGACTCAGGTACATCTTGTTGTTGTGATGCTTTGGGCTTCTTCAGCAACTAACAGCATCTCAGTCTTCATCAACCCCTGTTCTTGATTGAAATCAAGTTCTGCACATGCTCACAAACTCATAAGCAAACATTTCTTATGCAACAGGGAGAGTACCACATGAACACTAGGTACATCCAAGTACTTGTACTCGGATTTCACAATTTAAATTCTTTTAACTTTTGATGATCAGTCAAATCTTCAAGAACGGTTACATTTTTAATTTTTAAGAGAAACAAATAAACACACTATTTTTGGATTTTTGAATTTTTCTATTTTTTTAATTTTTTAATTTTTAAGAACTAAAACAAATAGAAACTCAAAATATAAACAACTACCATAATATACAATTACAATTGCAAATGGGATCAAAATTCGTTCTCAGGCAGACTAAGGAACACTTTTCAGTACGAGCCTAATCAAATTGGTCTATGCGATTGCCAATATGTTTGTCCACTTAAACTTTAACGCTCCACTTTCAATTTTTCAACTTCGTGATATGATTAAGGTAATATTATACTATTATACCCGTGTGTCCCATTCCAAGGCATACCCTCGCGATCAAGGTAAGCACAACGATTCATCGTAGCAGGTGAGTATACTGATGTCATCCTTTAAGATATCCTGACTGTGTCTAGGTCTGCATATAATCTGTTTTATCATGTTTTGATTTCTTAACAATGAACACCCAAACAAATACTAATCAAATCCCGGAAATATAAACAACACACTCTATCATGCAAGTATCTTCCCTACCACATATTTCACAAGTCCAATCCAGATTTCTGAAATCTTAACTGGAAGTAGGTTGAGAAGAGAACAGAATAGATCTTTTGCAGAGATGGTATAATATACAGATCAAATGAGATTTTCTCAATTTGATATAGGTTTCTTGGGTTTCTTTTGGGCACTTGAGGGCCTCTTTCGGGTGTTTAATTGATCTACAGCGCGACAACGTACAGCTAGGTCAGCATGTATCTGGATGCAGCAGAGGAGGTACACGACTTTTTCAGAGAACATTTCAGAATCAGATCAAAATTGTGTGTATCGGGACAACATACAGACATTCAAATAGAAATGAGCTAATTCCAAGTGACTTTCTTTCCTGGGGTCATGTACAATTTTAGTTCTAAGCAGAAGGACAACCAAGATATCCCCGGATGATTCAACAATATAAAGACCCGAAACCTCAGATGTTGGCTATCAATCAACGCAAGATTTAAGACCATAAAATCATACGCCGTTGGTATGTTACCCACATGGTACATAGTTCGTTATGTTTATATCACTTAGTATCTTTTATCATGTTGAGCGTCAAGCCTATCGACATATCGCAGTAGATCCTAGTCTTTTCAGCTATGGCACCTTACATGTGTTAGTCAAACCCTTTAACACGAACATTTATTTCACTTCCCATATCACGCAATTTATCTTTTTGGCTTTTTCATTTTTCTAATGTTTTTGTATTTTTCTCATTTTCTCCCCCTAAAGCAATACATATATATACATCAAACTCTTTTTGTATTTTTCTTTTCTGAGTTTTCTCCCCCTAAACTCTATATCTCTCTATATGTTCCTCTCCCCCCCTAAATTTGTGCATAAATCTTGGATTTTTGCGCAAATTTACCATTTACTAGAGAAAGGACACTTTATATACAAAGTTATAAACTAAGAAAAAGAGAGAAAAATATTTTTGCTTAACCGTTCTGTCATCAGATTGAAGACTAATCAAATTCAAATCAAAGTTCTGAATTTAAACGGTACCTTTTACTTATCATTTATTACTTGTTTTATCTCCTCCAAAGTAAACATATCATCTGTAAAAAAAAATTTGAACTTTTTGCAACAGTGAAATGTTACCCGTTTTTATCTCTGGAACAACCGCTATCAACATTCCAGAGATTGTCAACAGCTCCTCCTTGGTTGTTCCTGAAAATTAAGGAGATTAGTAAGACATGGGTACCCAGGCCATCGTGGTCCTGGGATTTCCTGAAGCATCAAAATAAGACACTTCTTTTAAACACAAGTCCCCTTTCGTTTCAAGGATTGGAGACGTTGCTGATTTAGATTTGGGTTTCCAAATCTGTTTCGGTTTAACATACGTGTTTGTTGCCTTCGATTGAGCAACTGGTTCAGGTTTATTAGTTTTGAAAACAGATTTTTGTTCCTGAACAGCTTTGCGTTTGTTTTTAGCAGCGTTCCAATCCCCATCAGAAGGTTTAACCTTGGGATTCACATTCTTCATTGCCTTAGGTGATGATACCTTCATCGGCTTGGAATGGTAGTTACCCTTCGGTGTAACCCTCTGATTTTGCATATAATAAGGTATGTAGGGACGATTTGTGCAGTTCCGAGAAATGTGACCAGTAATGCCGCAATTGAAGCATGTTTGTCTCTTCACGTAGAAGGCATTCTAATCAGCTTGTGTAGCTCTTGCAGGCCCTGAAGGATGAACCGGTCCTTTCTGTGCTTGTTTTTGTTGCACATTTCCAGCAGACGAAGATGAATTAGGATGCCTATACTTGTCGTTTGCCGGGGCCTTCTGTGGTGGAGATTTCTTTTGATTCTTCTTGCTTTGCTTAGACTGCAAGTCTTGTTCAGAAATCTCATCAGTCTTTCCGAAAGCTTTGTTAGCACAGTCAAATGCATATTTATCACATTTTCCATTACTGACTGGCTTAAAAAAAGGTATTTTTCACAACACGGGCCTTTTGAGGACTATTGCTGCCCGTTGAGGACTGTGGAGAGCCTGCTTGTCTTTGATGTTTAGGCTTCTTCTTTCCGCGTCCTTTACTTGCTCGCTTCAGATCTTGTTGCTTGATCTGAACCTTTTCACCACTAACAGAAGGTTCAGATTGTTCAGCTTGCGCATTTGGAGCCATTTTCACGTCTGTCTTCTCTTCATCCTTCATGTCATCAGCTTTGATAGAATCGGAGAGTTCTGGTTTGTCGGAAGAAATACCAGAAACTTTAGCAGAATCATTTGACGAGTTATCAGTACATGAACCATTTGTGTTCGAGAATGGTTCACTGGCAGCTTTGTTTTTGAAAGAAGTCTCCTGGTCCGTTTGAGAGTGTGTTTCAGTGGTCCCACGGGATACATCATCAGGGACATTTACAGAAACAGTTTCAGAAGAATAATCAGAACATTGTTGATCTTCACTCTCACTTTCATTTGTTTGTTCAGCTTCAGTTGTTGTTGAACAGGAAACATCACAATTATTATCAACTGAAAAAGAACCAAATAACGACGTAAAAAAGTTTGGTCCAAAAACAGATTCAGAAGCTGTTTCATTTATTGAGTTTTTAGAAGAATCTGAATTTGAATCTGGTTCATTCCCAAATATATCTCCCCACATAACTCCAGGTACTTCAGGTACTTCATCTGCACATGATGAAGAAACGTTAGGATCAAAAGTACCCTTGGACTCAAAACAGACTGGTTGAACCACCTGTTTTTCGACAGGTCTGACATTAACAGATGACTTATTGTTTTTGGGACCATAAGTCATTTTGCTTTCATTCATCATCTCCTCCTCAGTCATAGGCAAGTAAGTATAATTGTCATTATACGGAGGAGGAGCGTGATTATAACCCAATCTCAACCCTTTCCTTTTATGGTATGCTAGCTGTTGATCACACAGGTTTTTGACTAATTTGCTAGAGGAATCAAATTTTTTAATGTTCAACTGATTTATTTGATATTTATCCCTGACATCCTCCAGTTCTTTAGTCACTTCACATAGTTTTTCTTTAACCATAATAAGTTGGGCTGTGGCTACACTAACATCATCCTTAAGTTGAACGATGTCCTTACGCTGAGCTTCGATTTTCTCTTTGAAAAGTTTTTCGTTTTTTGTTAAAGTGAAATTTTTCCTTCTCATGTCATTATATTCTTCGATTAGCTCAGCATTGTGTATTTTAAATGCCTCAACCCTTTCACGACACTCAGGAGTGCAAAAGACAGAAAGTATCTCTTCACGAGTAATTTCTTGAGCCGCTGGTTTGTGAGACACAAAAGCCATTATTTCAATGGGTGGCTGATACTTTTGTTCTTCTCCTCAAAACAAAAACCAAACGAGAACCCGTGTACTCGCTAACTCAAACACTTTGCACGCAATCGAACCCGCTTTCTGACCTGCACCTCAAAACTCTGTCACCGCTTTCTGACCTGCACCTCAAAACTCTGTCAAAACTTACTCACAAACCAAACAAACACACCTTTTCCTATTAATAATTTTTTATTTTTATTTTTTTAATAAACCCTTTTTTAAATTAATTAATTAATTAATTAAACAATATAATTAAACTATTATTATTATTATTATTATTATTATTATTATTATTATTATTAATGATCAAGTAATGATGACCTTATGATTAATAATTATTATAATTATTATTAATAAAAACAAAACTAAACGACAAATGATAACTCCTGTCGTCTTCTTCGTCCAAACAACCAACAGCAACCCTAATTTCAGACTTAAGCCGCCACTATAATTTTCAACACAAGATCACCGTTGCAGGTGGTGACTACCGGAGAGGGATGATGACGGATATGCGGAAGGATCATTGATTGTACGGATATGCGGAGAAGGGTGATCGATGAAGGGTGATGTTATGGCCGGCGGATAACACTGATGGTGGTGATGAGGGGTTAACGCTGATGGTGATAGGGGTGGTTAACGCTGATGGGGGTGTCCGGAGATGAAGGTTGTTAACGGAGACGATGGGGTGGTTAACACGAAATGACGATGGTGGCCTGAGAAGTTGAACCGTGATGGATGGTGGATGATAGACGGAGTTGCAGTCGAGAACTTCGGACTCGGAACCGTGACTCGAGATCAGTGATGATAAAGATGAGTCGAGACCAACGTTGATGATGACGTTGACGGAGATGGTTGCCGGAGAAGGTCGGAAGTCGACGAAGATGATGATGAACAATGGAGGAGAACGATGGAGGATGAAAGTGAACGTTGCGACACAGATGATGATCACTTGGTTGCGACTCGGAAATGCGGTTGCGAGTCAGACGAAGACAAGATGAAAATGAGTCGAGACCGGTTAGGAGACCTTCTTGACTCGAGACAAGGTGATGAGAACTCGAGACCTTGTGATATTGAACAACGGTTGCGACTCGAAAAACTTAAAATTTTTTGGTGATGAGTCGAGATCGATGAGTCGAGACCGTGTAGAAGGTTGTTGAAATCAGAAAGCGACTCGAGACTGGTGATGAAGATGATGGTTGCGACTCGGGACGACAGTTGCGACTCGGAACGGTGATTGCGACTGAGATGAAGATGAGTCGAGAGTGAGATCGTGATAAGTCGAGATGGTGGTTGCGACACGGATCAACAGATGGGACTCGAGATCATGAAGTTTGATTGCTACTCGAGACCTTTCACGGGATTGGAATGTGATTGTAAGCTGGATGACAACAACTGTGAATTAAAAAAAAAGAAACCTTTTCAAAAATTGTCAACACTTAAAAGAGATGAAATCCCGAGATTTTTGTTTTTTAAATCAATTTTTTATTTTATCAAATCTTTTAAGGATAATTTCGAAAATTTTAAAATTTTGGAACAATCTGTTAACACCTTTCAAAAGATCAAAATAACCAAAACAAAGGAATTTTCAATAAAATTCTGATGAACACTACGAAGAACGCGAAGAACTCGAAGAACACCGAACCAAAAATAACGAAAAACTTGAATCTTTGATATCACACCGAGCCTAGAAATAGGTTCTAATGGCTCTGATACCACTTGTAAGTCCCGTATAACCGGATCTTTTCAATGATATCAAACAACCTATTGATTGTGCGGAATCCAATCAATAGGTGATTCAAGAATCAAAATGAAAACGAACAAGAACACCGAAATAACTTTTAACTCACACACGTTTCGATTACTTCAACAAGCAAAAACGTCTGGTATGAGTACACCACCACCAATCGCCTCCCACTCTCTGTTTCTCTAGAAATTCTGTAACTAGGAGGTTCAACCCTAAAACAAGTAGAAAACTTGTTTATATACCTAGGCAAGCCCACTTCCCTACATGGGCTCCCCTTGGGCCTGCTTGGCCCACATGGCCTAAAGCTTGGCCCAAGTGACCTGTAAAGGTCCAAAACCTAATACTAACTAACCCGGTACGACCCAGTTCGTAACCATAGCCCGTTGTGCTAATTTGATGCGTCAGTCTCACACTTTAGGGCCTAACAACAGGTACATCAAAGTCTGACTTCCATGACCCTGCAGCACTCCAGGGTCTCATAATTTCTGATCTCCATATATATTTTGATTTTGGATTTTGCAGATTTCTTTCGGAAAAAGCATCGGAAATTATGATAGATAAAAATCTGGGAAACGGTAGATGTGAATCTATCTTTCCAGTTTTGGTCAGAATTGATCTTTTGATCAAATTAAGTATTTCTGTTCCAAAATCAATATTCAACCCAGTTATAAGGCTGAACATGATTGTTAGAATACTCATATTTATCTGATCCGTACCTCCGATCTTGGATGATAAACATTTATTCAATATTTCCATCAATACTTGCCAGAAGGCAGGTAGCTTGTTCCTCTTGAACTCGTTGATTTTTGAAATCTTCGCCTTGCATCCCATTACAGCATCAAGTTGTTCAAACATGTCTTCTTTTGGTGGTGCTTCTTCATATTCTTGATTTAAGGGTAGTTCCAAACACTCCCTTATTTTCTCTGGGGTGATTTTGATGAAGATATCTTCCCATACATGTGCTGTTAGCTCCATATTTTTACTATTTGCTTCGAGAGTGTGTAAAACCTGTTGTATCAATCTTTCTGGTACATTCTCTGATCTTTGTAAGAGCATGAGCTATTGGACTTCTGATCAGAAACTCAATGAGAATTTGACACTTCACATCATATTGTTCTATATTGGTGTTCATTGCTTCATTGTTGTTCTTCAAAGGAAGATATTCAGCTTCAGTGATTAGGGGAACAGAGTGTTCAACTGGAGGTGGACTGTTGTTTGAGGCAACCATTTAGGATTTGGGTTTTTGCTTTTGAAAAGGGTTTTTAGGGTTTTGTGAATTGAGATTGAAGATGAACGTCTCTGTTGTTGGAGGGGATATCTATAGTGAGCTGAGACAGATATTTTTGAGTGTTTTTCGTGGGTTGTTTGTATTCAAGGTGTTTTGTGACACCTTAATGATGTTTTAATCTTTTAAAACCGCAACCGTTTAAAAAAAATCCTTGGTTTATCTCTAATTTAATGTATATTCAAGACAATTAGAGATTCCAACATTTTTTAAAAGATAAACACTAGTATCCAACTTGCACCTTTTTATGTGGGACCCTTTTTGATTTCAAAACTGATCCAATCAAAAACCTTTTCTTCAATTGAGTGTTTTCCCATGTTGTACTTTTGATGATATATAACATCTCTAAATGTTTCATAAAGAGTTGAATTTTCCTATATTTATATCATCAGAAGACATTTGATTCATTTATAGGAGTCTGAATCATGACAATTTTTTTTAAGATGAGAGGAAATAAGTGGAGTCTGATAAAATTTCTTACCTAGATCTTGTGAACTCCGCAATTTTTGTTCTGATGTATCAGGAAGTCTCTCTCATATAGCTTGTTCCAGTCCTCAGAAAAAAATTTAAAGAAACACATCTAAAAATAATTTAGAAATTTTCTCCCCTTTTGTTTTTGTTTCTTTGCATCTGATTTCTGACGTTTTAATGAAATTTCTGATAAATTTTATCAGATTCTGATGATTTATCATATCCTATCAGATTTCATTTGATTCTTACCAGATTTTCCTTGATATCATCAGACAAGTTTTCTTAGCTCCCCCCTGAACCTATTGACATATTTTTCTAACATATAATTAAGAAAACCTGAATATATTACTGAACAAAAGTGGGTTAGAACACAAAAAAAAAAAATTACAAGCTAAAACAAACATAGATAGACCTAACTACTCATCATCTTCATCCAACACGTTATACATGCACTTCATATATAACCAGAGACTGGTTATTCTTCCTGTATGAAGGGTTGACGGAACCAGGGAAGCAACTCTCAAGTTTTCTTGAAGTGCTAGTTCAGCTCTTGTATAACAACTTCTCACACCACCAAAGGCAAGTTGACTTGTGATTACTTTGGTTACGAAACGAGGGTAGATCAGAAAAGGATTACGGTCATGGACGTTTCCTTCTAAGTCTCCCATGAGAAACTTAGCATAATTGTAAGGTTTTTCCTGTACAATAGCATGTGCCACTTCCATCATCCTGTGAGACAGCTCATTAAAGTGTCCTGTCTTTTTCGAAAAGCAAACACTCAGCTGTGTTACCAAATATTGAAAAGGTGGTATGAACCCAGATTTGCAAATTTGCCTTGACACATTGCTTGAATTGTAGCCCATTTCAGTCAAGGTCCTTTGCACTTCTGCCTTTTCCAATATACTGATCCTTCGATAGTCACCCAATTTGAGGATATCTCTGAGTGTTTCCACTTTTAGGGTGATCTCTACCCCCATAACCTCACTTCTTATCCACATAGAAGTGCCACTCATAACAATTTGAGCATTCCACCAGAACTCCTAAAGAAGTTCTGGATATATGGTGACATGTGTAGACATGGAAAAGCCGAAAGGACTTCTCATGATCATATTGTACACAAACCTGCAGTCCTCCCATGCAGGTCCTTCTAAGTTGGATCTTAATATGAGATTATGATGTTCGTAAAGTTTGAGAGGAAATTGGTTGGATTCCATTGATCTTGGGTGGTTCATTTTGAAATAAGAAGTTTTTCTGATGGTAGGCTTTTGAAAAGAAGATTTTGTTGTGAAAAATGTCTTCTTCAGATTGTTAAAATTTATAGGTGAAAGTGATAGTTTCATATTAACAAAAAAAAAAAATTCTTTCTCTCCATTTAAGATAAAATCTATTGCAGTGAATATGACAGTCTAGTGTGCCTTTTATGTGAGTAAGCATTTAATAGGTGGGCAGCTACTTTCATAGCTCCTAATGATATTGGTGCTTACGTGTTTCTGTTAAACTCCTTATAACCGAATGACGTTGCAAAAAAAATCCCCTTTTTAATTTTTTTTTTAAAAAAACAAACAAACAAAAAAAAATTATACAAATGGAATATGTATGAAGATATGGACTTTTGATGATTCCTGATTATTATGCACAATTAAACAAAAGTTCCTGATGTAAATCAGAATTTCTGGTAAATCATCACATTTTATTGATGATTTATTAAATTTTCTGATTTTTCATCAGATAGATTAATTTCTGCATCAGAATTTTGTTTAATTGTCCTTTTATTCATAGTAACTTGATGATCATCAACTTGGTTTTCATTTTGTTTTGCCTTTATTTCTGAAACATTTTCATCTCTTATGTTGACCATGCCAAGTTTGCTGATCAAAAAATTATGTCTCTTTTCATCAAGAGGTTTTGTGAATATATCAGTAATTTGGTTTTCAGTTGGAAAAAAATACATTTCAATGTTACCTTTTTCCACATGATCTTTTATGAAGTGATATCTGACATCTATGTGTTTGGTTCTTGAGTGATGAACTGGATTTTCTGTTATTGCAATTGCATTCTTTGAATCACACAAAATTTGTATTCTTGTCAGATTTACTCCATAGTCCTTTAGTTGAGTTTGCATCCAGAGCACTTGTGAACAACAGCTTGCTGCTGTTACATATTCTGACTCTGTTGTTGATGTGGCAACACAGTTTTGCTCCTTGCTTGCCCAACATACCAATTTTCCCCCAAGATTTGACAGGCACCAGATGTGCTTTTTCTGTCAATCTTACACCCTGCATAATCTGCATCTGTGTATGCAATTAATTCAAGGTTTGTATCCTTTGGATATAAGAGACCAAGTTCTGAAGTGCCTTTTAGATATTTGAAAACCCTTTTTACAACCTTTAAATGAGATTCCTTAGGGTCACATTGATATCTGTCTAGAAAACATGTAGCAAACATGATGTCTGGTCTACTTGCAGTTAAGTATAACAATGACCCTATCATCCCTCTATAGATTTTAATATCTACACTTATTCCATCTTTATTAGAATCCAATTTGTTCCCTGTTGCCATGGGAGTTTTTGAAACTGAGCAGTTTTCAAGTGAATATTTTTGTAGAATTGTTTTGACATATTTTGATTGACTCAAAAATATTCCATAAATTCTTTGTTTGACTTGTAACCCTAAGAAAAAGGTTAATTCACCCATCATGCTCATTTCAAAATGGCTGGTCATTAACTTTTGAAACTTTTTGCAAAATTTTTCATTTGTTGATCCAAATATAATGTCATCAACATATATCTGAACCAACAAGGTATGGTTTTTGTGTGTTTTGAGAAAAAGTGTGGTGTTAATAGTACTTTTGGTAAATCCAGAATTGAGTAAGAAGTTTGATAATGTTTCATACCAGGCTATTGGAGCTTGCTTCAATCCATACAAGGCTTTGTTTAATCTATAAACATGATTTTGAAATTTTGGATCAACAAAGCCTTCAGGTTGTTGCACATAAACTTCTTCTTCAATTTTACGATTTAGGAAAGCTGATTTTACATCCATTTGATAAACTTTGAAATCCTTGGATGCAGCATAAGTAAGAAAAAATCTCACAGCTTCTAATCTAGCTACTGGTGCAAAGGTTTCATCATAATCAATACCTTCTTGTTGACAGTAGCCTTTGACTGCTAACCTTGCTTTGTTCCTTGTGATTATGCCTTTTTCATCAGATTTATTCCTGTATACCCATTTTGAGCCTATGACAGATTTGTCTTTGGGCTTGGGTACCAGATCCCACACCTTGCTCTTTTCGAATTGATCCAGCTCTTCTTGCATAGCTTGTATCCAATCTGGATCATTCAGAGCTTCTTTGGCAGATTTGGGTTCTATTGTGCTTAAGAACCTAGCATATGCACATTCATGTGCAATTGCAGATCTTGTTCTCACACCATCAGCTGGATTGCCAATGATATCAGAATGAACATGCCCTTTGATCCATCTCAACCTATTTTGAACAACTGTTGGTTCTGATGGATTTGAAGTTTCCCCCTGTTCAGTTACCTCTGTTTCATGTACAGCACCAGAATTTTGATTTTCTGTTGTGCTATTTACTTGTTCTTCAGGGTTAGTACATGATATTTCTGGTGATTTAAATGTACAAACTTTATCATGTTCTAAAAGATCTTCTGATATTATTTCAAAGAGATGCTCATAATTTTCTAGTTTGTTAGAAAAGTTTATTTTTTTCATTTATTCATCAGAAACTTCAGTCTCTGATGAGTCATCAAATGAGACATATAAACTTTCTCTGATTGTCCTTGTATTAAGAATAAAAATTCTATAAGGTTTTGAGGACAATGAATATCCAAGAAAAATACCTTTTTCTGCTTTTCTGTCAAATTTTTCAAGGCTTTTAAAATCATTGAAAACAAAACATCTACAACCAAATGTGTGTAAAAAAATTTACACTTGGAATTCTATTATTTATTATGTTGTAGGGTGTTTTGTTTAGCCTTTTGTTGATGAGAGTTCTGTTTTGAGTAAAACATGCATTTGCAATTGCTTCTGCCCAAAAGTGAGAGGGCATTTTGGCATATGCAAGCATTGTTCTGGCAGCTTCTACTAAGGTTCTATTTTTTCTTTCAACAACCCATTTTGTTGAGGGGTTCTGGGAGCAGAAAAGTCATGAGAGATTCCTTTGTTTACAAGAAAGCTTTCAATTTTAGAATTTTTGAATTTTGTCCCATTGTCTGATCTGATCCTTCTTACTGTTAGTTTTAACAGATTTTCAATTTTCTATATAAAATTAATGATCAGATTAGATGTTTCACTTTTCTTTCTCAAAAATTCAACCCATGTATATCTAGAAAAATCATCAACTATTACTAGTATATATTTCTTTCCAGAGAAACTTTCTGTACCTATGGGTCCACACAAATCCATGTGTAAAAGTTCCAAATTTTGTGTAATGGAAGATTCAGAAATTGACTTGTGAGAGCTTCTTTTTGACTTTCCCATCTCACAAGCATCACAAACTTTATCCTTTTGAGAGGATATGAAAGGTAACCCTTTTACCAGACTTTTACCTGCTAATTTGTTTAGGTTTTTGAAATTTAAGTGAGCCAATCTTTTATGCCACAACCAACTACTTCCTTTGTTAATCTTTGAAAATAAACATAGTTTAGGATGTTCATTTTCTTCTTTGAAGTCAAAGTAATAAATTGATTGTCTTATCCTTTTCCCACGCAAATATACTTTATTATCATCCATACCTATTAGTGGGCATTTTTCTGGTAAAAATGTTACCTGAAAACCGTTGTCACAGAATTGACCACAGCTCAGCAAATTATATTTTAAGCCTTCAACATAAGCTACTCTTTCAATGGTCAAACATCCATACCTGATACATCTGTATCCTATTATCCTTCCTTTCACTCTGTTTCCAAAGTTCACCATTTTACCCAGCTTTGAGACAAAGTTGCTGAGTAAGCTCCTATCTCTAGTCATGTGCTTGGAGCTTCCTGAATCGCAGTACCAGATCTACTGCACATGATGGTCCTGAAATGAAATGATTAGAGGGATTTAGGTACCCAGGCATGCTTGGGTACACTTTCTGATGATATTCTGGTTCTATTAATTTTTCTAGATGACCTTTCATCAGAATTTCTGTTGGATGCTGAGCTATTAACAGAATTTTTGTTTTTCTTTTGGAGATGGTGTTGAACAAGCTTCAGTATTTCAACACACATACAGGAATCATCAGAAATTTCTGATTTTCCTTCTTGTGATGGAATGTAGGGATAGTTTTGAAAAGATGAGTGAACTGCTTCTGGAGTTTTTACAAACTCTTGACTGCATTCACTTCTTTTTGGTTCAAAATTTGGCTTATCAAAGGAGTATTCAGAACATGTTGATTTGCAAGTTTCAGAATCAGATTCTGATAAGTATTTATCAGAAGTCTGTTGAGTAGCTTTTACAAAGACAATGGGTTTGTTATTGGTTGTTCTTACATAACCCAACCCTTCTCCTTTGTTCTTTGGAGTGGACTCTATGAAACTTATGAATTCTTTTGCTTCTTGAAAACCTCTTACATTAATTTCTTTATCACTGATTTTCTTGTAAAGATCTCTTCTTTCATTTTCATAAAACTCAATTTTAGCTCTTTGATCTAAACTTTGTTATATTAGTAATTGGTTTTCAAGAATGATTTTATTCAAGGTCCTCTGCAACTCATCAGATTTTTTACCATCTGATTGATGTTTAACTTGCAAGTTTAAAAAATCTGACATGAGCTCATTTAGCTTGTGTTCAAGATCAAGATTGTCTAAACTTACTTGTTGTCCTGAAGTCTCTGGTATGTCATCAGAAAGTGACATGAGACAGAAGTTGGCCATTTCTTCTTCTTCTTCATCAGAAGAGTCATCAGATAGCCATGTATCTGTTCCAACAATTAAGCTGACTTGCTGTTGTTGCTTCTTAGCTTCCTCAAGCTTCTTTTCATAGTAAGCAACACCTTTCAGCTTCTTGGTCTTACACTCAGATGCATAATGACCTTTTTGCTTGCACTTGTAACACACCACCTCAGCCTTTCCTTTATCCTTAGATCTAACATCTTCTTTAGATCTATCATCCATCCTCCTTTTGTGAAAAGTATTTTTTTTAAACTGATTTTGGGGAGATTTTTAATGGTGTTTTAAGAATATAGTAAACTAATATCACAGGGAAAATTTTAAAAAAATGCTTCAAAGTTTTAGTGGCATATGTAAAGTACCATTAAAAACCTATTAAAAAATTTAGTGGCACACATAAGTGCCAATAAAAACCTAACTTAATAGTATATTGGTTAAATGCCACTAAAAATGTGTACTAATCAAATATGGCATACACAAGGTGCCATTAAAACCTAAATTAGTGGCACAAACGTTAAATGCCATTAAAAACGTGTGCCACTGAATGGCTTTTTTTTTGTAGTGTCTGATAATCCAAATCAACTCTTTTTCAACTTGAGATTCTTTGTAGTAGATACTTTGCTTTTCAGTTGTCCCAACTATTTTTCTTCATCTTGCTGTGTTCTTCAGGACTGTTATGTTTTTCAGAGATCCAGTTGATTGAGATTTTTTTCAATACTTACAAATAAAGTTTCCTAACAAATATCACAATGCACCATGTCAAAACATTGGATAGTTTTTATTGAACTAGTTGAAAAAGGTAATCTAGTTAATTTTGCTCAAACACAATAGTCACAAAAGTTGTTTTCTGAATCAAAACCAACATCCTTTAGAAAACTAATATGAGAGAGTTTGAAACTAGATGGATGACCAAGTCTCTTATGCCACACATTTGTTGCTTCCACGGTTATAGCCTTTGGATTCCCTCGAATTGCTTCCATCCTATAAAGACCACCACTGCACATACCCGATCCAATCAAGCTCCTCGTCCTCAATCCCTGCATGACAAAGGAATCCGGGAAAAAGGTAATGGCACATTGCAAATCGTGGGTTAGTCTACGAACCGACAAAAGATTGCACTTAAAATTTGGTACAAAAAGTACATTTTTCACTCTAACCCCCCCCCCCCCCCCCCTCTTTAGAAAGAACCTCCCCATTCCCTTTTACAGGAATGGTTTGTCCATTAGGAATTGTGACCGACAATTCACTAGTACTCATCGTAAGATTATCGAGTAATCCACGAACGTGGGTCATGGAATCGGTCGCTACGGAGTCCATGATCCAATTACCGTTTTTGTCAAAACTACCTGCCATATTTGCTGCTGGGGGGCTGGTCTTCTTCTCCTTTTGTTCTTCTTTCTTCCCGAAAAAATTTAGAAACATGTTGTATTGTTCATCGCTGAGACCCGGAACCGGACTGGAAGTTGTCTCTGCTACAACTGCTTTTGGTTTAGAATACTCTTTCTTTTCCTTTCCGAAAAACCAATCTGGATACCCAATGAGTTTAAAACACCCTTCACGAATGTGCCCATTTCTCCCGCAAAATGTACAGTGCCCCGTCTTAGTATTCTGCTGCGTTTTCTCGGTTTTCTGCCACGATTTCTTTTGAGGCTGCACATCACGTTTTCCTTGTTGCGCGACTTGAAAAGCCATTGTTTCGGTCGCAACCTTCTTTCCAACGGTGATATTCCTTTGCTGCTCGTCCTCGGCCACCAAATGATAAGCTACACCTAGTGTTGGCGTGGGTTTCATAGCAAGTATTTGAGTTCTAATCACTGCAAAGTCAGAATTTAAACCCATTAGAAATTCATATAACCTTTCTTTCTCTTTCAATTCAACCAGTTTCTTTCCAATATCGCACGTGCATCCTTTACATTCACACCGAGGCACCTGTAGCATGGTGTCTATTTCATCCCATAATCCTCTCAACTTGGTGAAATAAGCCGACACCGTGGCTTCTTCTTGGCGAGTCATTGTAATGGACTGCTTTATTTCATACGTTCTCGGTGCACTCTCTTTACCAAATATTTCGTGCAAATCTTTCCAGATCTCTGCAGCCGTGTTCGCGTATTTAACGCTGGCTCGTATCTCCTTCTCCATAGCCGTAGTGAGCCACCCTTTTATCATGGCGTCACATCTCATCCAATTCATATACTTCTTGTCAGTCTTCTCTGGCTTATTTATGGTTCCATCGACGAACCCGATTTTATTCTTGGCGAACAGGAAATTGGTGATTTCCTGAATCCAATCATTGAAATTGTTATATGACAGGCTTTCACATCTGTTTCGGGTAGTCCGAAGGATGCAGGTAGAAAGGCGAGTTGACATCAATAATTTCGACAACACTACTGTTGGGTGAACTCTCAGCCTCGTCTCCTGCCATCAGTTCTGCCATCAGTTGATAGTTTATGATTTTAATTTTGGTATGCCTGCTCTGATACCATGAAGAATCTGGTGATCAAGAGCTGTGTTTTCTTATTGATTAAAACTGAATCGAAAAAAATACATATTCCCGAAAGGCTTTAAAGATAAAGCAAGAAAAATAGAAACAAACTAACAACTTGATCCTTAAAATAAGAGATAAAATAGAAGATAATCATCAGCTCTTTAAATCGATATCCAACATATTGTACATTTGATAGGCCTTGTGTTATGGTCTCTTGCACACCACTCGTCCATAATGTGGGTGGGGGGCATAAAGAAGGTGCGGCATGTTTAACTCATGTTCTCATTGTTGCAACACCAAGCTTTCATCCTTAGTTAGGTTGGGAAGCCTTTGTTCCTTCTTTGTCTATTCTCTTGTTGTGGTTTCGTCACCTTAACAGGGATAGAAAGCCGTGTTACCGCATGGTGTAGCGTGGTGTTCCCGCTAGGCACCTTCATTCCACTTAGGCACCTCGTTGGTATAAGAGATGGTCTTAACATATTTGTGCGAAATAACTTCTTTTTCCATCTTCAGTGTGTTATTATTGCGATGGTCTTAACATATTTGTGCAAAATAATTTATTTTTCCAACTTCAGTGTGCTATTATTACGTTTCTATATACAAATTTATTGTACATATATTTGTCAAAATGTTTGTTTCCTATTGGTTGATTTAGTTCACCCACAGTACATTCTACACGTGTACTATTGTCTACAGGGTTACAAAAAAGGCCCACATGAATTAAATAATATAGTGTCGGTACACGTGATGTATTGTCTTACACGAGTTCAACTTTGTACATATGGTTTAACTAAGTCAAAATTAAGTGTCGCTAATTGATACCAATGAAAAAGTTTTCTAGGCTTAAAGTTATAAGTAGTTTAGTACCATATTAAAACCCAAAATGGGAGGCCGCACCACTTAAAAAAATTACTGTATATTTTAGCCAAAAACCCTGGACATACCCCTTAAAAATATGGTTAAACACCTTATCCGTATCCCAGAAAAAAAAATTATGAATTCGTCACTAACAAAGAAACTTGTTAAGGTATCATAATGACTTTATTTTTCAAGTACAAGATATGATCACATCTTCTAGTATGCACCACTATTGCTTTATTTTAATATATAGAGAATTGAGCCAAATTTGAATTGTTGATCAAAATTTCAAACATTGTCGGCAATTGGCAAAGTTAAAATCGTACTCCATTATTACACTTGGTGAAGATCAATAATGTAAAAACCAACTTCCAACTACCAAGTTCCAAACCGACCTCCCTCCTTTAATTCGTTCGTACGCAAACACCCCTATAAATTGTAACCTTGGACGACATTTTCTAGCACCAACAACCTTACATACATACACAACAAAGCAACTTTTTCCTACATCTTCAACTAGAGTACCTTTAAAAATGGCAAAGATGGCAATGATGGTTTTATGTGCAGTAGTGACTTGCATGGTGGTGGTTGCACCCTATGCAGAGGCTCTTACCTGTGGTCAGGTGTCCAGCAGCTTAGCTCCATGCATTGGCTACCTAACCAAAGGTGGTGCTGTGCCACCGGCATGCTGCAATGGGGTAAAATCACTCAATAGCGCTGCAAAAACAACCCCTGATCGCCAGGCTGCATGTGGTTGCTTAAAGAGTGCTTACTCTTCCATCTCCGGCATCAATGAAGGCAATGCGGCCAGCCTCCCGGGCAAGTGTGGTGTCAACATCCCTTACAAGATCAGCCCAGGCACCGATTGCTCCAAGTATGTTCAAACTTTAAATATTATGTGGTTCTATTTAAACTTCTTTTTATTTGGATCGTATATTGAGTACACATCTACTTTTTTATATCTTACCTTTTGTGATTTTCTTTTTCCTTTTTGTAGGGTGCAGTGAGGAACATATGACATGCTTTGGAAGTTTAGAGAGACAAATAATATATCTATAATAAAAATAAGGAACACTGTTTTGTTCGAAGATAACATATATGGTTGTGTATGTATCTTTGCTTTGTAATGCCTTTGGCTTTAAATAGTGTTCTTGTTATAAACCTTCCTTTTCGCATAATCCTTTTTTATATCTCAATAACCGGCCTGCAAAATCAACTGCTATTAATGAGTGAATATTTAAGGCAATTGACCATACCGGATCTTATTGTAGCATAAATAAAACCGTTAAAGGCAAACACGAACAACAAACTAGAAATTATCAATCTACTACCTAATTATACACTACTACCTAATTATACAAGAATACAAGACACGTGTCACAACCATATTTTATGTATTTTGTCCAAAACCCTTTATGACCTTAATTAAACACTACTAGAAAAATGATTTTTTTTTCCTACAAAAGTTTTCCACAAATTTCACATGACTCAATTTTTGTTACAACTTTTTTACAGTTTACTTATAAAAAAGGAAACAAAAATAACCCAAAAACTTTTCCACAATTTCCTACAAAATTTCTACACAATAAACATATGTATCAATTTCGTCACAAAATTAATTACCTTTGTGACAAAATTCTTACAAAATATATTAAAATTTTATATTGTTTTCTACTACAGCAAAACAAATAAATTAAAAAAAAATCAAATTTCTACATTTGTCATAAATTTGTAGCAACTAGCTACAAATTTGCGACAATTGAAACTTATTTTATTTTTAATTACTAAATTCAGTAAAATTAATCATTTAAAAAAATATAATATAAAATTTGTTGGATTTTTGTACCAAATTGACCCCGTTTGCTACAGTTTTCCAGCAAAAAGAATTATTTTCTTTGTTATCTAAAATTAAAGTAAAATAAATACTTTTAAAAAATAAAAGAGTAAATTACGTTTTTGGCCACTTTGATTATATCACCTTTTTACTATATTAGCCCAAAATAAGAATTTCTAACATATCTGTCCCCGTGGTTTCTATAACTAACAATTTTCGCCCCTAAGTCTAGAGATCATGGGGGCCAAAATGGTTAGTTATGAAGACCATGGGGCTAAAATAGTTAGGCTTAGGGTCCAAAATGGTTAGTTATAGAGACCATGGGGGCAAATATATAAAAAATTATTATTTTGGGCTAATATAGTAAAAGTGATATAACCACAGGGGTAAAAGCGTAATTTACTCAAAATAAAATTTTAAATTTGTCAAAAATATGAAGCAATTGACCCCATTTGCTAAGTTTTTCGGCAAAAAAAATCATTTTATTTGTTATGTTTTAATTTTAGTAAAATAAATACTTTTAAAAATAAAATATTAAATTTGTCAAAAGTTGTAGCAAATTCACCACGTTTGCTATAGTTTTCCGACAATAAAAGTTATTTTATTTGTTGTTTCTTAAATTCAGTAAAGTAAATAATTAAAAGAAATAGCAAGTTTTATTCGTCAGAAATTTGTAGCAAATTACCATCATTTGCTACAAGTTTTCGTCAAAAAAGCTATTTTATTTGTTATGTTTTAGTTTTAGTAAAATAAATACTTTTAAAACATAAAATATTAAAACTGTCAAAAAATTGTAACAAATTGGCCACGTTCCACGTTTGCCACTTCCGACAAAAAACTTATTTTATTTGTTGTTTATTAAATCCAGTAAAGTAAATAATTATAACAAAGAAAATTTTTTATTTGTCAGAAATTTGTAGTAAATTAACCCCGTTTGCTACAACTTTATGACAAAAAGATGTCATTTTATTTGTTATGTCTTAATTTTAGTAAAATAAATAGAATAAAAAGATTAAATCTTAAATTTGTCCGAAAGTTGTAGCAGTTGAAAGGGTGTTAAAGTTGAGGTTGAAAAGATATCAGCGGTGAAGTCTTGGCAAATCCCTTCGACAATTAAAGAAGTGAGAGGTTTCCTTGGGCTTACGGGCTACTATCGTCGTTTTGTTCGGAATTATGGGTTGATAACGCGACCTGTCACAACCTTGACTAAAAAGATGGTTTCACGAGATCGAAGGAAGCTTTACATGCTTTTACCGCCTTAATAGAAGCATTGTTTTCCACATCGATTCTAAGGCTACTCGATTTCTCAAAGTCGTTCGTCATTGAATGTGACGCTTCATCTGACGGGATAGGGGCTATACTATCCCAAGAAGTGCATCCAGTGGCCTATTTCACCATAGGGCTCTCCCCTTCTAATAGATTCAAATCAGCTTATGATCAGGAGCTCCTAGCCTTAGTGTTAGCGGTACAAAAGTGGAGTCATTATCTCCTTGGCCGCCGCCTCATTATTCGTACCAATCACTACATGCTAAAGTTATTACTTGAGCAACGCATTACTACCCTTGTAAAAACGTCTCTTACTAAAGCTTATCCCTTATAATTTCTAAAAACAACGGCTATTTAATTGTCGAGTAGTTGATAAAGGTCATTTGGTGATACAAGAGGTCCCTAATATCAAACTCAAACTATTACACAGGCACATGACACCCCAATTAGAGGTCACGAGGGATTTTAGAAGACTCTAAAACGCCTATCCACACGTTAATTTTCGCCAAGAATGAAACAAGAAGTTCAAAATTTTGTACAACAATGTATTGTTTGCCAATAATAAAAATACCAAACTTTGTCTCCAGTGGGTTTGATTTAGCCTTTACCCATACTAAACCAGGTTTGGGAAGATATCTCCATGCACTTCATTGTTAGGTTGCCACATTCGAACCATTATGATACAATTCTGGTGGAGGTTGAGCGTCTTAGCAAATATGCTCATTTTTATGAATATCTCATCCTTTTACAGCTAAGGGGTAGTTGCACTCTTCTGTAAGGAAATCATTCGGTTGCATGGGGTTCCCCGTTCTATTATTTCTGACCGGGATATGGTATTTCTTAGTAATTATTGGCAGGAGCTTTTTCGTTAGAGCCAAACTAAGCTTCAATTGAGCACTAGTTACCACCCCCCAAAAGGATGGGCAAACCGAAGTTTTGAATTGTTGCCATGAAGCTTACTTTCGGTGTTTTGCTAGTGAAAAACCTAAAAAATGCAGTACATATTTACCTTGGGCCGAGTATTCCTACAATACGGGGTATATACATCAACGGGTATGACTCCTTTTTCCATTGTGTATGGGAGGGAATCTCCTTCGTTGTTCCTTACGCTATGGGTGAGACTAAGAACACAGAATTGGAACAACTACTGGATAGAGACGAGATGATAAGGCTTATGCAACACAATTTAAAGAAGGCCCATGGCAGGATGAAGAATCTACTAATCTCAATCATCGCGAATTATTATTTAAGGGTGAGGATTATGTCTTTCTCAAATTTAAGCCATACCATCAAAAAAGTTTTGCCAAACGCCGCTATGAGAAATTGTCATCCCGATTTTTTGGACCATATCATATAAAAAGAACCAGTGGCCCAGTTTCTTATGAGATGGAGTGTCCCCCTACTGCCCGAATTCACTCCGTTACTGATTACTAAAGACTAGGAGGTTGATTTACGACCCCATTCTGTTCTATCTCACACGTGGACTTCAGAAGCTAGTCATCCGGTTCTGGAAGTGTTGGTCTCCTAGTACAATCGTCCCGTGGAGGAAGCCACATGGGAAACTTATCGTTTGGTAGCAGAGCAATTCCCAACATTCCGCCTTGAGGACAAGGCATTTTATCGGGAGGTAATTATGATAAGACTCCGATTAAAGTGTGTCTGAGAAGAAAATGGAATCGGGACAAAGATGCCAACATGGGGCAGTTGGGTAATGTTTTCGGGTCTGAGCTGGATCCACTGGATCAAGAGGAATTTAATGGGGAAATGGAAGAGTGGGGAACATTTACTATGCCTATTATTTGTAGGAAGATGGAAGAATGAGGAGTTATCCCTATGCCTACTTTATGAGAAGTTACTAAATGTCATGGGTCTTTATAAGCAGGCTTTTCACTTTTGTATTCTCATTTTTGTTTTTCGTTGTCAATGGTTGTGTAATTGGAGACCTTTCCTCTCTCAATCGGGCCGATTATCTCAATTTAAATAAAAAGTGCCTTGCTTGAATGTTTTATCCTATCATCAACCTTAAAATTTATAACAAAAAAAAAACTTTGTTTATTTATTGAGATGCAACATTTGTTCATCCACCTTGGGATTTAAACAAACTTCATTTATTTATGGGTGAGGGTATTGGTACATCCCCCAAAAGTAGTGACACCCCCCCAGCAACCTCGTATAAGAGAATCAGGGTTGTATAAGGGTTGAGTGCATTAATTATGTCAGAAAAAGTAAAGTTATACGCCTCTCATTGCCCAATGAGCGGTGTATTAGAAAGGTGGTAGTTGGAGCATTAAACTCTATACGCCTCTCATTGCTTTATACGCTACTCATTGGTACTATAATATCTTAATTTAAGGTATATTGCTGACATGACAACGGCGTTCAAACTGAAAAGGCTGAAAAGGTGATCCACATATACGCGCTCATGGCCCTATACGTTGCGTATTGTTTCGAATTTTTTCCCTTTACGCCAAGCTTACGGGATTCATGTAATACAAATGTTCAAAAATCCCAAAAAAGTGATGAAAATGATAAAAATTTTCAAATAAACGGTCTGGTTAAACTAGATTCGAATCACAACGTCAAATTGGGACTTTGGATATTTTTTTGGTGAAAGTTCGAATGAGTCATATGTCTCCGAAAGCGTTTGGTTACCCGTCGTTGATCGAGGTGAGAGGAGGTGGTTTCCGTGCGTCGTTGTGATGAAGGGAGTGTGCGGCCTGTGATGCCTGATTTGAACCAAGTAAAAAATTCATATTGGCGTTATGGTTATTAAAGTCTAACCATTAAGTTGTTTCAGGTCGTAGAGGAGGCGGGACCATCTTACGTGGCTCAAAGGTATCCGCAACACGCAGAACTAACCATTCATATTAGGAAGGGAGTGTGCGCTCCGTGATGCCTGATTTAAACCAGGTAAAAAATTCATATTGTTGTTTTGGTTATTTTAGTCTAACCATCAAGTTGTTTCAGGTCGTAGAGGAGGCGGGACCATCTTACGTGGCTCAAAACTATCCGCAACACGCATACGGGACTTACCATTCCCATCAGGAAAAACAATGCAAGAATAAGTCCGAGGAAGGTGCTTTTGACTTCGAGGAAGACCACAACGAAATCGAGAATGGTGTTACACACTTCGAGGAAAGTGATCAAGACGAGGACGATGGTGGTGGCTGGGACGATGGTGGTGGCGGGGACGATGGTGGTGGCGGTGACGATGGTGCTAATGACCCGAAAAAACAAGGAAAGGTATAACATAACCGTCACTTACGTGTTATTCGTTATGTATAATGTTTTTTAGATTTTAGACAATTTTGATTTTGTATACGTGTTATTCGTTATACATAGCTTTATTAGAAGGGTGCCTATTAGAATTTAGACAAAGTTGATTTTGTTTACGTGTTATTCGTTATGTATAATTTTTATTAGATTTTAGACAATGTTGATTTTGTATACGTGTTATTCGTTATGTATAAGGTTTATTAGATTTTAAACAAATACAGTTTTAAATATAGTTTTAAATTACCATTGTTTCAGGTATTTGCGACACTTCACGAGTTAAAGAATTGGGCTTACAAAACAAAAATTGCGAAAGGTTACGTCATTGTGACCCAACGAACGGTAACAAAAGGCGAAGATTCGTCAGCAAGGACAGTGAAGATATAGTTGCAATGCGACCGTCGAGGCACTTGCAAAAGTAAAGCAACAGTTCGGCGTTCTGGTAGTAAGAAGATTGGGTGTCCTTCTAAAATGATAGGGAAACTAGACGCAAGTAGTGGTAATTGGAGCTTAGTGGTGAAGCAAAAGGATCATAACCATGAGCATGCGGTATTTCTTGAGGGTCACACGTTTGCGAGAAGGTTGACCCCGGGCGAAGAATCATTGGTAGAGAGACTTTATATTCAAAACATGGAGCCTACGGACATACATTTAACCATAGGAAAACAAACCCACAGAGGGTGTGCATTCTACGAGACATACAAAACGTGATAAAAAAGATTAAAGTCAAAATGTACGGTGATCTGACTCCAATGCAGATATTGGAGCAAATGTTGCATGAAGGAAGGTATGTTTACCACACCCGGGTGAATCCCGAAACAAATGCGGTCGAGGAGGTTTTTTTTTGTTCATCGGTACTCGTACAAAATGTGGCGTGCTTTCCCACATGTGTTGATGATTGATACCACTTACAAAACGAATGAGTATAGACTTCCGTTTGTTCAAATAGGGTGTGACATCGGCACACAAGTCGTTTTGTGTCGCTCATGCTTTTATCTCTAAAGAAAAACATGATAACTTCTTGTGGATCCTACAGAAGCTCAAAGGATTGTTGGTAGAGGGTATGGAACCGCACGTGATAGTAACAGATTGCGATAAAGCTTTGATGAATGCTTGCAATAAAGTATTCCCAAAAGCATCCAAATTGCTATGTAGTTGGCACATCTCACAAAATATTATAAAACATACCAAGGCAAAATTTGCAACGGCTGAAGAATTGAAAATATTCAAGCTTTCTTGGTCTCGATTGTGTAATTCTCCCACTGAGACGCTATACAATTATAACTTTGAGCGGTTATTTACGCGACTGACTAACGGCCATAGATCAGGTACGTATTATATTACTTCACAATCATTCAATTCATGTATACACACATACATGTAACCTCCCTGAATTTTATATACGCAATTATCTTTACAAACTATAGGGGCCTATTTTTACATTTTCTGAAACTATAAGTTGAGGGACTTGTTTTTCATTGTTTGAAACTTGCTATAAAAAAGGGGGTTTCTTTTATAACCTGCCCCTTAGCAAGGATCAAACCCGGACCACTCGTGTAAAAGCACCCCTTCTTTACCAATTTATCCTCCTGTATACGAGCTGATTGATACCCTAACATTAGTTGTTTTATACTTTAAAATAAAGTTAACTTAGTTAAGTATGTTAATTAGAATAACAAAAAAGGGGGGTTTCTTGTATAACCCACCCCTTAGCAAGGATCGAACCCGGACCACTCGTGTAAAAGCACCACTTCTTTACCAGTTTATCCTCTTGTACAAGAGCTGATTGATACGCTAACATTAGTTTTTTATACTTTAAAAAAAGTTAACTCAGTTAACTACGTTAATTAGAATAACAGAAAAGGGGGTTTCTTGTATAACCCGCCCCTTAGCAAGGATCGAGCCCGGACCACTCGTGGAAAAGTACCCCTTCTTTACCAGTTTATCCTCCTGTACAGGAGCTGATTGATACCCTAACATTAGTTGTTTTATACACTTCTTAAAATCCAACCGGGCACACACCTTTTACGCATCATCCAACATCAATTGCAAAGTCACCCGGAACTTCGACATTGTCAGATGTTAACATGCAAATAGCACGGAACTCTCATATTGTCGATTCCCGGTGTAGTCTTGATAGCATCTACCGACGCGCGGTAGTTCCGTCACCGGCATCTACCGACGCCCGATAGTTCCGTGACCACCATATAGCATCACGCGTCTGAACCGACTTTTAAACTAGACGGAATCTACGAAGAAACTATTCGATTTCACAGTTTGTTTGAGAACATGATTCAGATACACAACGGTCTCTTTGCTTCATCCATTAGAACTATTTGTACCAAAAGAATGCATACACAAATAGTTCTAGTGGACGAAGCAAAGAGACCATTGTGTATCTGAATCAGGTTCTCAAACAAACCGTGAAACCGAACACTTTCTTCGTAGATTCTGCCCGATTTAAAAGCCGGTTCATCAAATTGGATGAAATAACCGATTCTATTCCCAACTCACGACATTGCCTTGTATGATCAACTTTTTCATCATATTTTTCATACATTTCCATTAGCCATAGTTGTACGAAGAAACTGTTCGATTTCACGGTTTGTTTGAGAACCTTATTCAGATACACAACGGGTTCGTGTGAATCTAAGTAATAATATGTAATAGTTAGCGATTTAGTGTGTAGGGTATAGGGTTTCGTCTATGTATTGTATTACATTTTGTATGAAAGTGTTGTGTTTTGTGTTATTTTATCAAACAATGTTCACTTACATTTGCGTTATGTATTATAGAGAACTTGACGTTTTATAATAACACTTGATAAAAAAAATGTAGAAGTTTTATAATACTAATTAAAAAAAATGTTGACGTTTTATACTGACACTTGATAAAAAAATGTAGAAGTTTAATAATACTAATTAAAAAATTGTTGACGTTTTATATTAATAATTAATAAATAAAAGTGTTGCCATTTTTCTAAACATATTGAATAAAAAAATCACATTTATATACCTTCCTTTTATAACAATAAATATAAATGTTTATATTTTTTTTTATTTTAACAACAATTTAAAAAAATATATATATAAAGTTTTTTTAAAATAATATTTCACACACTTTAAAACCCTCCATACCCTTCAAATTTATTCCACACAAAAGAGCCAATAATTGGGCAATCATCAGCTAACACCCAATCATTGACAATTAATAGGATTTATGAAAAAGTAAACAAAAAGTAAACGTATAGGGCAATGAGGGGCTTATCAGGTGGGTCCATTTCCAGACGTATAGGGCAATGAGGGATATATAGGGTTAGAGGATGTGTGGATAAATTGAGGGGACGTGTGGATAACCAAATCTTTATTTATACATGTGCATGAGCATGAAAATGTCCATGTAGAAGTTCTAGAAAAGTGTATTTACCACAACCTATACGTGTGTAGAATATAGTCTAAATTTTGATAAAGATACGAATAATTAATTCAATAGGTTTGAATAAAAATCATATACACATTAGAGGGAACCTGTGTGATGTGACGGAGTGATAAATATCACTATAATAATAATAATAAAAATAACATGATATGGACTTGGGACTGTACACATGCAGTTGATTTGCAGGCCGGCCGGTGTTGAGGTATAAAAACCATTACGCAAAAAGAAAGGTTTATAACAAGAACACTATTTTAAGCCAAAGGCATTACAAACCAAAGAAACATATACAACCATATATGTTATCTTCGAACAAAACAGTGTTCTTTATTTTTATTATAGTTTATTTGCCTCTCAAAATTCCAAGACATGCCATTTATCCTCACTGCACCCTGCAAATAGACAAAAAGGAAAAAAGAGAATCACAATATGTAAGATATAAACAAGTAATATGTGTACTCAATATGTGCTCCAAAATAATAGAAGTTTAAATAGAAGAACACAATATTTGAAGTTTGTACATACTTGGAGCAATCAGTGCCCGGGCTGATCTTGTAAGGGATGCTGACACCGCACTTGCCCGGGAGGCTAGCGGCATTGCCCGCATTGACGCCAGAGATGGAATTGTAAGCACTCTTCAAGCAGCCACATGCAGCCTGACGATCAGGGGTTGTTTTCGCAGCGTTGTTGAGCCCTTTTACCCCATTGCAACATGCTGGTGGCACAGCACCACCTTTGGTTAGGTATCCAATGCATGGTGCTAAGCTGCTGGATACCTGACCACAAGTAAGAGCCTCTGCATAGGGTGCAGCCACCACCATGCAAGTCACTACT
Organism: Helianthus annuus; assembly: GCF_002127325.2. NCBI lineage: Eukaryota > Viridiplantae > Streptophyta > Magnoliopsida > Asterales > Asteraceae > Helianthus > Helianthus annuus. Next base: position 152,491,977 of record NC_035445.2, read on the forward strand.
GCACATAAAACCATCATTGCCATCTTTGCCATTTTTGGAGACTAGTTAAAGATGTAGGAAAGAGTAGCTTTGCTCTATATGTTTGTAAGGTTGTTGGTGCTAGAAAATGTTGTCCAAGATTGCAATTTATAGGGGTGTTTGTGTATGAACGAATTAAAGGCGGGTGGTCGGTTTGGAACTTGGTAGTTGGAAGTTGGTTTTAACATTATTGATCTTCACCAGGTGTAAGCTATGGTTTTATTAGATTGTATTTGATCTTGTCATAATAATGGAGTGTGGTTTTATTAGATTGCCAACAAACTGACTCTGACAAGGTCGGCAATTTTTGAAATTTTGATCAATAATTTACATTCGGGTGAATTCTCTTATTAAAATAAGGTAAGAGCCGTGTATAGAAATTAAAGCGTCCACACTAGAGGATGAAATGTTTACTTTTTGGACCATTTCTTAATTAGAATTCACTCTTTCATTTTATTTTAATGGCGAAAACTTCTATAGAGTCTAGCAAGAAAATAACTCGGAAGACATACAAAAACAACAACCGAACAAAACAAAGGCAATTACAGCATAGCGACAACATCAAAATCGGACCAATTCACCCAAAAAGGAGCTGGGATCTTTGATTAGTTGCACACCCATAAATACGCGTCTTCCTGTATAAGTTCCATCGTCTTCTTTACCGGAGCAAACTTATCTTGGAAAGTATTCTCATTTCTAGCAAGCCATATTCTCCAAATGGTCGCAATGGCTATCATGTGAACAAGATTCTTCCATCTCTTGGAACCTGGACTCAGGAGATCACCTCACAAATGCTGGCGAGAGTATTCAGGGAATTAGGCACTGGAATATATCCATGGCCGGATACAAGCAAGTGCAGGGTGGGCCTGCGATCAGGGCCCAAATCAATATAGGGCCCGAAAAATTTTTCAATTTATATATATATATATATATATATATTTTAAAAAAATCTGGATGTTTTTATAAATAAGGGCCTTTGTATAATAAGTTTAAAACCCAATTAAAAGTTTTATAAATAAGGGCCTACTTAAAAGGCCCAATGGCCAATCACTTAGTAGGTAGGTTCGATACTTTGATCATTTTTGCTACACTATTTTTGTTAATGTGTTTTATCAATTTCATAACAATTATCATTGTAGGGCTTGGTTATATAAGAAACCCTATCTTTTTAAGAAAACTATGGAAACCCATTGTCATCCATTGATTACCTTTCATCTAACTTGATCAAAGTCTCTCATAATTTTGGTAAGAATTATATTTAAAAGAAATCTTATAATACATATTAGTAAAGGAGAAGGGCATTTAAGGCATTCAAAATTCTGACTTTTCTCTTACACACATCAACTTTATTTCTCTTACACACATGTTATCTCTCTCTCCTCTCTCTTCAATCAAGAACATGATGAACACCAAACACAAGTTTCTATCTTCAAGTTCAGATCTACATCGTATGAAAGAAAAAATGTTTGAAGATTGTTGTTTTAGAGAGAGAACGACGGCAGGATGAAGGTTTTTAGAGAGATGAATTTTTTGTTTTAGAGAGAGAAACAACAATCTTCATCATGTTCATCTATAACACCAAGAACACACATACAACTGTGTGAGAGAGAAGAAGTTTGAAGTATGTTGTTTTAGAGATAGAACGATGACACACGCACGAGTGAGTGTGTGAGAAGAAGGTTTGAAGATCTTCTTCGTGTTCATCGGACGGTTATAGATCCGGTAAGTGTTCTTGAAATATCATTTCACACTTGATTTTTTGTTGAAATGGTTATTAATATGTTTTCTCTCTCTCCCCTCTCCTTTGTATTCAATCAAGATCTAGTAAGGGTTAATGTTCATGTATTTTAAATAAATCGAAAACTTTAGGATGAGATTTTTGAAGGGGATTTTTTGTTGGTTTGGTTGCTTGTTTGGGGATTTTGATCTTAACAATAATTGTTTTTTGTTGGTTTGGTTGCTGGTTTAGCCTTTTGATCTGAACAGTAAGTGTTTTTTTTTGTTGGGTTGTTTGATTTACAGAAACAGACCCATAACATGTGTTAAGCACCTGTTAGAATAATATATAACGTGTGTTGATTTACAGAAACATATCCATAAAGATATTCAATTGACAAGCTGGATGGATGCGGGGATATTGAACAAGTCAAATCTTTTGGGAAAGAAGTTTTCGTTCGTTTATAACATGTGTTAGTGGTTCATGCTGTAACAGATCCATAAAGAAGTTTTCATGCTGTAACAAGTTTTCGTTCATTTATAACATGTTTAGCACATTTTGGAATGTATAACATGTGTTAAGCCTCTGTTATAATCTTTTTGTAACCTGACATGTATTTATGTATAAGCTAGTGGTTTACAAAACACCATGATGTGTATATACTGATCTAACATGTGTTACAATTTGTCTGTTCGGAACATGTAATTGCTTAATATGTGACAAGGGTGAAAACAGTCGACCGGGGGGGGGTGAGTTTAATGGTGAGCTTAGTTAATATCGTAATCTTGTTGTAACCCCACTTGTATACATATGATAACATGTAAGCATCCATTATAACCCGACTTGTATTCATGTATATGAAAGTCGTTTGCAAAACACCATGATATGCATGTACTGATCGTAACACGTGTAAAAGTTAATAATTTAATATGGAACATACAAGTTAATATTGTAACACCGTATACCTGGGATAACATGTGTTAAGCCTCTGTTATAATCTTGGTTTAACCTAACATGGTGTCATGTATAAGCTAGTGGTTTCCAAAACACCATGATTTGTATATACACACTCTAACATGTGTTACGCGCCTGACATGTATAACGTGTGTTAAGCCTCTATTATAACGTGTGTTAAGACTTCCAGGATGGATGCATAAACTCCAATAGTAACTTAATAACAACATAGTATACCTGATATAACGTGTGTTAAGCCTCTTTTATAACGTGTGTTAAGACTTCCAGAATGTGTTAAGTCCATACCATTTTAACATCATGTACTAGACAAAACAATAAGAGTCTCACATTACATATTACTAGTAAACGAAAAATACATAGCACTAAGAAAAATGGTGGGCCGTTTACTATACCCATAACGGTATAACTGATATAACGTGTATCAAGGCTCTATTATAACGTGTGTTAAGACTTTCAGCAAGTTACACATAACATGTGTTAGAGATTAATGTACTGGTAAACTTGTAAAAAGCTACATTGCCTACAAGCAAGTTACATAAAATTGGATGCATATAGCCCAAAAGCAACACAAATATGTTGAGGTCGACTTCAGGGCAGAAGTTCGGAAGGCCATAACATTTTTAACAACACGTCCTAGACAAAATAATAAGAGTCTCACATTACATATTACTAGTAAACGAAAACACAGATGTCACAACCCCCGGTTCCTAGTTCCCGGGAACGGGCGGTCGCGAGCCAGTTTCGGTGGTATCATGTTTATTTATCCAATTTGGCAGCGAAAATTTTCATCAGGACCGTATTTAGGAAATATTAAATCAGAGTAAACCACCATATTTTATAATATTAAACACATGGGTACAACCCAAGTTTTTATTACAAACTGTATTACAGAGATAAATCCCATTTTATTGAAATAAACGCTTTCTTTTATTTAGGTAACTTTTATTGCCACTTTTCCAAGCCTCCAGTGCTGTCCAGCTGGCTTCTACTTGGCTTTCACATTTCGTTACCTGAAACGCGTTTTAAAAACATTTTGTCAGTGGGAAATACTGGTGAGTGAATCCCAGTTTAATCAAGTTTGAATAAAAGTCACAGTGAACAGTATTGAGGGCGATCCCGCAATTACATTTGTTTCCAAGTTATACCAATTATCACCCGTGGTACTGTCGACACCCGACTTGTGGTAATGTTACTCCATAACCAGGTTGTAACAAATTTTGTATACAAAACCCCAACATACCCACGATAAATTGTATTCTTACAAATACTCAATAACTGTTATTCGCATGGAAAAGTATGTAAGGTTTTGTAAAAACAGTTTACAAAAAGGAGATTACTCACATTGCTATTTTAGGCTATCCTTTATGATTTCCTGGTAAATATCTATAATTTACACAAATGCACGTGTGTTAGTATAATAACCCATTTTAACATTAATAATACCCTCCCCGAGACGGTATTCACTACGTCGGGCAGAACCACGGCAGCCGTTACGGAACCCTAGATCAATCGGGCAGAGTACCTAATACGTATCCAGGGGTTATAATATTTACAACAGAGCAGAACCTCGCTAATTTAGGGGGTATAATGCCCGGGTATAGTATTGCCACTACAGAAATTTAGAAAGAAAAGAAGAAGTTGAGCGATCGTCGAATGAAGCCGATGCGAGCTATTTATAGGATCTGATCTGGGGTCTCTCGCGGCCCGTGTGACATATGGGCTAAGCTTACGCGGCCCGCGTCAAGGCTCGGTCAACGCGTAGCTTGGCCCAGTCATCGTATAGCTTCGACGGGTGTTGGGCCAGGTGGCGGCCCAGGGTGTTGCCAGATTTCAGGTGCTCGCGGCCCGCATGGACTTAACCAAACTTGTACGCGGCCCGCCTTAACTTATAGTTTTGGCGAAGTCTGGTTACACACTCTCGCGGCCCGCATGAACTTGAGGTGAGGCCCTATGCGGCCCGCCTTAGCTTAATAATTCTTGTTTTTAATTTATTTTATATGTTATTTTGTATTTTGGGCTCGGTTTTCACATACGGGGTGCATATAAAGACACATTGATATATTTAAAGATATATTAGGGTGTCGGAATTATTATGAGAGGTGTCGGTTTTACCGAGGGTTGTTATATCCTCCCCACCTTGTTTTAGAGCTCGTCCTCGAGATCTACTGGAACAAGTATGGATATTTCTTTTTCATTTCTGACTCAAGCTCCCACGTGTACTCGGGTCCTCTTTTGGAGTCCCACTTCACTTTGACCAAAACTAGTCTCTTGTGCTTGAGATTCTTGATTTTCCTATCTTCAATCTGTAGAGGCCTCTCCACAAACTTGAGTTGTTCATTAACCTCTATATCTTTAAGAGGTACTATGAGTGATTCGTCAGCTAGACACTTTTTGAGATTAGATACATGAAATACATCATGTATTCCTGCCATTTCCTCTAGCAGTCGTAGCTGATAAGCTACAGGTCCTATTCTTCTGATAATTTCAAAAGGTCCAATATACCTGGGACTTAGCTTTCCTCTTTTGATGAATCTTACCAATCCTTTCCAGGGTGAAACTTTTAATAATACTTTGTCTCCCACTTGAAATTCTAAGGGTTTGCGTCTGTTATTGGCATAACTCTTCTGTCGATCACGTGCTGCTTTTAGTCGTTCCTTGACTTGAATAATTTTGTCGGTTGTTTCTTGTACTATCTCGGGTCCAGATAGTTGCTTTTCCCCAATTTCTGCCCAACAGACTGGGGTTCTACACTTTCGTCCATATAGTGCTTCGAATGGTGCAGCATTGATACTTGTATGATAACTGTTATTATAAGAAAATTCTATCAAAGGTAAGTGTTCGTCCCAATTACCTCCGAAGTCAATTACACAAGCTCTAAGCATGTCTTCCATCGTCTGAATTGTTCTTTCACTTTGCCCGTCTGTTTGAGGATGATAAGCGGTGCTTAGGTTTAGCCTGGTTCCCATTGCTCTTTGAAAACTTGACCAAAAATGAGAAGTAAAACGACTATCTCTATCAGAAACAATTGATAAAGGTATGCCATGTAATGAAACGATTTCATTTACATACAATTTAGCTAATTGTTCCATACTCAAGGTTTCCTTCATTGGTAAGAAATGAGCTGATTTGGTTAGCCTATCTACAATCACCCAGATTGTATAATTACCTTTTCTTGTTTTGGGTAATTTGGTAACAAAATCCATTGTTATCAATTCCCATTTCCAAACTGGCATTTCTAATTGCTGTAACAAACCTGAGGGTTTCTGGTGTTCAGCTTTAACTTGTGAGCAGGTTAAACATTTAGAAACATAAGCTGCTATGTCCTTTTTCATTCCTATCCACCAGAAATTTTCCTTAAATCTTGGTACATTTTATCACTTCCTGGGTGCATCGTATATTTAGATTTATGAGCTTCTTCTAACATACGGTGACGTAAATTTCCTAATTTAGGTATCCAGACTCTCTTTTTATGGAATCTCCAAATTCCATCCGTTCCTTGTTCTAATTCCTTAATCATTCCTTTTAATTTTTCAGTATCTTCCTTGATTACTGATTCTTGTGCTTCTCTAATCTGTTCATTTAAATCTACTTGCAGATTTAATTTAAGAGAACGTACCCTTTTTGGCTTTTCATAATATTTTCGACTTAAAGCGTCAGCCACCACATTGGCTTTTCCTGCATGATACTGGATATCACAGTCATAATCATTAAGCAATTCCATCCAGCGTCTTTGTCTCATTGATGTATTGCAAAATACATCGGTATTCGCGTCGGTTTTAGTCGTTAGTTAGTTAGTTTTAGTGTTGGTTTAGTTTAGAATGTACATACTATTGATTTATTTGTGTTTCCAGGTCTTTTCAGCCAAAAGGAGCGAAAACGAGCAGGAATCTGGAATGGCGAAAGGCTGGCATGGAAACCGAGGGAGTCGGGAGCTGAAACGAAGAAAATTTGCAACTCTGGAGCTCCCAGGCGGGCCGCGTTGACTAAACAGGCATACTTAGGCGCCCCGCGTTGACTTAAAGAAGAATCACAGAAACAACACCCTCTCGCGCCCCGCGTTAACTTAGACAGAAACATTAGGCGGGCCGCGAGAGATTTGTATATCGAATCAGAATTTTAAACCCTAGGCGACCCGCGAAAGATCAAGCCATTACTCCACGCGGGCCGCCTAAAGATGCTGTGTCGGCAGACTTACGCGAATTGCATGGTTCTTTAGGGTTTTTGGTTATAAAATACAACATACGCATAGACAGCCGATCATTGACGAACTAGGGCAACTTAAGGGCGATTTTGGCTGCTGATTGAAGGCTGTGATCGTGTTGGAAGCATATTGGAAGCGTGGAATCATCGGGATAGCGTTCTTGAGCATTCGGGAGTGAAGATTCAGGTTCTACATACCTATTTCTTTCATTCTTTGTTTGTTTAGACTTTGTTACCAATGAATTCAGTTGATACAATGTTTTTGACTTTGTTTTTGATGATGTTTTCCGGCTAAAAACCATAAACTACCTAGGTGATGACTATGGCATGACAAAGTTTGGATTTTTATATGATTATTGATGTGGTTGTGACTTTTCTTGCATTGTAAACACTATGATAGTTTGTCTTGGTGCGTTTGTGTGCTTGTGATTTCTTATTTATCGTTTATTTGTTCCATTCGATTCTTGGTGACGGTCTTTATCACGGAATAGAGTTGAATTAGGGTTCTTGACTTAGGTGAGTGTCTATATCACATAATAGGTCATTAATTCTATAGGGTGAAAAGTGCACTAGTAACCTTAGGAACAATATTCGGTAATTAATTAAAATCAAGTGTGCTGCTAGACTCGTCGCGGAAAGGCTCGAGGATATTGATAGGTCTAGGAGTAGTTATAAGGAATTAACCACCCATTGTCTATCAAGCCAAGATTAAACCCATAGTTGCTTTAGACGTTCGCGCGGCAAAGTAGAGCGTCTTACATAAGCACTTTCAAGAAACTAGAGGACGGACAAGAAATCTAGAAAACCGGTAATTTAACAACCTCTAGGGAATCTTAGCGTGCTCTTGAGAGGGATTAGGGGTCCTTAGATTTCCCTAGAGGTGAGAATTTTACGATCCCGGTTCCACACCACATCATTATCATTTAGGAATCCATTCCGAGTTTAGCCTGCGTCTAGCCTAGGTAGTCTTCATTCTCACTGATCAGACCCTTTGCTTGAGTTCGTGTCTAGCTTGCTAGTATTATTTTATTATTTTATTTAGGATTTTTAGAAACCCCCCCCCCCAAATTAATAAACAATTTAGTATGTCGTGTCAGTCCGAGTCTGGATATAGTCATAGCGTAGTCAGTAGAGTCTCGTGGGTTCGATACTCGGACTTACTTAGCTTTACTACATTGACCGGTTCACTTGCCGGTTGCGTGTTTTAGGGTTTAGGTCGAGTCTTAGTTTTATAAATTTAAAGCTTAGAGAGTCTAGAATTAGGGTAATTTAGTTATTTTTATTTGACCCATTTTCAGCACATCAAGTTTTTGGCGCCGTTGCCGGGGACTCTTGGCGATTGCGCTGATTACTTTGTTTGGACTTACTTGACATATCACGTGCTATTTGTTTCTTTGTTTGAGTCGTAGGTGTCTAAGTAATTTAGTGTCTTTTATAGTTAGTCGAGTCGGTTAGTAGAGTCTTCTTACTTGTTTGTTTTCGGTTTTTGAAGTGGATGCCCCATACGCGCTCGCAGGGACCGCCGCCGTTGCCGTTTGCACTCAGGTCTTCCCTCTCGTCATCTACGTCTGAGGTACGTGCTTCTAGCTCTACTTCATTTTCTCAGTCCACCCCAGTTTTCGACTTTACACCCAAGTCTTCACCCCACAATTCCCCGCCACCTTCCCGTCCACCTAGTCCACCACCCGTAGTTCACATGGCCCGTAGGACAGTTTACGACCAGGCCACCACCGGCTTCGCCGGTGGTAATTCCCCCATCATCCTTCCCGAGATCGCGAACGACCGCTCTTGGCAGATTCCATCATACATCATGACCGCCATTACCAATTCCTGCCAGTTTCATGGTCGTGACGACGAGGATGCACCCGCTCACGTGAATCGCATCACTCGTCTTTGTGGCACCTACTCCATTGAGGGTGTCAATCTTGATGCCAGGTATCTCCAGGTTTTCCCGTTCTCACTTGCCGGACGCGCAGCCGTCTGGTTCGATTCCCAGCCTGCTGGCACTTTCACTACTTGCGCAGGCCTTCGCGATGCATTCTTAGCCAAGTATTTCCCGCCAGCCAAGGCATCTCGCCTTCGTGACCAGATTCATTCATTTCGCATGGAGCCAGCTGAGCCGTATCATTTGGCTTGGGAGCGTTTTCAGACCCTGATTTCCCGTTGTTCTCAGCAAGGTCTATCTGATTGGGCATTAATGGAGAAGTTCTACAATGGACTTACTCCAGAGATTAGGGCTCGTTTCGATACCTCAGCAGGAGGTCAGCTCATGGGAAAGAAGACAGTTGCAGAGTGCAACGATTTGTTTGAGAGTTTCGCCCACTCCGAGATGGACTACAGCACTACCAGCAGGACTTCCATTCCTGCGCGTACCACCTCGGCCGTTCGAGGGGTAAACCAAGTTGGCTTGGATTCATCGGTAGCTGCTGCAGTCGAGAGGGCGAAGGAGGAGATTAGACAGGAGATGAGGCAGGAGTTGAGTGAGATAAAGAAGAAGGTCGATAGGTGTGAGGTTTGTAGAGGAGGTCACGACACCATAGATTGCCCCACGCTCACTCTTGAGCAAGTAGAGTATATAGCTGGTCAGCCTAGGGGTCCCACGAATCCGTTCAATAATTCTAGTTCCAACTGGCGCGGTAGTGGTAATTCGAGTGGGTATCGTTCGTCTGGAAACCCTCCTGGGTTTTCATCTGGTCAGTATCAGAGTAGAGGGCCCGGTATTTACACGCAGTCTAGTTCAGGGCAGTTTAGTGGGTCGGGGTCTAGTGGTCAGTTTTCGAGTAGGGGACCACCTCAGGAGAGTCAGGGTGGTGCGAAAGCTCCTGAGGTTAGCACGAGTAGGTTAGAGGAGATGTTTGCTCAGATGATGACGCGTAGCGATGCATTCATGAAAAATCAGGAGCAAATTAACAAGAATAACGACCTTCAGTTCAAGAATCAGCAGGCCGCCCTCCTCGATCTTCAGAGGACAGTAGGTGGAATTGCTCAGCAGTTGCAGGAGCACCCACCGGGTCAGTTTTTGGGAAACACTTTCCCGAATCCCGCGAATCAGTCAGCGAAAGCGATTACGACCCGTAGTGGGAAGAGTTTAGGAGAAGTAGTGAGAGAGAGAGAGGTCGAAGAAGTAGAGGAGGAGGTTGATGAGGAGATCGAGATGGAGGCTCCAGGCAAGGTGCACACGAGGCTAGCCCCAGCAAGTACCGCACACGCCGAGGAGTCGCCAGTAGAGCAGAGAGTGGAGAGACAGCCGACGAGAGGTCGGCCGGCACCGGTGGTTGATCATTCTCGCCTTCCATTTCCCGCCCGTGCCAGGCAGCAGAAATATGCTTAGGAATACGGGAAATTCCTTGAGATGTTTACTCAGTTGAAGATCAATCTTCCGTTCATCGAGGCACTTCAGGCTATGCCCAAGTACGCGAAATTTCTTAAGGATCTTCTGAAGCGTAAGGAGAGAATCGGTGAGCTTTCGAATATTCCATTGACAGGGGGTTGTTCCGCGGTAGTCTTGAATAAGCTACCAGAGAAGTTGACTGACCCTGGCACATTCACGATTCCATGTTTCTTTGGGGGAGCCGCTACCCCTTCTCATGCCTTAGCCGATTTAGGGGCCAGCATCAATCTGATGCCTTTCTCGTTGTATGAGCGCCTTGGTCTAGGAGAGCTTACACCCACGCGCATGTCATTGTCCTTGGCTGACCGATCAGTCAAGTATCCTCGGGGGGTAGTAGAGAATTTGTTGGTGAAGGTTGATAGGTTCGTGTTCCCAGTAGACTTCGTTGTACTTGATATGGAGGCCGATGAGAGAGTTCCTATTATTCTAGGCCGTCCATTCCTTCGAACCGCAAAGGCGATCATCGACGTCTTTAACGGTAAGATTTCTCTTCGTGCGGGTAACGAGATTGTCACATTCGAGATCGATAGAGCGATGCAGCATCCTAGTTGTGGAGATGATGTTAGTGGGCCGTGTCATTCCGTCTATTTCCTCAATTCATTCATATCTTGTGTCGACACGTGCTTCGAGTACATTAGTGGAGCCGATCTGGTAGGTGAGGGAGTTGTTGACGAGCAGTCGGAGGATGAGATAGATGAGGTAGAGGAGGAGTGTTTAGATGAGAGCAATGAGATTAGTGCCGAGCCGTTAGGGCTAGATGCGATTAGTGATGAGAGTACTCCGGTAGAGATTCCACCGCCTTTAGAGCTTAAGGTCCTTCCATCCCATCTCGAGTACGCGTTCCTAGGAAAGAAGCCAGATATGCCTGTTATCATTTCTTCAAAGTTGACAGAGGAGGAGAAGTCGAGGTTGATTGAGGTGCTTAGAGAGCACAGTGATGCGATTGCATGGAGGCTATCCGACATCAAGGGCATCAGCCCTACCTTTTGCACGCATCGCATTCTGATGGAGGACGTCTTCAAGCCTGTAGTGCAGCCACAACGTCGGTTAAATCCGAATATGCAGGAGGTAGTGAAGAAGGAGGTGATGAAGTTGTTAGCGTCTGGATTGATCTACCCCATTTCTGACTCAGCTTGGGTGAGTCCTACGCAGGTTGTCCCGAAGAAAGGGGGGATGACGGTTGTTCTGAATTCGAAGAATGAGCTTATTCCGTCTCGTACTGTTACGGGTTGGCGTGTGTGCATTGACTATCGAAAGTTAAATGACGCCACTCGTAAAGATCATTTTCCGCTCCCATTCATTGATCAGATGCTTGAGCGTCTCGCGGGTCAGCAGTTCTATTGTTTTCTCGACGGGTTTTCAGGTTATTTCCAGATTCCTATTGCACCAGAGGATCAGGAGAAAACCACTTTACATACGCGTACCGACGCATGCCGTTTGGATTATGTAACGCTCCTGCTACATTTCAGCGTTGTATGATCGCGATCTTTCAGTATATGGTCGAGAGTTCGATGGAGGTTTTTATGGATGATTTCTCAGTGTATGGTAGTTCTTTCGATCAGTGTTTAGTGAATCTTGAGAGGATGTTGAAGAGATGCGTGGAGACGAAGTTGATGCTGAACTGGGAGAAGTGTCACTTCATGGTGACTGAGGGGATTGTGCTAGGGCACAAGATTTCGCGAGCAGGTATTGAGGTTGATAGAGCGAAGATAGATACGATTAGCCAGCTTCCTCCGCCGACTAGTGTGAAGTCGGTTCGTAGTTTTCTAGGTCATGCGGGGTTTTATAGGCGCTTTATTAGGGATTTTTCCAAAATCACTCGCCCCATGACACGACTGTTGGAGAAGGACGTTCCTTTCGTCTTTAACGAGGAGTGCCTTCGAGCGTTTGAGTTTCTGAAGGAGAGGTTAGTGAGTGCACCGATCCTCGTGTCGCCTGATTGGAGCTTACCATTCGAGCTGATGTGCGATGCGAGTGACTACGCAGTTGGTGCGGTGTTAGGGCAGAGACGGGAGAAGCATTTTCACCCGATTTACTACGCGAGTAAAACGCTGAATGATGCCCAGGAGAATTACACCACCACGGAGAAGGAGTTGTTGGCGGTGGTGTTCGCGTTCGATAAATTCCGATCATATCTCGTTCTTTCGAAAACCGTAGTGTTCACCGATCATTCTGCTCTCCGCCACTTGTTTCAGAAGAAGGACGGGAAGCCACGTCTCATACGATGGATTCTGCTCCTTTCCGAGTTCGACATTGAAATTAAGGATAAGAAGGGGGCAGAGAATGTGGCGGCGGACCACTTGTCCCGCTTAGAGGATTCGAAGCGTGAGGAGATTCGTGAGGAGGCGATAGGAGATAGATTCCGTCACGAGTCTATTGATGCTGTCACGGCAGGAGCCGTAGACCTCCCGTGGTTTAGTGATATCGCCAATTATTTGGCCGACGGGTTTGTGATGGAGAGTTTGAGTTTGCAGGAGAAGCGCAAGTTGACGAGGGATGCTAGGAAATACATTTGGGACGATCCCTATCTCTTCAGGATAGGCGGTGATCGAGTCTTGAGGAGATGTGTGAGTAGAGAAGAGGGCGAGGGTATCCTGAGGCACGTGCACGAGGGATTGACTGGCGGACACCATGGCGCGCATGCGACCGCGCAGAAGGTGTTTGATTGTGGTTTCTATTGGCCGACGGTGGTAGATGATGCGGCCGAGTTTGTGAGGAAGTGTGACCGGTGTCAGCGAACCGGTAACATCTCATCCAAGGATGAGATGCCCCAGAATCCCATTCAAGTGTTGGAAGTCTTTGACGTTTGGGGCATCGATTTCATGGGACCATTTCCATCTTCGAGTGGAAATCGGTACATCCTCGTTGCGATTGATTACGTTTCGAAGTGGGTGGAGGCTCAAGCTTCGCCCACTAATGACGCACGAGTGGTGGTGAGATTCTTGAAGAAGTTGTTTACGCGATTTGGTACCCCTAGAGCCATTATTAGCGATCACGGCACGCATTTTTGCAATGCGGTTATGGAGAAGGCGTTAGAGAGATACGGGGTTACGCACCGCTTGTCTACCGCGTATCACCCACAAACGAGCGGCCAAGTGGAAAACGCAAATCGAGGAGTGAAGCGAATTTTAGAGAAGACGGTAGGGAAGAGTAGGCAAGATTGGTCCGACAAGTTGGACGATGCGTTGTGGGCTTTCCGAATCGCCTACAAGACGCCATTAGGTACGACACCGTTTATGATCGTCTATGGGAAAGCGTGCCATTTGCCGGTCGAGTTAGAGCATCGGGCTCTTTGGGCGCTCAAAACGGTGAATTTAGATTTGACCGAGGCCGCTAGGAGACGATTTTTCCAAATCCATGAGTTAGAGGCGCTTCGTGACGCCGCGTATGACCGTTCTTGGAGTATCAAAGAGAAGTCGAAAGCGTTGCATGATAGGAAATTGCGAAAGTTGAAGGAGTTTAAAGTGGGCGATCGGGTGCTATTATTCAACTCGAGGTTGAAATTGATCGCCGGAAAGTTGAAGTCGAGGTGGTCCGGGCCGTACGTCGTGAAGGAGGTTTTCCCGTACGGTACCGTCGAGTTGTTTGATGAGGAGAGTTCACATGCGTGGAAGGTAAACGGGCATAGGTTGAAGCACTACATAGGAGGTCCCATCGATACCACCGAAGAGGAAACCGTTCCTCTTTCGGACCCGCCTAGCACCACCACATAGGTTCTTGAGTGAAAACTCAAGTGTAGAGTTTGTATTTTGTGTCGTTGTTCGTGTCGAGTCCTTAGTTTAGTTTTTGTGAGTTTTTGCGTCATTTGTGTCGTTTTGTGTGTTTTTGCGTCGTGTGTGTGTCGTGAGTATTTTTGCAGGATTCATCGCCTTTACGGAGCCGAGATCGATCAACGAACAGCTGCACAGGTACGTTTAACGTTGAAAACGCGTAAATGAATGCAGGGGGTAAAATGGGAATAATTGAAAACAAATTTTTGCTGAAATCTGCTGCTGCTGTTAGCCAAACAGCAGCTCTGTGATGTCCATGCGGCCCGCGTAGGGTTCTTCCCTAGTTCACGCGGCCCGCCTGGATTTAGAAAGATTTTCAAGATAAACATACACTCGCGGCCCGCCTTCACTTACCCGTACATTTCACGCGGGCCGCCTGGTGGTTAAATGGTTTTAAAAAAAATAATAATAAAGTTCAAGCGACCCGCCTCACTGTGACTTGATACTTCACGCGGGTCGCGTGAACATGCTCAGTCGGTGCTCCTTTCAAAACCCCCAAAACGTGGTTCATTTGAAGCCCTAACCAATTCTCCCATCTACTCCGGCGATTTACACCCCCATAACCACCGCCTTCTTCACCGAATACCACCTCCACCACCGCCGTACAAACTCCCACCCCCACCGATTTCACCACCCACTATTACCCCCGATCACCACCAACCTGCACCACCATACCCACTGTTCATCCACCATCTGCTTCCCACCGATTTCCACCCCTTTCACCATCACTTACACCACCATACATCACCTGTCACCGCTACCCGTCACAACCACCACCACCACTGAGCCACCAACATCACCAACAGTAATCGATTTCTGAGTCGTCGGCCACAAGGTATGAATTCCTGCACTATGCTTATGTGTCGAGTCCGTGGTGTGTCTGATGTTTTGTTTCTCTGAGCATATGAGTCGAGTTCAGTGTAGTTTAGGTGTCGGGTCAGTAGGTTCTAAGTTTGGGTCAAGTTTTGTGTAAGTGTCGTTTTGTCGGTCTCGTAAGTAATTATGGGTCGGGTCCGTTTGTGTCGGTATGTTCAGGTCACATAGTCCGCAGGTGGTTACATTGAGTTTATATTTTCTGCATTGTTGAATATTTGCCAGGGTGCGGGCGGTTCGGGTTGGTTTGTTTGTATTGGTTGATTTGCGTTGAGAGGTGTGCGAATGGGATGTGACATAGAGAAATCAAGGGGGGTGGTTTTGTCCGCAAATTTTGTGGTCATATTGTTTGACGCGGATATTCTGTTTAGGATAAGTGTGGGGAGGCGTGGCGCGTTTTTCACATAAAAGCCACATTTTTCACAAACATAGCGCGCCTCGCTTCCGTTGCTTCCGCACTTGGGCTGTTACGATTTCTCGGCACTTGGGATTGCTCGAGGGCGAGCAAGGTGCCGGGAGGGGGAAAAAGTTGTAAATTTTTTGTAAAATGAGTTAGAAGTGTCGTAGCGTCTAGTTTTGCGTCTTTTAGGGTCCGTTAGTGTGTTTCGAGTTATAGTTGCGTCATGTTAAGTCTTGTCGTGCGCGTACTATTGCATAGCTCGATCTTAGGCCACGTCGCCCGTACTCAATCTCCATTCGGGCGAGGTTGGCCTAGTTTCGGGTTGTTGTGTGATATGCACTTATATCGAACGACGGCCGCGAATGAAATGCTATACGGCCGTCTCTCGATTGTACATTATTATAATATTATTTTATTATATATATAAAAAAAACAGAAAATTCCAAAAAAAATCAAAAAATTCAAAAAGACCAAAAATAGCTTGTGATTACTAACGGTTCACCTGTTTTGCATGTTTGTTTGATTCTTTGTGAACAGGATGTCAGGTGAAGGTTCATCGTCGGGTGTCAAGCGCAAGAGGCGCACTACTCGTTCACAGACAGCCGCGCAGGAGCAGCCGGGTGCTCCGGTGCTTCGGGAGATTAGGTATAGGGATGCTGGGGTCCCACACGGGCAGAGTGAGAGGCTGGTTGAGAGCCCATTGTTGCGTTTTGAGGTAGGGTCATATGAGTTCATGAAATTTGGGGCACTTAAGAAGGTGAGGTTGTTAGAAAGTAAGAGAATTGACTGGGAGTTGGTTAGGAAGTTGGGGCAGGTCGAGAGAGTTCAGGAGCTTTTGGGGGATAAGTTTAGGTGGGCGGTCGAGTGTGAGTGGCCGCAGTATCTCGAGCTAACTATGGAGTTTCACTCCACATTCATTTACAGACACCCAGGGGGGTTCGATCAGCCAGATGTAGTTTCGTTTGCTTTGGGCAAACAGGTTTACAACATGAGTTTGATGCAGTTTGCAGAGGCGACAGGGTTGTATTCAGCTGAGGAGGTTAGGTCAGATGAGTTTAGGGGTTTATTGAGGCAGGTTTCGAGAGACCCGGCAGAGGCATGTGTTGTGAAGGAGGATTTGGCACGTTTCTGGCGCACCATTGCTATTTCACCATATTCTAGCAATTTGGTGGCGTCAGACGTTAGGGATCCGGTTTACAGGTTCGTGCACAAGATTTTATGTTCTACGTTGATAGGAAAGCACGAGGGAGATAAGGTGAACCAGCACAGTTTGTTTTGCTTGATGTGCATGGTTGAGAGGCGGCCGGCCAACTTAGCTAGTATTTTGGCGTGGTCCTTGGCGAGGCCGAAGAAGGGGGGTGATACGGCCAGGTTGTATGGTGGACCGTATATCACTATGTTGGCAGCCAATTTGGGAGTGTTTGCTGCGTTTCCGGCAGATAGGATGACTGAGGGACCCGCTCCATCTCTTGTGGAGTTGAGGAGTTTACAGCTAGCCAAGATTGTCACGTTTACTGAGCCGCTAGCATGGACAGAGATTCTGCCAGCACCGCCGTCTCCGGATCCGACTGCCGAGGAGGCAGCGACCACTACGATTCCGGAGCGGTACCAGGTGCCACTTCAGCGACATCAGCTCCCAGCACGGGAGTATCCATTCAGGCAGCCGCGGTCAGAGCCGCTTACTTTAGAGGGTTTGTATGATCGGGTGGAGCTGGTTAGACACGAGATGCAGCTGGGTTTTCAGGGTTTGTATGATTACTTCCATATACCGCTACCACCGGTATTGCAGCCACAGCAGGGGGGGTCCCGCTGGTGGAGAGGAGGAGCATGCTAGTGGAGAGCAGGGGGAGCAGGAGATGCATGAGGATGAGCAGCAGTGTTTGCAGCAGTTATATCTTTTGTTTTATTTTTATGCGGTTTTTGATCCTCGATAGTCGGTTTGTATAAATATGATATATTTGGTTGGTCGGGTTTTTGGGTTGGATGATACTTGTTGGTTGATGCTTTGATCGTATATATTATTTTGGGTTTTGGTATGTTGGTTGTTAGGTTGTTTTGCCGCTTCCGTTCGCGTGTCCGAGCTAGTACAGTTTGCTGAGCGCGTTATGGATTGGAGGGCATGTGTGGTATCGACTGGCATACTGACAGTCTCACATATGATTCAGCTAAGTCGTTCCACTTGTATACTTGTATATTTGTATATTTATTTATTTTTGTTTTTTTTTTAGGTTTCTAGGAGTCCGGTTTCCATCCTTGCATTAGGGACAATGCAACATTCAAGTGTGGGGATGGGAACTTGTAGTTAGTGAGTCGAAAATTTGAGAAAAATACAAAAAAAAAAAAAAATTAAAAAAATGAAAAATCCAAAAAAAAAATTGAAAAAATTAGAAAATGTCTTTTGAAAATAGATGTTTGCAACTAAAAGCGGAAAATGATAGAAAAGTTGAGGTTTTTGTTCGGGTTCGAATAATAATAATATGAGAATAAAATAATCGGGTTTGTGTCTAGTTTGGGATGTGCGGGTAGGCTCGGTTCGGTTTTGAGTTTCCTTTGATCTTAATATACCTAATTGTCGGTCTACTAGTGGGTTCTCATCTAGGGAAAGTGGGGAAATCGAAACCGCCAAAAATAACATAAGGGGCGCCGTTATAAGTTAAAACCGTTAGAGTTTGCGATCAGAAAAAAAAATAAAAAAATAAAAGTGAGCTAGAAACTGAATGAAAGTAGCCACTTCTATGTAGTCTTGATTGGGGATAGCGACTGTACAATCGGATTACCGCTAGGGTGTGTGAAATCGACCGTGCAAAGCAATGAAAAGAAAAATAATAAAAAGTACCGAATCTAAGTAGTCTGTGGTTGGGGATAGCGACTCTACAGCCGGATTGCCTCTTGGTTTGGGAAAAGCACCGTCTAGTCTCACAAGCGATAAAAAAAAAGAGAAAAAGAAAAAATTGTTGATTGCAAACTATATTGGTTTTGATATAAGGCGGTTGGGAATTGGTTTTTAATCGTTCTCTTTGTCCTATAAGTTTGAGGTGGGATTAGATGTACGTGCGATTTCTAGTGTGAGACCCTAGGTAGATTGACCCATATTCGGACTTAAATTGCATGATAAGGGCTCGAAACCGGGTTGGGTTTAAGAGGATCGAAATATTCGCAATCGTAGCTAACACATGTCTCGATTTAATAAATAAACATACGTTTTTGTCCCGAATGATTGTCTTGACTATGATTCAGTTTGCATTATTCTTTTTCGAGGACGAAAAAAAGATAAGTGTGGGGATATTTGATGTATTGCAAAATACATCGGTATTCGCGTCGGTTTTAGTCGTTAGTTAGTTAGTTTTAGTGTTGGTTTAGTTTAGAATGTACATACTATTGATTTATTTGTGTTTCCAGGTCTTTTCAGCCAAAAGGAGCGAAAACGAGCAGGAATCTGGAATGGCGAAAGGCTGGCACGGAAACCGAGGGAGTCGGGAGCTGAAACGAAGAAAATTTGCAACTCTGGAGCTCCCAGGCGGGCCGCGTTGACTAAACAGGCATACTTAGGCGCCCCGCGTTGACTTAAAGAAGAATCACAGAAACAACACCCTCTCGCGCCCCGCGTTAACTTAGACAGAAACATTAGGCGGGCCGCGAGAGATTTGTATATCGAATCAGAATTTTAAACCCTAGGCGACCCGCGAAAGATCAAGCCATTACTCCACGCGGGCCGCCTAAAGATGCTGTGTCGGCAGACTTACGCGAATTGCATGGTTCTTTAGGGTTTTTGGTTATAAAATACAACATACGCATAGACAGCCGATCATTGACGAACTAGGGCAACTTAAGGGCGATTTTGGCTGCTGATTGAAGGCTGTGATCGTGTTGGAAGCATATTGGAAGCGTGGAATCATCGGGATAGCGTTCTTGAGCATTCGGGAGTGAAGATTCGGGTTCTACATACCTATTTCTTTCATTCTTTGTTTGTTTAGACTTTGTTACCAATGAATTCAGTTGATACAATGTTTTTGACTTTGTTTTTGATGATGTTTTCCGGCTAAAAACCATAAACTACCTAGGTGATGACTATGGCATGACAAAGTTTGGATTTTTATATGATTATTGATGTGGTTGTGACTTTTCTTGCATTGTAAACACTATGATAGTTTGTCTTGGTGCGTTTGTGTGCTTGTGATTTCTTATTTATCGTTTATTTGTTCCATTCGATTCTTGGTGACGGTCTTTATCACGGAATAGAGTTGAATTAGGGTTCTTGACTTAGGTGAGTGTCTATATCACATAATAGGTCATTAATTCTATAGGGTGAAAAGTGCACTAGTAACCTTAGGAACAATATTCGGTAATTAATTAAAATCAAGTGTGCTGCTAGACTCGTCGCGAAAAGGCTCGAGGATATTGATAGGTCTAGGAGTAGTTATAAGGAATTAACCACCCATTGTCTATCAAGCCAAGATTAAACCCATAGTTGCTTTAGACGTTCGCGCGGCAAAGTAGAGTGTCTTACATAAGCACTTTCAAGAAACTAGAGGACGGACAAGAAATCTAGAAAACCGGTAATTTAACAACCTCTAGGGAATCTTAGCGTGCTCTTGAGAGGGATTAGGGGTCCTTAGATTTCCCTAGAGGTGAGAATTTTACGATCCCGGTTCCACACCACATCATTATCATTTAGGAATCCATTCCGAGTTTAGCCTGCGTCTAGCCTAGGTAGTCTTCATTCTCACTGATCAGGCCCTTTGCTTGAGTTCGTGTCTAGCTTGCTAGTATTATTTTATTATTTTATTTAGGATTTTTAGAAACTCCCCCCCCAAATTAATAAACAATTTAGTATGTCGTGTCAGTCCGAGTCTAGATAGAGTCATAGCGTAGTCAGTAGAGTCTCATGGGTTCGATACTCGGACTTACTTAGCTTTACTACATTGACCGGTTCACTTGCCGGTTGCGTGTTTTAGGGTTTAGGTCGAGTCTTAGTTTTATAAATTTAAAGCTTAGAGAGTCTAGAATTAGGGTAATTTAGTTAGTTTTATTTGACCCATTTTCAGCACATCACTCATATTCAACTCTTTTTGCCCGAAAACATATCTTAAACTTTTATGATCTGTGAATATGGTAAACTTACTACCATAAATATAATGTCTCCAAATCTTAAGGGCAAAAATTATAGCTCCTAATTCCAAATCATGGGTTGAATAATTTTCTTCATGACTCTTAAGTTGTCTAGAGGCGTAAGCTATAACCTTTTGACGTTGCATCAGCACACATCCAAAACCTAATTTAGAAGCATCACAGTAAATTACAAAGTCTTCATTTCCTTCTGGTAATGCTAATATAGGTGCATGGGTTAATCTTTGCTTAAGGATTCTAAAAGCTTCTTCTTGTTTTGGTCCCCATTCAAACTTAACGGATTTACATGTTAACTTAGTCAAAGGAATGGCTATTCTAGAAAAATCTCGAATAAATCTTCTATAATAACCGGCCAATCCCAAGAAACTTCTAACCTCGGTTGGTGACTCAGGGGTTTTCCATTTAGTAATCGCCTCAATTTTTGTTGGATCTACGTGAATTCCTTCATGATTCACTAAATGTCCGAGAAATTGTACCTGTTCTAACCAAAACTCACACTTTGAAAATTTAGCATAAAGCTTTTCTTTTCTTAACAAACTTAAAAGTAAGTGCAAGTGCTTTGCATGCTCTTCTTTACTTTTAGAGTAAATTAGAATATCATCTATGAAGACAATTATGAATTTATCCAAATATGGCTTACATATTCGGTTCATCATGTCCATAAATGCGGCTGGGGCATTGGTTAAACCAAATGGCATGACAGTAAATTCATAATGACCGTACCTTGTTCTAAATGCAGTTTTAGGAATATCCTCTTCCTGTACCTTTAATTGATGATATCCTGATCTTAAATCGATTTTAGAGAAAAATCGAGCTCCTTGAAGTTGATCAAACAAATCGTCAATCCTCGGTAATGGATACCGATTCTTAATCGTGACTTTGTTTAATTCACGGTAATCAATGCACATACGCATTGATCCGTCCTTCTTTTTGACAAACAATATCGGTGCTCCCCATGGCGATGAACTTGGCTGTATGAATCCTTTTCCAACAATTCATCTAATTGTTTCTTTAGTTCTTGCATTTCAGCTGGTGCCAAACGGTAAGGTGTTTTGGCAATTGGTGCTGTCCCTGGTAGCAGATGGATTCTGAATTCGACTTCCCTGTCTGGTGGTAATCTTGGTAATTCCTCCGGAAAGATATCTGAAAACTGGGACACTACTGGAATGTCTTTTAATTCCTTTCCTTTTGTATTAGTGATTATAGAAATCAAATACGCTATAGATCCTTTTTCTTATATAACTTGCAGTTTTCATCACAGAGATGAATTTAGTGGATCTAAAGGGTTTATCTCCTTTAATTGAGATCTTTTCACCTATTGGTGATTTTAATTGAATTGTCTTTTGATCACATAAAATACTGGCTTTATTGGCTATTAACCAATCCATACCTAGCACAACATCAAATCCAGCCAGATTCATTGGGTAAAGGTTTGCAATAAACTTTTGATTAAAAATTTCTATTCTTGCTCCCTGCAAGATTTCAGAAATCCTCACAGTTTCTCCATTTGCGGTTTCTACTAGACATTCTTGTGGTAGTTTAGTTAATGATTGATTTAGGAGTTTGCAAAACGAAGTATTAATAAAACTTTGGTTTGCACCAGAGTCAAATAATACTTTAGCAAAAATATCATTAACTAAAAACGTACCAGCAATGACGTCTGGGATCATCTTGGCTTCGTCTGCAGTCAAAACGAATGCTCTAGCATTTCTAGGATTCTTGTTGTTTGCAGCTGGAGTCAACTTTGGGCAGTTTGTCCCAATATGACCTTTTTCTCCACAGTTGTAGCACATTCCATTACTGGCTTTTCTCCTGCAATTTTCTTCCTTGTGTCCTAGCGCCTTACAGTAATTGCAGTAATTAGAGCATCTTCCAGAATGCTTCTTCTTGCAGTTCCTGCAGTATGGTGCAGAGGTAGAACCTACATTTCTACGGTTGGAATTTCCAGAACGGAATTCTTGGGTAAGCCTTTGGGTTAGGTTTCTCCTCTGATCTTCTTCCCTAGTACGGATTAGCTCGTCTGTCAAGGTATTGGCTAGTTCTACAGCTTTTTCTATGGTTTGAGGTCTAGCTGCCTTGACTACATGCCTAATTTCTCCAATTAATCCCCAGATGTAACGGGAGATTAACACTGGTTCAGGTGATGCAAGGGTTGGTACCATTCTAGCATATTCAAAGAATGTGGTAGTGTAACCTTTACTGTCTACCCCGGTCATTCTAAGATTCAGAAATTTATTTGCTATCTGTTCTTTTTCATTGGGAGGGCAAAATTTCCTTTGTACCATATCCTTGAATTCTTCCCACTCCATGTTATAAACCCTATCACTTCCTCTGGATTGGAGGATAGTGTTCCACCATTCTAGAGCTGCATTCTTAAACAGATTTGAGGCAAACATTATTTTATCTTCCTCAGCACACTTGCTTATTTTCAGAACTGCCTCAGTTTTCTCTATCCAGCGTAAAGCTGCAATGGGTCCTTCATTGCCCGAGAATTTTATTGGTTTGCAGGACCAGAATTCCTTGTAAGAACAACCATGTGGCATAGTTTTTCTTCTTTTGGGAATGGGCGCTTGAAGTACGAGTCCATTATTCACGCTATTTTCTGGTTCAGTTGGTCGCTTACTACTATGCTTACTTTTATTATCCGCTTCTTGAACTGTTTGAATAATAAATGGCATCACATCTATAATTCCCTGTGCCACAATATGCTGAACGGCACTATTATCCATTTGGTTTCCGTTGTTATTGTTGTTCAGATTCTCGTTAACCACGTTATTGTTACTCTGGTTATCGTTATTCAGATTTTCTTGATTTCCCTCGTCGGCCATCTGAATTTTAGACATTTACCAAATATTAATATCACAAATAATATTTGTATATAACCAATCACATGACACGCACTTTTTAGTCAAAAGCGTCGAGCATTGCGACTTTTACTCTTTTTATATAGTATGCATCAATACACACCAGTACAGAAATTAAAATTACAGTACCGACTGAAATGTAAAGTTACAATACTAATAGTATGCATCCGTAGTTTTTTTTTCTAACACATACACACATATATTATTATATTATTATATTATTACTACTACTGTCCTGTCATCACGTTTACTGATATGGATTCATCCAGAAATCCATATTGCGCTCGTCGTACTTCCAGACGAGACGCTCTCCCACCTGTCGCATTCTCTCACTACTTTCTAAAATTTCCTCCCCAAAAGTCCTAAGTTCTTGGACATTATCTGCACTCATTGGGGATGCAGGTTCTAGGACTGGGTTTGGAATCTGAGGTGCGGGTTCCTGGTACGGGGCCTGGTAAGGGTATGGGTTTTCTAAGATCTCGCTAATGTATGCATCATTAATATTGTAGGGATCTTGAGGATCTAACCCTGGGTAGGCTCCTAAATTAGGCATCGGCACGTTTTCCTGAATTGGGTTTTGTTGCACATAGTCCCTAACCTCGTTCCACCAGGGGTCGTAATTATCTGGGTCTAGGGGATTGGGTGCAGGTACCCTAGGTATCTCTTCTGGGTTGAAATTATGCATTTCTGGGTTTTCTTCAG
This sequence comes from Helianthus annuus, assembly GCF_002127325.2. Lineage (NCBI taxonomy): Eukaryota > Viridiplantae > Streptophyta > Magnoliopsida > Asterales > Asteraceae > Helianthus > Helianthus annuus. The sequence continues at coordinate 152,516,014 of NC_035445.2, forward strand.
GGTTTTCTACTTCCATGGGTTGGTCAGGATTTGGTAATTGTGGTTGGGGTACAAGCATTTGTTCCAGGTTTGGGTCAGCTGCAGTGGTTGCTAGAATGTGGATATTGGCTATGCCCCTATTGAGCATATCCTGGGCATAGGCATCAGTTTCTCTTTTGGCTGCGGCTAACACTCGCTGATCTTGTAACTTTTTCAGACGTTTCCTACACTCGTGTGCTCCCCTACTGAACCATCCCCTCTTTTTCTGAGGAAATGGCTCTTCAGACTGAGCCTTAAACACAAAGATTCCTTCTTCCGTATCAGCAGAGTACCCTGAGATGGCAGGCTGAGAAGAGGTGCCTTCGCTTCTAGGCGAACCAGGCAATTGACGATACGCGTCAGAGGGTCCTTGGTCGCTCATACTGTAAACTAACAAATAGTCAGATAACACTTAACAAGAAAATACAATTATGCACGTATTTCCGTAATTTATTTCCTAACAAATTCGGAATTTTGATGTCAGCGGAACACTCCTGTGGCTGAATCAGTGGCATAGCTCTGATACCACCTTCTGTCACAACCCCCGGTTCCTAGTTCCCGGGAACGGGCGGTCGCGAGCCAGTTTCGGTGGTATCATGTTTATTTATCCAATTTGGCAGCGGAAATTTTCATCAGGACCGTAGTTAGGAAATATTAAATCAGAGTAAGCCACCATATTTTATAATATTAAACACATGGGTAAAACCCAAGTTTTTATTACAAACTGTATTACAGAGATAAATCCCATTTTATTGAAATAAACGATTTCTTTTATTTAGGTAACTTTTATTGCCACTTTTCCAAGCCTCCAGTGCTGTCCAGCTGGCTTCTACTTGGCTTTCACATTTCGTTACCTGAAACGCGTTTTAAAAACATTTTGTCAGTGGGAAATACTGGTGAGTGAATCCCAGTTTAATCAAGTTTGAATAAAAGTCACAGTGAACAGTATTGAGGGCGATCCCGCAATTACATTTGTTTCCAAGTTATACCAATTATCACCCGTGGTACTGTCGACACCCGACTTGTGGTAATGTTACTCCATAACCAGGTTGTAACAAATTTTGTATACAAAACCCCAACATACCCACGATAATTGTATTCTTACAAATACTCAATAACTGTTATTCGCATGGAAAAGTATGTAAGGTTTTGTAAAAACAGTTTACAAAAAGGAGATTACTCACATTGCTGTTTTAGGCTATCCTTTATGATTTCCTGGTAAATATCTATAATTTACACAAATGCACGTGTGTTAGTATAATAACCCATTTTAACATTAGTAATACCCTCCCCGAGACGGCATTCCAACGACTACGTCGGGCAGAACCACGACAGCCGTTACGGAACTCTAGATCAATCGGGCAGAGTACCTAATACGTATCCAGGGGTTATAATACTTACAACAGAGCAGAACCTCGCTAATTTAGGGGGTATAATGCCCGGGTATAGTATTGCCACTACAGAAATTTAGAAAGAAAAGAAGAAGTTGAGCGATCGTCGAATGAAGCCGATGCGAGCTATTTATAGGATCTGATCTGGGGTCTCTCGCGGCCCGCGTGACATATGGGCTAAGCTTACGCGGCCCGCGTCAAGGCTGGGTCAACGCGTAGCTTGGCCCAGTCATCGTATAGCTTCGACGGGTGTTGGGCCAGGTGGCGGCCCAGGGTGTTGCCAGATTTCAGGTGCTCGCGGCCCGCATGGACTTAACCAAACTTGTACGCGGCCCGCCTTAACTTATAGTTTTGGTGAAGTCTGGTTACACACTCTCGCGGCCCGCATGAACTTGAGGTGAGGCCCTATGCGGCCCGCCTCAGCTTAATAATACTTGTTTTTAATTTATTTTATATGTTATTTTGTATTTTGGGCTCGGTTTTCATATACGGGGTGCATATAAAGACACATTGATATATTTAAAGATATATTAGGGTGTCGGAATTATTATGAGAAGTGTCGGTTTTACCGAGGGTTGTTATAACAGATCACTAAGAAGGGGTGGACCTCCCATTGACGGTCTGTCTTTGCTGTTTATCTGCTACCTTTGCTGACTCATCTCTTGCATAAACTCCATTAACATATTCCAACAAGCTGGTCATTAACATATATAACAAAGGTAGCTACGGGTTGTAATAGGATATGTCATCTAGTAGAATCACCACCTGGTAAGGATGAAAAAAAAAGACAAACATTTTATTGAAAATAACATCACCGAAAATCAAAGAACTCAGAAAAAAACTCAAAAGTAATGAATCTAACATCAAATCTGCTTCAAACCCATATGTTTGAAACACATATAGATCTGAAACAACTAAGAAGACCTGATTTTTGAAGAAAGAAATTGGGCACACAAAATTTTCTTCTTGGTCTTGATTTAAAATTTTTAAATAAACAAAAGAAGCTCTGATTTTAAATCTATCAAATATCATAAAAAGTATAAATCTAAACAAATTACATAAATAACAAAAGTAAGATCTTTAAACGTGTTTCTCTCACACACATTTGTGCGTGTGTTCTTGGTGTCCAGATGAACAAGATGAATATTGTTGTTTCTCTCTCCAAAACATCAGTTTTCTCTCTCTAAAAACAGAATTAAAGATGTGATGAGAGCAACAGCTTACTTTCTTTTCTTGAAGAGCTTCGATAATTGCTTCGATCCTCAGATTTGGTGGCTTCAATAGAAAGTAATGAGTATAAGATCTACCCGGCGACATTAACCGGTTATATGATGGATTTGTCTCAATGGACATTAATGGAGAAAAGAATAAATGAAGAAGTAGATTGTAAATGAAGATGTGCAGGACATTAATGAAGGTCTTTCTTAGAAATGAAAATGATAGATATGGAGTTAGAAAGATACATTGGGAAGATAAATGGGTAATAAATGTTGTCAAATCATAGTAGACAAAAGTCAAGTTATCTTTTAGAGTTAGGTAGTATAATGTTGAATTTACCAAAGTGCCCTCAAAAGTAAAAAGAAAGATGGAGATGGCTGGGACACGTGGCCAATTGTAGGCCTTGAAATGGGTTTTCAAAGTTTTCTCAAAATAAGGGGTTTTCTCTAGAGCATTATCCTATATATATATGATTGAATGATTGATTAGTTTATATTATATGAAGATTGCGAATAGGGCCCAAATTTTTTATCTCGAACAGGGCCAAAATCTTTTTTTGTAATTTTCGGAGACGGCCCTGAATATATCCTAACCCATACGAACACCAACCACCAAATACTTCTAGTAAAAAGGCACAAAGCGAAAACATGATCCTTAGTTTCCGCCATATACCGGCATCTCTCCGTAACATAACTGGAACACCTCAGATTTAATTTAGTGTACTTTTTTACTACAAAATAAAATTTAACATGAGTTCCTTAAATTTTTTAACCCCCCCCCCCCCACCTATATATTTGTTCAAGCTTCAGCACTAGAAGACCCAAATAAACATTTTATTGTATTTGTACCAACATATTTGGACAAGTTATAAGCTTCTAGTAAAGTAGTTATTTCTAGTCTTCTTCCCCAATACATATTTGTATGGCTGTATAAAAAAAAAACATGTATTACAAACAGGCAATGTAAGCTGCAAAGGTTGCCATATATTTTTTTAATATTGTGACTTGTATATTAATATAAGGAAAACTTATATACATGTTCAACTTAACATAAAAACCAACACAATATTCAGTGTAACATGTTGACAAAGTACAAACCAATAGAAATGTGTGATGGTTGGAGTGTTTTCCTCATGGCTACAAACTGCAATTTAATGACTTATGGCTACAAAATGCAATTTGATGACTACTTTTTAACTACAAAATTAATACAATTTACCATAAGTTCTTTAAAATTTTTAAAAAATCGAGTTAGGAACTTATGTTTACCTTTTTTAATTAACGTTTCAATATAAATTCTTATTGAAAACGGAGTTGTATTAAAAATGAGTATTATTCATTTTGTAATATATTGAGTGTCCGTACTATTGCCGAACCAATACTGGCAAAACAACATCGACAATGATACCATTGCCAAATGATGCATTGGTTGATTCTCGTCTTCCGTGTCCCTTTTACACGTGTTATAGTGTTCACATTCTATACATGGTTTAAGAAAAAGCCGGTATACATTTGATGAAAATATTATCATACCTTTTTTGTGTTAGAGGACCCCAGCCACCCGCCACCCGTGTGGTAACATTGTTGCCGGTCCGGCGTGTATGATTTGCGGGTGTTGTTTACCGATGAGGTTTGTTGATTTTCTGGGGCTTATGGGGAAAATCAAATACAAGGCTTTTGGGTTAAGTTTTGAGGAAAATCAAATACAAGGAATATCGGGTCAACCTGAAATGTTAAGACACGAACACGAAACATGTAAACAAGAACACGACACGAAATCTTATCTTGTCAGATTTTCCAAACACGAACACGAACCTGTTAATAAACAGGTTTAACGAAATAACTTGTTAAGACACGAAAATGTTACCAACATATCATATGACCTGTTTAAGATACAAACATGACGTGTTAAGACACGAACATGACCTGTTAAGACACGAACACGACCTGTTATTCCATATTTGAAATTAGCGATTAAGTGAAAATTTAGTCGCCAAAGGTTCACAAAAGTCATAAAACATGCATAATCATGTAATGTCTTAACAAACTTGAAACGAAATCCATAAAACTCTAATCATAACATCCAAATAGTTTCAACATTCAACTTCCCATGTGTTTCTTTCTCAAGATCTTCAATTACAAACAATCAAACCTACACACAAATAATTATAGTCGTATTAGGCATGGACAATCTGACATAAACTCATTCATTTAGTTTTATCAAGCAACATTTCTAGAAACATTTCCCCTACATGGCTTACTATCAAACATGAGAACATGACCACATTTGTTGCACTTTGATGGAACCTTTCCGCCTAAAGCGTTGTTTTGTTGTTTGGTAAATTAATGCCAAACAACTGATCTTTCCTTTCGCGATCTCTTTGCCTTAGGTTTTTTTAACACTACTATCATTTTTATCCTCTACCTCCATAGAGTCAACCTCATCATCTTCCAAATTCAAATTCATAGGGCTATAATTTTCTAGGTCGACTTTGATAGAATCAGAATCCATATCCATCTACAATAGAGAAAAAAAAATATTATTGTCTTTTTAATTAAAATTCTTAGCATGTCATTAACGGGTTCTTAAAAGGTTAACGGGTTTTAAACAGTTTAGACACCAAAAATAAACAGGTCTAATCGTGTCGACCTGTTTAGACACACGAAAACTATTAAGATCAAACCGAAGCCTGTTAACTTCGTGTATATTCGTGTCGTGTTATCGTGTTCGTGTCAAAATTGCCAACCCTAGGTTTGTTGGTGCTAGAGATAGGTTTTATGTATATTAACTGTTTTCTATTTTTATGGTTTTCTTTTTTTAGTTTATGTTTTTATTTTCCGATAGCCTTTATTTAAATGTTTCTATGTTCATAAAAAAAAAAACAAAAGAGGGTCGCCTTATAACTACCGATGTGTGTGGTTTCTTAATTTAATGAATAAATATATAATTTCCAGTACTAAAATGCATAGTGTAATATAAGTTTAAACCATGTTTCCTTTCTAGAGATGCATTTTGAAGACGTGGACAGTAATTACGTGCATAATGTTTTTTTTTCCATTTTCAGCGTGCCTATTATTACACTTTCTATGCAATTTGTACATTTGATAGGCCTTGTGTTATGGTCTCTTGCACACCACTCGTCAATAATGTAGCGGGGCATATAGAAGGTGCGGCATGTTTCACTCGTGTTCTCGTCGTTGCAACATCAAGCCTTCATCCTTAGTTAGGTTGGGAAGCCTTTGTTCCTTCTTTGTCCATTCTTCTCGTGTGGTTTCGTCACCTTGACGGGGCTAGAAAGTCGTGTTACCGCATGGTGTGGTGTTCCAGCTAGGCACCTTCATGCTACTTAGGCTGCTCGCTTGTATTAGAGATGGTCTTAACATGTTTGTGTGAAATAACTTCTTTTTCAACTTCAGTGTGCTATTATTGCGATGGTCTTAATATATTTGTGCGAAATAATTTCTTTTTTCAACTTCAGTGTACTATTATTGCGTTTCGTTGTACATATTTGTTAACATGTTTGTCTCCTATTGGTTGATTCAGTTCACCCACACTGCATTTTACATGTGTTCTATTGTCTACGGGGTTACAAAAAAAGCCCACATGAATTAAATAATATAGCGTCGCCACATGTGTTTTATTATCTTACACGGGTTAATATTTGTACATATGGTTTAACTGAGTCAAAATTAAGTGTCGCTAACTGTTAGCAATGAAAAATTTTTCTAGTTTAAAGTTATAAGTAGTTTAGTATCAAATTAAAACCCAAAAATATGTCCTTGTGCAAAGACACTTAAGGAGTTAAGATACTGACTTAGAATTTTTCTAGTACAAGATATATATTTCATCTTCCAGTGTGGACGCTATAATATCTATGCATGGCTATTGCCTTATTTTAATATATAGAGAATTGAGCCGAATTTAAATTGTTGATCAAAATTTCAAACATTGTCGGTGTTGGCATAGTTAGTTTGTTGGCACTCTAATTAAAATCGCACTCCATTATTATGATAAGATCAATAGAGTAACCTTAAGCTTACACTTGGTGAAGATCAATAATGTAAAAACCAACTTCCAACTACCAAGTTCCAAACCGACCTCCCTCCTTGGACAACATGTTCTAGCACCAACAACCTTACTAACATACACAACAAAGCAACTGTTTCCTACATATTCAACTAGAGTACTTTAAAAATGGCAAAGATGGCAATGATGGTTTTATGTGCAGTAGTGACTTGCATGGTGGTGGCAGCACCCTATGCCGAGGCTCTTAGCTGCGGTCAGGTATCCAGCAGCTTAGCACCATGCATTGGCTACTTAACCAAAGGTGGTGTTGTGCCACCGGCATGCTGCAGTGGGGTAAAATCACTCAATAGCGCTGCAAAAACAACCCCTGATCGCCAAGCTGCATGTGGTTGCTTAAAGAGTGCTTACTCTTCCATCTCCGGCATCAATTCAGGCAATGCAGCCAGCCTCCCGGGCAAGTGTGGTGTCAACATCCTGTAAGGCCTCCTAATCCAAGATCTCACACACCTAAAGCCACCAACAGGTGTGCGGAATCCACCTGATGATTAACCACTGCAGATGAAACACTAATATGCAAAGATTTGTGAGAGAAATCAAGAATACACTGAGTATTCTTGATGAGGAAGATGAATGGCGTCACTCACACAAAGCAGTCGCCAGACAAAACACACACAATGATTAGGGTTAGGTGCACATAATTTCACACAGAATCGCCACCTTGTCTATTCCACATAAAGGTATAAATAGAAGGCAAAACCCGGACTTTCAAGACAAACTAGAAAGCCCGGGCAAACAACTAACCAAAACTCAGACTTTTGTCCAAAACAAAACTCAAACAAAAAGCTATCCTAAAACTTGGACAAAATGTCAAAGGATAAAGTTGGGACTAAATTTCACTATATGTACAATAAAGACCCTATAGAATGGGAGACATGCACTTATCACCTAAAGTTCATTAACAAACTCCCCCTTATCAGTGCATGGTCTTCATTGGTCTTGAGATCTTCATACTCTCTTCGAGAAGCTGCTTCTACCCAGACCTTGTTCTTCACACAGAACTGAACCACCTTGATGAACTGGTCCGCTAGAACACGATCTTCTTCATTGTATTTTAGAGGCAGGCGCCGAAGCTTCTTCAGTAATTACGGCTTCCAGAATCTTAGCAATCTCAACCGTCACTGTCTTTTCGGTAATTACGGCTTCCCCAGTCTTGCTATTGAGATACCAATAACCTATGTTGTCGAATTTATCGAGATCAAACTTTCGCATAGGAGTTTTACGAAGGCAACTCGCTGGAGGGTAAACCATCTTCCATTCTTCTTTACCGGTGAACTTGTTTAAGTACTTAACTCCTCGACCAACAGCTGGCTTGAACATCTTCCATTTACTTTCTCGACTCTCAGCAACGAGATGAGGAATCAATCCTCTGATACTAGCAACATTTGTATGGTTGTTGAGATCGAGCTGAGCAATGTGATAGAGATCACGAGCTGGAAGAGTCTGAAGATATTTGGCCCTTGGCCTGAAGTACTGTACTCCATCGGTCCTTTTGATCATTACCAGGCCGTGCTGCTCATCGAAATCCCAACTTCGAATCTGGCCCGAGTACTCACCTTTTGTGGATGAATACCTCTTCCTTTGAGTTTCATCTGGAAGATTTCTAAACCATTTGTGAGCTGCCACACTGACTTCTTCGGGAATTCGAATCGGGTTAAAGATTTCTTCGGGCATTTCACAGCCAAACACAAAGCCTCTGATAACATCACTGTTGACCGATAAGGACTCGTACTCAATCCTCTTTCCTTTCGCAGTCTCAATGAAATTGAACTTACCGGCCAGGTCATCATCGGTTCGCCAATCTTCAACCATTTCCTCGACCACTTCACCAGCTCCTAAGACCAAATCTGCAGCAAGATCTAACTCAGAATCAGATAGGGCACATGTATCAGAATCTACAGGGCCTTTATCTTCCCCTGCAGCTGCACCCGAGGACTCCCCCTCAACATGAGCCGAGGTTGCAGCTTCAGGAGCACGTGCGCTCCTTTACTGCTCCCCCTACTTCGACGTGTTGGGATCCTTGTCCTTGTCAAGATCGTCTCTGATTTTCTTTAGTTCATCCATCTTGCATTTAGCCTGAACCTGAAAATCCGAAGCCGAAATCTCCCCCTGAGCAGCAAGGAGTGATACGAGAGCTGTCATAATCCCGAGAAGCCGATCCGTAGTACTAACCAAGGTCTGTTGTCGGGCAGACGTCGAGGCATCTTGAGTTATGAACTTACCCAACTGAACACTCTGATCCTTGGTTAGACGAAAAAGATGAGCTATCTGCTGGTCTCGCTCTACATCCCTTTTCTTCAAGAAAGCAATTTCTTTCTGCTGCCTAGAGATTTGATTCTTGTGTTGAACCATGACCTTGGCTCCATCCTGAAACTTGCCACGAACAAAGTCCTGAAAGTTTTGCCCTTGACCTGAACCTGATGGTCCCGAAGCAGAAACTGTAGAAGATCTAGGAGCAGGAGGTCTTGAGCCAGACGGCTGTGCACTGGATGACCTAGGACCTGAAGATGGTATCACTGGAGGACGCAGAGATCTTTTCTTCGATCGTGCTGTCGGCGGACTCGGACCGAAAGCGACCTTCGGACCTGCTTGTCGTGTCTCCGGTGCTGGCAAGTCGGTGAAAGTACTAGGTCGCGGTGGCAGAGAGGAAACCCTAGCTTTCTCTCACAAAGATCTAAACCCTAGCTTTCTCTCACTAACACATGTCTCTCTCTCTCTCTAGAATTCACACCAGGAGAATGAACAAGTTGGGAGAGGTGCACAAAGCTTCAAGAGTTGCCCTAATCTACACAATACACACATATATATAGGCTAGGGACTAAACCCGGACAAAACGCATTGTCCGGGATACAAAACAATACAATAATCTGAAACACTAGAAAGTCGTCCGGAACTGATAAGCGACAGTTACCCGGCAGGACTTCTGCTTTGGTTGACACAGAACTGATAAGCGACAGTTACCCGGCAGGAACTGCACTTACAGTTTCCCCCTTAACTGTTGCATCCGTTCTGTGTGGCATCTATAATCTTCAATCACCGGATACTGCACTTACAGACTCCCCCCTTGACTGATGATATCATGCATGCTTTCAACTTTAGCTGAGACTTGATCTTTTAGGTAGCGCACAACGATCTTCAACCCTTCTAATTAAAGACTTGCTGAAGATCACTTAAGGCCGCTTTGAGAAACCCGAAGAATCCAACATCAAATACTGTAGATCCTCCCCCTCAAACTACTCCCGAATCAAATTAACGCGAACCGACCTACAACCACATGTAGGAATATCGCTCGATACATTAATCTTCAAACCTAACCGGTAGCAGAAAGAAACATTGGATTTCCAATGCCCAACCTTGAACACTTCAAACTTCACAAAGACATGAAGCTCAGTTCGATAAGTTAATAACAAACATAACTTTGTAAAAGTACATCCACCATCTTGATCAAGGTCTTCAACTGAGTGTCTGAGATCATTTCATCTCGAATCTTCAAGATCCAATCTCGTATCTTCACAAATCCAACAATTACCCAATGACTTTCGTCTCTGATCTCCCCCTCAATGTAAGAACCCCTATTTCGAGAATCCGATCAGTCACCAACTTGGAAGAGGTACCAAGAAGACTAATCTTCTCTACTCTAACCGGCATACGATAAAGGCATGACCTTCAACTACTTGCCAAACGAACAATTTGCTTCATCACGTCAAAACTTGATTGAACCTTGAACAAACTTGACAAAACTCAATCATACACGAGCTCTAACTTGCTTCATGTTTTAAACACTTCGCCACCGGTAAGATTATCACTAAGTTAATCTCAAAGATAGTAAACATGAACTTGTTTCGATGTAGCATCACGAGCTTTTGGTTTACAAAGAAAACAGGACTTTCAAAATTTTAACTCTCTCTTTTTCTTTGTAAACAATACAAAAATCCAAGCAAGTCGTATTCTCTTCACCTCCTCACTTGATGCGGACAACATAAGTACCATAAAACTTTTCGATAATCTGAAACCGACTTCAAGTTTCCAAACTACAAATAATTTTGACTCTTAGTTAGTTATCCGGTACCCCAGGTAACCCGAAATAACTAGAAAAACTCGGAACATGCACAACTCGAAGCTTCCGAACTACACAAGCTTCTAAACTTAGTTAAAAATCCGGTACCCAGGTAACCCGGTATTCTAGAAAATTCGGAACTCGTAAAACCCAAAAGCTCTTGAAACCTCGGATCAAATCATTGAGCAGTACTTAGAGTACAAGGAATTCGAAACAAGCAAGGAAATAGAGGAAACTCTGAAGAAACCCGGAAGCACGAAACCAGATTTAAAGGTCGGACCTCAAAAGCTGACTGTGAAATCAGACTGTGTTTAAAACTCGGAACAGAATACTGCTGATGGTGTTCAAAAACTCGGACATCACACACTGAGTTCAATCCTCGGAATGTTGAAAACTCGGAACTGATAGGTCGGATAAAACCTCAGAACATTAAAAGTGAGATAAAAACTCAGAACAATGAACAATGCACAGATTTGCAAAACTCGGACTATGGAGTTGGAATCATGAACGTTGTAAAACTCAGACATGTTAAGAGAATTAAACTCGGAACTTTGTAACCAGTCAGACATGCAAAACAAGAGAATTAAACTCAGACATGTTAAAGAGAATTAAACTCGGAATATTGCAAAACTCAGACATGTAAAACTCAGACAAGTTAAGAGATTCGCTTATCCGACTTTTAAAAAACGTGGAACTTTGCAAAACTCAGACATGCAAAAACTCAGACATGTTAAGAGATTCCCTTATCCGATTTTTTTTTTTTTAAAACTCGGAACTTTGCAAAACTCAGAACAGCTGTAAAACTCGGAACATCTGTACACTTGGAACATCCATATTATAACTCTCGGAACATCTATAAAGCTCGGACTGTTGACTATGCATAACTGTTTAAAACTCGGAACTGAACGATTAAAACTCGGATCATGAAGAAACTTAGAACAATGTTACTAAAACTCGGAAAAAAACTCAAAGCTTGGAATGTTTAAAAAAACTCAGAATAACATATGACTTCAAAACTCTCTTTAAAACTCGGAACAGAGTGAAGGCTTACATAAAAGTCGGAACAACATAATTCCTAAGCTTCTTTTAAACTCGGAACAAGTAAGGGTTACTTAAACTCGGATCCAATGAACACAAGGAAAAACTCGGACTCAAGGAAACAAAGGAAACTTAGACAAAAAGCACAGGCTAAAACTCGGACCTGGTAAAAGTTTTAGAGACAAACTCAGACTTAGGGATCTTCTAATAAAATGATCTAAAATTCGGACACAAGACACAAAGAAGTGCTAAACTCGGACACAAGGAACAAAAAAAAACTCAGACTATTAGAAACCAAAACTCAGACTATTGGAAACTCAGAACAATTAAAACCAAAACTCATACTATTGGAAACTCAGGCTATTTTGAAACTCAGAACATTTAATCGACCGAAACTCAGACTATTGGAAACTCGGACTGTTAACATTAAAACCAAATATGAAACCAAAACACAGACTATTGAAATTTGGACTAACTAAAAAGTTCTATAAAATTCGGACTTTAACTAAACTCAGACTCAAACAAAACAACAAAAAAAAAATCGGACTTAAGAGAAACTAGAGACTCGGACCTAAATGAGAAGCTAAAGAACTCGGACACACTAGAGAAAAATTCGGACTATATAAGGAGTTTAAAAATCGGACATGGAGATTTGAAACTCAGAACAGGCAAGAGTTCTCAAAACTCAGAAGAACCAATCTCCGGACTATCTTCCCAATGTGACTTCACACTGGTTCAACAATACCCCAGAGATACAAACACAGAATTTAAACTACGGACAAATCTTCCAAAGATCAAACTCAGGAATCTTTTTCAACTTTCAACATTGTATGAACAAGAACTAAAACCCCTGTAAAACCCAGATGAAGAACAACACTAAAAATCACCAAACTACTCAAAATCCATCATCAAATCACTAGAGATGAGAGAAGAATCATGAATAAAACACAAAAACTCACTAAACACTCACTAAACCCTATAAAGGATTGAACTTTCTCACAAAAACCTTCAAACTAAGAAACACCTACAGTAGTATGAGCACACTGCTCTGATACCACTTGTCAGGCCTCCTAATCCAAGATCTCACTCAGCTAAAGCCACCAACAGGTGTGCGGAATCCACCTGATGATTAACCACTGCAGATGAAACACTAGTATGCAAAGATTTGTGAGAGAAATCAAGAATACACTGAGTATTCTTGATGAGGAAGATGAATGACGTCACTCACACAAAGCAGCCGCCAGACAAAACACACACAATGATTAGGGTTAGGTGCACATAATTTCACACAGAATCACCACCTTGTCTATTCCATATAAAGGTATAAATACAAGGCAAAACCCGGACTTTCAAGACAAACTAGAAAGCCCGGACAAACAACTAACCAAAATTCAGACTTTTGTCCAAAACAAAACTCAGACAAAAAGCTATCCTAAAACTTGGACAAAATGTCCAAGGATAAAGTTGGGACTAAATTTCACTATATGTACAATAATGACCCTATAGAATGGGTGACATGCACTTATCACCTAAAGTGCATTAACACATCCCTTACAAGATCAGCCCAGGCACTCGCACTGATTGCTCCAAGTATGTTCAAACTTTAAATATTATGTGGTTCTATTTAAACTTCTTTTTAGAGATAACTGCTATTTTCGTCTCTGTTTCAGGCCAAATTTTAAATTTATATCATTTCCGTCCCAGACATTTTTGAAACTGCCATTTATACATTTTTTTAAATTTAAACTTCTTTTAGAGATAACTGCCATGTTCGTCTCTAGTTCAGGCCAAATTTTCAATTTATACCATTTCCATCCCACACATTTTTGAAACTGCCATTTATACCTTTTTTTTTTAAATTTAAACTTCGTCTCTAGGTCAGGCCAAATTTTAAATTTATAGCATTTCCGTCCCACACATTTTTTAAATTTGTCACTTCCATCCATAATTGATAGAGTTAACTTCCTTTTTCGTCCTTGTGGTTTGTCCAAATTATGCCGGTCCATGTCAAATTTCAAGGTTTTTTGCACGGAACTGACATGTTTCAAGAATTTCATGGCTGAAATGTTACAAATTTGAAATTTCGCCTAGATTGACATAATTGAACAAATCACAAGGACGAAAATGAGAGTTAACTCTTCTTTTTATTTAGTTTGTATATGGCACATCTACCGGTTTATATTTTACATATTGTGACTTTTTTATTTCTTTTTGCAGGGTGCAGTGAGGAAATATGGGGATGTATTGGTTGTTTAAAGACGCAAATAAATTATAATAAAATAAAGAACACTGTTTTGTTCGAAGATAACAGATATGGTTGTGTATGTGTCTTTGCTTTGTAATGCCTTTGGCTTTAAATAGTGTTCTTGTTGTAAACCTTCCTTTTTGGATAATCCCTTTGTATATCTCAACAACCGGCCTGCAAATCACAGCAGGTGTACAGTTCCAAGTCCATATGCTATTAATCCTCAAAAGAACACATGAGTGAATATTTATGATGAAAAGGGTGTTATGGGCTTAAGGCAATTGACAATATCAGATCTTACTTACTGTAGCTTAAATAAAACTGTTAAAAGGAAAACACGAACAACAAACTATAAATTATCTATCTACTACATAATTATACATTAATACAAGACACGTGTCACAACCATATTTCATGTATTTCGTCGCTTTTCCCTGTCCAATACCCTTTATGACCTTAGATAAATAAATATTTTATAAAGTAGAAAATATTAACTTAAATAATCTTATTTTAATATTACTAATTTCTTCTTTTAACCATATGTGACATAATAAATTTACCATTAATTGTGAAAATATTTGATTCGTCATATACAAACCGTTAACTTATATCATAATTTTATAATAATAATCATTAGTTAAAGCCACTTAACAATCTTGGAAATCAGGCCTTCTTAAATATAATCAACAAAATATTTAACAAGAAAGAATACTATGATTAAGATTGAAGGTAAATAAACCCTAAACATATAACTCCTATTTATACTAAACAACCTTGATGCCTAAGAAACATACATAGACTAGAATTAGGAAACCTAAATAATAATAAAATAAAACCACCATTAATAATTAATCACCCCCCTCCTAATTTTGTCAATCACTTTCTTCACATTAGAGCTGGTCCATCATCCTCATATCGGGTCAAGTTCACCTCTTCCTTTTTCTCCCACATTGGACACTCCGATATGTAATGCCCGAACTCATTGCATTTGTAACACCTGACGTGGTTCTTGTCCGGTTGTACTTGACCATCCCCTCGGTCTCTACCGAACCCCCGACATCTACCTCAGCCTCATCCAAGATCTTCTCGATTCGAGTTTCCACAACCACAATGCTCACATATGTGCTCCTTTTCCTTCGCTTTTCCATCCGATTTTAAAGACAAAAGTTGGTTTAGATTACCGGATTGAGTCTCCTTTTCATCCTTGATCCTTTCTTTATATGCTTTAAGCCGGCCCACGATATCATCATAGCCGATGGTCTTCAATCCACCACCTATTCTATTGAAGCCACCATATGAATGAACCGCTTCGGCAATCCGTTTAGAAACTTCTTAACTAACTTGGTTTCTTCTATAACTGAGCCAAGTGAGGCGGCTCTAGAGGCATACCCTGACAACTTATTAGCAAACTCATCTATGGCACTTTGATCCTTTATCTTCAAATTTTCAAACTCTGCCAGTAAGGTTTGCAGTCTTGCCTCTCTGATCCGATCTGCACCCAAATGGCGGGTTTTTAGAATATCCCACATCTCCTTTGCTGTTTTTAGATTTCCAACTTGCAAAATCTGCTCTTCCGGTATAGCTTGAAACATGAGAGCGATTGCAATATTATTCTTCTTGGCATCTACACCTGTACCCGGTTCGATTTGTTCCCACACCCTGTGAACATTGAAAACAACCCGCATCCTCAGAGCCCACACTCCACACTGTATAGTTTGTTGAAGATAACACCGGACATTGAAGAAACATAGTATTGTTATCTTTAACGGTTACCAACGCCTGATTACTCGACTTATCCATACTCTCTTAAAAAACCAAACCTTTGTTATATTAAAAAAATCAAAAAATAAACTTGACTTTCATTTTTTTATGTGTTCGTAAAATAACAGACTCAATAAAATACTTTTCTTTTGATGACGTTCACTTTTAAAATCCCAATAAAAACTCTCTTGTCCTTAATTTATTAACTGGACAATAATTACTTCAAACTAAAACCAATTCAAACCTCATATTATAATTCGCCGTTTTGAATTAATTTGTAGATGTTTTTACTCCATCTCCCGATGTCGTAAAATACTCAATTGAACCTTCAATTGGGGTACATTCTGATTGATAATAACAAGTCTTCTAAATTGATGATCCGCTCTGATACCAATTGTTGGAAATCAGGCCTTCTTCAATATAATCAACAAAAATTTAACAAGAAAGAATACTTTGATTAAGATTGAACGTACATAAACCCTAAACATATAACCCCTATTTATACTAAACAACCTTGATGCCCAAGAAACATACCTAGACTAGAATTAGGAAACTTAAATAATAATAAAATAAAACTACCATAAATAACTAATCTTCCACCAAAAATTAACTAAACCACATAGGACCCTCCAACTTTTGAGTTATGACAAGATTAGTCCCAACAAACAATGATTAATAAGAATAACAAATCTACTTTAGGGCATACCAATCAAATTGTTTGCATTTACTTTAAGTTTATAAGTTATATTTAAAAGATACACGATAATAAAATAATATTATTTAAATACATTTTTATATTTCATGTGATACCTAGTTTCAGACATATAAAGATTTTATATATATATATATATATATATATAGAGAGAGAGAGAAACAGAGGAAGTGTAGGATACAAATGCCCTTATCCTACATTATATACGCGACTTCCATGGTCGTACACGTGTTCTGATTCGTTCTTCTTTCATAAGGTTAAATCAGACAATTCATTCAATCAGCCGAGGGCAAATTAGTCTATTCATTCAATCAGCAAGAAGTTCTTTACACCACCATCCCGGTAATTATGATTCGTATCAGTTTCAATTTTTTTCATAATTCTCAAACAATACATTGCAGTTTCGTTGTTCTGCGTTAGGGTTTGAATCAACTGTTGTTTTCAATGGAATCACATAGCAGGACCGGACAAAACATAGATATTGAGTTTGAAGACGCTCGATTGGTCGGTGATCAGGTTCAGTTATCTGCATATCAGAGTGTTACGATTGACGATGTTTTAAATTCTGGTTCTGCAAATCCAAATCCAAATGCAAATAAAAATACAAGTGGTGTAAATGAGTGTTCGAATGGTAATTTTTGTTAATTCAGATGTTTAAATTGTTTGCAGATGTGTTTTGTTTAATCGTAGTAATGATTTTGTATTATGATAATTGATTTGAAGGTTTTGAATGTTCATTAGAGGATAATTGATACGAAAACAAATTGTATAAGTTCGCATGTTATGAGTCTGACAATTCGCATGTGATGTTTATTATAAATGTTGATTTCGCAAGGTATAATATCATAAATCGCATGTTTAAAACATATTATCAAAATGATCATTTTCGCATGTTATGAGTCCAAAAATTCGCACGTTTCATTGTTCTTATGATGAAATTTTGGAGTTTTAATATATCGCCTGTTACGAGTTCGATAAATCGCATGCATTTTCTTTTTTTTATTTGATTATGTAGATGAAAGGCTTTATATTCCGGAGGTTGAAGCATCAGCTACACATGTGGTTGGAGTGCAATTTACCTCTCTCGAACAAGCATACGTGTTTTACCAAACATATGCTAAGTTAGCTGGTTTTTCTACTCGGAAAGGTGGTGAAGTACACATTGGTGGTATAACCAAAACTAAGTATTTTGTTTGTTCTAAAGAAGGACATAAGCCATTGTTTATTGACGATGCTTATTCGACGTCAAAAAAGCCATTCAAATCAAGGAATAGAGGGACCATTAGAACTAGGTGCAAAGCTCAACTTATGATTTGCTTGGTGGATGGTAGATCAAATACAGTTAAGAAATTCGTTGATGGCCATAATCATAAGTTTGTATGTCCACACGATATTCATATGCTGCCAGCATACAGGCAATTGTCAGATGTCCAAGAGGAGATGATACGGGAACTAGGCACTCTAAACCTTGGACCTATCAAAGCTTTTCATATAATGAGGAAACGTTATGGTGGTTTCGAGAATGTTGGCGCCACTGTCGATGATTGCAAAAACTTTAAAACTCGAATTAACAACTATATAGGATAATATGACGCTGACATGGTGACAATAGGTTGACCAACAAAAAACAATATTTAGTTGATTTTTCGGTTGAATATTCTATTGATGAGGACAAACGGTTAACTGGTTTGTTCTGGGCTGATGGGTTATGCAAGTGTAACTTTATGGAGTTCGGGGATGTGATATCGTTTAATGCAACTTTCAAAACAAACAAGTAAGTGTTACATAAATGCTTTTTATATTTTCGCATGTTATATGATTTTGTAAACTGGCAATATGGCATGTTAATATACATTGAAATTTAGGTGTTGAATATATCGCATGTTTTAATATCTATTTCGCATGTCATATTTTGTCTATTTCGCATGTTATACTGTCTATTTCGCACGTTTTAATAAATCATGAATTTTATTGAATTTCAGGTACAAGATGGTGTTTGTTCCGTTCACCGGGAATGACAATCACTGTCGAAATGTAATCCTTGGAGCTGGGTTGTCGGCATCGGAGAGCATTGACTCTTATAAATGGCTTCTCAATTCATTTGTAAAGTCATTTTAACGAAAACCAAAGGTTGTAGTGACGGACCAAGACCCTGCGATGAAATAGGCTATTGAGGGTGTTTTTACTACAGCAGACACAGATTATGCATGTGGCACATAATGAAAAAAGTGGCAGATAAGGTATACTATGCTATATTGTCTTTCGTTTGCATTTTTTTATACTGTATATCCGTTACATGCTGATATGAAAACCATTTATCGGTATAGGTTGGACACGAGTTGTGCAACAATGATGACTTTAAAAGGAAGATGTACGATATTGTATGGACTGATTCTATTGAGCCAGAAGAATTTGAGAGACAGTGAAAGTTGGTAATGATTGAGTAGGGTCTTACAAAAAATAAATGAATTGATGATATGTTTGTGATGAGATCCATGTGGATTCCGGCTTTTTACCGGCACGAGCCAATGTCTGGACTTATTAGAACAACTTCGAGATCAGAGAATGAGAACCATTTTTTTTTGCTAGGTGGCTAATTCACAATTCACTCTTGTAGAGTTTATGAATCATTTTGACGGTTCAATGGATGTCCAAAGGTTCAATCATAGAAAGAGTGATCATATTTCAAGATATATTGAGCATGATGATTGGAGCAAAACTACTTTGGAAAAAGATGCTGCTAAGATATACATCAGGTCTATATTTTCTAATCAGCAAACAGAGATATATGGAACTATTACCGAATGTTTGCCAATGGACACCAAAATCGAGGGTCCCCAGATAAGAATATCGTTGAAAGACTTTAAAGCTCATGGAGATGGGTTTTTTAGAGGTAATATATTTTTAAAACATGCGATTATTGAAAACTCCCATGCGAATTTAATACAGAACATGATTTACAATATACAAGATGAACGCATGTGATTTTAAATTACTTTAAGAAAATGATTTTTTTAGACATGCGAAATTGTTCACATACACATGCAATTTTACTTTTTATTTTGTTCTTTTTTTTTGTTTGTGTAGGTTTGTTTCAAGAATCTTGAAGAAGATGTAAATGCACAAGCTAGCTGTCTGCGTTTTAAACAGTATGGGCTTCTATGTAATCACATCTATTTTCTTTTTAGATGTATGGTGTTAAAGAAATTCCAAACAAATATGTTATGAAGATATGGACAAAAGATGTGGTTCCGAATGAATTAAATGCCACGTTTGATGTAAAGGTGGATGCTAAGGGTGAGCAATACAAGGCTAAACAGATTGCTCGCGAAATCATGTACACATGGGAGTATTTGGTTAGCAATTTGATTACCGACCTTGGTTAACTTGTTTTAGTTAGGATCAAATGAAGCAGATTAAAGAAAAAGTTGGTCAGAGTCGTATAACCAAGCAGATTGATCCAAAGATTGACCGGTTTTCAAAGTTGATTGGTTATCAACAACTAGTAACTAATGCACCTTCTACTGTCCATGTGCCAGCTAGTATAAGAAACAAAGGTTGTGGCTCGCATAAAAGGATTAAATAGAAGAAGGAACAAATGATCAGCCACAAAGGAAAAAAGGTCAAGGACATGTAGTGTATGCAATGAAAAAGGTCATGATATTCGGACTTGCGAGATACTGAATGGCAAACAAAAAAAGAAGATAAAGGGAGTCCAAATTGAAAAAGATCCCAGGCACAAAGTCAATGAGGTCGTAGACGACGAAGAGGAAGATGAGTTTGAAGATTACAGTGGAGGGAGTGATGATGGCAGTGAAGAAGATGTTTGGGTAGAGGTTTCAGAGGATGAAGATTAAATTTTTTAATTGTACATGCAATTTTACACCAGAAACATGCGATTTAATACACATGAGTTTTTAATATACAAACAGGCGATTTTAGTATGTAAACATGTGATTTCATATGCATCAGTTTATAAGTAGCTAAACATGCGATTTTATTGTGTTTTTCATTTTATGACATGCGATTTGAGTTATCTTGTATTCGTTAGGAACATCCAATATATATGTATTTCATTCATGCAATTTATATAATAACTAGCCATCAGATGTTTTTCAAAAGATGTATACAAAACATAAACATAAAGTTATTGTTATTGTTTAACACAACTAAAGACTATAAAATGATAAAGAGAAATCTAGTTACTTGAAGCAAAGATTTTGTCACGTTTAGCCGAGCTGAACTCCATATTCTCTTTCACTGTCTTCATGTCACACTCTGACTTTTGCGGAAGCGTATGATGTGTGACTTGTTTAATACCATTACATTCAATCATAATAAACAACTACATGATCAAAACGATGTTCATCCATTCATTAAGTTTAAAGTATTACAAACACCATTTATTTAAGTCTTAAACACAACCTTCGACTAAGTTACAAATCAACAAAAGTGGATGACAACTAAACTGGGAATTTACTTCTAGAAATAACACCAGCGCCCAAGATCCAACTTGTTACCTGAAATACATGTAATTTTGGAAAAATCAACAAAAGTTGAGCGAGTTCATGTGTTTTGTATGAGTACCGAAAAACTTGTAAACCTTTGAGAAACTCCTTTGAAAACAGGTATGAAAAGCATTTATGAACAAATCAAATTAAGGTTTTGCAAGGACATTAAAATATGTGAAGACATAGGGAGCAGTCGAAATGAGTAGGCTTATACCCTCGTCGATTCCCTCGACTATGTCGAATTCCCCTTCGACTATGTCAATTTACGTTGACTATGTCAATTTACCTTGACCATGTCAATTTACCTTGACTATTTTCGATTTACCCCGACTGGGACACCGAAGCACTCAAGTGGTCACATGAGTACCATGAGTGGGCTTCGGCCGTACCCGTTAGATCTAACCTTCGTCCCTAATTTTGAATTAATGGCATTTCAAATTCGATCTATGCTCACATGATCTAATTAACTCACCCGTTTAAACATTCGTAACATGTATTCTATCCCCTAGAGTTATAAAACCAAAAACACTTAAAGAAAAGGGGGTCATGAACTCACAAGTTTGCGTTCTTCAATCCAACGTAACTCAAGCTGCTACTAATGTGCACAACTACCTACAACGTACTACGGTCTATTAGACAAGCGGGTCGTGCCTTGACTTAGTATTAGTTAGTGTCTTTGAGTTACGTTTCTTAGTGTCTTCAATATTATTCCATGTTATATAATTATTTGTAAAAATAATAAATATTTTAACTTAAATTATATCTATTAAATTTTGGAATAATTGTTAAAACAATATATTTTAAGTTGATACTTTTCAAGTATTTATACGTGTATTTCCTTCCCAATGATGGGTGTATTTGCATTCATATTCTCATACTTGTATATTTTTGCCATGTATTGAGCTCGTATTCCGGAGTGTATTTATACGTACGAGAATACGTATTTTCTTGTAATTGTTAAGTATTCATATATTTATTTTTGTATTAATTTTTCTGGAATATTATCTCTAATAAAAGTTCATCAATATATATTTCCAAAATATATACTTTAAGAAATGTTATTTAAAATTCTCCGTTGGCAAAAATATTTGTATTTTCATATGAGTTCCAAAAAGAATATATTTTCAAGTCTAACTTAGAATATATATATATATATATATATATATATATATATATATATTTATATAAACTTGTTTTCCTCCAAAAATGATATATTAATATGAGAAAATATATCTTTCACCCCAAAAATATTGTATTTCATGTTTGCTTAAGAAATATACATTTCTCCCAAAAATATTACATCTTCTAATAATTCCATGAAAATATATATTTTCATTCACCCAAAATAATATATTTTCCTCTTGTCAAAAATATGATGTAACTTTGTAATAATTGTAAAGATCATATTTTTGTATCCTTTGGTATCCAAAATATTATTTACCAAAATATACACATGAATATTATTCTAGAGTATTTTGTTAGTCATATTCCATAGTTCGGTTTAACCAATATTTTGTGTATAACTTGTATATTCATATTCTTGAAATTTTGGTAATATTTTGGATTGTAATTTTTGGGTATTTTGATGAGTTATATTATTCCAAGCCCTAAAATAATATAACTAACACACATAATGTACAAGTAATCACACAATTTGTGCCATCTAAATATATATCCCTAAATATATACTTAGTCACTTTTATTTATCAAAAACAACCTCCAATGTTTGTAATTTTTGTAGCAAAAACTATTGCAAATTTTATATGAAAAACCATGGTTAAAATTTACTTACAAACACGTTTTTAAAAATATTTTTCTAAGTGTTTAAATACAACAAAAATTTTGCCATAGTTTCCCCTTAAAAGATGGAGGTTTCCATGCTTTCAAAGCATATCATTTTCTTTTAAAATCATCATCAATCATCAACAACAAAACAAGACTTACCATATGCTTTAAATACGCAATTTACAATTTGACGTGAACTTGAAATTTTGTAAAAAGTTGTAGTAACTTAGTATGCTATTTAGTTGGTTAAGTTACCCTTAAAAACATAGTTTATAGTTTATAACACTCATTCTTGGAGATTTTAGTTCTTCACAACTTGTATGAAGATTTTCTAAAAATATTTCTTCTTGTATTTTTCTTGTTGACGATATGTTTCTAGCTTTGATTTAACACTTAGAATATGTTTACTTCTTTTAAACACCATGATCAGGTTAAATCTTGTAGTAAGCTTTAGTTTCTTGAAAATATTATTCTTGAAATCTCTTATTTCCAAGACTCTTAAGTTGTAGGAATAATCATCATACATTAAAACAAGTTTATTTTCAAGTTCATGATTTACATTAAGGATGATCATTACAAATTTCTCAAAATCTATCCTTACACTTGCTAGATCATGTGTTTAATCGTCATCTAGCAAGGTTCTTATGATGATCAACATCATAAACACAAGAAATCATCATTCAAGTATACTACATACACTTAAAACAACTTCATCTTCATGTTTTAGAGCTTTATGTTCATGTTTATGCTTATGTTTCTTCATGATCTTTATGTTTAACAACTTATATCATCTTTTAACCAACATAATATGAAGTAAAATGAGATCACAAGAGTCTTACTACTAGCACAAGGCTAGGGATGATCAAGAGAAGAAATGAGGTGGATAAAAGCACTAGAGAGAGATCCTTCCAATTCTGTTGCTTGCAACCTTCTTAGATAGGCTCCATACACCATAGAACAAGCTTGGAAGTGTTGTATGATGGATGAAAATGGATGTATGGGTGCTAGGGGGTGTGGCCGTGAGCTATGGAGGAAGAGGAGAAGTGTTTTGTTGGTTGAAGATGATGAATAATAAATGTATTATTTTAGTGGTTTTTATATAATTCTAGTGGCATATGGCATCTTATGTTGGAATATACTCCAACAAAATCTTATAAAATATAAGAAAGAAATCAAGTGTGGGACCCATGTCCCCTAACTGGCCATCAAATGGGGGGGGTAAAGTGTAAATTTAATGGTTAGTTACTTGATTTAGTTGGAAAGTAATGGTGCTAGTTAGGTATTTTATGTATTTAATGTTTATGAGATGTGTTATGATGTTCGGTGACCATAACTAGCTTTGTAACACTAAAACAATGCTTTTAGTAAGAATTTTATGTTTTGGGTAGTGTTCGGTTGTTCGTTTTGTTACTGTTCGTTAAAGTGCTAAATTGCACAGTTTAGTGTGCTTTATGTTGCATTTTATGAGAGTTTCGGTTCCCGACACTTAGTAAAGTATTCTGGACCATTAAGCCACTTTTCTGCATTATATTTATATTGCTGAAAATTGCTGAATTTGTTTATTTACTGCAGAATTCTGCAGTCTTAGTGTGTTTCTGGCACTTTCCGGTACTTATGTCATCACTAGGAAGGCAGTATTGTAATCCCTACGTTCCTACACACCATACTAGTGTATCACTTGGTCCTGGGGCTCATGTTGTGTCTTAACATCATGTATGTCTAAGTACTGAACTCCCGTCAGTACTTCTAGTTTGTCTGATAAATGTGCCAACTCTGTTCTATGCACTAATAGAGCTATATTTTGTTGCATGTGGTAATGATAAAAGTCTTGCAACATGAAATGCCATTGTATGTGTGACAACCCGAGATTTCAAGACCTTTCCTTTAATTGTTGCCTATTTCGTATTCATGTTTTATACCCTGTACTTTGGACCATGTGTATTATCGAGGAATGGTTTTAGTATAAGTTTGGTGATTTTATGACTGTTACTTAATAAAACCTTTAATGAAAAAACCCTTTTAACTCATTGCTCGACGAATAACTGTTCGACGAAACATGAAGTGTTTCATCAAGGATTGTTCGATGAAACATAGGTTTCGTCACTAATGGATCTTTCGCCGGCCCAATCTCTATCGAAGCCCAGGAGAGGCCCAGCTGACTGTTCGACTATATATGCATGCACTAGGTTACGAAACACTTTTTAGAAAACCCTAGCCTACTCTTGGGAGTGCGACGACAGTTCTTTTCTTTGTAACCTCTTCCCTCTTGCGAAATCTTTCCCCTGTGATCAAACCGTTCGATCTCGCGGTTAATGCATTATCTTTATTATTAGATTGATTGCTATGCATTGGTTGATGATTGTTATGTGATGTTTATAATCTATTTTGGATATAGAGTTTTTGAAAATCATGCTCATATGTTGTGATAAGTAGGGTGTTGATAGTTTATTGATTTACCAGTTAAGACTAGAATATGCAGAATGATAATCAAGGGTTGATCGAATGATTGTATGTTAGTAATAATGATATGAATCTATAAATTGTTAATGCCTTGTTGTTGTATGTGACCGATAATTTGCAACTAGATGATTGATCGATGATCATGATTGGAATTGTTGTGGATGATTAGAGATCTAGGAATCGTGAAACTGTAACCATGTGAATCTGTAACTGTTTGACGAAACATGGTATGCTTCGCCACACTATATCTCGACCAAACATGCTGTGTTTCGTCACATGTTAAGTCGACGAAACATGTGTATTTTCGTCACATGTCAACTTGACGAAACACATGGTGTTTCGTCATATGGGTATTTCGCCGGGAAGGTTTTTGCATGGACGGTAGGTTATGATGCTTACATAAATTGCAAGTATAATGGTGAATGATTATGTTAATAAGACCATGGTATCTATTGTTAATGATCTTTAATTATAATTAAGTGACATGATTTGGTTCTTTCACCTAGTACACTTAACTGTTAAGTATTATTACGAAACATACACGCGAACTGTGGATTTGAATGAGTTATGTAACTGCTATGTGCTATTCGGGAATCACTGTGTGAAATGCATATTGTCATTTATATGTGAACCTTGTGAATGTAAACTAACATCACATACGTGAATACCATAGGCTGTGACTGTTTAAGTTTGAACAAGTAATTAATCATACCGAGCAAACCAAGGTGAGTTCACTGCTCTTTTTTCCAAGCATGCATCCCGGGGAGGGATATCGGGTAACGTTCCGGGGAGAATGTCAGGTTATTGGGATGTTGGTTATTGCACTTAGTTTTATCGATAAGTCCCATTACATCTACCGATTAGTTGCCGGGGAGGCAACGAGGTTATTAGTTGATAGCGCTATCAGGTTTGGCACCCTCACACCGTATTGGGGAGGACGGTCGTGAACGAATTACCTTAACCACTTGACCAATGTATGATAGAGCATTGGGGTTTGGACAAATACATCTAGAGCCATCTGCGGTAATCGAGTTAATAACAACATCAAATCAAATCATTGAATTGTCTTACACTCATATCTGGTAACTAAAACGTATTAACAAACTTTGAACTCACCAGCGTCGTCTGACACACTTGTCTGCATGCTTGCAGGTCGTTAGATACTTGATTATGGACTTGCTATCTGGGAGTGCTGGAGTGGTCATGGGTCGGGACTCTTGGATACATGCTTCGTTGATTATGAACACATGTTTTGAAACAATTGATTTACAATTTACATTATACTTCCGCTATACGTTTACTTCGGTTTAACTTATGACTTGGATTTATATATTGAAATGAATGGAATGTTTTATTTAAATATTATGAGTAGTTCAATGCGATTGGTGGCTTGGATCCTGGTACGTCACACGCCCCGCGGTGATTCCACTTGTGGTATTTTGGGGGTGTGACAGTATGTATATAACAAAAATCAGAAATTCAGTCGTCTTATAAATTAGATCATGCACAGTCATTAAAGCACATATTACTGTCTAATTATTGTACGGAATGTATGAAAAAGTGCCAGTTGTCACACTTCAGATCATCACTCAGGAAAGAGAAGGCTAAGTCATCAGTTCAAGATTGTTCCTTGATGTGATCCAATGCGGCATCTCTGAAGCTCGATGGTGGTTCTTCAAGGAGTCACTCCCACATGCTTTGATTTTTCTTGATTTCTGCAAGAATCTTCCCCTGCACATCAAGAATCAAGTGAGAAGAGTTGACATCGGTGCTTATTTCTGTCAACGTGTGAGTTGACAATAGTTCCTTTATTGCAATGTTCTTTATTTGTTCTGAATCTCCAAAAGACATTTTTATGTGTGCTTGTGTTTGTTGTCTTAATATGGAAGGTTGTTATCCCTGTGTATTTTATATTAAAATAGTAAATTTATTATGTAGCTAGAGTGGTAAGTTCAGTAGTATTTATGTTAAAAGTGATCACGACAAGTCACAATACAGTCACGTCGGTATTAAATTCATTTTTTATATAAAATAGTAAATTTATATTTATTTTAATTATCAATTCATAATTTCCTATTTCTGCATTTCAATCAACGTGGACATAGTTACATGAAATCATCAGCATCATTTTTTTAAATTGCATGCGATTCAAAAAGGAATTCGCAAACTATAAGAAACCACAAACAATATCCTTTTTTATTAAATCGCATGTGTCTAATAACAAAATTCGCACACTATAACAAACCACAAACAATATCACTTTTTTAAATTGCATGTGTCTAAAAACAGAATTCGCACTCTATAACAAACCACAAACAATATCACCTTTTTAAAATCGCACGTGGCTGGATACAGATATCGCACACTATAACAAACCACAAACAATTCTTTTCGCATGTTTTTAAAAATCAACAACCATTCTTTTGTTTTTCAATTGTTTTTCGTATGTTCAAAATGAATTTCGCATATTATAATGTTCATCCTGGATCATCTTCATCGATAGACGGTCGATCGATGTTAATGTAGTTCAGAACATCTAAATTAGCAGATATGAAATTGCAGAAGGGAGAAGGAGGTTTGTGAATAAGAATCTTACGTTGTTGTATTTGATTCAGGGTTCGATTTTTGATTCAGGGTTTGATTTATTGAATATAAGATTTGAATCTTCGTCATTTACAGAGATTAAGATATCGTAATGATGATTTTAACCTTTTTATAAGATTTGAATACATTAATATGATTAATTTAATGATTTAAATTAGTTTGATGGATTAAAGAGTACGTAACGTAGGATAAGTGGTATTGTACGTTAACCAGCCTATATATATATATATATACATATATATATATATATATATATATACATATATATATATATATATATATATATATATATTGGGCCAAGATTTAGGGAAAACAAAAAAAGTGTGAGAACAGTGAGAATGCTTATGGATCGTCAGATCAAAACAATCTATGGATTAGACTGGCGCGGTGACGTTTTCGTAAATAACATCAATTTTATTACGTGGACACGCTTTATTAAGGGTAAAAAGGTCCTTTGACTTCTCTACACAAAACGCCAAACTCATGAATAAAACGGCCCTTACTTCTCGCCTTAAAATACAAAGTACATATCATCCTAATCTAAACGTCATTAAATATAGAACGCCAAACTTTGTTTTTGAACGATAAAGCTGAACAAATAGTAACTGAAACGACGGAACTTAATTACTAGCATTTATTATAATGAAATCCCACCTAGAATACACGCCATAAACATCCAATATAAACAACATCTTAGACCTTCCAATAACCACACCAAATCCAAAACGCCATATTTTACTATATACCGTTCATCTTAAAAATGCCAAAAAACCCAAACATCAAAGATTCCAATCGACATTTCTTTGACATACACTATTTTCTTAGTAAACTTTCACTCAATGTGATGGGCAAAATCCTTATGTGGGATATTATCCATCTCATTGAGCAAAATCTTATTAAGTTTATCATCAATATAAACGCCAAAACATACAAAAACCCAAATTGCAAAACGCCAATTCTGGGAGATTCAGTTTTGTTCTCAATAAAGCTTGGCTGAATGGGGTGGACAACATTGTTAGACATCTTTCTTAACTGAGGATTAACATTGTTGTCCATCTCATTTAGCAAATCATTATTGAGGTTAGCATGACCAAAATCAGAGATTTAAAGTACTTTTATTAAGTGGCGTTGTTTTTTTCTTTGGCGTTTGGTTTGCGTGTCCAATCTTATATTGTTTGTTATGTAACTTCCAAGTAACATGTTATGAACAATAAGTAGAAAAAAATGGAAAAAATGCTATATAAGAGATATAAAACGCCAAATTCCAATCTGTATGTGTTCTGTAACAATGAAAAATACAAAACACAAAACACAAAACTACTCTTCACTTGCTCTCGAAGACCTTGTAGATTTTCTTTTATTTACGACCTTTTTGCTTGTCGATGCGTAGTGTCCATAGCCTTTGCAATTACGACACTGCTTTCTTTGGCCCCGGGTTTCGACTTTGATTTCGTTTCCTTAATTGTTATCTCCTGTTTAGATTTCAGGCGCTTCCGAGATCCAGAACCTTTGAACTTATACCCAACAGGAACCCTTATCAGATTCTTATCGTTTTTATATTGGCCGGTTATCTCCGCAAATCTATCCCTAGTAGTAGTAGGAGGAGCAACAATCTGCAATCTTGAACCTTCTTCATATAATATTGAACATGATCCTTGTATAAGGATAGGTCCTCTTTATTACCAGGTAAACGGTTCAAAGTATACTCCATTGATAAAATAATCTCTCGCATCAAACTTTGCACATCGTGATCAAGCTCGGTCATATATTAACGACTAATTGAGTATTCGGAAGAGCTGTTTGGGGAAGCCTCTTTTCGCCATCTATTCAAAATATATTGTTTTGGAAATTCCCTAATATCCAAACTTCTCAAAACATAGAATATATGTCTACATAGCAAACCAAACTGCTTAAAACGTCTGCATGAGCAACTTCATGTGCAATCAAACTTACGGTACAATACCTAAAAAAAACACCAAAAACAATATCTCTATAACACCATGCAGTGAATGTTAGTATAAAAAAATTTAAAAAAACACAACAACTGGATAAAAAACAAATTCAATATTATAATAGAATATGATAAACGCCATATAAAAAACAAAAACGCCATTGTTTACCTCAAATAAGGATGTACAAGACTGCTGGAAATCGTTTATGTAAAACTTAACAAACCCATCGGGATGATCTTCGTAACGTTGATTTATGCAATCCGCAATTCCTATTAGCTCAGCTTGAACGTCATGAAAAATATTTTTCGTGTATATGTCAGTAGCTTGGCCCTCCAACACTTGGTAATTACTTTGTATCGGTGCTTATTAATTTGGCAGCAAAAATGAGA
The DNA here is from genome assembly GCF_002127325.2 of Helianthus annuus. Classification (NCBI taxonomy): domain Eukaryota; kingdom Viridiplantae; phylum Streptophyta; class Magnoliopsida; order Asterales; family Asteraceae; genus Helianthus; species Helianthus annuus. The sequence goes on from NC_035445.2 coordinate 152,546,238, forward strand.
CATTAGGGTCGTAGTTAGGAAATAAATTTCTGAGTTTCAAAGCACCAAACTTTTGTATTAAACAAAATGGGATAAAACCCATGTTTCATTCATAATATTTTAATAGGGATAAACCCTAGTTGCTGAAACATAAACTTTTTATTCAGGTAACTTTATAGCCACTTTCTTTAAGCCTTCAGTTCTCCATAGTTGATTTCTTATAACTTCACATTAAGTTACCTGAAACGCGTTTTAAAAATATTTTATCAGCAAGAAATACCGGCGAGTACATTCCAATTTATGAAAACATATTGTTATAACTTCACAGTATTAAGAGCGGTTACAATGTTTATATATAACAAAAAACTCCAAGTACTTGTCACTCGACGGATCTGTGACTATGGTCATATCACACATTGGCTACCCCTGTCCAATAGTGAAGGTTATCAAGTAGTGTATACAAAACCCCATAATACCGACAGTATTTTGTAGAATACAAAGACTTAATCACTGTAAGTATAACTGAAAACATTTTAGATTCTGTAACACAGTTTGGTAGAAAAAGAGAATGACTCACATTGCAAACTTATGTTTTTCTACTGGCTTCCTGGTGATATTTCCTGATTATTTTATTTATTTTCTATTAAAAACATACAATGCTCGCGTGTTAGTAAAATAACCCAAATCACATTAGCCATACAACACGAGACAGAAGCCCAACAGACTTAGTCAGTCAGAGCCTTAACATGCATTGTTGGGTCCTAGTTCAATCGAGTAGAGTAACGAATTAGTGATCGTGGGTAAAAATACTTACAACGGGGCAGAGCTTCATGTTTTAGGGGGTATTTTGGCTATATTTTCGGATTATAGAGACAGTGAGAAAGAAAGAAACTGAACAATTGAAAAGTGCGGGTTGCTACTCAATTTATTCGAAATTTCGGGGTCTCTCGCGCCCGCCGACCTGTACCCTTTTTCCTTCCGCGCCCTGCGAGTGGCACACTAGCTACGGCTAGGGTTGTTGAGTCACACCTTAGGCCTAACACGTGTGTGACACGTGGTAACATGGGTGTCCGGTAAGAAACAGGCCTGTCGCGCCCCGCGACACACCCGCTGGATCCTGTCACGACCCGCGACAGAGTAATGATTAGGATTTTATTTGTTTTTTAATAAAATTAGGATTAGACGGGTTGGTTTTCGGACATACGGGTTAATTTAGGGTGTTTTCGAGGGTTGTTATAATTGCTTTCCACATCGAATCTAAGGCCACCCGATTTCTCAAAGCCATTCGTCATTGAATGTGACGCTTCATCCGACGGGGTAAGGGCTATACTATCCAAATAAAAGCATCCAGTGGCCTATTTCAGCATAGGGTTCTCCCCTTCTAATAGATTCAAATCAGCTTATGATCGGGAGCTCCTAGCCTTAGTGTTAGTGGTACAAAAGTGGAGTCATTATCTCCTTGGCCGCCGCTTCATTATTCGTACCAATCACTACACGCTAAAGTTCTTACTCCAACAACGCATTACTACCACTGCACAACAATGTCTCTTAGTAAAGCTTATGCCTTATGATTTCTATATTGTTTACAAAGCTGGTAAAGAAAATAGAGGCGCCGATGCATTGTCTCGTCGACCTATTCTAGTGAATTGTTAACGTTGGTTATCCTTTACTGTGTTGAGGTGGCTTAAATTAAATCGGGGCTGCAACTAATCCAATTACCAGTGAGATATTCAACAAAGTACAAGCCGATCCATCTTTTGTTGCAGGCTATTCAATTGTCGAGTAGTTCTTATTTGACAAAGGTCATTTGGTGATACTAGAGGTCCCTAATATCAAAATCAAGCTATTACACAGGCACAAGACACCCCAATTGGAGATCACAGAGGATTTTTGAAGACTCTTAAACACCTATCCACACGTTAATTTTCTCCAAGAATGAAAAAAGAAGTTCGAAATTTTGTACAACAATGTATTGTTTGCGAACAAAAAAAATAACAAACTTTATCTCCAGCAGGTTTGATTCAGCCTTTACCTATTCCAAACCAGGTTTGGGTAAATATCTTCATGGACTTCATTGTTGGGTTACCACATTCAAACCATTATGATACAATTCTGGTGGAGGTTGATCGTCTTAGCATATATGCTCATTTTTATGCATATCTCATCCTTTTATAGCCAAGGGGGTAGTTGCACTCTTCTGTAAGGAAATCATTCGGTTGCATGGGGTTCCCCATTCTATTATTTCTGACCTGGATGTCGTTTTTCTTAGCAATTATTGGCAGGAGCTTTTTCATTTGAGCCAAACTACTCTTCAATTGAACACTAGTTACCACCCCAAAAGGATGGGCAAACCAAAGTTTTGAACCTATGCCTTGAAGCTTAATTGCGGTGTTTTGCCAGTGAACAACCTAAAAAATGTAGTACATATTTACCTTGGTCCGAGTATTCCTACAATACGGGGTATCATACTTCAATAGGTATGACTCCTTTTTTCCATTTTGTATGGGAGGGAACCTCCTTCATTATTCCCTTACGCTATGGGTGACACTAAGAACACATAAATGGAATAACAACAACTACTGGATAGAGATGAGATGATAAGGCTCCTACAACACAATTTAAAGAAGGCCCAGGATGAAGAATTAGGCCAATCTCAAGCATCGCGAATTATCATTTCAGACTGGGGATTATGTCTTTCTCAAAATTCAGCCCTACCATTAAAAAAGTTTGGCCAAACACCGCCATGAGAAATTGCAACCATTTTTTTATTGGACCATATAATATAAAAAGAACCATTGGCCTAGTTGCTTATGAGTTGGAACGTACCACTACTACTCAAATTCACCCAGTATTTCATATATATATGCTCAAACTAACTCATGGTTCATTCCCATCAGATCCACTCACTCCATTGCCGATTACCAAAGACTGGGAGGTTGATTTACGACCACATTCTTTTCTTTCTCATAGGTGGATTTCAGAAGCTCGTCATCCGGTTCTGGAAGTGTTGGTCTCCTAGTGCAATCGTCCCATGGAGGAAGCCACATGGGAAACTTATCATTTGGTAGCATAGCAACTCCCAACATTCCGCCTTGAGGACAAGGCATTTTATCGGGAGGTAATTATGATAAGACTTCGATTAAGGTGAATGAAAGAAGAAAATGGAATGGGGTCAAAGATGCCAACATGGGGCATTTGGGTTATGTTTTTGGGTCTGAGCTGGATCCACTGGGTCAAGAAGAATTTAATGGGAAACTGGAAGAGTGGGGAGAATTTACTATGCCTATTATCAGCATGAAGATGGAAGAATGAGGAGTTGTCCATATGCCTACTTTTATGAGAAGTTACTAAATGTCGTGGGTATTTATAAGTAGGCTTCTCACTTTTGTATTCTCATTGTTGTTTTTCGTTGTCAAAGGTTGTGTAATCGGAGACCTTGCCCCTCTAGAATCGGGTCGATTATCTCAATTTCAATAAAAAGTTCCTTGCTTGAATCTTTGATCCTATCATCCACCTTAAAATTTATAAAAAAACTTTGTTTATTTATTGAGATTCAACATTTGTTCATTCACCTTAGGATTTTAACAAACTTCATTTATTTGTACATGTGCATGTGCATGAAGATGTCCATGTAGAAGTTCTACAAAGGTGTGTTTCCCACATATAACCTACGTGTGTAGAAAATATTGTAAATTTTGATAAAAATATGAATAATTAATTCAATAGGTTTGAATAAATATCATATACACATTAGTCTATACTTTTTTATAAAAGGAGAAATCCCAGTTACATAGGAAAAGCTGATGTGGCAGCCATAGAGACTGCTCAACAATGTTTTTCTTATGTCATTATTGCATCAAAAGTCTTAATTTAAAATACATTTTAAATTCAAACCTTTACCCTTCATTTAAAAGTCAAAGTTTACACTTTATTCAAAATTAAAACATCTGCTCTTCAGACTTTCTTCAAACGTCTGCTCTTCATAAGAAAAGCAGACCTCTGGCTAGATTCAAAATTCTAGCTCCAGATTCAATATTCAAAATTCAAACCATATATTCGAACCCTATAAATAACATATATGAATCTGGCTCCACATTCAAATTTCAATTCATCTCTCTCACTCATATTTGCGAGCATCTCTCTCTCTCTCTCTCTCTCTCTCTCTCTCAAATGCATAGCTTTCATGATTCAGCTGGTTAATCTTCTATTACAGTTCTTTGTTCGAACATTTGTTGATTCTGTTTACACATTATCATTCCAATATCATTGTTCCAACATCGCCATTTCAATGAAGCTCTGTTTCACACATCAACGTTTCAACATGGATGTTGCAATATCATTGTTGCAACATCGTGAAAAGTTGCATGTGCTACCTTCTTTGATGAGAGAGTTGCATTGTTCCAACATCGTTAAATGATAATGAAGCATTTCTTATGTCACTCAGATTTCTCCTTTTATAGAAAGTATAGATAGATTGTTGCAACATCGTTGAAAGTTATATGTGTTACCATCTTTGATGGGAGAGTTGCATTTTAGGTTTATGGCTTATTTTTACTAACTGTAGTTATACTAATTTAATTTGATATGTGAAGAAACAAGTGTTTATAACGTTGATAGTTTTTATTAACAGTCACATTTTAGAGTATGTTAATATCCATATTGATAGTATTAAATTAAATACATATACATAGAAAGATATAAATATACTGAAATATGCATAAACTATTACACACTACAGTTAACACTTGCAAGGATTTGTAGACTCTCGCCTTTCTCCATGTGATTTCATTCTCTCTTTTGTTTTTCAGATCGGTTAGCATGTCGCAGATTTTTTGATCCTGTCTTAACAGTTATGACAAAAATGCTTCTGCATTCTTGTAGAAATCTGATGGATGAGAGTGGAGGATTTCATCAAGTAATGCTATGCTTAACCAGGTTTTGTTGTAATTATTGTCACTGATTATGCCGACTTTTCTGTTTAGTTCTTCATCTGATCTTTTTTCTTTGAGTAGACCAGATCGAGATTTGTTTTTTAACATCGCTGGTGTCTAACCAGTGGTAGAAGGATCTGTTTGTGATCTATATTTATGTTGTATTTACTGATTTTGATTTGTTTTTGATAGACAGTGATTTTTAAGACAATTTGTTAATGTTTTGAGTCAAACTAATAATCGGTCTTTTATAGTGTTTAAAACGCGTCTATGTGGTAAATGAAGAGGTTAATTGTAATTATGATAGCCTGTTTTTTTCTTTGAAGCTTTAAAATTTATCCCTTTGGTTTCTTGATATTTAATTTTTTAGTTTTCCAAACAAGCTGGAGTTTTGAAAGGTTTTTGCATTAAAAGGTTGTTATTTTGAAATATAAATTTATATGTTTATATTAAAATGGCATCATACACTTCTGCAGAGTCTAGAGTCTGATGATTTAAAGCAGCGCTTTATCAAGCAAATTGTTGGTCTGTTCACGAGAGAGCAGGTTTCCAGAAACCAGATGCGGATGCCTTCAACTTCCGTCCGTGACCTTTGTGTTGTCGGTAATATAGAGTGCTGTGATAGAAACGTTGAAGTCATGGCAATGCTCAAGGATATACATCGAGAGGTTCAGCAATCAATGGAGTTGAAGCTAAAATTTCTTAGTTCTTGTTGTTATTGTTAGATTTGAAAGTTTCGTTGTTCAATATGTTATTGTTGATATTTTAATGTCATGAGTAAATGAATAATTTTTAATCCTATTAATCTTTGTTGTCGCTTTTTATTTTTAGTTATTTAGTGTCTGAGTTTGATTTAGATTATGCTGATGTTGAATTGTGTGTGAACAGATGTTTGGTAAGTCAGTAGAGGTTTAATAGGATTAAAGGTCGGTTTAAGGTGAACAAATGAGTGCAAAGACAAAATAATGTATAAAATTTGATCATCAATAAGAGTTTTTTTTTTTTTTTGAAGAATTTGCTCTTCCAATTTACAAACACACCGGTATTTGCTATTGTAAAAGGTTTATTGTTGCTATAAAAGGTAAAAGAGAACATCTGCAGAAGAAGAAAGTCTGAAGAAGCAAAGGTCTGCTATGGCCAACAGATGTTAAAGAACATACAGATGATATTTAAATTATGCTGCTCAACAGAGGTCTTTATTGTAACAGTGGTTAGGCTAATAGCAGATGTTGGGAGTTTGTTAGGCTATTAGATGTTGCTCACTAGGTGAACATTGTAATTGTAATCTTTGTATAACCATGCTGCTGACATCATTCTTCTCATTCTTATAAAACAATTGTTTATCCTAATGACTGCTGATTACCAATACTGAATAAATTACCAATACTGAATAAATGAATGAATTTTAATCTTATTAATCTTTGTTGTCGCATTTTACATTTACTTATTTAGCAAGCATAAGTATTGTTATATATATTTTTGAATATCATCTGAGGATTGTAGACCGATATTGATGTAGATGTGTAATTGTGTTTGAGTTTGATTTAGATTATGTTGACGTTGAATTGTGTGTGAACAGATTTTGGGGAAGTCAACAGAGGTTTAATAGGATTAAAGGTTGGTTTAAGGGTGAACGGATGAGTGTAAAGACAAAATAATGTATAAAATTTGATCATCAATAAGATTTTTTTGAAGAATTTGATCCTCCAAATTACAAAGAGTTAATACTTGTTGTTGTAAAAGGTCGGTTGTAGCTAAAGTCTGGCAAAAGAGTGCATCTACCGATGAAGAAATGTCTAAAGTCGCAAAGGTCTGCTATGGGCCAACAGATGTTAACGAAAGACAAATGATATTCAAAATATGCTGCTCAACAGAGGTTTTCATAGTAACAATGGTTAGGCTAATAGCAGATGTTGGCAGTTTGTTAGGCTATTACATGTTGATCACTAGGTGAACATTTATAATTACAATCTTTCTATAAGCATGTTGTTGACACCATTCTTCTCATTCTTATGAAACAACTGTTTATCCTAACGACTTCTGATTTACCACTGCTGAAAACAACTGTTTTTGAAACCTCTGCTTCGCTAAAAATTCATCCACTGCTTAAAGGTAGCGTTTGTTGTCATAACTTCTGTTTATCCTAATGACTGTTGAATTAATATTTTTTCCAACGTCTGTTGTTGCCCAAAAGAGGTTTCCAAACAATTTGTCATCCATTATTAGAAGTGCTTAGGTTAAAACATGATGATGAAAGTATTCTTCTCATTCTTATGAGGAAAAAGTTTGTTATTCTGTTACATATATTTCCATTTCTATTCTATCTTCTTCCATTGTGATCATCTTAACTGTCATAACAAACTTATCTTATGTTTATACTAACGACTATTGACTTACGTTGTTCCTAACTTCTGTTGTTGTTGCCCGACAGAGGTTTCCAAACAACTGTCATCCATTATCACAAGAGAGGTTCTGACGTGGACAGGAGCCATCAGATATTTGTAACTACTGCCACGTCAGCATTCACTTAGTTACAAAAGTGTTGGTTATATAATTATTTTAAACATATTTAATTTAATATATTTATATATAGTATAAATATTACAATCTAAAAAAATATCCCTTAGTTACAAAAGTGTTGGTTATATACAATTTGTAATAACAATAATACTTAGACCTTACTTATATTAGTTAACTACACATTATGTTACCCTTATGTAAATATCATAAATCAATGAGGGCTGTTTGTGTAACTATATGTTAAATCAGTTGAAATTTGGGTGACCAAACAGTTCTGTGCATACAAACCATCATTACACATCAACAACTATCATCTTTTAAATCTTCACCCAAAATACTTCTTCATCAACGTGTTCTTCTACGACAGACTTCAATCGACCGATTTCATTGTTGATTTACTAAGAACATGTATGTATATTCAACTTATGATCAGGTTTGTAGTCTTTTTTCGGTCTTAAATGAATCGAATCATTGTAGATATACCATTATAGACAGTTACGAATACAAATTGAAAAAAGGAGTTAGTGAAGTAGTTGTATTATTTATGGAGAACACGTTAAAGGATCATTATTTGGAATAAAATTTCAGTAGATAATCTCTGTTTCAGGCATAGATATTAGCCGATGTTAGTTCTTATCATAAAATCCAAATTCTTAGTTATATAGTATCGTTAGGGTTTATTCAATGTAGCTTTAGAAGTTTTCTTTTTGTGTGAGTAATATACTCTGTTTTAGTAGATATTCTCTATTTGAGGGATATATAAAATCGCGATTTTACGTTCTTTGTTTTCAAGATTTACTGAGTAATACTTGCAAGCAATTCTTGGTACTGTTTTAATATTTATGCTTTAAATTCATGTTTAATTTGTATTACTAATACATTAGGATTTGTTGAACATACTTTCCTTCAACAGACCTTATCATCTGTTGATCATGATCTGTTAAAGCTCTTCTGTTAAACATCCTCTGTTGAACTGCATCATCTGTTCATCCACAGCAGACGTTAACTTCATCATAGTTTTGTATTCATCAGCAGATGTTCTCTTTAGCAGACGTTTGGTTCAACAGTCTTTGTGTTTATCAGCAGAGGTTGTTTAGTTCAACAGGTATTTATGATCTTTTCTTTCCATGTTGATTTCGTACTTTTTTTTAAATCACTTTGTGTTGTCATTGTTTTTTGTTTTTTATTTTCATTTTATATGTTTCTAGATTCATCATTGTAAGTTTTAAATATTTTGAACTTTGTATCATTATGGATGTCTTCTTTTTTCAGATTCAACAGGAAAAAACAGGGAGAATGTCTTTCTACAAGTGTTTTTCATCAATCACCAAGGAATTCTTGGTACTATTTTAATGTTTTATGCTTTAAATTCATGTTTAATTTGTTTTACTAATACGTATTTTGAAATGCTTATCATTGATTGATTGCATATTGTAGGTCCCGAAATCGGAAGATCGATTTTCACTACCAAAGCCTTGTTTATAACAAACAAAGTTAAGTGTGCGGAATCCACTTAACTAAGCAAATCAAACATAGAACACAATAACACACAATGGTTAACCAAAGAAACACACTCGTTTGATTAACTAGATGAGATATGAGAAACTGATACAAACACAGTTTACAAGCTTGAAGGGTATTCTCTCATCTCTAGTTCTAAACTGTGACTCTTTGTGCCTTATATAGCAGCTGGGCTGATAACCATGACGAAACAGAACATGGGCCGACGAAATGCATCTAAGCCCAAAACCAAGCCTAACAGTCAACGAATCACATGTGATTCGTTGACCACTTTGACGAAACAGAAACAAAGATGACCATGTCTGTTTTGTCGACATGTATTCGACGAAACAGACTTGTTTCGCCAAAGACTGCAAAATGTTAACTGTTTCTACATAACATACAACAGAACAAAAGGCACAAACAACACTAACAAATGGACAGATATACCCTTAACATGCAACATGCATAGTTTTACGACCAATACATAAACAAAGGAGACAAACAAGTCAGACACAGGCGGATAGGAGGATATCCGACTTGGTCGACTGCGAATACAGACTCGATAACTGATAAAAGACCGTACAAAATACAACATAACGTACAAGACTAGTGACAGACACAAAAATGCATCAACAAACTCCCCCTGTCTGTTACTCATCTTCGGTCTTCATTTCTTTCATCTTCAGTGACGTTCGGACCAGGAACTGCCCTAATGGATTCCCCTGTAATAACAGTAGCAAGCGACGCGCTGAAACTTTAGTGCCTGGTGTGCGTCCTTGTCTTCATAAAAGATGTCATGCCGGTACAACTTGGAGATGTCGGATGCAGACATATTAACCAGCCACATTGGATCCAACATCCTGAAGTTCTTCTTATCATCATTGAAAACAATAACTGCCTCATGCGTGTCTGAATCATAGCACCATAAGCGCATATCACCAAGAAAATCCTGCTTCATCGGCATTAACGGAATCTTCTCAACCATTTTTGTTGGCTCGTACACAAGCTTGTACCTACCGGTGTTGGTTTCCGGATCAAGAATGAACTTGATCTGCTGATGCCTGGGGAACTGAGGTTTGTAAGACTTGTCTTTCCACCCCGATTTCTTGTTCATTTTGATTAGACGCGCAAATAACAAAGCACCTTCAAAGTTTGAGCGATTGATGAGCTCAAGCTTTGTTAGTGCTGCCACATCATAGAACGGCAAAGATAATATGCTCAGCAGCGACCGAAAATACTGAATCCCGAACTCCCGCTTGATTGCAACACAGTGGATTTCCTTCACAAACATCCAACATAGAATCCGCCCACTAGGCTTAGCCTTTTCCAGCTGTAAGAAGTCAACTTGTGTAGCCTCTGGAACAGCCTTTGAAACCCTAGACAAAAACCGTTGACGCCACACAGCGAACGCATCCGTGGCATTCTCTGAAGTATCACGGTTTTTCACATGTTCATCAATATCTTCAACGTTGTCTTTCAACCCGTCTTCGTTAAACGGAGCAAATTCGGTACCATCCTGTCTAACATACGATGATTTCTTCACATCACCCTCGAATACAATCTCATCAACGTTTTCAACTGTTGAGGCGTAAGATCTTCAACTATCTCACCCTCTTCAAGAGATTCTCCGGTGACTGGATGCACAACATGTAATGCTAAATCAGCAGAACTAGGGACAGAGGATGTACCAGTCAATGCTTCAAGTAGTTGTTCTTCACCAACAGTTCTGCTGGATGTTCCTTGAGATGACCCTATTGCTGATGGTTGATAAACGATTATAGTAGATGATGTACCGGCTAGGGGTTGCTGTGGTGTTGCAGCTGAATCAGGATTCCCTTGATCCTCTGGGTCTTCATCCCTTTTCTGCATGATCTCTTGTTGTTTACACCTATCTTCCCACAGAGTCGCAACTCGCTTTCGTAGGAAGTCATACCCCTTGGTCATTGTCTTAACACCCTCAGCTATAGTTTTGTTTCTTGTCTCATACCAGTTCTTCATGAAATCACATCGACTTTTCAAGTCTTCGGCCAACTTTTGGAGAACTGAACTCCTTCTATCCCTTTCTGCTTCAGAAGCTTTCAACCTTTCATTTTGAGCTTTAAGATGATCGATCTCTGCTTGTTGGCGTTGGATAGTAGCTTGTTGTTCACCAACAGCAGATTTCAACCTATCAATCTCCACCTGATAACTTATTTGATCATTCTTCGTGATACGGATGAAATCAGTCTGTCTTTGAATGCGGTCTGCTGCAGCCTCAAATTGAATAAACAAGAAATTATTCTTCTCTTCCTGAGTCATATCCGAGAAGATCCTTTGGCGTTCACCACTAGGCTGAGTAGTGGTTGCTCGAATTGATGCAGCCATGGATCGTTGTGGAATCGCTTGAGGGGATACAGGTTGAGCTGCAGACGATGAAGATACCACAGGTGGTTCTGGAATAGGAGCTTGAGGCACAGATCCTCGGGAGGAGGTACTTAAGTATTTCCAAGCTTTCTTTCTCTTATGATGCTCTGCAGACTTTTTTGCTTTTCTTTTTCTTGCACGTTCCGTTTCAGGATCAGAAGGAACGTATTCTGGATCGTCTTCTTGTCTGATCTTCCTGTATCTTTTTACACCACGTTCATCCAGATAAATCTCGTATCCAGGTTCAAGCAAAAGATCATCATCAGAGTCAGAATCAGCCTCATCATCACCACCGACTGATGTGTCACCCGCTGACACTCCCCCTTCTGAGGTACCACCCACAGATGCACCACCAGCTGATGTGCCACCAGTAGTTCCTACACTTGATGCACCAACGGCACCAGCATTACCACCATCACCACCTTCATCACCATCATCATCACTATTCGATTCATTAGACACATCTGGTTCAGGACCAAACTTCTCACTCATCATCCTTTTCAGCTCAGGTTCTTCATCATCAGACTGACTATCTTCATGACGCCACTTGTTGTCTGCAGGAGCAACGTATGTCGTGTTATTAAGAGCACCAAATAATTTTCTTGGAGGAACGCTCTCCTTGTATCTTTTGTGAGCTAAATTCTTGATAATTCATAATGAGTTGAAGTTCATAGCCTCTATTTTCAGCACATCGTTGTCTGCTTTTGGAAGACTCGGATGTTGGACATTCATTATCATCTGTAGAAAACGTGGATACATCCAGTACTTGCTTCCAATGGTCCTGTTCTTTCCAGTTCTTGTCAAGTTCTCTTTCATGTTTCCAAAGATGTACCTTGAAATGCTAAACGGTTTGTTTAGCACTAAGGCCACCATAAGACCCACTAGATCGTTGCCAGCCATGTCGTAACCGGCCAGTCTATTGCTCAGACACTGGATTAGAACGTGCAACAGAAATTTGTATCTCAACGGCAGATCACCTTTATTAATGTGCGTGCTAAAAATATCTCCGGTGCATTTCATCCGTAATAAACAACCACGCGTACACATAACCGGAACAAAATCTGGAGCGTCCGGACTATCTTGTAATTGAAGAACTTCATTTAGAATATCCGGGGATACGATCACATCCACATTCTCCACACGTCCACTGATGACTTCTTTCCCATCAACTTGAACAACGTTCGCTGAATCCCAGAACGCGTTGACGAGAGACTTGTACACCGGCGTTGTGAACGTAACAGCATAGTTGATATGAGACTCCCTGATCCACTTAGTAATGTCTTTTAATTCAGCAAGTTTCTCATCCGGATCCAAGTAGGCAATCTGATTATGGCGTTTTTCGGACATTATTTCCTCCTCCGTTTTGTTTTCCTTCTTTGTTGCCGGCTTTCTTTTACCTTCTTTCGGTGCCATCTGCAATTTGAAAACGTCCACAATAAGCAACACTCACTTACATATGCATTTAGACATGTATGGATACAAGTTCATGTATCCACTTGACAGACAGACTGTCAAACCATGTCTACTGTGAACAATTGCAGACTGTTAAATTTTCTAAGGCATGGTCGGCGAAACAGAAATCTTTCGACGAAACAGAGGTTGGCTCGACGAAACAGAATCAGTTAGTTGACCAAAACTGATTCGTTGACCACTGCGATTCGTCAATTTAACCCTTTGACGAAACAAAAATGAGATTGACGAAACAGAACTTGGTGGTTGACCAGTTCTGATTCGTTGACCATTCTGTTTCGCCAAACATATCATTGACGAAACAGAAGAATGTTTGACCATCTCCGTTTTGTTGACTTATTCTGATTCGCCGACTGTCTGTTTCGCCAAACATCCGATTTGCCGACTATCTGATTCACCGGAGTTAGGGTTTGAAATTTGGGCGTTTCGCCGTGTGGGGTTTAAATCGATTGCAGTTCATCATAAATCAATGACAGTTCAATGGATAACCTAAACAAGTTAAAAATCCTATCTCAAGACTGATAAACATCACGTTTTCGGTTAAAACCCACTTAAAAATTTTAACATCCATACGGTTAACAATCCTCTGTTTTTCAACACAAACCCAAACCCGAATCATAGGCAAAACAAACATACACATGCTTAGATTTAACAGTCACATAAGGTAATCGCAACAAGTTCAATATCAGAACACATAATATCAAAGGAAAACAGGTCTCTAAGGGGTCTCCGGCGGTTTCCGGTGAAAACCGACGGTGCACAATACGAGAATCATAATCAAGAACATGTTTGCACCTTTGAAATATGTGTGATTTTGAAGAAACACTGATGATTTGAGTGAACAAAGGGGGTAACCGCAAGTATGGGTTTTGAGTGATGGAGAGAAGATGAACAGTTGGTACTTGAGTGATTTTAAAAAGTGAACCAACTATCTGACATGTTAGACTTTTATACACCGACCCACTTTATCAGCGAAACAGACTTTGACGAAACGGACACTTGGGCTTTGACGAAACAGAACTTGGGCCTTGACATGGGCTTGTGAGTTTAGCCCATGACGGAACAGACTTGGGCTACCCGTTTCTTCAACACCTCGACGAGACAGTCTGTTTCGTCAAACATCAAACAGGTTGACTAAGGATTGACCAAGTCTCACACATTGACTTTGACCAATTTCAGTTTCGTCAACAGCAATCTGTTTCGTCGACTGTGTTTTGATTCGTCGACGACCTTTTCAAAATCACCAAGGCATGAAACATTTTGCATACTACACACAGGTTTTAGCAATTTACCATTTTGACATTCAGTTTGAGTTTTCAACATACAAGGACGTTTTATGAAGTAGGTTTCAGGTTCCGGTCATAAATACCAAGCAACAACTTTGGCATTATCAAAACCAAACTAACACACTACACTACAAGCAAGGTTAAAACGTGAAAAACTGAACTAAATGCAATTGGAAAAGATAAACACTATACAAGTGTAACTTTTGCGAGTTTCAAGGATAAGGAATCATACCAGCTTACGGTCTTAGTCAACATTATTTGATTCTGTTTAAAGTTCTTGATAAGTATACTACGTCGATTATCGGTATTGTTGTCCACATAAACTCATGCTTATCAAACGTAATCACACTTAGGAGATACACTTTACGGTGAGAATTATACTTACAAGTCGATGTGAATCCACTTCACGACACATTCCCGTATCAAGGTATGCAGGAGTAATTCATCTTACCGGTGAGTATACTGATTATCATCTGTTTGACCGTATATGATGATGTGAGATACTCACTTATTTTGAATTTGAAAACCAAGCCCTATGTGATAGAATCACTTATTGATGAGGAACTTGATTTTCAATGCATGAGGGCACATGAGCGAGTCCGTGAACAAGTCAGTACTTTCGTACAGCAGAGAGACAAACTTGACTCCCGGATAGATGTGACATTTTATCACTTATTTATTTGGACATGTGATTGTTTATCACTTATTGAGGTCGGATGCAATATGTACACGTATGTATGGTATCATGGAAGATCTAGACTTGCGTCCCCGTTATTTTTCGGTAAAAGATACAACCATGATACCCAGATGATAAGCAGCATAACGACCGAATATCTCATAACCTCGGCAATCTATCAAACGAAATTTCGGTACCAAGACCATATGCCAATGAATGGTTCCCACCTGACTTGAAGTCTGTTAGGTTTGTATCATCCTGCACATTTTAGTTTGATTGTGAGCCTACCGATACATCGTTAGAAGAGATACTTATCATTTTTTTAATGATTTTAATCATGTTGGCCGACCACACCGGTGAATATCATCACCTTCCTTTTTCCAAGAAACTCATTTTTGGGTTTTCTGTTTTTTTGTTTTTTTTTTTTTTAAATGAAAAGACAGAATCATAAAGACATCTTTTTGGATTTTTGAGATTTTCTAATGTTTTTGTATTTTCTTGAAATTTTCTCCCCCTAAAATGCTAAAAGATTACGAAAGTGAAAATCTTTTTGTATTTTTCGAATTTTGAAAGAAATTATTTACAAAAACGATTAGCCAAAGTGGTTTACTCGGGTATCACCTTAATGCCGTTGACCAAAAGTAGATAATCAAACCGTGATTTATCAAATGCTTTTGTAAACAGGTCGGCACGTTGGTGATCGGTGGGGATATAAACAACATCGATTAATCTTTTGTCAAAACAATCACGTATGAAGTGATATTTAATTTCGATGTGTTTGGTCTTGGAATGTTGCACAGGATTTCTAGTGATCTGTAAGGCAGCATTGTTATCAACAAAAATAGGAGTAGATATGAATTCAAAACCGTAGTCGCGCATTTGTTGTTGTATCCACAAGACTTGGGAGCAACAACTGGAGGCAGCAATGTATTCTGCTTCACAGGTTGATGTAGCAACACACGTTTGCTTCTTGCACTGCCACGTAACCAGGCGACTTCCTAAGAATTGACATCCTGCTGTTGTTGATTTGCCATCAATTTTGCAACCGCCGAAGTCAGAATCACTATATGCAGTCAAATCAAAGCTATCATCCCTAGGGTACCAAAGACCGGTGTCTGGACATCCCTTCAAATAGCGAAAAATCCTTTTTGCAGCTGACAAATGGGAGGCCTTCGGATTAGCTTGATATCTTGCGAGCAGACATGTTGGATACATGATGTCAGGCCTCGAAGCAGTGGGATACATGAGAGATCCGATCATGGCACGATAATAGGAGGAGTTGACGCTTTCACCCTTCAAATCCGGAGTAATCCCGTGATTCTGCGGAAGTGGGGTACCAATGGGCGTTGCATCTGACATCTAGAACCGACTCAAGATGTCACCAACATATTTATTCTGATGGATGAATATCCCAGACTCGGTTTGCTGAACTTGTAGGCCCAAAAAGAAATTCATCTCCCCCATAGCGCTCATCTCGAACTTTTCCTGCATAATACGTTCGAATTTCCTGCACAAAGACTCGTTAGTCGAACCAAATATGATATCATCAACGTATACCTGCACCAGCAGAAGATCTCCATTTTGTTCCTTGATAAAGAGAGTGCAATCAATAAGACCTCGTCGAAATCCATTCTCCAGAAGATAGTTGGATAGGGTTGCGTACCAAGCTCTAGGTGCTTGATGTAAACCATAAAGAGCTTTGTTGAGCAACCAAACCTGATCGGGATGGACAAGATCTTCGAAACCTGGAGGCTGTTCGACATACACCTCTTCTTGAACTATCCCATGAAGAAAAGCACTTTTGACATCCATCTGGTAGACTTTGAATCCTTTAAATGAAGTGTAAGCAAGAAAGATCCGAATAGCTTCCAGACAAGCAACTGGTGCATAGACTTCATTGTAGTCAATCCCCTCGATCTGACGAAATCCCT
This sequence comes from Helianthus annuus, assembly GCF_002127325.2. Classification (NCBI taxonomy): domain Eukaryota; kingdom Viridiplantae; phylum Streptophyta; class Magnoliopsida; order Asterales; family Asteraceae; genus Helianthus; species Helianthus annuus. The sequence goes on from NC_035445.2 coordinate 152,562,937, forward strand.
AAACGACCAATCTTGCCTTGTTATAAAGAACCATTCCACGGTCGTCCTTCTTGCATTTGAAAACCCATCGAGTGCCAATTTTCTTGTAGTTTTCTGGTCTTTCAACAAGCTTCCAAACACCAAGCTTTTGAAATTACTGCAGTTCCTCCTGCATGGCTTCAACCCAAGCATTATCTTTCAAAGCTTCTTTCCACGATTTTGGTTCTTCTTGTGACACGTAACACGCGAAGGACCAATCATTCTGAAGACCAGATTCTCTAATGGCTGAATACAAACCAACATTCTGGTTGTTTCTCAGCTGATTACGTGTCTGCACACCGCGTTGGACATCTCCAATAATATTCTGCTGTGGATGGATATCGTGAATCCTCATTTCAGGATTTTCAGAAACACGTGAATTGATACCCAAATTGTTAAAATTAAGATCAACAACCAACTCCACACCAGGAATGTGTGTAGAGGTGGATGCATTCCCTTCAGCAGTATCTACATTCTGCACGTGGTGTATCAACAGAGGCACCTTGAACAGGAGCAACTGGAACTGAAGATCCTTCTGTTGCATCATGATATTCATCATCTTCAGAGGACTCATTATAATCAGCAACATCTTCATAAACCTTATTTTGAACCGTATTGTTACCCGATGAAGAACCTTGTGGGTCAACAATAACAGGTCTAACCAATGGCGAGTCGGCAGCGTTGTCACTTTCAAATAACATTCTAGCAGCTGCTGATTCTTCGTCAAAGGTCGGCAGATTGAAGGAGTCAAACAGTCCATCATAATCGAACATCCACGGATCACCAGGAGCCCTAACAGGACTTGTGTACCTTTGAACCTTCACCTCACTCCATAGCTCAATCTTTTTCATTGCTAGATTCCAGACACGATAATTTTGGGTTGCATCCAAGAAAGAAACCATCGATAGCTTTAGCCCCAAATTTTCCATCTTGGTCAATCATAGTACATGGAGCACCAAAGGGTTCTAGGTAAGAAAGATCTGGTTTCCTTTTCTGAAGGAGTTCGAAACAAGTTTTGCCATGTCTCTTTACTGTAAGAACTCGGTTTAATGTGTAGCACGCAGTCGACACAACCTCCCCCTGAATTGAACAGGGAGTTCCGATTCTACTAGCATAGTTCTTGCAGTTTCGATTATCGTCCGATTCTTCCTCTCCGTGACACCATTTTGTTGTGGAGTGTAACGAGAACTGTATTCATGAAGAATGCCTTTAGAAGTACAGAACCCATCCATAACTTGATTCTTGAATTCAGTTCCATTGTCGCTTCGGATCCTCTTAACTTTCAACGAATAGAGATTCTCCAACATTATAAGAAGATCCTTGAGGATGCCAGGAGTTTCACTCTTGTGTGCCATGAAAGATACCCAAGAAAATCTAGAATAGTCATCGGTAACCACTAGACAATAAGCATCTCCGAATGTTGTTTTGTGCTTCATAGGCCCAAAAAGGTCCATATGAAGATGTTCGAGAGGCATGCTGACAATGTTGATTTTCTTCAAAGGGTGAGACTTCTTCGTTTGCTTCCCTTTTTGGCACGAGACACAGATATCTTGTAAATGAAAACTTCTCACAGGCACACCATTCACAAGATTGTTTTTCACCAAATGGTTCATCTTCCTCAAGTGAATGTGCCCCATTCTTCTATGCCAAGATATAGACTCCTTTTCTGTGGCTTTCGAGACAAAGCAAGTGACTTGTGCATATGTTGTAATCGCTTGGCTCATATCCAGAATATAAAGATCATTAACTCTCGGAGCTGATAAGAGAATCCATTCTTGTGGAATTTTGAACCCAGGTTTAAGCACATAACAACCGGCATCATCAAAATGCACGGTGAACTTTTTATCGCAGATCTGCGACACACTAAGAAGATTATGATCAATTTGACGAATATAATTGATCTTATCGAATCACACAATACCATTGGAGATATAATTGATCTTATCGAAGCACATAATTGATCTTATCGAAGTGATGTATCCGCCTTTGTCTCCCGCAAACACGACATAGCCTCCTCTAATATTTCTCACGTCGTATAGAAGCCGTAAGTCGCCAGTCATGTGCCTGGATGAAACATTTTGCATACTACACACAGGTTTTAGAAATTTACCATTTTGACATTCAGTTTGAGTTTTCAACATACAAGGACGTTTTATGAAGTAGGTTTCAGGTTCCGGTCATAAATACCAAGCAACAACTTTGGCATTATCAAAACCAAACTAACACACTACACTACAAGCAAGGTTAAAACGTGAAAAACTGAACTAAATGCAATTGGAAAAGATAAACACTATACAAGTGCAACTTTTGCGAGTTTCAAGGATAAGGAATCATACCAGCTTACGGTCTTAGTCAACATTATTTGATTCTGTTTAAAGTTCTTGATAAGTATACTACCTCGATTATCGGTATTGTTGTCCACATAAACTCATGCTTATCAAACGTAATCACACTTAGGAGATACACTTTACGGTGAGAATTATACTTACAAGTCGATGTGAATCCACTTCACGACACATTCCCGTATCAAGGTATGCAGGAGTAATTCATCTTACCGGTGAGTATACTGATTATCATCTGTTTGACCGTATATGATGATGTGAGATACTCACTTATTTTGAATTTGAAAACCAAGCCCTATGTGATAGAATCACTTATTGATGAGGAACTTGATTTTCAATGCATGAGGGCACAGGAGCGAGTCCGTGAACAAGTCAGTACTTTCGTACAGCAGAGAGACAAACTTGACTCCCGGATAGATGTGATATTTTATCACTTATTTATTTGGACATGTGATTGTTTATCACTTATTGAGGTCGGATGCAATATGTACACGTATGTATGGTATCATGGAAGATCTAGACTTGCGTCCCCGTTATTTTTCGGTAAAAGATACAACCATGATACCCAGATGATAAGCAGCATAAAGACCGAATATCTCAGAACCTCGGCAATCTATCAAACGAAATTTCGGTACCAAGACCATATGCCAATGAATGGTTCCCACCTGACTTGAAGTCTGTTAGGTTTGTATCATCCTGCACATTTTAGTTTGATTGTGAGCCTACCGATACATCGTTAGAAGAGATACTTATCATTTTTTTAACGATTTTAATCATGTTGGCCGACCACACCGGTGAATATCATCACCTTCCTTTTTCCAAGAAACTCATTTTTGGGTTTTCTATTTTTTTGTTTTTTTTTTTTGAATTTTTTTTAAATGAAAAGACAGAATCATAAAGACATCTTTTTGGATTTTTGAGATTTTCTAATGTTTTTGTATTTTCTTGAAATTTTCTCCCCCTAAAATGCTAAAAGATTACGAAAGTGAAAATCTTTTTGTATTTTTCGAATTTTGAAAGAAATTATTTACAAAAACGATTAGCCAAAGTGGTTTACTCGGGTATCACCTTAATGCCGTTGACCAAAAGTAGATAATCAAACCGTGATTTATCAAATGCTTTTGTAAACAGGTCGGCACGTTGGTGATCGTTGGGGATATAAACAACATCGATTAATCTTTTGTCAAAACAATCACGTATGAAGTGATATTTAATTTCGATGTGTTTGGTCTTGGAATGTTGCACAGGATTTCTAGTGATCTGTAAGGCAGCATTGTTATCAACAAAAATAGGAGTAGATATGAATTCAAAACCGTAGTCGCGCATTTGTTGTTGTATCCACAAGACTTGGGAGCAACAACTGGAGGCAGCAATGTATTCTGCTTCACAGGTTGATGTAGCAACACACGTTTGCTTCTTGCACTGCCACGTAACCAGGCGACTTCCTAAGAATTGACATCCTGCTGTTGTTGATTTGCCATCAATTTTGCAACCGTCGAAGTCAGAATCACTATATGCAGTCAAATCAAAGCTATCATCCCTAGGGTACCAAAGACCGGTGTCTGGACATCCCTTCAAATAGCGAAAAATCCTTTTTGCAGCTGACAAATGGGAGGCCTTCGGATTAGCTTGATATCTTGCGAGCAGACATGTTGGATACATGATGTCAGGCCTCGAAGCAGTGGGATACATGAGAGATCCGATCATGGCACGATAATAGGAGGAGTTGACGCTTTCACCCTTCAAATCCAGAGTAATCCCGTGATTCTGCGGAAGTGGGGTACCAATGGGCGTTGCATCTGACATCTAGAACCGACTCAAGATGTCACCAACATATTTATTCTGATGGATGAATATCCCAGACTCGGTTTGCTGAACTTGTAGGCCCAAAAAGAAATTCATCTCCCCCATAGCGCTCATCTCGAACTTTTCCTGCATAATACGTTCGAATTTCCTGCACAAAGACTCGTTAGTCGAACCAAATATGATATCATCAACGTATACCTGCACCAGCAGAAGATCTCCATTTTGTTCCTTGATAAAGAGAGTGCAATCAATAAGACCTCGTCGAAATCCATTCTCCAGAAGATAGTTGGATAGGGTTGCGTACCAAGCTCTAGGTGCTTGATGTAAACCATAAAGAGCTTTGTTGAGCAACCAAACCTGATCGGGATGGACAAGATCTTCGAAACCTGGAGGCTGTTCGACATACACCTCTTCTTGAACTATCCCATGAAGAAAAGCACTTTTGACATCCATCTGGTAGACTTTGAATCCTTTAAATGAAGCGTAAGCAAGAAAGATCCGAATAGCTTCCAGACAAGCAACTGGTGCATAGACTTCATTGTAGTCAATCCCCTCGATCTGACGAAATCCCTAAACGACCAATCTTGCCTTGTTATGAAGAACCATTCCACAGTCGTCCTTCTTGCATTTGAAAACCCATCGAGTGCCAATTTTCTTGTAGTTTTCTGGTCTTTCAACAAGCTTCCAAACACCAAGCTTTTGAAATTACTGCAGTTCCTCCTGCATGGCTTCAACCCAAGCATTATCTTTCAAAGCTTCTTTCCACGATTTTGGTTCTTCTTGTGACACGTAACACGCGAAGGACCAATCATTCTGAAGACCAGATTCTCTAATGGCTGAATACAAACCAACATTCTGGTTGTTTCTCAGCTGATTACGTGTCTGCACACCGCGTTGGACATCTCCAATAATATTCTGCTGTGGATGGATATCGTGAATCCTCATTTCAGGATTTTCAGAAACACGTGAATTGATACCCAAATTGTTAAAATTAAGATCAACAACCAACTCCACACCAGGAATGTGTGTAGAGGTGGATGCATTCCCTTCAGCAGTATCTACATTCTGCACGTGGTGTATCAACAGAGGCACCTTGAACAGGAGCAACTGGAACTGAAGATCCTTCTGCTGCATCATGATATTCATCATCTTCAGAGGACTCATTATAATCAGCAACATCTTCATAAACCTTATTTTGAACCGTATTGTTACCCGATGAAGAACCTTGTGGGTCAACAATAACAGGTCTAACCAATGGCGAGTCGGCAGCGTTGTCACTTTCAAATAACATTCTAGCAGCTGCTGATTCTTCGTCAAAGGTCGGCAGATTGAAGGAGTCAAACAGTCCATCATAATCGAACATCCACGGATCACCAGGAGCCCTAACAGGACTTGTGTACCTTCGAACCTTCACCTCACTCCATAGCTCAATCTTTTTCATTGCTAGATTCCAGACACGATAATTTTGGGTTGCATCCAAGAAAGAAACCATCGATAGCTTTAGCCCCAAATTTTCCATCTTGGTCAATCATAGTACATGGAGCACCAAAGGGTTCTAGGTAAGAAAGATCTGGTTTCCTTTTCTGAAGGAGTTCGAAACAAGTTTTGCCATGTCTCTTTACTGTAAGAACTCGGTTTAATGTGTAGCACGCAGTCGACACAACCTCCCCCTGAATTGAACAGGGAGTTCCGACTCTACTAGCATAGTTCTTGAAGTTTCGATTATCGTCCGATTCTTCCTCTCCGTGACACCATTTTGTTGTGGAGTGTAACGAGAACTGTATTCATGAAGAATGCCTTTAGAAGTACAGAACCCATCCATAACTTGATTCTTGAATTCAGTTCCATTGTCGCTTCGGATCCTCTTAACTTTCAACGAATAGAGATTCTCCAACATTATAAGAAGATCCTTGAGGATGCCAGGAGTTTCACTCTTGTGTGCCATGAAAGATACCCAAGAAAATCTAGAATAGTCATCGGTAACCACTAGACAATAAGCATCTCCGAATGTTGTTTTGTGCTTCATAGGCCCAAAAAGGTCCATATGAAGATGTTCGAGAGGCATGCTGACAATGTTGATTTTCTTCAAAGGGTGAGACTTCTTCGTTTGCTTCCCTTTTTGGCACGAGACACAGATATCTTGTAAATGAAAACTTCTCACAGGCACACCATTCACAAGATTGTTTTTCACCAAATGGTTCATCTTCCTCAAGTGAATGTGCCCCATTCTTCTATGCCAAGATATAGACTCCTTTTCTGTGGCTTTCGAGACAAAGCAAGTGACTTGTGCATATGTTGTAATCGCTTGGCTCATATCCAGAATATAAAGATCATTAACTCTCGGAGCTGATAAGAGAATCCATTCTTGTGGAATTTTGAACCCAGGTTTAAGCACATAACAATCGGCATCATCAAAATGCACGGTGAACTTTTTATCGCAGATCTGCGACACACTGAGAAGATTATGATCAATTTGACGAATATAATTGATCTTATCGAATCACACAATACCATTGGAGATATAATTGATCTTATCGAAGCACATAATTGATCTTATCGAAGTGATGTATCCGCCTTTGTCTCCCGCAAACACGACATAGCCTCCTCTAATATTTCTCACGTCGTATAGAAGCCGTAAGTCGCCAGTCATGTGCCTGGATGCTCCACTATCAACAATCCAATGACTATTAATAGTTCCTCCTAGAACACCCTGCACATGTCGTTCAAAGATTAGTTGAGGATGGGGACCCAAGCCTTAGTGGTCTTGGGTCGTCCCTGAGCATCACGAAAAGTGATCTCAATTTGTTGGTGATTCTCAAAAACAGTAGCTCCCCCTGAACTATCACCCGCTTTAGGTTTCCAAGTTTGTTTTTGCCTACCAGATTGAGTGTTGTAAACATCTTTTGAAGCTTCTGGTTTTACTGGTTGTGAAACACTTGGGTCCCTTTTAACTGTTTTAACCTCAGATTTTAAAGCTTTTTCAACAGTTTTTATGTTCTTACATCGCTGTTTCGTTTCTTGTTCTTTAACTGTTCTATTCTCATGTTTTGGTGAAACTGACCGACATTGGGGGTGAATCTTTTCAGGTGGTGCTTTCTCAACAAATTTATCCTTTGGAACGTTTGGACAATTTTTAATGATATGCCCAAACTCCCCACATTTAAAGCATGTTCTCCTTTCCACAAATTTAGGAGAATTTGATTGACCACAAGATGTCGAACCCGTGGAACCTGAGGTACTAGCCTTTTCATCACACCCGTTTGTATGTTGTGTGTAATTGTTATCACTGTTACGTTTTAAGATCGTGACTTGTTGTACAAAATCGGTGTTTGATTTGTTCTCAAAAGTCTCAATCTTATCAGTACCCTTGGATGACACGAATTTGACATCTTTCGCTTTCTTTTGAAAACGAGCTCCTTTTGTTTCAGATTTCATTTGAGAGACATTAGGCTTTTGAGCTCGCTTGACTGGTTTTTTACCATTAGAAGCACTAGGTTGTTGAGTGGCTTGTGATTTTTGATTTCCAGACTGTTTTCTGATCTCAGCCTTAGGAATTGGATCACATTGTGTTACAACAATTCTCGGAAGTGTTTTTCCCAAATATTTGTTTGTGTTATCTTCAAAAACTTTATCAATCAAAGATTGATTGACATTTTCAATTGGGAAATCATGATCTGAGTAGATTTTATCACCACCAACCAACGTATACAACACATTACTGCTTTTAACAGCAGACACAGACGTCTTGTCAACTTTAACAGGATCTATCACTTGTTTGACGACTGATGGAACAGCAGGAGTATCAAGATCACAAAGAATGTGATTCTCAAGTGGAATTACTACTCCTTTCATCTTGTCAAGTGATTTATCCTGATCACTTACATCCAATTCTGATTCATCATCCGATGACTCATAGTCCTCGATAATTGGAGGACTTTGTTTCATGGATGTTGAGGTTTCTTGTTGCTTAGAGAATGTGTTTGAAGAGTTGTCCGGTTTGAACTCTAGGCCAGTAGAGAATTCCTCATAGTCAAGAGGCACACTGGGTTCATACCGTGGCATATCTTCTTCATCAGGCATTTTGGTGTAATTATGCCTCAAAGGGGGCGGACATTTCTTATATCCTATCTCTTTCTGATTTCCCTTCAGTTGTTGAACATCGATGATGTGATCAAGCACAAATCGGGAGTTAGAATAACTTTCCAATTTTTGTTTGATCACATCATGCTCGCATTTGGCAATGGCTAGTTGCTTTTTGGTTTCCTCAACAATATTTATGTACTCATTTATACTCACTTGTTTATGGTAAACCACTTTGTTCACTTCGGACATGCTTTTCTTTAATGTTTCGATTACAGATTTAAATTCTTTTTTGTTACGAGTTAAAGCCATATTTGCCTCTTTGCATTTAGATAGTTCAATAACCAAATTTTGATTATGACTATGAAGCTGTTCTGACTCACGCTTCATATCTACACATGATTTACAAGCAACAGGAGCAGGAGTTTCAGTATTTACCTGACTCGAAGAGGCTGAGACATTTGCGATAAAGGCAGTTTGAAAAGAAAAAGATCCATCTTCAGAAAAGAACTTCTCCATTTCCCTTGATGCAGTAGCAGCCTTCTTGATCAGAACTGATTTCTGACAAATTAACTCCTCAGCTTCATTTAATAAATCTTCAACATCAGATCCTGCTTCCTCCTTTACATCAGGCTCAGATTGATTATCCCCAGAGATAGAACCTTCTTCATCAGAACTCCCAGAATAACCAGAACTGTCGTCACTTTCAGAGAATTCCTCCTTATGAACATGCTTGATATGATTGATGATCTTTGCATAACATGTTGTTCCTCCTCCTTGATCACCTTCACCAAACTGTACAGACCACTCACATCCTTCATCAGCTTGAATAGTCAAAGCCCAATTGGGATTTGATGGTCCAGACTGGCTCTGATTGTTGTTGACTGCCACAATCCTCCTGTCACGATTCTCTTGCTGGGCATTCACATTTGAAGTACTCGTCTGGTTTCTGAATGGGTTATGATTGCCTTGTTTGGTTGGTCGGGTGCACTCACATTTGAAGTGCCCTTTCTCGCCACAATTGAAGCATGTGATAGCATTTATATCAAACCCGTACTTCGTATCTTTCTTTCCTTCCAACGAAGTTCTTCCAGTTCGAGCCATGAAATCTTTTGCCCTTCTAACTGCACTAGCAAAAGCCCATTTGATATCCATCAACTCCATTTCATCCTTGTCGATATGTTGATAATCTTCATGGGTTATGTTGATGTTCCTAATATAACCCGCAACCAACCCACAGTAAGCACTAACCATCGTATTAATAATTTCCACATGCTCCTTTGCTACTTCAATACTGACTTGTGAAAGGTTTGAAGTGTCGACTCGGACAGTGTTAGGGTTTTGAGGTTGAGGATTGTTGGTATAGTGAGCTTGTTGTTGTGGTTGGACTTGTGGTTGTGATGGAACAGGAATGTAAGATCTCGGATCGAATTGAGGTTGTGCAGGATTAACTTGAGGTGGAGGTTGAGGTGTTGGAATATAAGCCCTTGGATCGAAAGCTGGAGCAGTAGTTGATTGAGGAAACGGAAAGGAACTTGTATTGGACACAAATGCAGTTTGCAATTTTGGTTGCTGGGCTGCATTTGATCTGGCCAAAGCGTCGAAGCCCGGAAGGTGCATTTCTGTATTCTGAGGAGCGGGAACTGGTTTAGCTTTCCTGATTTCTTCATTGTTCTTGTGTTCCAGCTTCTGAATGAACTCATAGATGTTAACTGTGTCTAGAGTACCCGTATGCTTCAACAGCTCAATAAACGAACTCCACTTTGGAGGTAAAGCGTCAGCAAACCTATTCACCATATCCTGTTGAGTAGCCAAAACCCCATAAGCACACATTTCACTAATCAAATGATAAAAACGTGTAGTCATATCATTAGGGTTTCATTTTCCAAAAACTGAAAAGATTCAAACTCTTTCTTCAACAGATCATGGCGAGACTTTCGAGTAGCTGCATTGCCTTCTCCTCTCGCAACCAAAGCATCCCACAATGTTTTCGTGTCTTTGCAGTAGGAGAACTGATGATAGATTTCTTTGTTGAGAGCTTGTGTAAGTGTAGCAAAAGCTTTTTTCTCCAAGTCGTAGGCTTTCTTGTCATCTTCAAGCATGTTAGCATAACCCGCTGAAGTGGGTGCTGCAACTTCAAGATTAGGGTTGAATGCATTGATGAAGCACGTCCAAAGTTCGGTGCTTTGCCCTTGAACATATTTGTGAAAGCGGCTTTTCCATGATGGAAAATCATTCATATGGTTCAACTTTGGTGGACGATTGTTGCTGCCCGTTTCACTTTCGCTAAGCAGAAGATTTTGAATACTTTGACTTTGATTGGATACCAACGCCCATTGACTTGCACTGATCGCTGGTTGAGGAAACATACTTCTCGCCCATGCTGCTGCGGAAGTTTGATCTTGACCGGGCTGTGGGTCCGTACTCCAGTCCCACGGACTTGTACAACTCATTTTTGGTATATATTAGTGGAATACCTGAACAAACACTTGAAAACACACTGTTATAATTAACTTGCAAACCTTCTGTTGAAAAAAAAAATGACAACTTTCATGACGAAACACTTTCTACGAAACAGAATTATGTTTTGATGAAACGACTGATGACGAAAAAGATCTTGTTTCGTCACAGAAGTTTGGTGAAACAGATGTCTGATTCGTCAAAGGGACCTTTGGCGAAACAATCTTTGATTCGTCGAAGGGAACTTTGGCGAAATGCTTTTGATTCGTCGAAGGGATCTTTGGCGAAACACTTTTCTGTTTCGTCGAAGAGACCTTTGGCAAAATGCTTTTCTGTTTCGCTGACTTCTGTTTCGTCGAGAGCCGATTTGTCAAAAAGGTTGTCAAGGGTTGGTAAAATTAGGTGATTTGTTTATACACAGTCTGTCAACTCACACGACTTTCAACCATGCTTTTCTTACCAACTTAGAAGTATGGTGGATAATAGAGTATATTATAACACTTTTCAAAAAAAGTTAATCTTATCAGTTGGATTAAAAAGTGAGTTGAACAAGAACACTTTGAATATTTTATGAAGATAAGAAGAACTCAAGAACAACCGGTGAACTTTATAATTTCCGAACACAAATTTTTGTCTAAAACTTTCAACCAAAACCAACAGTTTGCATGTGTACACTCAAACTAGTATGGTTTTCGGTAAAACTCTTAACAAACCAAACAATATCCACTGTTTTAAAGATCTTTTTTCCAGAAAATTTAAAGTTTTTAAGAACACTTTTCTGAGAAAAACACAAACACTAGACAACCAACCGAACTATGTTTGATTTTAAACAAGGATAAGAGCCACCGCTCTGATACCACTTGTAGGTCCCGAAATCGGAGGATCGATTTTCACTCCCAAAACCTTGTTTATAACAAACAAAGTTAAGTGTGCGGAATCCACTTAACTAAGCAAATCAAACATAGAACACAATAACACACAATGGTTAACCAAAGAAACACACTCGTTTGATTAACTGGATGAGATATGACAAAATGATACAAACACAGTTTACAAGCTTGAAGGGTATTCTCTCATCTCTAGTTCTAAACTGTGACTATATGTGCCTTATATAGCAGCTGGGCTGATAACCATAATGAAACAGAACATGGGCCGACGAAACGCATCTAAGCCCAAAACCAAGCCCAACAGTCAACGAATCACATGTGATTCGTTAACCACTTTGGCGAAACAGAAACAAATATGACCATGTCTGTTTCGTCGACATGTATTCGACGAAACAGACTTGTTTCGCCAAAGACTGCAAAATGTTAACTGTTTCTGCATAACATACAGCAGAACAGAAGGCACAAACAACACTAACAAATGAACAGATATACCCTTAACATGCAACATGCATAGCTTTACGACCAATACATAAACAAAGGAGACAAACAAGTCAGACACAAGCGGATAGGAGGATATCCGACTTGGTCGACTGCGAATACAGACTCGATAACTGATAAAAGACTGTACAAAATACAACATAACGTACAAGACTAGTGACAGACACAAAAATGCATCAACACATATGTATTTATCTTACAGGTTATACCCGAACTCTTTTGCAAGAGATGCGTATCATCTGTTGTTGATAATAACAATGTTGTCATAAGGTGTGTGAATGATAAGACTTGGTTGGTTAATTTTGCCGAACACAATGGTTGTTTTGCTTTCATGGAAGGGTGGGAAAAATTTGTTGCTGATCTTTCTTTATCAAAGGAACGGTGCTTGTATTTAGGAAAATCGGACCATATACTTTTTTGCTGACACCTTTTTTGAAGGTTGCACCTTATCCGCATTGTCACCAAAAGTTTGTTATGTTCAACGTTATTTCATCTTTTGTGGATAAAAAGTATATATACTGAGTCTTTCTACCATTTTGTTAATGAAAATACAATTGAACGTTTGGTAAGTTATAGTCGTATCTATTTATTCATGTTTTTAAATAAAGTAGATTAATTTTAAGGATGTTAATGCTAACATTTTTTTATTGTAGCTTCTACCCATCGATTTTGTGAAGAACACTATTGGTGTTTCTAAGCTGAAGGGAGCGATGAAGGTTTATATCAATGCGTGGAATTGGTTTGATTTTTTTATTCAAAAAGATCCTATTAGCAAGTGTTATTTCTTTGGTGACGGATGGAAGAAGGTAGTAGGTTTTCTAGGTTTTAATGAAAAATATGTTGTTGGTATAAGATACCTTTTTTACTACAACTTTCATTTGACTCTCTTTGATGTAAATCGATGTGAAGTTTTGGTACCTAAAGCTGCAATGGAAAACACAGCTAGTGGTGTTGATAAGCCTGTTGGTCAGACATCTAATGCTACTCATGTAGTAGTTGAGTTACCTGATAACCAACCAGCCTTTGATGATGAATCTGATTCACTGGACGAGGATAGTGATTATCATGACTCAGGCGATGGTACTTCTAGCAGTGACATTCCTATGGATTCTGATGATGAGGACTATGAAGATAGTGGTGGTTCTTCTGATGATACCGTACATGATCATGATTATCATCTGGTACAATTTGTATGGAAATTTGACTGTCGCTTTGTAAGTTATGTTATCTATTCAGTTTATGCATCTGTTAGAAACGTTTAGAAGATTTCCTAAATTTATTTTAAAAACATGTATATCTACATATTGATTATTGTATTTTTATTTTATTTTTAGCGCCTTAATGCAAGAGTTGCCGAGATGTCGCGTATTGACATGTCGCTGAAGTTGACCATTCAGAATCTGCATGTAGTAGACACTGTTATTGATTTCTGACCTGAGAAGCATGGTCAAGGTTTCAGATATGCTACAAGTCAATGGCGAAAAAAGTTTCTCATTCCGAACGATATCAAGGCACCGCAAAAATGCACATTCGTTTACGAACATGATGTTGGCAAGTTGATTCTGAAGAAGGTGTTATGGGTGTTGTTACAAACTCTTTTAGTATTTTGTACTAACCTTATTGTTTGTGATTTTAAACAATTATATATATGGGTTTTTATAATGGTTGTATCTAAACAACTTTAATGTTATGTTTTGTAAATTTATTTAAGATATGTTATGTATTATGGTTGTGTCTAATATTGATTTGTTTTTTTAGACTTTTATACATTTGTATTGTATGATTCTTTTTTTCTAATTATGAATGTCTATTTCTTCATAAGTAACACGATTTACGTTTTTAGAGTTCATAATTTCGTGAAAACCTGTATTTATATAATTAATAGCCATACTTCATCAAATTTCAATCAATTAAATTGGCTTACACTATGAATTTACAATTTTACCTATCTAAAATGCATTATATTATATATTGTAGTACAGATATAGATTAGTATGTTGATGTAGCTGGATGGTAGAGATATAACATGAATTTACACCCTTGTCAACTCGCAAATTCACTCATGTGTTCTTATTGCTAGTTTTCAACATTATTGAGGATTAGATCACTATTAACATGATATGGACTTGGGACTGTACACATGCAGTTGATTTGCAGGCCGGTGTTGAGGTATAAAAAATTAAAAACGATTACGCAAAAAGAAAGGTTTATAACAAGAACACTATGTTAAGCCAAAGGCATTACAAACCAAAGAGACATACACAACAACCATGTATGTTATCTTCGAACAAAACAGTGTTCTTTATTTTTATTATAGTTTATTTGCCTCTCAAAATTCCAAGACATGCCATTTATCCTTACTGCACCCTGCAAATAGACAAAAAGGAAAAAAGAAAATCACAATATGTAAGATATAAACAAGTAATATGTGTACTCAATATGTGATCCAAAATAATAGAAGTTTAAATAGAAGAACACAATATTTGAAGTTTGTACATACTTGGAGCAATCAGTGCCCGGGCTGATCTTGTAAGGGATGTTGACACCGCACTTGCCCGGGAGGCTGGCAGCATTGCCTGCATTGATGCCAGAGATGGAATTGTAAGCACTCTTCAAGCAGCCACATGCAGCCTGACGATCAGGGGTTGTTTTCGCAGCGTTGTTGAGTCCTTTTACCCCATTGCAACATGCTGGTGGCACAGCACCACCTTTGGTTAGGTAGCCAATGCATGGTGCTAAGCTGCTGGATACCTGACCACAGGTAAGAGCCTCTGCATAGGGTGCAGCCACCACCATGCAAGTCACTACTGCACATAAAACCATCATTGTCATCTTTGCCATTTTTAAAGTACTCTAGTTAAAGATGTAGGAAACAGTAGCTTTGTTCTATATGTTTGTAAGTTTGTTGGTGCCAGAAAATGTTGTCCAAGGTTGCAATTTATAGGGGTTTTTGTGTATGAACGAATTAAAGGTGGGGGGTCGGTTTGGAACCCGGTAGTTGGAAGTTGGTTTTAACATTATTGATTTTCACCAGGTGTAAGCTTAAGGTTATTCCATTTGATCTTGTCATAATAATGGAGTGTGGTTTTATTAGATGCCAATAAATTGACTCTGACAATGTCGGCAATTTTTGAAATTTTGATCAATAATTTACATTCGGCTGAATTCTCTTATTAAAATAAGGTAAGAGCCGTGCATAAAAATTTAAGCGTCCACACTAGAGGATGAAATGTTTACTTTTTGGACCATTTGTTAATTAGAATTCAGTCTTTCATTTTTTTAACGGCGAAAACTTCTATATAGCCTAGCAAGAAACTGAGAAGACATGCAAAAACATCAACCGAACAAAACAAAGGTAATTACAACCAGTGGCGGATCTAGGATTCCGACCAAGGGGTAACGTTTTATAAATAAGCCGTAACGAAATCGAAAAAACGTCAATTTTTTCCAAAATTACACTAATTTTTCCAATTTTTTTCCGACCAAGGGGTAGCGGACGCCAAAATCGGACCGATTCACCCAAGAAGAAGCTGGGATCTTTGATCTGTTGCACACCCACAAATACGCGTCTTCCTTTAAAAGTTCCACCGTCTTCTTGACCGGAACAAACTTATCTTTGAAAATCTTCTCATATCTAGCAAGCCATAATCTCCAAACAGTCGCAATGGCTATCATGTGAACATATTTGGCAGTGGCGGATCTAGATAATACTTATAGGGGCAACGTTTTATATAAAAAGGGTTAACGAAATTGAAAAACATCGAATTTTTCCAAAATTTACACTACCACCGGAGAGTCAAGTGGAAATGGGGGCTACCCCTAGTAACATGCTAGGTCCCCCCGATATTTGGACAAGTTATAAGCTTCTAGTGAAGTATTTATTTCTAGTCTTCTTCCCCAATACATATTTGTATGGCTGTATCGAGAAAAAAAGAACATGTATTACAAACATGCAATGTAAGCTGCAAATGTTGCCATATATTTTTTTAACATTGTGACTTGTATATTAATATAAGGAAAACTTAAATACATGTTCAACTTAACATAAAAACCAACACAATATTCAATGTAACATATGCATGTTGACAAAGTACAAACCTATAGAAATGTGTGATGCTTGGAGTGTCTTCCTCATGGCTACAAAATGCAATTTGATGATTCATGGCTACAAAATGCCATTTGATGACTACTTTTTTACTACAAAATTAATACAATTTACCATAAGTTCTGTAATTTTTTTTTTTTTAAATCGAGTTAGGAACTTATGTTTACCTTTTTTAATTAATGTTTCAATATAAATTCTTATTGAAAACGAAGTTGTATTAAAAATGAGTATTATTCGTTTTGTAATATATACTGAGTGTCCGTACTATTGCCGAACCGATACTGGCAAAACAACCTCGGCAGTGAAACCATTACCAAATGATGCTTTGGTTGATTTTCGTCTTCCGTGTCCCTTTTACACATGTTATAGTGTTCACATTCTATACATGGTTTAGGAAAAGGCTGGTATACATTTGATGAAAATATTATCATACCTTTTTTGTGTTAGAGGACCCCAGCCACCCGTGTGATAACATTTTTGCCGGTCCAGCGGGTATGATTTGCGGGTGTTGTTTACCGATGAGGTTTTGTGACATCTGTACTTGTAATCATTGTAAACAGTTTAGTTATCAATGAAATAAAGTTATTTGATCCCATTGTTTGTTTATTCATGTTTGATGTTTTTCATGTTTTGACTTTTATTCGATTTCATACTCTATATCGCTTTCTGGAGAATTATACGCAAACTGGTGCGAAAACGTAATCAGTTATATGCAACAAATACTCCGGAACATCAATTTATGCTTAATATACCTTAAATAACCTTTACATAACTTAGAAATAAGTTTCGAAGGCTTTGGTATGGCAAAATCTAGTTTATTCGCTTACAGGGACTAAAATTGGCAAACTGCGAAAGTATGCAAATCTGAACTGTAACGAACATTCCGGAACATGATCATAAGTTAAACACACCTTAAATATCCTTTACATAGCTTAGAAATAGGCTTTGAGGGGTTTGGTGTGCTAAAATAAACTTTATGCTCATTCAGGGACTAAAAGCGTCAAAAAGTGCATAAGTTTGCACTTTCGCGCATATCTTGCGTTCTGAATACTTCCGGACATCCAAAAATTTATGTAAGCATTAAAATATTATGTTTTAATGTTTGGCATGAGAAAAATCCATTTGTCGCGCAATTTGGATCGTTTTTCGCGCTTATGCGCATTCCGTCGTAATTAAGCGAACATCGCGATCGTACGACCAAACGAACCGACATCCGAGATATTTTTGAGCATGTTTTGAGTCCCCTACACTTTAACTTCATCTTAGAGCCTTGAAATGAGGTTAACGGGGCTTAAACGTGCCAAAAATGGGCCAAAATGCATGTTTCTGAAGTGCAGGGACTAAAACTGCAATTTCTGAACTTGGACCCTTAGGCGGGGCGCGTAAGGATTCATGTAATCCTTACGCGGGGCGCGTCAGACTCCCAGATCTGCAAAAATGTTGTAAACAGCTGGTTGCAGCTGTTTTGCACCTCCAAACCACTTGCAAATGGTTTTTATCAATACTAGGGGCTCCCATGGGTTTATATTTTCAGTGGCTATGTGTTGTACGGCCAAGATCGAAGCACGTTTATCGAGGAACGATCCTAACGGTCTTGGTTTTCCTATAAATACCCATCCATCCCCATTGCAAAACCCACTTGAATTCTTAGGTTGTTCTCTAAGTTGGGGTGCTTTGACACTTCATACGTGAGAATACTCGGAATTCAATCTTGCGGGGACCCGTTGTAAGTATTCCTTCGTTCTTTTATTGCTTTTCGAGTTCGAAAGTCAAACTTTGTTTGACTTTCTGCATTGACCAGTTTATGGTCAATGCGAAGTTCGTTTGAACTTCATAACGTGAGCGTAATCACGATGGTTATAGTCCCTAGCGACTATACCTACTGATTAACAAGTTATCTAGGCTCAGTGACGAGTCGTAGTTTCGGCCAAAATACGCTTTCTCGCGTATTTTGTAACCAAACTACTCTAGGGTATTAAAACCGTTTGTTTTAATACCAAACCTGTTTTCTAACATTACTAAACATGTTCTAGCATGTTTAGCTCGTCGCTTTTAGATTTGTGCTTGTTTAGGGTCGTAAGGGTAAGCGATCTAATCAATCGCTTATGCTTACGAACCCGACCCAGTTGGTCGATCTTTAGGACCCGACCAAACACTTTAGGTGACTATAGTTGTATAGGGAATAACCTTCCGAGGTTATACCTTATGGTCACGCCGTTTAAGTAGTTGTATGATAAGTGGTTCTTATGCCTTAGGTGAATTACCAAAATGCCCTTTTTACACTAAAATTCATTTTAAACTTATGTAACATAATTTTTGACACCTAAACTGATTTAGCAACAATATTAAGTGTGTTAAGGCATATCTTGCTTGTCATAGGGCTAGTTATGCGTTTCAAGCGCGTTTTACGCAAACGACGCGTTAAAGTAGCATAAGCTACCAAAGCGGGTCGTAACGGGTCAAAAGCACTTAGGATAGGTTTCGTTTTAGTATGTAGGCTTTGTCAAACCATATTACATAAGTTCCCACACTTATTTGGTTTACGAACCCTCGTACTACCCGATCCTCCGTTTGGTCCGGTTATTAATATAGATGCCTATATAGGTGCCGTTTGATTCCGTGATCTTCTAGCATTGCTTGGTGGTTATCCTACGACTTCTAAGCAATCTCAAGTGAGTAAATAGACCCCTCTTTTACTGTTTTTTCAAACATTTTGGGGTGAAACACATGTGCCTACTTGTTACTTTCATGATTTCATGCTTTCATATCATATACTTGCTATGTTCATTAATACATCGATTTACATGACATTTTACGCTACGCATGTTCGTTTAGCGCATACTTAGTACATTGTTTTACATGACATATTCATGCTATGTATGTTCATCATACTTAGTACATTGGTTTTACATGACATTTTCGCGCTATGTATGTTCATCATACTTAGTGCATTTGTTTTACATGACATTTCACGCTATGTATGTTCATCATACTTAGTGCATTGTTTTCACATGCTTACATTTTGGGTATGACATTTGGTTTGTTTAAGTGGGACCATATACATTCATTAACATTAGCTACGCCGCTCGTTAGTAGGTAATGGTACCATAGGAATTGACAACTCCCGTTCCTGACATCCTGGGTATGTTTGGATGGAAGGAATGACCGAATTCGATTAAAACATTTAGACAGATAGACCTTTAATTTGTTTAAAGGTTTATCACCACAGTTGCAAGGCTTGGATGTATGCATTTTCACAATACCGCATAAATGTCTGTATTCATTATAGCATGCATTTCCCACAAAACATAGCGTTGACTTAAACCATGTTTTACTTCAATACATTGTTTTGTGCATTTTTGCCTATGGTTTAGTTGATACATATTTCACTAACCATACATGACATTTTGATTACACATTACATGATTGATATTTGACATAGGCATTTTTGATATTGATATACACATTTTGACATGGTTTTCACAATAACATTGGACAAATGGTTTAGACATGGGCAACTTACATTGGTGGTTTGTTTGGGTAAGTGATTTAAGTAACGAGACGTGTGTAATGTGATACAAGCATGGTGGATATGCCGCTCGTATTTCCTATATATATAAGTGCTTGTATTATATTACATGTCGTAGCGTTATTTAAATCATTCAATGTGGACTTATACATTTTTACAAATAACATATTTTTCACAAGACATTGTTTTACAAAACTGTTCGTTATATACAAACTCATTTTACTTAGTTATTCATTTAACCTTACATTACTCTTTTACATATCATCTACTTTATCATCGCTTTTCAAATGATTTATAAAACAGAACATGTTACAAGGATCATGACTGACTTTGTTAAACAACCCTTTTCTAAAACCTAAGTCATGAATCCTATTTTCACAAAAACCTATGTTACTCACAGGCATTTTTATGCTGACGTACTTTATTTTCACATGTGTTTCAGGAGCTAATGCATAGCTTGATCGTGATACGCCAGGGTGGACTTGGGCCTTAGTGACTATAAAATGAAGCTAGACTAGTTAAAACATGTTATGTACTCTATGTTTCAGTTGTTTTAAGACAATGTATCTCTTTTGTTGATAAATAAAATATAACCTTAAATGCCATAGTTGTGAAACAATAATTCTGTTACAACACCCCCCGACGTTTCCGCCACGATTTGATGTTTTACGTGGTCGGGGTGTGACAGAAGAGTTGGTATCAGAGCCAATGGTTATAGGAAATTAGGTTATTAGTAATGCTTTGACCTAGACTATAACCTTTCTAGGACCCCAACACAAGTTGTCTTGTGTTTAGATTTTAAAACATGCACTTCACCTATCCTTAGGTGATCATCAAAACAAGAACCCAGATTTCTAAAACGATTTTTGAAAAACAATCCTCTATTTTTCAAATGATTTATATTATTGTTTTGAACACTTCCAGTTTAACTCATATTTGGCTTAGTGCCTTTCGAGTTTTCAAAATCCCGTCAAAGTTTGGGTCTAAATGATGTGGACACGTGCAAACTGGAAGAGTGAATGACTGTACCCTGGGTTTCTGTCTAAGGCTAGAGTGTTCGTACAAATCCACATAATCGGACCAGTCACTCTTACCTGGGAACTCTTGGGGTGAGTGTTCACTTATAGGCGAGCATGTCTTCTCTAAGCATTGTTTATGGACCCATTTACTTTGATTAGTCACTGTGTGTCTAAAACTTTCAACCAAAACCAACAGTTTGCATGTGTACACTCAAACTAGTATGGTTTTCGGTAAAACTCTTAACAAACCAAACAATATCCACTATTTTAAAGATCTTTTTTCCAGAAAATTTAAAGTTTTTAAGAACACTTTTCTGAGAAAAACACAAACACTAGACAACCAACCGAACTATGTTTGATTTTAAACAAGGATAAGAGCCACCGCTCTGATACCACTTGTAGGTCCCGAAATCGGAGGATCGATTTTCACTACCAAAACCTTGTTTATAACAAACAAAGTTAAGTGTGCGGAATCCACTTAACTAAGCAAATCAAACATAGAACACAATAACACACAATGGTTAACCAAAGAAACACACTCGTATGATTAACTGGATGAGATATGACAAAATGATACAAACACAGTTTAAAAGCTTGAAGGGTATTCTCTCATCTCTAGTTCTAAACTGTGACTATATGTGCCTTATATAGCAGCTGGGCTGATAACCATAATGAAACAGAACATGGGCCGACGAAACGCATCTAAGCCCAAAACCAAGCCCAACAGTCAACGGTCACATGTGATTCGTTGACCACTTTGGCGAAACAGAAACAAATATGACCATGTCTGTTTCGTCGACATGTATTCGACGAAACAGACTTGTTTCGCCAAAGACTGCAAAATGTTTACTGTTTCTGCATAACATACAGCAGAACAGAAGGCACAAACAACACTAACAAATGGACAGATATACCCTTAACATGCAACATGCATAGTTTTACGACCAATACATAAACAAAGGAGACAAACAAGTCAGACACAAGCGGATAGGAGGATATCTGACTTGGTCGACTGCGAATACAGAATCGATAACTGATAAAAGACTGTACAAAATACAACATAACGTACAAGACTAGTGACAGACACAAAAATGCATCAACACATATGTATTTATCTTACAGGTTATACCCGAACTCTTTTGCAAGACATGTGTATCATCTGTTGTTGATAATAACAATGTTGTCGTAAGGTGTGTGAATGATAAGACTTGGTTGGTTAATTTTGCCGAACACAATGGTTGTTTTGCTTTCATGGAAGGGTGGGAAAAATTTGTTGCTGATCTTTCTTTATCAAAGGAACGGTGATTGTATTTAGGAAAATCGGACCATATACTTTTTTGCTGACATCTTTTTTGAAGGTTGCACCTTATCCGCATTGTCACAAAAAGTTTGTTATGTTCAGCGTTATTTCATCTTTTGTGGATAAAAAGTATATATATTGAGTCTTTCTACCATTTTGTTAATGAAAATACAATTGAACGTTTGGTAAGTTATAGTCGTATCTATTTATTCATGTTTTAAATAAAGTAGATTAATTTTAAGGATGTTAATGCTAACATTTTTTTATGTAGCTTCTACCCATCGATTTTGTGAAGAACACTATTGGTGTTTCTAAGCTGAAGGGAGCGATGAAGGTTTATATCAATGCGTGGAATTGGTTTGATTTTTTTATTCAAAAAGATCCTATTAGCAAGTGTTATTTCTTTGGTGACGGATGGAAGAAGGTAGTAGGTTTTCTTGGTTTTAATGAAAAATGCGTTGTTGGTATAAGATACCTTTTTTACTATAACTTTCATTTGACTCTCTTTGATTTCGATGTGAAGTTTTGGTACCTAAAGCTGCAATGGAAAACACAACTAGTGGTGTTGATAAGCCTGTTGGTCAGACATCTAATGCTACTCATGTAGTAGTTGAGTTACCTGATAACCAACCAGCCTTTGATGATGAATCTGATTCACTGGACGAGGATAGTAATTATCATGACTCAGGCGATGGTACTTCTAGCACTGACATTTCTATGGATTCTAATGATGAGGACTATGAAGATAGTGGTGGTTCTTCTGATGATACCGTACATGATCATGATTATCATCTGGTACAATTTGTATGGAAATTTGACTGTCGCTTTGTAAGTTATGTTATCTATTTAGTTTATGCATCTGTTAGAAACGTTTAGAAGATTTCCTAAATTTATTTTAAAAACATGTATATCTTCATATTGATTATTGTATTTTTATTTTATTTTTAGCGCCTTAATGCAAGAGTTGCCGAGATGTCGCGTATTGACATGTCGCTGAAGTTGACCATTTCGAATCTGCATGTAGTAGACACTGTTATTGATTTCTGACCTGAGAAGCATGGTCAAGGTTTCAGATATGCTACAAGTCAATGGCGAAAAAAGTTTCTCATTCCGAACGATATCAAGGCACCGCAAAAATGCACATTCGTTTACGAACCTGATGTTGGCAAGTTGATTCTGAAGAAGGTGTTATGGGTGTTGTTACAAACTCTTTTAGTATTTTGTACTAACCTTATTGTTTGTGATTTTAAACAATTATATATATGGGTTTTTATAATGGTTGTATCTAAACAACTTTAATGTTATGTTTTGTAAATTTATTTAAGATGTGTTATGTATTATGGTTGTGTCTAATATTGATTTGTTTTTTTAGACTTTTATACATTTGTATTGTATGATTCTTTTTTTCTAATTATGGATGTCTATTTCTTCCTAAGTAACACGATCTACGTTTTTAGAGTTCATAATTTCGTGAAAACCTATATTTATATAATAAAATCTGTAATTACAAATTTTATGTTTTATAATTTTGTAATATATCTTCTTCTATAGAATAATGATATATTTTTTGTAAATAATAGAAAATTACTTGCACCATAATTGAGCCTATTTCTATAACCATAAATAACTTTGTCTTATAAATATACATAATACCTAAACCATCTTCATCCAATTCAAAGTTCAATTATCATTGACAATGCTTAATTATTTTTTTACGTTATCTATCAAACAACAAGATGAATTCTTAGGTATGCAAATATTATTATCAAATTTATTTCTTTATTTTATGTTTGTATTAATTTTTACTTTGTATACAGATTTTACCGAGGAGTTACCACAATTGGGTAACTGATTACAAGTTAGCTCCTTAGGGTATGGTTTGAATCATTATGATGGATGGAAACATGTTACTATAACTGCTTTTCTTTAGTAGTATTTGGTAAATTTTATAAAACTTTCTTTAATATAAATAATTATTTTTGTACTTGCAGCTTATCAATAGATTTTTTGTTCATCATAAGCTGAAGAACATACTACCTATCATAAGCTGAAGAACATACTACCTACGAAACATGTTACTATAACAGCTTTTCCTAACCGTACATGGTTGGTTGTTACGGAAAAACATTGTCAAAATTTTTATATGAGTACATCATGGAACTCTTGTTGACTAAACCTGTTGAACGTTAGTTTATATCAATTTTGTAAGTGTGCGCTAATTATTTTTTTAGTTTCTATTAAAATGTGTTATTCATGGTTTTCTAAAAGCAACATGTGTTTGCACACGAGTCTTACTACTAGTTATATATAATAAAAGCAACATAATCAGTATTAGAGGGAACCTGTGTGATGTGACGGAGGTATCAATATCAGTACAATAATAAATTTAAATAAGATTAAAAAAATAAAAAGATGCAGTTATTGGTTATTAGGAGGTTAAAAAACAACTATATTGAAGGGAAAAGACGATCGGTCTTTAGGTTAGAATGTATGGAGAATTAAATTTCAAACTTTCACTTTATAATCAATATATCATAACGTCTTAATATATCGCATCTTAGTATCTCTGGTATTAAGTTTCAATCTTTCACTTTATAATGTTTCGTATCATCTTCGTATCATGTAAAAATTACTTTTTTTATCCCAAACAAATGTATATTAATATATATAATAATTGATGTGGGCCCAAGTGTGGAGGAACGGGCTATTTTGTACTTGGAGGCCCAAGACCGCGTAACAAAAGGGCATTCACTAAAATGGCTCTAACTTGGGCTACGGGGGTCCGTTTGGGACGTGCAACCAGGCGATTCGAAGGTGAGAACGAGCTCCATCTTGCTGCAAACTTCCTACGGCGGTTTGGGTCATCGTCCGGGCCAAAAAACGCTTATTTCTATTACTTATTTGCATTTTTATGTTTTTTGAACTATTTTGGGCTTTTTGTTTTAGGCTGTGTGTTTGGCCCGTTATCTTTTTTAGGCCCGTTTCGAATTTCAGTCTTTATTTATATGTTGCTAAAGCTAATGAGAAGATCAGAATTGAATTTTGAGAAAACTGTTTTTTCACTTCAAATTCCGTGGCCTTTGGGGTTACAATTTGGGGGTTGGGGAAGAGCTACACGGGTATGCGTAGAATCAATGTGTAATCTTCATTTTTTCATCTCACGCGCTGCATCTGTTGGTATCAGAGCCGAATTCCTGGCTCAAAATGCCTCCGAGGAGAAACAACAACAGGCCTTGATGCGTGCTAGTGTGTATATAATTTAGATAAGTATTTAAGCCCTTTTTACACTTTTAGCCAAGTTTTAAATTTATAAAACACGATATTTACTAACACTAAACACACATATGGGCAAGTGCACCCATCGTGGACGTAGTATAGTGTTGGTAAGATACCGAGGTCGTCCAAGGACACAAGAGCTTTAAATACCGGTTTATCCTCAACCTCTAATCAAATCAAAAAGGTTAGAAAATGTTTTAAACTAAGAAAAGTAAAAACTAACTAAATGCTGAAAAATAAAATAAAATAAAACAGATAGACAAGATGAATCACTTGGATCCGACACGTGTTTTAGTATAACCTTTGATTATTTTCGCACTTTTGCACTTGTTTAAGAGATTATCTTAGTTATTGTAGTAGGCCCCTCTTTTGAAGGCGACGTTACCCTCAACCCAGTAGTTTGAGTCAGCAAGGATACAATCCTAAAGGGTCGGATTATTGAAAGATAATGAATTAAGTTATTAATGCAAATTGTGGTAGGCCCCGCTTCTGGCGGTGACGTTACCCTCGGCTAAGTAGTCTGAGTTAGCAGGGATACAGTCCTAAATAGCCGGATTATAGTATTAATAGTAGTTAACTTATGAGGGGGTCAAAGAGTTTGGATCCCCGCCATCCAATACCTATGGGCATTGAAGGAGATCCTACTAAATTTGACCCAGGTCCCAAGCAGGACCTCTAAACGCTGAACAAGGGCAAGACCTTTACCAAACCGTTCCCTTAACCCCCGACCAGGTAGCCAACATACCTCCATATAGACCGTGGAGATATGAATGGTGAAAATCTTTTATTTTATATAGACAGTAAAATAATGCCAAGACACCACGGACAAACGATAAGGAAAGATCACCTTCAACATAAGTAACTAGTTATTAAAGTCATTAATACAAAACCAAATAAAAAGTGCAAAAGATTAAAAAAAAAGTATTATACTAAACACTTGTCTTCACCAAGTGATGTAAGAGACTTAGGCAAACATGGCCTTGATTGTCAAGAACTCTTACGATCAATCTTGGATCCCGAGATGACTCACACACTCTATGATGGACAATGGATGATGGTGGTGGATGATGGTGTTATGGTGGTGGTGGGTGGTGGATGAAGTGTGAGAGAGGTGGTGTGCCAAGGGATGAGTTGAAATGAAGCCAAGCACTCTTATTTATAGGCTGAACAGAAGCCTGGGCACGGCCCCGTGTCCGCTGGACACGGCCCCGTGCCCGTCTGACACTCTCTCTCTTCATTAATTGTAATTCAGAATTACAATAAATGCACCTGCAGCACTTCTGACCACGCCCCCGTGTCCGCTGGGCACGGCCCCGTGGTGGGCAATAGAAGCTTCTACCACTTTGTCTTTTGTGCCAGGGCTGACCATTCTGGACACTGCCCCGTGCTCGCTGAGCACGGCCCCGTGTTGAGCTGGACACGCCCCGTGTCCGCTGGACACAGCCCCGTGTTCAGCTGGGCACAGCCCCATGCTCAGCTGGGCACATCCCCATGCTCAGCTTTTTTCTTGTTTTTGCTTTGGGAGATGCTGTCTAGGAGTCGGGCATGCCACGTTTCTTCCTTTTCTTTGTATTTATGTTGGATTTGGCTGCATTTTTGCTTCTTTTGTTCATTTAAGCTCTTTTAACCCTGAAAATACAAAAGGAAGACAAAAGCACACTTTTTCCAACATTAGTACTTAAAAAGGGTTAGTTTTATGCCTCATTTGATGTAATTTATATGTTGCATTTTACACACATCAAATACCCCCACACTTGAATCTTTGCTTGTCCTCAAGCAAAACTCTTTAATATGTGGCTTACACTCCCAAATGGAATGGGTAGAAGAGAAGGTTTTGGGCTTGTCTTGAGTGTCGGGAATCCAAGATCTTTATTGGGTTTTATTTTTATACCATTTACAGTCTTATTCGTTATGATTTATTTAGAACGTTTCATAAGAGAAACTACTTATTTGGGCATAACATGCCTCTTTAAAATTTCACTTATATACAAGTTCACATACCTCACGGGAGAAATCACTCACACTCGGCCGAAGGTGTATTTTTTTAGTGAATCACTCGAGAGCGGCATGGAACTTATTCCTACCATAAGCTTGCCAAGCAATCAATCCTCCTCCTTTTTAACTTTATACCTTTGTAAATATCAAGAGGACTTTTTGGGTGAAGGGTTAGGCTTGGGCTAAAGGTGGGTGGTTGGGTTAGTGGTTAGTAAAAGGGCGAAAAGCGTAAAAAGCGTCGGTTTTCGTAAGAGTTTCTCTGGTTTTTTTTTTTTTTTGAAGCATTTTTCAAACAAGGTTTCTTTTGATGAGCTTGTTTGTTTATTGCTAACTTCATTTCTCTCTTCTTTTTTTTTCTTTCTTTTTTTTTTCTTTTTTTTTGTGTCACAAGAAAACCGAGCTTTGTTACTAAAATAAAAGGTTTAAAATGAAAAAGGTTTTGGTGGGTAAAGGGTGTTTGTTTTGGGGAAAGAAACGAAAAGGTTTAGGCTCAAAGGGGTTAACTAGGGGGATTTTGGGTAGGTGGTAAAAAAAAGAAAAATAATGGTGTTGAAAGAAAAAGGTTTAGTCCTAATGCCTCCATCATTTACTTACTCAGGTTTAAGTTGGTAAGGACCGTGAATGTATTGTCGTGGCAAGTTCTAGAGTTGTAAGAAACCAAGCGGCTATTCACACAAGAAACGAAAAATGAGCATTTAATCTAAAGATGTGTATTTGTATGCTCAATAAAGGCTCAAAACTCACTTTTGTGGGAATGGGTTTTTAATGTGATCAAGTATATATAATCGAATTTTTAACTAGACTTGTTATGCCGTTTCATAATTTTCTTATGCTGGTTCTTTGTTATCACGACGCTATCGGTTGTAAATTTGTAAAAATATAACCTTTTTAGAACTTGTTATTCCCAAATTAAACCAAGACAAGTAAAAAAAACGAAAAGTTTTTGAAAAAATTTGGGGTGTTTAGCGGTTCCAATAGAGTTTTGTGTAAGGCTTGTAATTAGGACTTGCAAAATTCAAGGTTTTAGCATCCCCCCACACTTAAATTACACATTGTCCTCAATGTGTCCCAAAAATAAGGTTTTCGGTTGATTAGAATGTGTAAAAGTGGGTTAAAAACAAGATTTTATGGTACTGGGTAGCTGAACACGGGGTGGTGTTGGCTGAGCACGGCCCTGTGTCCAGACTGCCAGTACCAAAAGTAAACAGAAGGCTGGGCACGGGGGCGTGTTCAATGAGCACGGCCCCGTGTCCAGGTACCTGAACTGGGCATTTCTGCAAATTTTTGGGCACGGGGGCGTGTTGGGTGGGCACGGCCCCGTGCTGAACTTGCTGTAATGAAGAAAAATTGTCAAGAGGCTCTGTTTTTGTGCTTGGGGTGTTGGTTCAAGCTTCCCTTAGTGTCCTTCACCATCCCGAGTGTGTTTTATTCCTGCAAATTAAAACTAAACTAGAAAGCATAAAAGTTAAACTAATCTAAAACTAAGGATAGTTCCGCGGAATGCCTCCGTGGTGCGCCACGTTTATAAAGGTCCTTGGCTAGACCCACCTTATCAGGTGGCTCTGGCTCATCTTCAATTAGGGGGTCGTCATTGCCAAAAGGATATTTCATTGAGCGCTCAAGATCTATGCTTCTTTTGAATGCCCCTAATTGAAGAGGTAGATTGTTGTACTTCCGGTTTTTCAAAGCTTCGTGAGTTTTTACAAAAGGTCGTCCCAACACTAGAGGAGCGTCATCAAGGATGACAAAGTCGGTTGGGATTACCATTTGATTTGTTTGAACCAAGATATCCTCAACTACACCGATTGATTTTATTATTCTCCGATTGGATAGAAAAATGGGTATTTGAAGTGGAGCAAAATCACTAATACTTAGCTTTTCAAAAATGTAGTTAGGCATTATGTTAACACAAAGATCTCTATCAATGGTGATATTACTAATAAATGAATTTTGAAAGAAACATGGAACCGGTGTAATGTTAATTTCAAAAGGATCTTCTTTTATTAGCGAGGTTTGATCATTAGTTAACTTAACACTTACCATTTCTTCTATTTTTGTATTAGTGTTTAACTCTTTTAAAAACTTAGCATGAGTTGGTACTAAACAATGATTTTCGAAAGAAGGTGACAAGAGATTAATTTCTTTAAAATTAGACTCTTCTTGTAATTTAACGTTATCGACTTCGCCCCTTTCGTTGTTTAACTCATGTGTCGGTTTTTCACTTATTTGTTCTTCCATTTTTAACTCCTCATTTATCGTTTCTTCCTTTTTTAATTCTTCTCTTGCGCGGGACTCCTCTTCCCTTGCGTGAGATTCTTTTATGCATCTTTCGATAAATTTGAGTTTTTCTATTATCCTATCGGCTATGTCGGTGATAGAGTAAGGATCGGGATCCTCAAAGCTTGAATCCGGTTGTTCGATCCTTAGTTCCTCATAGTACCCATATGAAGTAGATGGCTCACACCATTGTTCTTCATGATAAGTATACGATGGATAAGGGTCGAAACTTTGTTCTTCATAGTACTCATATGAGGTGGGTTGTTCACGCCATGGTTCCTCATAATAGGAATATGAAGGTGGTGGCTCATGTCTTGAATCTTCAAAGTATGAGTATGAAGGCTCATACCTTGGTTCATCAAAATATGAGTATGAGGGAGGAGGTTCATACCTTTGGTCTTCATAGGATGTGTATGAGGTTGATGGCTCGTACCTTGGCTCCTCATAATGGTTGTATGAATTGGATGGTTGACATGAAGTATTATATTGAACCGAGCGTGCATTACGACAATTAGTGCAATAATTACCCCTATATTCATCCTCATCATAGGTGTAGTTGTAACCTCTTGAGTATTGATCCATAAGAATCACTCAACAGATCACAACTGAGTCTCGGGACCAGAAAAACAAAAATAAAGATGGAAACAGAAGCTGGACACGGCCCCGTGTTGAGTGAACACGGCCCCGTGTTCAGGGACTGTATCTGGGCGTTTTAATTAAATTTACTGGTCACGTTGAGCACGGGGGCGTGTTCAGCGAGCACGGCCCCGTGTTCAGACTCTGTATCTGGGTATCTACTCTAAAAATATGTAGCACGGGGGCGTGTTCAGCGAGCACGGCCCCGTGTTCAGGCTACTGTAAATGCAAAACTAAACTAAAATGCAGAAAAAATGCGCGCGTTTTGAAAAGGTTTTGTAAAACTGATTAAGCCGTCGATTTTAAGCTTTCTTAAAATCCTTGTGTCCCCGGCAACGGCGCCAAAAACTTGATGCGTGCTAGTGTGTATATAATTTAGATGAGTATTTAAGCCCTTTTTACACTTTTAGCCAAGTTTTAAATTTATAAAACACGATATTTACTAACACTAAACACACATATGGGCAAGTGCACCCATCGTGGACGTAGTATAGTGTTGGTAAGATATCGAGGTCGTCCAAGGACACAAGAGCTTTTAATACCGGTTTATCCTCAACGTCTAATCAAATCAAAAAGGTTAGAAAATGTTTTAAACTAAGAAAAGTAAAAACTAACTAAATGCTGAAAAATAAAATAAAATAAAACAGATAGACAAGATGAATCACTTGGATCCGACACGTGTTTTAGTATAACCTTTGATTATTTTCGCACTTTTGCACTTGTTTAAGAGATTTTCTTAGTTATTGTAGTAGGCCCCTCTTTTGAAGGCGACGTTACCCTCAACCCAGTAGTTTGAGTCAGCAAGGATACAATCCTAAAGGGTCGGATTATTGAAAGATAATGAATTAAGTTATTAATGCAAATTGTGGTAGGCCCCGCTTCTGGCGGTGACGTTACCCTCGGCTAAGTAGTCTGAGTTAGCAGGGATACAGTCCTAAATAGCCGGGTTATAGTATTAATAGTAGTTAACTTATGAGGGGGTCAAAGAGTTTGGATCCCCGCCATCCAATACCTATGGGCATTGAAGGAGATCCTACTAAATTTGACCCAGGTCCCAAGTAGGACCTCTAAACGCTGAACAAGGGCAAGACCTTTACCAAACCGTTCCCTTAACCCCCGACCAGGTAGCCAACATACCTCCATATAGACCTTGGAGATATGAATGGTGAAAATCTTTTATTTTATATAGACAGTAAAATAATGCCAAGACACCACGGACAAACGATAAGGAAAGATCACCTTCAACATAAGTAACTAGTTATTAAAGTCATTAATACAAAACCAAATAAAAAGTGCAAAAGATTAAAAATAAAAAGTATTATACTAAACACTTGTCTTCACCAAGTGATGTAAGAGACTTAGGCAAACATGGCCTTGATTGTCAAGAACTCTTACGATCAATCTTGGATCCCGAGACGACTCACACACTCTATGATGGACAATGGATGATGGTGGTGGATGATGGTGTTATGGTGGTGGTGGGTGGTGGATGAAGTGTGAGAGAGGTGGTGTGCCAAGGGATGAGTTGAAATGAAGCCAAGCACTCTTATTTATAGGCTGAACAGAAGCCTGGGCACGGCCCCGTGTCCGCTGGACACGGCCCCGTGCCCGTCTGACACTCTCTCTCTTCATTAATTGTAATTCAGAATTACAATAAATGCACCTGCAGCACTTCTGACCACGCCCCCGTGTCCGCTGGGCACGGCCCCGTGGTGGGCAATAGAAGCTTCTACCACTTTGTCTTTTGTGCCAGGGCTGACCATTCTGGACACTGCCCCGTGCTCGCTGAGCACGGCCCCGTGTTGAGCTGGACACGCCCCGTGTCCGCTGGACACAGCCCCGTGTTCAGCTGGGCACAGCCCCATGCTCAGCTGGGCACAGCCCCATGCTCAGCTTTCTTCTTGTTTTTGCTTTGGGAGATGCTGTCTAGGAGTCGGGCATGCCACGTTTCTTCCTTTTCTTTGTATTTATGTTGGATTTGGCTGCATTTTTGCTTCTTTTGTTCATTTAAGCTCTTTTAACCCTGAAAATACAAAAGGAAGACAAAAGCACACTTTTTCCAACATTAGGACTTAAAAAGGGTTAGTTTTATGCCTCATTTGATGTAATTTATATGTTGCATTTTACACACATCAGGCCTCTTGATGAAGTGTATGAACGAGAGTTGGAGCAGCGACTTATGGCGAGGGTGGATGAACGGTTGGATCAAGTGGTCAATCAGTTGACTGATCGGATGGCCGTTTTGATCAATCGTAGGAGGCAGGGACCCAATGACGGGTATGGTTCTGATTTTAGTAACCCATTTGGTGACGGTTCGGCTTCCGAAGACGAACAGGAAGGGCGACCAAGGGGTGAACGTGGAGGGGGGTAACAGGCGTTGGGATTCTGGAATAAGAGTTGATATTCCGGAATTTGATGGGTCTAGTTTGAATCCGGAGGGGTTCATCGATTGGTTGGCTACCGTAGAGGAGGTGTTCGAGTACAAGGAGGTGCCTGAAAACAAGCGGGTGGCCTTGATCGCTACCAGGTTACGTGGTAGGGCCTCTGCGTGGTGGCAACAATTGAAATTAACACGGAATAGACTTGGGAAGTCAAGGATCGTGACGTGGGCCAAGATGAAAAAGTGCTTGCGATCCAATTTTTTGCCTCATAATTTTCAAAGGTTGATGTAACAGCGTCTGCAGAATTTGAAACAGGGGGCTAAATCGGTTTATGATTATACCACAGAGTTTTACCAGTTGATTGCGAGGAATGATATTCAAGAACCGGAGGAGCAACTTATTTCTCGGTATATTGGGGGTCTAAGGGTTCAAATCATGGAGGTCGTGAATCTTTTTGATCCGTTAACCATTTCTGAGGCACACCAACGGGCGTTGGCCTTTGAGAAGCAAAACCGTCGGGTGGGCGGTTCATTTACCCCTGCTGGGGGAAACGTTGGGTCAGGCAGTGGGACACCAGATGGCGGGCCTAGTCAAGGGAAGCCGGGGGGTAGTAATACCGGGCCTACTTCTAAGGGGGCTAGCAGTAGTGGTCCGAGATGTTTCAGTTGTGGTGAAATAGGCCATCGTCAAGCTGAGTGCAAAAAGGCTGGTAAAAGACACTTATTTGCTGAGTCTGAGGATGATCAGTATGAAGAGTATGAGAATAACCCAGTGTACGATGAAGAAACTGAATATGAAGAGGAGGTTGTGACCAGTGATGTTGGGGTGAACTTGGTGGTTAGGCGTTCTTGCTATAAACCAAAGGCAGATGGGGATGACTGGCTGAAACACAACATCTTCCACTCAACATGTACCATTTTGGGGAAGGTTTGCACGTTTGTCATCGATTCGGGGAGTTGTGACAATCTGATTTCTGAAGAGGCAGTTCAAAAGTTGGCCTTGAAGACAGAGAGTCACCCGAAACCGTACAAGCTTCAATGGTTGAAAAAGGGAGGTGAAGTGACGGTATCTAAAAGGGCACTCGTTTCAATTTCCATTGGGTCCACGTACAAGGATGATGTCGTGTGTGATGTGGTCCCTATGGACGCTTGTCACTTATTGTTGGGCAGACCTTGGGAGTACGAGCGTAATATAGAACATAACGGGCGGTCCAATACTTATAGTTTTCTGTTTGGTGGTGTGAAGATCACTCTTGTTCCTAGCAAGCCTAAGCAGTTAGCCGCAAAACAGTCGGGTACTTTGTTGACCATCAGTCAGTTTCAAGATGAGTTGGAGGATACGGACAATGTTTTTGTTTTGATAGGGAAGGCAGTGCCCGAGGAAGTCGAAATTCCTGATGCTATGGTTCCTTTGCTTGAGGAATTTTCTGATGTTTTTCCTGTTGAGTTGCCTGATGGATTACCACCTTTGCGTGACATCCAACATCATATTGATTTGGAGCCTGGGTCACAGTTACCCAACAGACCACATTACAGGATGAGCCCTGCTGAGCATAAAGAGTTGCGAAGACAGGTGGAGGAGTTGATTTCTAAGGGTCACGTTCGTGAAAGTATGAGCCCTTGTGTTGTTCCGGCTTTATTGACTCCAAAAAAAGATGGCACTTGGCGTATGTGTGTTGATAGTCGAGCAATCAACAAGATTACTGTGAGGTACATATTTCCTATTCCTCGACTTGATGATTTGCTTGATCAACTTAGTGGTGCTAGTATTTTTACGAAGTTAGATTTGAAGAGTGGTTATTACCAGATTCGTCTTAGACCGGGTGACGAGTGGAAGACTACCTTCAAGACTCGTGAAGGATTGTATGAGTGGTTGGTGATGCCATTTGATTTACCAAACGCACCTAGTACTTTTATGCGTGTGATGAATCAGTTGCTTAGGCCTTTTATTGGGAAGTTCGTGGTTGTGTATTTTGATGACATTCTCATTTATAGTGCTTCTTTCAGCGACCATGTTGTGCATGTGAGGCAGGTTTTGGCCTTACTTCGCAGGGACCGTTTTTATGCAGCCACCAAGAAGTGTGTGTTCATGACCCCTAAAGTATTATTCTTGGGGTATGTTATTTCTGGTGATGGGATACAGGTTGATGAATCCAAAGTGGCGGTTGTTCAAAATTGGCCAACTCCTACTACCATTACTGAAGTTCGTAGTTTCCATGGGCTTGCTTCTTTTTACAGACGGTTTATTCCACACTTCAGTTCTATTATGGCCCTAGTGACAGATTGTATGAAGGGGAAGACGTTTGTATGGACAGATGAGGCAGAGTTGGCTTTTCAAGTTGTGAAAGAGAAGCTCACTACAGCACCAATTATGGTATTGCCTAATTTTTCTCAAGTTTTTGAACTTCATACTGATGCCTCAAAGGTTGGAATTGGTGGGGTTCTTAGTCAGGGTGGTCGACCTGTTGCTTATTTTAGTGAGAAGTTAACTGGGCCTAAGTTGAGGTACAGTACTTATGACCTAGAGTTTTATGCAGTGGTCCAAGCTGTAAAGCATTGGCGTCATTACTTATTTCAAAAGGAGTTTGTTTTATTCACTGATCATGATTCCCTAAGGCATATTCGTACTCAAGATAAGGTATCTCACAAGCATGGGCGATGGTTGGCCTTTCTTGAGAAGTTTACGTTTGTGGTCAAACACAAGACTGGTGTTTCAAATAGGGTTGCTGATGCCTTAAGCAGGAGGAGTAATCTGCTTGTATCTATGAGGGTTGATGTGCCGGGTTTGGAGGTCATTCGTGAGCAGTTAGCCATTGACCCTTATTTCTCAGTTATTTTGCAGGATGTGGAAACTGGGCAAAAGTCAGACTTTCTTTTGCATGATGGTTATCTGTTCAAGGGGAATCAGCTATGTATTCCCGATTCTAGTCTTCGCTTAAAGATTATTAAGGAGTTACATGGTGAAGGGCATGTTGGTCGTGATCGTACTTTACAATTGGTTCAAGCTTCTTATTATTGGCCAACTATGAGAAAAGAGGTGGATCGTTATGTGAAGAGGTGTCGTGTTTGTCAGGTTTCCAAGGGCACGACTACCAATGCGGGTCTCTATATGCCTTTGCCAATTCCTTCACAACCATGGGTTGATATTAGTATGGATTTCGTGTTGGGGTTACCTCGTACTCAGAGAGGTAATGATTCCATATTTTTTGTGTGGATCGGTTTTCTAAGATGGTACATTTTATTCCCTGCAAGAAGACGACTGATGCTGTCAATGTAGCCCAACTATTCTTTCGTGATGTGTACCGTTTGCATGGGCTACCTTCTTCTATCGTGTCTGATCGGGATACCCGATTTCTGAGTCATTTTTGGCGTAGCTTGTGGAAGATGGTGAATACTCAACTTAACTTCAGTAGTGCTTATCACCCACAAACTGATGGGCAAACTGAAGTTGTTAACCGGTCCCTTGGGAATTTGTTGAGGTGTTTGGTTGGTGATCATGTGAAGGCATGGGATCAAAAGTTGTGCCAAGCTGAGTTTGCTCATAATCATGCTGTCAGTCGGAGCACTGGATATAGCCCATTTCAGATAGTTTATTCATCTCAGCCTCGGGGACCACTTGATTTGATGTCCCTTCCTGTTTCTGGATCTATTCCAAAGAAAGTTCAGGATTTTGTAGAGGGTCTACATGAAGTTCATAATGTTGTGTATGATCATTTGACCTGAGCTAATCTGAAGTATAAGCAAGCTGCTGATCAGAAGCGTAGGCATGTTGAGTTCGAGGAAGGTGACTTTGTTTGGGCTGTTTTGACTAAAGATCGTTTTACAGTTGGGGAATACAACAAGTTATCGGCGAAGAAGATTGGCCCAGTTGAAATCGTGGAGAAGATCAATCCAAATGCATATCGTCTAAAACTGCCTAGTCACATTCGTTGTGCTGATGTGTTTAACGTGAAGCATCTGTTGCCTTATTATGGAGAGTCTTCTGATGATGAAACTGTTGGTAATTCGAGGGCGAATTTTGTCTATCCAGGGGGAATGATGTGGGCCCAAGTGTGGAGGAACGGGCTATTTTGTACTTGAAGGCCCAAGACCGCGTAACAAAAAGGCCTTCACTAAAATGGCTCTAACTTGGGCTACGGGGGTCCGTTTGGGACGTGCGACCAGGCAATTCGAAGGTGAGAACGAGCTCCATCTTGTTGCAAACACCCTACGGTGGTTTGGGTCATCGTCCGGGCCAAAAAACGCTTATTTCTATTACTTATTTGCATTTTTATGTTTTTTGAACTATTTTGGGCTTTTTGTTTTAGGCCGTGTATTTGGCCCGTTATCTTTTTTAGGTCCGTTTCGAATTTCAGTCTTTATTTATATGTTGCTAAAGCTAATGAGAAGATCAGAATTGAATTTTGAGAAAACTGTTTTTTCACTTCAAATTCCGTGGCCTTTGGGGTTACAATTTGGGGGTTGGGGAAGAGCTACACGGGTATTCGTAGAATCAACATGTAATCTTCATTTTTTTCGTTTCACGCGATGCATCAATAATAATAATAGTAATAATAATAATAATAATAATAATAATAATAATAATAATAATAATAATAATAATAATAATAATAATAATAATAATAATAATAATAATAATAATAATAATAATAATAACATAGATAATTAATTAATAGCCATACTTCATCAAATTTCAATCAATTAAATTGGCTTACACTATGAATTTACAATTTTACCTATCTAAAATGCATTATATTATATATTGTAGTACAGATATAGATTAGTATGTTGATGTAGCTGGATGGTAGAGATATAACATGAATTTACACCCTTGTCAACTCGCAAATTCACTCATGTGTTCTTATTGCTAGTTTTCAACATTATTGAGGATTAGATCACTATTAACATGATATGGACTTGGGACTGTACACATGCAGTTGATTTGCAGGCCGGTGTTGAGGTATAAAAAATTAAAAACGATTACGCAAAAAGAAAGGTTTATAACAAGAACACTATGTTAAGCCAAAGGCATTACAAACCAAAGAAACATACACAACAACCATATATGTTATCTTCGAACAAAACAGTGTTCTTTATTTTTATTATAGTTTATTTGCCTCTCAAAATTCCAAGACATGCCATTTATCCTTACTGCACCCTGCAAATAGACAAAAAGGAAAAAAGAAAATCACAATATGTAAGATATAAACAAGTAATATGTGTACTCAATATGTGATCCAAAATAATAGAAGTTTAAATAGAAGAACACAATATTTGAAGTTTGTACATACTTGGAGCAATCAGTGCCCGGGCTGATCTTGTAAGGGATGTTGACACCGCACTTGCCCGGGAGGCTGGCAGCATTGCCTGCATTGATGCCAGAGATGGAATTGTAAGCACTCTTCAAGCAGCCACATGCAGCCTGACGATCAGGGGTTGTTTTCGCAGCGTTGTTGAGTCCTTTTACCCCATTGCAACATGCTGGTGGCACAGCACCACCTTTGGTTAGGTAGCCAATGCATGGTGCTAAGCTGCTGGATACCTGACCACAGGTAAGAGCCTCTGCATAGGGTGCAGCCACCACCATGCAAGTCACTACTGCACATAAAACCATCATTGTCATCTTTGCCATTTTTAAAGTACTCTAGTTAAAGATGTAGGAAACAGTAGCTTTGTTCTATATGTTTGTAAGTTTGTTGGTGCCAGAAAATGTTGTCCAAGGTTGCAATTTATAGGGGTTTTTGTGTATGAACGAATTAAAGGTGGGGGGTCGGTTTGGAACCCGGTAGTTGGAAGTTGGTTTTAACATTATTGATTTTCACCAGGTGTAAGCTTAAGGTTATTCCATTTGATCTTGTCATAATAATGGAGTGTGGTTTTATTAGATGCCAATAAATTGACTCTGACAATGTCGGCAATTTTTGAAATTTTGATCAATAATTTACATTCGGCTGAATTCTCTTATTAAAATAAGGTAAGAGCCGTGCATAAAAATTTAAGCGTCCACACTAGAGGATGAAATGTTTACTTTTTGGACCATTTGTTAATTAGAATTCAGTCTTTCATTTTTTTAACGGCGAAAACTTCTATATAGCCTAGCAAGAAACTGAGAAGACATGCAAAAACATCAACCGAACAAAACAAAGGTAATTACAACCAGTGGCGGATCTAGGATTCCGACCAAGGGGTAACGTTTTATAAATAAGCCGTAACGAAATCGAAAAAACGTCAATTTTTTCCAAAATTACACTAATTTTTCCAATTTTTTTCCGACCAAGGGGTAGCGGACGCCAAAATCGGACCGATTCACCCAAGAAGAAGCTGGGATCTTTGATCTGTTGCACACCCACAAATACGCGTCTTCCTTTAAAAGTTCCACCGTCTTCTTGACCGGAACAAACTTATCTTTGAAAATCTTCTCATATCTAGCAAGCCATAATCTCCAAACAGTCGCAATGGCTATCATGTGAACAAGATTCTTCCATCTCTT
The DNA here is from genome assembly GCF_002127325.2 of Helianthus annuus. Lineage (NCBI taxonomy): Eukaryota > Viridiplantae > Streptophyta > Magnoliopsida > Asterales > Asteraceae > Helianthus > Helianthus annuus. Next base: position 152,602,035 of record NC_035445.2, read on the forward strand.
GGAACCTGGACTCGATTGAGGAGATCACCTACAAAATGCTGGCGAGAGTATTCACGGAATTAGGCACTGGAATCCTAACCCATACGAACACCTACCACCAAATACTTCTAGCAAAAAGGCACAAAGCGAAGACATAATCCTTAGTTTCCGCCATATAGCGGCATCTCCCACAGTTCAAGTCGGTAACTTAACTGGAACACCTCAGATTTTTATTAATGTACTTTTTTACTACATAATAACATGAGTTCATTAAATTGATTTTGCCTAGAAATTCCGGTCCCCAATATTTTTTAACACCCCGCCCCCCTCTCTTCCTATGTATTTGTTCAAACTTCAGCACTAGAAACATTTTATTATATTTTGTACCAACATATTTGGCAGTGGCGGATCTAGATAATACTTATAGGGGCAACGTTTTATATAAAAAGGGTTAACAAAATTGAAAAACATCGAATTTTTCCAAAATTTACACTACCACCGGAGCGTCAAGTGGAAATGGGGGCTACCCCTAGTAACATGCTAGGTCCCCCCTGATATTTGGACAAGTTATAAGCTTCTAGTGAAGTATTTATTTCTAGTCTTCTTCCCCAATACATATTTGTTTGGCTGTATCGAGAAAAAAAGAACATGTATTACAAACATGCAATGTAAGCTGCAAATGTTGCCATATATTTTTTTAACATTGTGACTTGTATATTAATATAAGGAAAACTTATATACATGTTCAACTTAACATAAAAACCAACACAATATTCAAAGTAACATATGCATGTTGACAAAGTACAAACCTATAGAAATGTGTGATGCTTGGAGTGTCTTCCTCATGGCTACAAAATGCAATTTGATGATTCATGGCTACAAAATGCAATTTGATGACTACTTTTTTACTACAAAATTAATACAATTTACCATAAGTTCTGTAATTTTTTTTTTTAAATCGAGTTAGGAACTTATGTTTACCTTTTTTAATTAATGTTTCAATATAAATTCTTATTGAAAACGAAGTTGTATTAAAAATGAGTATTATTCGTTTTGTAATATATACTGAGTGTCCGTACTATTGCCGAACCGATACTGGCAAAACAACCTCGGCAGTGAAACCATTACCAAATGATGCTTTGGTTGATTTTCGTCTTCCGTGTCCCTTTTACACATGTTATAGTGTTCACATTCTATACATGGTTTAGGAAAAGGCTGGTATACATTTGATGAAAATATTATCATACCTTTTTTGTGTTAGAGGACCCCAGCCACCCGTGTGGTAACATTGTTGCCGGTCTAGCGGGTATGATTTGCGGGTGTTGTTTACCGATGAGGTTTTGTGACATCTGTACTTGTAATCATTGTAAACAGTTCAGTTATCAATGAAATAAAGTTATTTGATCCCATTGTTTGTTTATTCATGTTTGATGTTTTTCATGTTTTGACTTTTATTCGATTTCATACTCTATATCGCTTTCTAGAGAATTATACGCAAACTGGTGCGAAAACGTAACCAGTTATATGCAAAAAATACTCCGGAACATCAATTTATGCTTAACATACGTTAAATAACCTTTACATAACTTAGAAATAAGTTTCGAAGGCTTTGGTATGGCAAAATCTAGTTTATTCGCTTACAGGGACTAAAATTGACAAACTGCGAAAGTATGCAAATCTGAACTGTAACGAACATTCCGAAACATGATCATAAGTTAAACACACCTTAAATATCCTTTACATAGCTTATAAATTGGCTTTGAGGGGTTGGTGTGCTAAAATAAACTTTATGCTCATTTAGGGACTAAAAGCGTCAAAAAGTGCATAAGTTTGTACTTTCGCGCATATCTTGCGTTCTGAATACTTCCGGACATCCAAAAATTTATGCAAGCATTAAAATATTATGTTTTAATGTTTGGCATGAGAAAAATCCATCCGTCGCGCAATTTGGATCGTTTTTCGCGCTTATGCGCATTCCGTCATAATTAAGCGAACATCGCGATCGTACGACCAAACGAACCGACATCCGAGATATTTTTGAGCATGTTTTGAGTCCCCTACACTTTAACTTCATCTTAGAGCCTTGAAATGAGGTTAACGGGGCTTAAACGTGCCAAAAATGGGCCAAAATGCATGTTTCTGAAGTGCAGGGACTAAAACTGCAATTTCTGAACTTGGACCCTTAGGCGGGGCGCGTAAGGATTCATGTAATCGTTACGCGGGGCGCGTCAGACTCCCAGATCTGCAAAAATGTTGTAAACAGCTGGTTGCAGCTGTTTTGCACCTCCAAACCACTTGCAAATGGTTTTTATCAATACTAGGGGGCTCCCATGGGTTTATATTTTCAGTGGGTATGTGTTGTACGGCCAAGATCGAAGCACGTTTATCGAGGAACGATCCTAACGGTCTTGGTTTTCCTATAAATACCCATCCATCCCCATTGCAAAACCCACTTGAATTCTGAGGTTGTTCTCTAAGTTGGGGTGCTTTGACACTTCATACCTGAGAATACTCGGAATTCAATCTTGCGGGGACCCGTTGTAAGTATTCCTTCGTTCTTTTATTGCTTTTCGAGTCCGAAAGTCAAACTTTGTTTGACTTCTTGCATTGACCAGTTTATGGTCAATGCGAAGTTCGTTTGAACTTCATAACGTGAGCGTAATCACGATGGTTATAGTCTCTAGCGACTATACCTACTGATTACCACGTTATCTAGGCTCAGTGACGAGTCATAGTTTCGGCCAAAATACGCTTTCTCGCGTATTTTGTAACCAAACTACTCTAGGGTATTAAAACCGTTTGTTTTAATACCAAACCTGTTTTCTAACATTACTAAACATGTTCTAGCATGTTTAGCTCGTCGCTTTTAGATTTGTGCTTGTTTAGGGTCGTAAGGGTAAGCGATCTAATCAATCGCTTATGCTTACGAACCCGACCCAGTTGGTCGATCTTTAGGACCCGACCAAACACTTTAGGTGACCATAGTTGTATAGGGAATAACCTTCCGAGGTTATACCTTATGGTCACGCCGTTTAAGTAGTTGTATGATAAGTGGTTCTTATGCCTTAGGTAAATTACAAAATGCCCTTTTTACACTAAAATTCATTTTAAACTTATGTAACATAATTTTTGACACCTAAACTGATTTAGCAACAATATTAAGTGTGTTAAGGCATATCTTGCTTGTCATAGGGCTAGTTAGGCGTTTCAAGCGCGTTTTACGCAAACGACGCGTTAAAGTAGCATAAGCTACCTAAGCGGGTCGTAACGGGTCAAAAGCACTTAGGATAGGTTTCGTTTTAGTATGTAGGCTTTGTCAAACCATATTACATAAGTTCCCACACTTATTTGGTTTACGAACCCTCGTACTACCCGATCCTCCATTTGGTCCGGTTATTAATATAGATGCCTATATAGGTGCCGTTTGATTCCGTGATCTTCTAGCATTGCTTGGTGGTTATCCTACGACTTCTAAGCAATCTCAAGTGAGTACATAGACCCCTCTTTTACTGTTTTTTCAAACATTTTGGGGTGAAACACATGTGCCTACTTGTTACTTTCATGATTTCATGCTTTCATATCATATACTTGCTATGTTCATTAATACATCGATTTACATGACATTTTACGCTACGTATGTTCGTTTAGCGCATACTTAGTACATTGTTTTACATGACATATTCATGTTATGTATGTTCATCATACTTAGTACATTGGTTTTACATGACATTTTCGCGCTATGTATGTTCATCATACTTAGTGCATTTGTTTTACATTAGCTACGCCGCTCGTTAGTAGGTAATGGTACCATAGGAATTGACAACTCCCGTTCCTGACATCCTGGGTATGTTTAGATGGAAGGAATGACCGAATTCGATTAAAACATTTAGACAGATAGACTTTTAATTTGTTTAAAGGTTTATCACCACAGTTGCAAGGCTTGGATGTATGCATTTTCACAATACCGCATAAATGTCTGTATTCATTATATCATGCATTTCCCACAAAACATAGCGTTGATTTAAACCATATTTTACTTCAATACATTGTTTTGTGCATTTTTTCCTATGGTTTAGTTGATACATATTTCACTAACCATACATGACATTTTGATTACACATTACATGATTGATATTTGACATAGACATTTTTGATATTGATATACACATTTTGACATGGTTTTCACAATAACATTGGATAAATGGTTTAGACATGGGCAACTTACATTGGTGGTTTGTTTGGGTAAGTGATTTAAGTAACGAGACGTGTGTAATGTGATACAAGCATGGTGGATACGCCGCTGGTATTTCCTATATATATAAGTGCTTGTATTATATTACATGTCGTAGCGTTATTTAAATCATTCAATGTGGACTTATACATTTTTACAAATAACATATTTTTCACAAGACATTGTTTTACAAAATTGTTCGTTATATACAAACTCATTTTACTTAGTTATTCATTTGACCTTACATTACTCTTTTACATATCATCTACTTTATCATCGCTTTTCAAATGATTTATAAAACAAAACATGTTACAAGGATCATGACTGACTTTGTTAAACAACCCTTTTCTAAAACCTAAGTCATGAATCCTATTTTCACAAAAACCTATGTTACTCACAGGCATTTTTATGCTGACATACTTTATTTTCACATGTGTTTCAGGAGCTAATGCATAGCTTGATCGTGATACGCTAGGGTGGACTTGGGCCTTAGTGACTATAAAATGAAGCTAGACTAGTTAAAACATGTTATGTACTCTATGTTTCAGTTGTTTTAAGACAATGTATCTCTTTTGTTGATAAATAAAATATAACCTTAAATGCCATGGTTGTGAAACAATAATTCTGTTACAACACTCCCCGACGTTTCCGCCACGATTTGATGTTTTACGTGGTCGGGGTGTGACAGAAGAGTTGGTATCAGAGCCAATGGTTATAGGGAATTAGGTTATTAGTAATGCTTTGACCTAGACTATAAGCTTTCTAGGACCCCAACACAAGTTGTCTTGTGTTTAGATTTTAAAACATGCACTTCACCTATCCTTAGGTGATCATCAAAACAAGAACCCAGATTTCTAAAACGATTTTTGAAAAACAATCCTCTATTTTTCAAATGATTTATTTTATTGTTTTGAACCCTTCCAGTTTAACTCATATTTGGCTTAGTGCCTTTCGAGTTTTCAAAATCCCGTCAAAGTTTGGGTCTAAATGATGTGAACACGTGCAAACTGGAAGAGTGAATGCCTGTACCCTGGGTTTTCTGTCTAAGGCTAGAGTGTTCGTACAAATCCACATAATCGGACCAGTCACTCTTACCTGGGAACTCTTGGGGTGAGTGTTTACTTATAGGCGAGCATGTCTTCGCTAAGCATTGTTTATGGACCCATTTACTTTGATTAGTCACTGTGTGTCATTTGTTTGCTTTGTGATACGGACAAATGATCACCATCCTTGCTTTGTTGATTTTGTTTCATCTCGTTCTTTCATCTAATCTTCTCAGTCGTTTCCTCTCGTGTTTTTCTCTTTTCTTTAGCATGCCTCCTCGACGCGAAAATCAGCTACCCAATGCCGAACTGGCGGAAATCATCGCACAGCATATGGCTGCGGCGTTCCCAAATCTTATTGCTCAGATTAACCAAGCAAACGTCAATCAGAACGCTCCTTGTAACTTCAAGAGCTTCAATTCGGCTAAACCACTCAAGTTCAATGGTACTAAGGGGGCAACTGGGCTCCTTCAATGGTTTGAGAGCATTGAGAATACCTTCCGTCATGTTCAGTGTCCTGATAATCGCAAGGTCGAGTTTGCTTCTAGTGTTTTTCAGAAGAGGGCGTTGACATGGTGGAACGGGGTTATGAGAGATCGTGGTGCTGAAGTCGCTTTAGCACAAACATGGGCTGAGTTAAGGACTCTCATGATGAGTGAGTTCTGTCCTCGTCATGAATTGCGAGCGCTGGAAAGGGAGTTTGATGATCTAAAGCAGTTTAGTGGCAAGCACCGGGCGTATACTGACAGGTTCGAAGAGTTGAGTTTGTTATACCCAACGATGGTTACCCCACATGACAAGGCTATCGAGAGATACATCGATGGTCTACCTGACTCTGTGCAAGACATAGTTACTGGTAGTAAACCTACCACTGTTCATCAGGCAATCGAACTATCTGCAATGTTGACAGAATCGCAGATCAGAAAGGGTAAATTGCATAGGAAGGGTGACAAGGGCAAGAATCAGGCATCTGACCAAGGGGATAGCAAGAAAGGTAAAAAGAGGAAGGATTCTGGCTCATCAAAGGGTTCTAGGAAGCGAAAGGCTTCCCAAAATTTTGCCATCACTGCCCAACAGAACCAGGCAGCTCCAAATCAGCCTCCCGCAAAGAAGCGGTATGAAGGGAATGCACCTTTGTGCAATAGGTGCAATAGTCACCATCAACAGCAACTCCCTTATCGTTTCTGTACCATCTGTGGAAAATCAGGTCATCTTGCAGAGGTTTGTCGTTCTGCTAGAAATCCAGCTCGGCAGGGAGCTCAACCACCTGTTCAACAGCAAGCTGCACGACCTCACTATCCTCCTGGTTCGTGCTTTAATTGTGGAGACCTGACCCATTATCGAAACCAGTGTCCAAGGCTGGTTAATGCAAATCCAGTTCAGGCTCAGGCTCGTGGACGAGTTTTTAATATGAATGCTATCGAGGCGCAAGCTGACAACGAGGTGGTGAACGGTACGTTCTTTGTTAATGATCAACCTGCGTCTGTTCTTTTTGATTCAGGGGCCGATAAGAGTTTTGTGTCGTTATCTTTTGAACCGTTGCTTCGCGTGTCTAGAACGAAACTAGGTAAGCCTTTGACTGTTGAAGTTGCGAATGGTGAACCCATTGTTCTTAATTCTGTTCTTCGCAACTGTCAATTGAATCTTAGCGACCATCTTTTTCCTATTGACCTCACCCCTATGCATCTTGGAAGCTTCGACATTATTGTGGGTATGGATTGGTTAGCCAAACATCACGCCGAGGTAGTTTGTTTCGAAAAGATCGTTCGTGTGCCGCTTTCGTCTGGTGAGATCCTACAGGTTCGTGGTGAGAAACCTGTAAGTAGCCTCAAGCTTATGTCTTGTTTCCAAGCTCGGAAGTATCTGCGAAAGAACTATGTGGCCTTCTTGGCACATGTTACGGCAGATAAAGACCAAGGTAAGTCTATTCAAGATATCCCTGTTGTTCGGGATTATCAGGAGCTGTTCCCTGAAGAATTACCTGGACTACCCCCACACGCCAGGTCGAGTTCTGTATCGATCTCGTACCTGGTGCAAATCCTATTGCCAGAGCTCCGTATCGTCTTGCACCGTCTGAGATGCAAGAGCTATCCAAGCAGCTTCAGGAGCTTTCTGACAAAGGCTTTATCCGTCCTAGCTTTTCACCTTGGGGTGCTTCCGTTCTTTTTGTCAAGAAGAAGGATGGATCCTTCAGAATGTGTATCGATTATCGTGAGCTGAATAAGCTTACCATCAAGAATCGATATCCCCTACCTCGCATTGATGATCTCTTTGACCAGTTACAGGGTGCTACTTGCTTTTCGAAGATTGATCTTCGTTTTGGGTATCATCAACTTCGTGTGCATGAAGAGGATATTCCCAAAACAGCATTCCGCACTCGATACGGGCATTATGAGTTCACATTCATGCCATTCGGTTTGACTAATGCTCCTGCGGTTTTCATGGACTTGATGAATAGGGTCTGCAAGCCTTATTTGGATAAGTTCATTATCGTTTTTATTGATGATATCTTGATTTATTCTAAGACGCGAGCTGATCATGAGCATCATCTTCGTCTTACTCTAGAACTCCTAAAGAAAGAGCAACTTTTTGCCAAATTCTCCAAGTGCGAATTTTGGGACATATCGTCAACGAACAAGGTATTCATGTAGATCCCTCCAAGATCAGTGCGATTAAGGAGTGGGATACGCCATCTACTCCTACTGAGGTTCGTTCTTTCCTTGGTCTTGCGGGTTATTACCGCCGCTTCATTAAAAACTTCTCAAAGATTGCAGTTTCCCTAACTGCTCTAACTCAGAAGAACAAACCCTTTGAATGGGGTTCTAAGCAAGAAGAAGCGTTTCAGACCTTGAAGCAGAAGCTTTGTAATGCACCTATTCTGACTTTGCCTGAAGGCAACGATGATTTTGTTGTTTACTGTGATGCATCGAAATTGGGTCTTGGCTGTGTTCTGATGCAAAGGAACAAAGTCATAGCCTACGCATCTAGACAATTGAAGGTACATGAGAGAAACTACACCACTCATGATCTTGAGTTGGGTGCAGTTGTCTTTGCTCTCAAAATCTGGAGACACTATTTGTACGGTACAAAATGCGTGGTTTTCACTGACCACAAAAGTCTTCAGCATATCTTCAACCAGAAGCAACTCAACATGAGGCAAAGACGTTGGGTCGAACTCCTAAACGACTATGATTGCGAAATTCGCTACCACCCTGGTAAAGCGAATGTTGTGGCTGACGCATTAAGTCGTAAGGAACGTACTATGCTTCATCGTGTTCGTGTTCAATCTGCTATCCAAGCTCGATCCGATATTCAAGCCCGCATTTCTCAGGCTCAGCATGCTTGTGTTTCACAAGACTTGATGGGTGAGGAATTACCCTATCACATTAAGCCTGATCTTGTGCTAAAGGAAGATGGATCGTATTATTTCATGGACCGTTTGTGGGTCCCAAGCCAAGATGATCTTCGCACCTTGCTTATGGATGAGGCCCATAAGTCTCGTTATTCTATTCATCCTGGCTCAGACAAAATGTATAAGGATCTTCGTACTCGGTATGAAGAAAGACATTGCCTTATACGTTTCAAAATGCCTTACTTGTCTTAAGGTTAAGGCCGAACACCAACATCCTGCTGGTCTTTTAGAGCAACCAGAAATTCCAGTTTGGAAATGGGAAAACGTCACTATGGATCTCATTACTAAACTTCCGCGCACTAAGAAAGGTCATGATGCCATCTGGGTAATTGTGGATCGTCTTACTAAATCAGCGCATTTCTTGCCAATCCGTGAGGATTTTTCTGCTGAAAAGTTGGCTAAAATCTATGTGGATGAAATTGTATCTCGACATGGTGTTCCTTTGAACATTATTTCTGATAGGGATGCTCGCTTCTCTTCTCGATTTTGGAGAACCATGCAATCTGCTATGGGGACCCAACTCAATCTGAGCACAGCTTATCATCCACAATCTGATGGCCAAACTGAAAGAACAATCCAGACCTTGGAGGATATGCTTAGAGCTTGTGTGATCGACTTTGGTGGTAGTTGGAATTCACATCTTCTATTGATTGAATTCTCCTACAACAACAGTTATCACTCCAGCATCAACATGGCTCCTTTCGAGGCTCTCTATGGTCGAAAATGTCGTTCACCAGTCTGCTAGAATGAGATAGGTGAGGCTCAGATTACTGGACCTTACCTCATTCTGGAGACAACTGACAAGGTTAAGAAAGTTCGTGATAACTTACAGACAGCTCGAAGCCGTCAAAAGAGTTACGCGGACCTAAAACGCAAGCCCTTGGATTTTCAAGTCGGTGATCGAGTATTACTTAAGGTCTCACCTTGGAAAGGTGTGATCAGATTTGGAAAGAAAGGAAAACTTGCACCTAGATATGTTGGACCATTCCAGATCGTCGAAAGAATCGGTAAGGTAGCCTACAGACTTCAATTGCCTCCTGAACTTGGAAATGTTCATCCTACTTTCCACGTATCCAATCTCAAGAGGTGCTTAGCTGATGAGAACCTCCACATACCTCTCGACGAGATTCGTTTTGACAAAACGCTCCATTTTGTTGAGAAACCTGTGGAAATCATGGATCGTGAAGTCAAATGGCTTAAACACAAGTGCATTCCGTTGGTTAAAGTTCGCTGGGAATCTAAACGTGGACCTGAGTTTACTTGGGAACGTGAAGATCAAATGAAGGCGAAGTATCCACATCTATTCCCACGAGTTTCCTCTAAACAAATTTCGGGACGAAATTTCCACAAGTCGGGGAGACTGTGACATCTGTACTTGTAATCATTGTAAACAGTTCAGTTATCAATGAAATAAAGTTATTTGATCCCAATGTTTGTTTATTCATGTTTGATGTTTTTCATGTTTTTACTTTTATTCGATTTCATACTTTATATCGCTTTCTTGAGAATTATACGCAAACTGGTGCGAAAACGTAACCAGTTATATGCAACAAATAATTCGGAACATCAATTTATGCTTAACATACGTTAAATAACCTTTACATAACTTAGAAATAAGTTTCGAAGGCTTTGGTATGGCAAAATCTAATTTATTCGCTTACAGGGACTAAAATTGACAAACTGCGAAAGTATGCCAATCTGAACTGTAACGAACATTCCGAAACATGATCATAAGTTAAACACACCTTAAATATCCTTTACATAGCTTATAAATAGGCTTTGAGGGGTTTGGTGTGCTAAAATAAACTTTATGCTCATTTAGGGACTAAAAGCGTCAAAAAGTGCATAAGTTTGCACTTTCGCGCATATCTTGCGTTCTGAATACTTCCGGACATCCAAAAATTTATGCAAGCATTAAAATATTATGTTTTAATGTTTGGCATGAGAAAAATCCATTCGTCGCGCAATTTGGATCGTTTTTCGCGCTTATGCGCATTCCGTCGTAATTAAGCGAACATCGCGATCGTACGACCAAACGAACCGACATCCGAGATATTTTTGAGCATGTTTTGAGTCCCCTACACTTTAACTTCATCTTAGAGCCTTGAAATGAGGTTAACGGGGCTTAAACGTGCCAAAAATGGGCCAAAATGCATGTTTCTGAAGTGCAGGGACTAAAACTGCAATTTCTGAACTTGGACCCTTAGGCGGGGCGCGTAAGGATTCATGTAATCCTTACGCGGGGCGCGTCAGACTCCCAGATCTGCAAAAATGTTGTAAACAGCTGGTTGCAGCTGTTTTGCACCTCCAAACCACTTGCAAATGGTTTTTATCAATACTAGGGGCTCCCATGGGTTTATATTTTCAGTGGGTATGTGTTGTACGGCCAAGATCGAAGCACGTTTATCGAGGAACGATCCTAACGGCCTTGGTTTTCCTATAAATACCCATCCATCCCCATTGCAAAACCCACTTGAATTCTGAGGTTGTTTCTAAGTTGGGGTGCTTTGACACTTCATACCTGAGAATACTCGGAATTCAATCTTGCGGGGACCCGTTGTAAGTATTCCTTCGTTCTTTTATTGCTTTTCGAGTCCGAAAGTCAAACTTTGTTTGACTTCTTGCATTGACCAGTTTATGGTCAATGTGAAGTTCGTTTGAACTTCATAACGTGAGCGTAATCACGATGGTTATAGTCCCTAGCGACTATACCTACTGATTACCACGTTATCTAGGCTCAGTGACGAGTCGTAGTTTCGGCCAAAATACGCTTTCTCGCGTATTTTGTAACCAAACTACTCTAGGGTATTAAAACCGTTTGTTTTAATACCAAACCTGTTTTCTAACATTACTAAACATGTTCTAGCATGTTTAGCTCGTCGCTTTTAGATTTGTGCTTGTTTAGGGTCGTAAGGGTAAGCGATCTAATCAATCGCTTATGCTTACGAACCCGACCCAGTTGGTCGATCTTTAGGACCCGACCAAACACTTTAGGTGACCATAGTTGTATAGGGAATAACCTTCCGAGGTTATACCTTATGGTCACGCCGTTTAAGTAGTTGTATGATAAGTGGTTCTTATGCCTTAGGTAAATTACCAAAATGCCCTTTTTACACTAAAATTCATTTTAAACTTATGTAACATAATTTTTGACACCTAAACTGATTTAGCAACAATATTAAGTGTGTTAAGGCATATCTTGCTTGTCATAGGGCTAGTTAGGCGTTTCAAGCGCGTTTTACGCAAACGACGCGTTAAAGTAGCATAAGCTACCTAAGCGGGTCGTAACGGGTCAAAAGCACTTAGGATAGGTTTCGTTTTAGTATGTAGGCTTTGTCAAACCATATTCCATAATGTAACGATACGTGTCTATGCGATATCTTGAATTAATGAATGTTGCGTGAACTTTGTGAAAATGTGTAATGTGTTGTGTTATATTGTATGTATGTATGTACTGATCCGCACAAGGATCGCACAACACCCACACCTACACTTGATCGCACAAAGCCGTTGGGCTTTACACCTTGTACGCGGACCAATAGGGCAGCCCATGTAAGGGCCGGCCCACCCCCTCTAAACCGTGTAAACACCTTAGGGACTTGGTCTTTTCTCATTTGTTACACAACACAAGAACACACACCAAGAACCCTAGTCTTTTCTCCCTCTCTCTCGTTTGCTTGGAACCCGACGGCAAGAGCATCCCCTATTCGGATCACCCTCTCTTCTTCTCTAATCCGGTTAGTATTTGATATGTTTGTAATTGTTTGTGTGTGTGTTGATGTTTTCGAATATGTTTACTTGATGTCCGAGGATTCTTGTTGACATGTTGTTTGTGATAATAGTTAATAATGATTGTGAATCGGCTCACATGGAAGGTTACTATGATTGATTATGTTATTGCATCACGATTAGGATGGTATGGATGTAAACGGCTGAAATATGTTGAACTCGAATGATACACTTAGGTGTTAGGATTGGTCCGTATGAATGCCTAGGTGATGTTCTTGTTGATGCTTGTTTCGATTAGGGTTATGTGAGTTCATGATAGGTTGGCTTGTTTGATCGATGATATGTTGCTTGAATTGTTGAAAAACTGTTAATTGATTTAATAAACATGGAAACCGATTTAATTGTGATTAATTGTGTAAAAGATGGAAACTGTGAAGTTGTAACCGAATGCATGATTTCCGGACAATTAAACCGATCGCACAAGACTTCTTGGTGTACAAGAAGTCCAAATCGCACAATATGATCCAAACACACAAGGTGGTCCACTCGCACAAGCTGAACCAGTCGCACAAGGCTGTATGTTGGGCCGGACAGTCCAAGACGTCTATCGCACAAGCTACATGGACCGGACAACCTTGGATCGCACAACCCAGCTGAATCGTACAAGATCAGCTGGATCGCACAAAGATTATTTCGTGTTATTTTTGGGCCGTAGGTTATATTCGGGCTGGGCATTATTGTTGGACTAACTTAATTCGATCTCACAACATGAACTGGATCGCACAATTTGTATGATAATTGATTGGGCCGTGCATGTTCAAAATGCTTATGTGTATGATGGGCCGGGTATAGATTGGGCTTAGTCATGTAATCGCACTAGATGGTTGGGCTCGCACAAGCTCTTTGGCCCAACCATCCAAATCGCACAAGTGGTATATTTAATGTGTTGACTGTTTACGTGCATACGTGTTTGCATAATGTATACGTGCACTATTTGAACCGAACCTGACTTGTGTGGTAACCCTGTTAGGACGTGGTTGACCATTTTAGTTCAAGAACCTTTTTATTGTGTATCTGCCGAGCAAACCAAGGTGAGTTCACACAGCCAAGGCATGGGTTCCCAGGGTGGGAATGGGAGGTTAAGGATTTACTGTACTTGCATAGATGATAGAACCTGCTGCTAGACTAGTAACACTTATTGAACGATCTTCGCACACCTGCCAAGGGTTGGCCGCGATATTATGACTGTCTTCGCACACCTGCCTTTGGAAGGCCGTGAACTGTAAATTATTAATCTTCGCACACCTGCCTGGTAGGCCGCGATACAACTAAACCTAGTCTAGAATACTCGGGATGAACATCCCCTAATATCTTCGCATACCTGCCTGGGAGGCCGCGATGGAAACTAATACGATACACGATATGACGAACGAACATACTATTACTCACACCGTACTATTACTGAACTGTTAACTGTGAACTCGCTCAACTAGTTGTTGATTATCTGCTGCATGCCTTGCAGGACCTTAGGTACATTAAGGAGCTTGCACAAAGGAAGGAGCAGGTCGTTGTGGGCAGAAGGATTCATGAACGTTATTTGATATTATAACTATTTGAGTTTACTTTACTATGCTTCCGCTACTTAAACAATGTTTGGTTTTGAAACATCAATCATGTCATGGAGACCTAAGTTAATTACTTTATTCTTATTAAATGCTATGTTTGATATGATTGATGGCTTGATCCTGGTCAGTCACGCTCCCAAGCGGTGGTACTCCGCGTGTGGATTTTGGGGGTGTGACAGATTGGTATCAGAGCCATTGGTTATAGAGAACTCGGTTTAATATGGGAAAACGTTTTTATTAAAACCAGACAATAACCAGAACAGTGCTCTCAACGATCCACAACGATGCTTCGCTCCACGTGCAAGACTCGACATCCTAGGTAATAAGGTTTATGTTTATTGCCTGTATGCTAGAACTGCTTAGAACTTTGCTCGTATTGCACCTAGATACACATGATACTATAGCATGAGAATCCCTACGTGCTTACTCTTTTCTGTCATCGCCCTATTCGCGAACCATTCTTACTTATGCTACCTTTTACAATGAAGATCATGTCTGGACGACTTAACATAACTCAAGCCCAGCTAGAGGCTCTCGTTCAAGCTCAAGTTGCTGCGGCAGTTGCGGCCGCTCAAGCAGGTAGTATATCCTGCAGTATAGGCACACACTAGGATCTTTAGATCCTGCATTAACTCTCGTACTTAACTTCGTCCTATTCATACACAATAGGTCAACACGCGCAGCAGCCTGTCTGCACCTTCAAGAACTTCATGGACTGTCGTCCAAATTCTTTCAGTGGCACCGAGGGGGAAGTGGGACTCCTCCATTGGTTTGAAAAGCTAGAGTCGGTATTCGAAATGTGCGAGTGCCCTGAGGCTCGCAAGGTCAAGTATGCAACTGGCACCTTGGAAGGAATCGCGTTAACCTGGTGGAACGCACAGGTGCAAATTCTGGGGTTGGCAGCTGCTAACGCCACACCCTGGAACGATTTCAAGGAACTTATCAAGAGGGAATATTGCACGCGTGAAGACATTCATAAGTTGGAGGATGAGCTCTATAATTTGAAGATGGTTGGATCGGAAATTGAAGCGTATACTAAGCGGTCGAATGAGCTGGCCGTGCTGTGTCCAACTATGGTGGACCCTCCATACAAGCGCATCGAGATGTATCTTAAGGGGTTGGCGCCAGAGATCCAGAGCCATGTTACCTCCGCTAATCTCGACAACATCCAGGAAATTCAACGTCTCGCTCATCGTATCACCGACCAGGCAGTAGATCAGAATAAACTGCCTAAGCGTGTCAGCGCTACTGCTACAGTCACTCCTTCAGTTACTCCAGCTACTACTTCTGCCACACCCAGCGAGAACAAAAGAAAGTGGGATGGGGATTCCAGCAGGGGATCAGTATCTGTTCAGTCCCAAGCACAGCAGCGTCGCACCAATGATTACCAGAGTTCGAGTCAGCAATCATCGGGCAGTCAGGGTCAGAGCGGTTACCGGGGAATTCACCCGTGGTGTAACAGGTGCAACAAACACCACAGCGGAAGATGCCGCAGGGAACGTTGTCAAAGATGCCTCAAGCCGGGTCATGAGGCTAAGGATTGTAGAAGCTCTCGACCAGTCAATCAGAACCAGCAACTCCCACCGCCAGCTCCACAGAACCAGCAGCAGCAGCCACAGCGTGGAAACCGGGGATGTTTCCAGTGTGGGGCTGAAGGTCACTTCAAACGTGATTGCCCTCAGCTGAACCAGAATCAGAATCGCAACAACAACAATCAGGGCAACGGGAACAACAATAACAACAACGGGAACAACAACAACAACAACGGCAACGAAGCTCGTGGTCGTTTGTTCGTGCTAGGTCGGGGTGACGCAGTGAACGATCCCAACGTTGTTATGGGTAAGTTTCTCCTCGACAATATTTACGTTACTGTTTTATTTGATTCGGGTGCGGATACAAGCTATATGTCTGTGAAAATGTGTCAACTGCTAAAACGTGCACCAACACTTTTACCCACCAAACATGTAGTAGAGTTAGCTAACGGTAAAAGTCTAGAAGCCACGCACGTAGTTCAGGGTTGTAATCTTATCCTAGCTGGTCAAGCTTTCTCCATCGATCTCATCCCCATAGTTTTGGGTAGCTTCGACGTCGTGATTGGGATGGATTGGTTATCCCAACACCAGGCAGAAATCTTATGTAGTGAGAAGATAATTCGCATTCCTCGTTCCGGTCAGGAACCTCTCGAAGTACAAGGCGACAAGAGTGGTGCAGTGGTTGGCATCATCTCCTTCTTGAAGGCTCAGAAATGCTTACGTAAGGGTCACACTGCCATTTTGGCACTCGTTACAGATGCATCGACGAAGGAAAAAAATTGGAGGATATTCCAATTGTACGTGATTACCCTCAGGTGTTTCCTGAAGACTTACCTGGATTACCGCCTCATCCACTACAACAAAAATGGCTTTTTAGGACCTTTTCTGTGGGACGCTTGTAAAAGATGGTCCTAAAAAACTATTTAATAGTACTAATGAACTTTTGGGGTCCTTTTGTAATATAGTCTACTAAACCGGTGTCCTAAAAAACTAATTAATAGGATGGATGATTTTTTGGGGTCCTATTATCATATAATTTAATAGGACACTTAAAATGTAGATCCTAATAAAGTACTTTATAAGACATTTAATTGTTAGTGTCCCATTATATGGTACTGTATTAGGACACTTGATCATCTGGGGTACTATTATAACATAACTTAATAGGACACGTTGTAGTTAAGTCATAAATGTTCGGTTTTATAGGACCCTTTCGAGTCGAAGTCATATTAGAACTTAACTTAATAGGACACTTAACACTTGGGTCTTATAACTTTAAACTTTATTGGACGCTTAATTATTGTGGTGTTATTATAATACACCGTAATAGAACACTTGATATTTGAGTTATAAAATATTAGTTTTATAGGATGCTTATCGCTAGAGTTTTATTATAATATAAATTAAAATGACACTTGACACTTGGGTCTTATAAATTTAACCTTTATAGGACGCTTAATCATTGTGGTGTTATTATAATACATTGTAATATGACACCTGATATTTGAGTCATGAACATCAGTTTTATAGGACGCTTATTTGCTAGAGTTCTATTATAACATAATTTAATACACTACTAGAAAATATACCTAGTGCAACTTTTTAGAATCAACCTTTTATAAAAAAGTTTCATTTAACTCTAATGCAACTTCGTGAATATAAAGGTTGCTTTAAAAGATCTACTGCAACCTTTTTTCATAAAAAGTTGCAAAAATACTTTAAATTTGCAACCTTTTTATCTAAAAGTTGCAAATGTTACTAGAAATTGTACCTTTTTTGAAATGTTGCAAATTTGATTGAAATTGCAACTGTTTTAGAAAGATTGCATTGTTTATATTTGAATACAACTCTTATTTTAAAAACGCCGCATCATTAAAACTTAAATGCAACTGTTTTATTTAAATGTTACATTAAAGTCAGTACAGTTCCGTTTCGTAACTTAATTACCTATTTGCGTACAAACTTTCACGACCAAAAAATTTTCGGTTGAAATATTCAATATTAAATTAAATAGTGATGTTTTATATATAAATAATACTAGGTTAGAACCCCGTGTATTACACGGGTTGAATAAATGTAATTTTATACACCAAATAATTAAAAAATATATCTTTAAAAATCTCGTTTACTTCACGGGTTGAATAAATGTAATTTTATATACCAAATAATTAAAAAATATATATTTAAAAATCTCGTTTATTACATGGGTTGAATAAATGTAATTTTATATATTAAATAATAAAAAAGTTGTGTTTTTAAGAACCATTTGTATTGTACGGGTTGAGTAAATTTAATTTTATATATTAAATAATGAAAAAAGTTACATTTTTAAGAACCCCATGTATTATACGGGTTGAGCACATGTAATTTTATATACCAAACAATAAAAAATTATATTTACAAACCCTATGTATTATATGGATCGGATAAATCTAATTTTATATACTACATAATACAAAAAGTTATATTTTTAAAAACCCCGTATAATACACGCGTTACATAAATGTAATTTTGTATAGTAAAAAAATGTTATATCTTTAATAAAAACTCGTTTATTACACGGGTTGAATGAATCTAACAAAAAAAATCTTTAAAAAAAATTAACAAATATACTCGATATACGATGGATGGGGTGATTGCGGCAATGGTTCTTATAAATGTCATAACAACACAGTGATTATCGTATTTGAGTTGAGAGTTGAACACGAAAATAAAAGTATAGAACCAATAAACATATTAAATCACATCCTGGGGGTACTAACTTTCCATTTTTTAACATGTGAGGGTATTAACGTTAATTCTCTGTTAACTATTAGTACCTTAGATTGTTAGTTTGTGTAAACCACATGTACTAACTATGTAATTAACTATGTAATTAATACTATCACATGTTAAAAGATGGAAAGTTAGTATGTGATTTTAAACTATTAGTACTTAGATTATTACTTTGTGTGAACCATAGGTACTAACTATGTAATTAACTCTATTTTAAAATATTATATTATCTCATATACGAATTATTTAAATTTATATTAATTTAATTTTATAATTATCTTTTAATTGATATTAATTATCTATAAAAAAATAGATGCCACTATATTTAATTACGTGAGCTAATGAGTATATGATAAATATTGGTGTAAACGTGGGTTTCCTTCTTTTTTTCTTGGTTTGTGTCTTATAGATTTATGCTTTATTGATTGAGATTCATTGATAAGTATTAACTAATTTTGTACTTTTTACGTATATTTCGATGCTTGTATTGCAAAGAGGGGGTGGTTGTTTAGGGTTGGTCTGGCTGCAAAAAACCAATCAATTAAAAGGTAGGATGCAATAGTTGACAAATTCAGAGTAACCGATTCAGTAACTTATAGTTAAATTAACAAAACATACTGGCTAATTCGGTTTTCACACCAATCTGTTTGAAAAAAAAAAAAGTAATCCAAGATTTTATTTCGATTTCAAATCCAAAGTTTATTGAATTTATAATAATGGTATATTTAATTACGTGAGCTAATGAGTAGATGATAAATATGGGTGCAAAAGTTGGTTTCCTTTTTTTTCATGATTTGTATCTTATACATATGTTCTTTATTGATTGAGACTCATTGATAAAAATTTGTATTAATATAGATTAAACATTATTATTATTATTAGTATTATTAATAATTTTAATCAATTAAATGAGAGAATGACAAGTGTCCAAAAATAGGTTTCTTTTATTATATAGTATAGATATAGATTTTTTTTTATTTGAAACACATCCGATAAAAATGTACAAGTTACTCAAATAAAATATTAAATTATACTTATTATCCCGATTGTCTAGCCTAATTGCAATTACAAGCTATATAAATGGTAAAGTTTATGGGTTTCTCTTGATCTTTGAGCACAAATCCCATATGCATCCATCCTTGCCTATTTGTGATTTGAATCTTAACTCAATTGTGATTTTTTATTAATATTTGAATTGCTATTTGATTTTGGCTGGACGATGAGATTTAGATAGAGCGGGAAGATGATGATTTGTGGAGGGAAATGCTAACAGAAGGAGAGGGGGTTGGGTTGTGAATTTCGGGGCACGAAGTGTGAGTAAAATTTTCAATTTCCACTTAATTTTTAGTTATATATATAAAAATTAAATAAACAATTACACACTAAGAATTATACTTTTTAACGACAATTTTTGAACCACCGGACCACTGGTGTAGAAAAAACCCTCTTATGAGAATTGAACCTAAAACCTAATGGTCCTAAAGCCGTATCTCACCCCTAGCACCTTTAGGCACAAGTTAAGAAAAAATAGCCACATTAGAAAAGTCTGGCCAAATGTGCTCTATGATCACAATATATGTTTGATAATGTGACTAAAAGCTAATACATATAACCACATATATTATTTTTAATATTTTTTTAATATTTTTATATGACAATAGTCACACTTAAAATTACAGAATTTCATGTGATAACCATTTGCCACACTATCATCACTATGTTTATTTTGTGTGACGAAATGATATCAAATTTCATACAAAAAAATGTGTGACCAAATGTTTAACTTACTACATCTTTAAAAGTTTCCCCCAAAACATTTTATCATAAAATTTAAATTTCCCCCCAAAATATTTCATTCTAAATCCCCCCCCCCCCTCCCCAAATATTTCATTCTAAAATTTTCCCCAAAAATATTTTTTCATAAAACTTCCATCCATAAAATTTAAAATTCCCCCCAAAATATTTTATCCTAAAATCCCCCAAAAAAATATTTCATCATAAAACTTCCAACCAAAATATTTTGTCCTAAAATTTAAATTTCCCTTCAAAATAATTTCAATTAGAAAATTACATTAATTAATATTAAAAAAACAAAAAAAAACTAATTACATGTTTAAAAATTCAACTATTAATAAATATTATATATTTTAAACCAAATTTGTTAATAGTCGTTTTCATTTTGAAAATATGTTAATGTCTGCATATTAGCTATGTTTATATACGTTTTTAATATATGCATATTAGTACCAGTACCGAATTTCCTATATTGAATTGTTTTCGGTACCTATTCGATACCAACTTTTTAAAGTTTTCGGTACTTGTACTTTTAATTCGGCACGGTACCATTATTTTACCTAACATTTTCGGTACTTGTACCCATATTTTGCTATTTTTGGTGTCGGTACGTTCGGTACCGGAATGTTCTGTACCAAGCGTAGCTCGTAGCTCTAATCATATACATGTGCAGTACAACAATTTTTTTTTGAAAATTATTTTATATATAAAAGATAGCGATTTTTTTATAAAAGTTTGTAAAAAAATTGGTATGTTTTTTAGCTTTTCTTAGGCTTTTTAGTTAGTTTTCTAGTTTTCTCATTTAGATGTAGTTTTCTGATGATCATCTCCCTACGTGTTAATGGACCATATTTGGTCTTAATGGATCACAATGGCCAACAATGAATCATATATGTTTTAATGAACCATGTTGAGCCTTAATTGACCATAATGAAAAATAGTAGATCATAAATTTCTTAATTGACCATATAGGGCCTTGATGGATCACGATAAACAATAATAGATCATATATGTGTTAATGAATCATATTGAGCCTTAATGGGTTACAATGGACAATAGTAGATCTTACATGTCTTAATAGACCATGTTGGGCTTTAATGGGTCACAATGGGTGATAGTAAATGATATGTGTTAACGGACCATATTGCACCTAGATGGATCACAATGGAAAATAATAGATTACAGACGTTTTAATGGACCATATCAGGCCTTAATGGGTCACAATGGACAATAATAGATTATAGACGTCTTAATGAACCACAATGAACAATAGTACATTATACTGGTCTTGACGGACCATATTGGGCCTTAATGGATCACAATGGACTATATTAGATCATATGTGTGTTAATAGACATTGCTGGGGCTTAATGGATCACAATGGTCAATCGTAGATCATACATATCTTAATGGATCATATTGAGCCTTAATGGATCACAATGGACAATAGTATATCATTGGTAGTTTCTCACGAGCTCGATAGGTGAAGTTTAGGCTTAAGCTCGTTTACTAAACATACTTATTTTTAGATTCAGGCTCATCTCGTAAACAAATTTAAACATGCTAAATAAGGAGTAAATGTTATTAAATATTAATAAAAATAATATTACACTAAGACTCGATAAGGCACAACGAGCCTGACGAGCTTTACATGCCAGGCTCGAGCGCGAACTCGATAAATAAACGAGCTTTGTTTTAGGTTCGGCCTCGGTTCAGACTTGATAAGGCTTAGTTCGTTTGCACCCTTACTCATGGAGAGATGTATGACTACTTATTTTCAACAACAACAAAAAGCAATGTCGTCGGGCATAGTGCCTGCCGTCTATTGGTGGAAAGGGGCGGTAAGTGGAATAGTGCTAGGCAGCTGCCTAGCACTCCCCTATTGGTCAAACAAATTTACGATTTTATCCCGTTTTAAAATTACGATTTTGCCATCAATTCAAAAATATGTCTTTGCCCCTACTTAAAAATAAATTTACGCTTTTGTTCCCAACTAACAATTTTGATTTTTCCCCCGGTTAAAAAATATGACTCTGCCCCATTTCAATTTACAGTTATGCCATTAGTTTTTTCTCCTTCTAATTACGATTTTGCCATCAGTTCAACGTTATGTTTTTGCCCCCACTTAAAAATAAATTAACGCTTTTTCTCCCAGCTAAAAATTTCTATTTTGTCCTCGGTTCAAAATTACGATTTTGCTCCGTATAAATTTATAGTTTTCCCATTAATTTTTTTTTCTCACAGCCAAGTTACGATTTTGCCCTCAACTTATATTTATATTTTCTCCATCGTTTTTGTTTCTTTTCTTGGTGAAACTACAGTTTTGCCCCAGTGTAAAAATACAGTCATGCCGGCAGATTTCTGACACTCCCCCATTGGTCCATTTAATGTACGATTTTATCCCGAAATTAAAATTATGATTTCGTCCTCAGTTAAAATTTACGTTTTCCCATCGTTTTAGTTTTTTTTAGCAAATGAAGAAAACATATCTTTTAATTGGTTGACTCGATTTAATTTTTTTTCCGTGTAAAGGAGCCGCCTAACACTCGCTCATTAGTCCTGAAAAATTACAGTTTTGCCCTGATCCGAAAAATAACGTTTTATTTTTTTTTCCTACCAAAATTATAGTAGTGTTTTTTTTTGATTGATTGAGAATTATTCGGCCATCGCCCCGCAACGCGGACGGGCGCATAAACTAGTTATAAAAATAAAATATAATTTTGAAATATATAATGGTATGAGATGTATGAATGAGATGTATGAATACTTATTATAAAAATAAAATATAATTTTGAAATATATCATGGTAAGATAATTATTATTATGAATAATCAAAGTTTAGTTAAAATAAATAATTGTTTTATTTAATTCCCTCCTACGAAAATTGAAAATTTCAATTTCCCAAAGATATCTAATCTGCCAAATACACAAATGCAAGAGTCATACACAAATATCCCCCATCCCTTTCCTCTTTACGATTCAAATACACAGAAACCCTAAATTTTGAGCATTAACCTTGATAAACAGTCGCATCAGTCAACCCCCTCCCCCCGCTCTATACCTCTATAAACAATCGGCGGAATGGTGGTCGTGGTCGGATGTTGCCGGTGGTGGAGCGGAGGAGATTGATGACGATAACTGTGGCGGCCTTTGAGGAGGTTAGATGTGGTGATCCGATGGGCATGTGTGAAGGTGTTTGCTGGCGGCTGTTGGTGGTGTACGGCTACCTAAGTAACGCAAGAGGTACGATGCGACACCAATTTTGAAACCCTAGATTAATTTGTATGTTAGCTCATTTTGTTTAGTTAAATATTAATATAGATTCGAATCATTATACTTTCTCTAATAGGTTCCGGTTTCAGAACTTGTTTTCCACCATCACACACCAGCCTCAATGCTCGAGCCGTCGCCCCCTGAACCAACGTCGGATGTCGTTTTTACAACCTTTTATGTGATTAAGGTAGTTGTTTAAAAATGAAAGGTTTGAAGATGCACACTAACTGCTCCACAAAATGCTTCAACAAAGTTTTAAGTCGCAGTCTCTTGTTTTTTCTGGTTTGTCATCGGTCAATGTCTTTGATATATGCAATGTTATACATGTTCTATAATAAGTCACAGTCTCTTGTTTTTTCTGGTTTGTCATCAGTCAATGTCTTTGATATATGCAATGTTATACATGTTCTATAAAGTTGCTGATATATGGGTTTTATTGGCAAACGAAGTACTACTGGTTGACAAAATGTCTTTGTTTTTTTAAACTGTAAGGCAACGTTTACTTGGTTACTTACTTGATTTCTTGTTGTTGCACATAAATGAAGTTTTGTATTTATTATTAATCAAAACAACTCTTTTGTTGTCATGGTTTAAAGTCTTTTGACTTTTGAATATTTGAAGACTTTTAATGTTTCATTCTCTTATGCTATTGTAGCAACTTCTTATTGGGTTTAATATCATATATGTATTTTTCTGTTGCGGTATGTTTTCATTATATTCCCTCATCTTTGCCTTCACTCTTATCTAGTTAAATGACTTGGAATGTTAGTGCATTTCTTCTAAGTAAATTTATTTTCTTGCAACTTGTTGAAGATTAGTAAATTCATGCATGATTGTATCATTTGAGTTCTATCTACTCTTTACATTACATTTTGATATCTAGTAAGTAATATGCTTATATATTCATACACATATCTTTTCTATGTGTTCTTGATGCTGTTAAAAATACATACCTTATTTTTGTTACTATGTCTAATATAGGCACAGATGCAACAACTTAGTTCTAATCTTCCTGAGGGCTCGATCGATAAGCCTGGACCAGATGATGTTTTTTCATAAGTAATGGGTAATGATCGAAATGGTGATGAGGTTATGTATGGCCTGGGTGTTCGTGCTGCTGATGTTTGGGGTGTAATACCAAGTCGTTCGGCATGTCATAGAGAAAACATCCAATTGAAGTCTCAATGTGAAGAACTTACTAGTACTGTGGTTCTGTCCAGTTACGAGCCCAAGTATCAGAGATGGAAGGGTCGAGGGGTAGTTCCAGTGTTCAACCTCTTGCATCACAACATTTCCCCAATGTAACCAATGCACATTAATGTTTACGGGTATTTTTCTTTATAAATCTTTAAAAACCAATTTTCCTTAGTTTTTTCTATAAAAATGTTAGCCTGCTAGTGTAAAACTTTATTATTTTTTTTTAAATGATTTTTTGCACTATTATAACTAGAGTTTAATAAATATTTGTTGAAAACTAAAATCTAGGTCGGAGATGAAGTTTTCCTCAAAAGCATTCTAAACTCTACCAAGACTGTAGCAAGAGGAAGGGTCCAGAGCTTGGACCCAAATGATCTAGTTGGTGGTATAGAGATTGGACCATAATGGTGTGAGGTAAACGTTCAAGTACCAATAAAAAAGATGAAAACTTGGTAAGACCATTTGGTTTATTTTCTACAATTCAAGATTGTATTGGTGCATCCATCGCATGGCCCTATCCGTTCATATCGGTATGTATTTGTTAAACTTGTGATACAAATAATTTTAATATCATGGAACTTAATGCTTATACACGGATGGTTTATTTGTAGGTAGTCCATGAGGATTGAGGACGCATGATGACTCAAGATTTTTTGCTTCTTATTTCTTTAATTGCTTTTAATTTCTTTATTAAATGTTAAGACTTTATGTTAGATAATGTTATAACTTATTTATGGTTAGTGTTTTTGTTATGAACATGCTTATTTGAAATATAATGATTCTTTCATTAGTTGATGTTATACAATAACTATTAAGATGTTATATGTTGATGATTTGTTTATAAAATTGGTTTTATAATAATCTTATTAGGGATATTAGGACCATTTTCTTGATATTAAAGTAGCTATAACGTTACATCATAAGGGTCCTATAAATTAATTTTTAAGGACGCTTGTATGTGTGTCAAAAGATTAAAAGTAGGTAATCACATATTAGAACAATGTAAAAGTGTCCTAATATGTTCTTTTTAGGACGCTGTTTAAGTTTTCTATAGACATATCATGCGACCATAAAATTGGTTTCATAATCTTATTTGGTATATTAGGATCCTTTTCTTGGTACTAAATTAGCTAAAATGTTAAATCATAAGGGTCCTATCAATTAATTTCTAAGGACGCTTGTAAGTGTATCAAAAGATTAAAAGTATGTAAGCATATGCTAGAACATCGTAAAAGTGTCCTAATATGTTTTTATTAGGACACTATTTTGGTTGTTTAGAGACATATTACGCGACCATAAAATTGGTTTCATAATCTTATTTGAGATGTTAGGACGTTTTTTTAGTTCCGGGACTTATTACGACCCCTTTACATGAAACGCTTTTACCGTTGGTCCTATTAAATGAAAGGTCCTATAAAATAGCATTTTAGGACGCTTTTGTGTGTACTAAAAATCCGGTTTTCTTGTAGTGATCGTCAGGTTGAATTTCAGATCGAGCTCGCTCCAGGAGCAGCACCCATAGCTCGCGCACCATATCGTCTAGCTCCATCAGAATTGGAAGAACTGTCAAAACAGCTACAAGAGCTCTTGGAAAAGGGTTTTATACGTCCAAGCTCTTCGCCTTGGGGAGCTCCAGTACTTTTCGTGAGAAAGAAAGACGGTACGTTCAGGATGTGCATTGACTACCGTGAACTCAACAAGGTGACGGTGAAGAACCGTTATCCTCTTCCGCGCATCGACGACTTATTCGACCAGTTGCAAGGGTCGTGCTACTACTCGAAGATAGACTTGAGGTCTGGTTATCATCAGTTGAGAGTCCGGGAGGAGGACGTCTCCAAAACAGCCTTCAGAACTCGTTACGGTCACTACGAGTTTCTTGTCATGCCATTTGGGTTAACAAACGCGCCTGCCGTATTTATGGACCTTATGAACAGGGTGTGCAAACCCTATCTCGACAAGTTCGTCATAGTATTCATCGACGACATTCTGATCTACTCCAAGAGTCAGGAGGAACACGAGCAGCATCTACGTCTTATTTTGGAACTCCTTCGGAAGGAACAGCTGTACGCCAAGCTTTCTAAATGCGACTTCTGGCTTCGTGAAGTCCACTTCTTAGGCCATGTGGTGAACAGGGATGGGATCCATGTCGATCCATCGAAGGTAGATTCGATCAGAAACTGGCCTGCACCACGTACACCGACAGAAATACGCCAATTCTTGGGTTTGGCAGGTTATTATCGGCGATTCATCAAAGACTTTTCAAAGATTGCTCAGCCGCTTACGTTACTGACACAGAAGGGTGTCGTTTATCGCTGGGGAGACCCCCAGGAGACTGCTTTTCAGTACCTAAAGGATAGACTTTGCAGCGCACCTATTCTCTCATTGCCAGAGGGCACGAATGACTTCGTAGTATATTGTGACGCTTCAATACAGGGCCTGGGTTGTGTATTGATGCAGCGGGATAAAGTAATTGCCTACGCCTCTCGTCAACTAAAGGTTCACGAACGGAACTACACGACGCACGATTTAGAGCTGGGAGCTGTTGTTTTCGCGCTTAAGATATGGCGACACTACCTGTACGGTACCAAGTGCATGATATACACCGATCACAGGAGTCTCGAGCATATCTTCAAGCAGAAGGAATTGAATATGCGTCAACGACGATGGGTCGAGTTGCTCAATGATTATGAATGCGCTATCAAGTATCATCCAGGCAAAGCCAATGTTGTGGCTGATGCTCTTAGTCGGAAAGACACCTTACCGAAGCGCGTGCGAGCGCTACAGCTTACGATTCAGTCTAGTCTTCCTGCTCAGATACGAGCTGCTCAGATAGAAGCACTGAAACCCGAAAATGTCAAGGCTGAAGCCTTACGCGGCTCACGACAACAAATGGAACTAAAGGAAAACGGCGCCTACTATGTAACGGGGCGTATTTGGGTCCCACTTTATGGCGGTCTACGCGAACTGGTAATGGATGAAGCTCACAAGTCTCGCTACTCGGTACATCCAAGGTCGGATAAAATGTACCACGATATCAAAACAACATACTGGTGGCCAAGTATGAAAGCTCTTATCGCGACCTATGTCGGCAAGTGCTTGACCTGTGCAAGAGTCAAGGTTGAATATCAGAAACCAGCTGGCCTACTTCAGCAGCCTAAGATACCGCAATGGAAATGGGAAGAAATTTCCATGGATTTCGTTACAGGCCTACCTAGATCCCAGCGGGGGAATGATACCATATGGGTGATCGTGGATCGACTCACCAAGTCTGCACACTTCCTAGCGATAAAGGAAACGGATAAGTTCTCCACTCTCGCAGACATCTACCTTAAAGAAGTTGTTTCAAGGCACGGGGTGCCCATATCCATCATTTCGGATCGGGATGCACGATTCACGTCAGAGCTATGGAAAGCGATGCATAAATGTTTTGGCTCACGGTTAGACATGAGCACAGCTTATCACCCTCAGACAGATGGACAGTCTGAGCGAACGATTCAAACCCTCGAAGACATGCTCCGAGCATGCGTCATTGATTTCGGCAACGGCTGGGAAAAGCACCTCCCTTTGGTGGAGTTCTCATACAATAACAGTTATCACACCAGCATACAAGCCGCTCCATTCGAGGCATTGTACGGGCGTAAATGCCGGTCACCTCTCTGTTAGGCAGAGGTGGGGGATAGTCAGATTACGGGTCCAGAGATTGTAGTGGACGCCACGGAAAAGATTGCACAAATACGACAACGCATGGCGGCAGCACGTGACCGTCAGAAAGCCTACGCGGACAAGCGTAGAAAGCCCTTGGAATTTCAGGTCGGGGACCGGGTTTTATTAAAAGTCTCACCCTGGAAGGGTGTGGTTCGTTTTGGCAAACGGGGCAAACTGAATCCGCGATACGTCGGACCATTCGAAATCATAGAAAAGATTGGCAAAGTAGCATACAAGTTGAAACTACCAGCTGAACTCGGGGCAGTTCACAATGTTTTTCATGTATCGAACTTAAAGAAGTGCCTATCAGATGAAAACCTCATCATTCCTTTCAAAGAACTCACTATCGACGAGCGGCTGCAGTTCGTCGAGGAACCAGTTGAAATCAAGGACCGGGATGTGAAGGTCCTCAAAAACAAGAGAATCCCTCTTGTCCGAGTTCGTTGGAACTCCAAACGTGGCCCAGAGTAGACCTGGGAACGCGAAGACAGGATGACAGAAAAGTACCCCCAATTGTTCGCGAACAGTGCAACCACTACTGAGGCTGAAGCTACTACTTCGGAATTTCGGGACGAAATTCCAGATCAACGGGGGGAGGATGTGACACCCCAGGAAAATCAGTGAACGTTTGAACTTACCTAGCTTCCTCAGTGAGTGCATACCAAATTTCGGGACGAAATTTCCAATTAGTTGGGGATAATGTGACAACTCGAACTTTAGGCTTACTTTAATGTAACGATACGTGTCTATGCGATATCTTGAATTAATGAATGTTGCGTGAACTTTGTGAAAATGTGTAATGTGTTGTGTTATATTGTATGTATGTATGTACTGATCCGCACAAGGATCGCACAACACCCACACCTACACTTGATCGCACAAAGCCGTTGGGCTTTACACCTTGTACGCGGACCAATAGGGAAGCCCATGTAAGGGCCGGCCCACCCCCTCTAAACCGTGTAAACACCTTAGGGACTTGGTCTTTTCTCATTTGTTACACAACACAATAACACACACCAAGAACCCTAGTCTTTTCTCCCTCTCTCTCGTTTGCTTGGAACCCGACGGCAAGAGCATCCCCTATTCGGATCACCCTCTCTTCTTCTATAATCCGGTTAGTATTTGATATGTTTGTAATTGTTTGTGTGTGTGTTGATGTTTTCGAATATGTTTACTTGATGTCCGAGGATTCTTGTTGACATGTTGTTTGTGATAATAGTTAATAATGATTGTGAATCGGCTCACATGGAAGGTTACTATGATTGATTATGTTATTGCATCACGATTAGGATGGTATGGATGTAAACGGCTGAAATATGTTGAACTCGAATGATACACTTAGGTGTTAGGATTGGTCCGTATGAATGCCTAGGTGATGTTCTTGTTGATGCTTGTTTCGATTAGGGTTATGTGAGTTCATGATAGGTTGGCTTGTTTGATCGATGATATGTTGCTTGAATTGTTGAAAAACTGTTAATTGATTTAATAAACATGGAAACCGATTTAATTGTGATTAATTGTGTAAAAGATGGAAACTGTGAAGTTGTAACCGAATGCATGATTTCCGGACAATTAAACCGATCGCACAAGACTTCTTGGTGTACAAGAAGTCCAAATCGCACAATATGATCCAAACACACAAGGTGGTCCACTCGCACAAGCTGAACCAGTCGCACAAGGCTGTATGTTGGGCCGGACAGTCCAAGACGTCTATCGCACAAGCTACATGGACCGGACAACCTTGGATCGCACAACCCAGCTGAATCGTACAAGATCAGCTGGATCGCACAAAGATTATTTCGTGTTATTTTTGGGCCGTAGGTTATATTCGGGCTGGGCATTATTGTTGGACTAACTTAATTCGATCGCACAACATGAACTGGATCGCACAATTTGTATGATAATTGATTGGGCCGTGCATGTTCAAAATGCTTATGTGTATGATGGGCCGGGTATAGATTGGGCTTAGTCATGTAATCGCACTAGATGGTTGGGCTCGCACAAGCTCTTTGGCCCAACCATCCAAATCGCACAAGTGGTATATTTAATGTGTTGACTGTTTACGTGCATACGTGTTTGCCATAATGTATACGTGCACTATTTGAACCGAACCTGACTTGTGTGGTAACCCTGTTAGGACGTGGTTGACCATTTTAATTCAAGAACCTTTTTATTGTGTATCTGCCGAGCAAACCAAGGTGAGTTCACACAGCCAAGGCATGGGTTCCCAGGGTGGGAATGGGAGGTTAAGGATTTATTGTACTTGCATAGATGATAGAACCTGCTGCTAGACTAGTAACACTTATTGAACGATCTTGGCACACCTGCCAAGGGTTGGCCGCGATATTATGACTGTCTTCGCACACCTGCCTTTGGAAGGCCGCGAACTGTAAATTATTAATCTTCGCACACCTGCCTGGTAGGCCGTGATACAACTAAACCTAGTCTAGAATACTCGGGATGAACATCCCCTAATATCTTCGCATACCTGCCTGGGAGGCATCGATGGAAACTAATACGATACACGATATGACGAACGAACATACTATTACTCACACCGTACTATTACTGAACTGTTAACTGTGAACTCGCTCAACTAGTTGTTGATTATCTGCTGCATGCCTTGCAGGACCTTAGGTACATTAAGGAGCTTGCACAAAGGAAGGAGCAGGTCATTGTGGGCAGAAGGATTCATGAACGTTATTTGATATTATAACTATTTGAGTTTACTTTACTATGCTTCCGCTACTTAAACAATGTTTGGTTTTGAAACATCAATCATGTCATGGAGACCTAAGTTAATTACTTTATTCTTATTAAATGCTATGTTTGATATGAGTGATGGCTTGATCCTGGTCAGTCACGCTCCCAAGCGGTGGTACTCCGCGTGTGGATTTTGGGGGTGTGACA
The DNA here is from genome assembly GCF_002127325.2 of Helianthus annuus. Classification (NCBI taxonomy): domain Eukaryota; kingdom Viridiplantae; phylum Streptophyta; class Magnoliopsida; order Asterales; family Asteraceae; genus Helianthus; species Helianthus annuus. Next base: position 152,633,240 of record NC_035445.2, read on the forward strand.
TGTAACATAATTTTTGACACCTAAA